>NC_087487.1:15735000-16407500 GCF_036417665.1 Passer domesticus | reverse complement strand
GAATGGCCTTCTGCTCCTTGCAGGGTGTGCAGTGATTAACTAGCCTTTTATAGCACTTCATTTTTTTCCCCCAGTGATGGAAGATTTACCCAGGAATCCTTGGGTAAGAATAATTTGTTTTGGCAAAGACATTTGCAGTAGAGTGGAGGGAGGGTGTTAACCTCTGTCTCAGCCCACTCAGCCCTTCTGGAGTGCCAGGGCAGCCAAGGGAGGAACTGGAGGAGGATTCTCCATGCCAGTTTGAGCAGGCAGCAAACCATGCAGACAACTGCAACTTTGACCATTCTGGCTAAAATTAACCTTAGGGCTACCTCACAAGGTGCTGGCCTCAGCACACCTGTAAACAGCACTGAACTGAGTGTTAATGAAAAGCAAGCTGCACTTCTAAGGACCTCTGAAGAATACTCCCACTTTACATTGTTGGTCTCTGAATAAGGAGAGATCATTGGTGCATTTTTTTCCTTTCACTGTTAATTTTAGAGAGTCCATATACGAGTTATATGTTGTCTTAGGATATTCTAGCAATACACTAGATTAAAAGCAATGGTAGCTTCTCTCATCGAGAGCTCTACTGCATCTTACCACTTGTCACCCATGTGCATCTTTACTGAACTCCAGAGATCTCAGAGAAAACACTTTGTGATGACTAAAATAAGGGTGCTGGTTTTTGCCACAGTTTAGCTTAAATTATGCAAAACTCCGAGATATGCGAGGCATAAAGAAAGGAAGAACAAGGCCTTTAATTGAATTCAAGATCCATTTCAACTGAATTGCTAAAACCCTAAAACAGAAGAGCAGTTTTGCATTCTGCTAACATAATCCACCTCCATCCATGTTACTCCCCATGAGTCACACACACATAAGCTCTCAGTGCACAAGATGCAAGAAAAGACCACATAGCAAGCAGCTGAATCAGCCTCTCCTTTTAGGCCTTATATTTGCCCATGAAAATAGTGAATATTGAGACAGGACTATTCCAACTGTCATCTACAGCTCTTTGTTAGTGATAAGAAAGGAAATTTCTTCACTTGGAAATTCCAGTTTTTGTGCCAACAGCTGCATTGGTTCCTCTGCTGCTGTCAATAACTGTGTTCACTTTAGACCTTTCTAACACAGCATTTCAGAAACTGTTTGCTGCTTCTCAGCCCACAGCAGGGTAATTCCATCTGTAGGGCTCTGACTTCTGGAGGAGAAGGCACTTTTGTATTGCTGTCCTCTAAATCAGTTTGTAACATGCACAAGTGAAATGACAAGGGCAATTAATAAGCAGAAGCACATTCCCTGGGTTCAGAGATTCAGGCCCTCAAAGCTTTAATTTACTGATCCTACAGAACAAGGCAGAGAGGCAGTGCTGAATGTGACCCACAGGAGCATTTCCCTGCTGGATGGCTGATGGAAGAGCACTGGGACGTGCCTTTCCTTGCTCCCACAGCCTGTAGTGGCAACGCTCACCCCTGAGTATCAACACAGCTCCTCTCTCCCCGTTCCTCCTCCTGTAACCCTCTGCCCCACTCCCTCCCTGTGCTGATGCATTCCCATGTCCTACCTGAGTTACTCCATGCAGCAAATCTCTTTTCTTGGTCCAAGTCAGCCTCCCTGGCCCAAACCAGCACTCACAGCCTCCAGGAAGGGGCTGAGTGAAGCAGGGGAGAAATATTCCCTTGCACTGGTCAGCAATGGCTCTTGAAGGCACTGAAGCCCTGCCTGGCCAAGCACCTGGGGCCAGCAGCTCACAGCAATTATTACCTCAGGGTAATAATTGCTGTGAGGTGGGAGAGGCAGCCCAGGGCCAGGTGAATCCCTCAGCCCACCCACAGCTGTGGAAATGAGTTTTTAGATCATTTACCTCATCCCTGCACAAGCAGCAAATTTTTGATGCCACCTCCATGCCCTGGGGGTAGAGGGGACATCTCTCCTCTACTACACCCATGGCTGGGGGACACAGGAGACAAGTCCCTCAGAGAAGCCCCAGCAGCTGCTGTGGCAATGGGGGAGACTGGGGGTCCCCACGAGTGAGAGGTGCCCAAATCTCATTGTCCCCGAGCAGCAGCAATCAATAGGGCTGTAATTACCACTGCTGCTTTTGCTCCCCCCAAACAGGGGGAGCACAGTTTCGTGCCTGCGCTCCCATTGAGGATGCAGCTCTGCAAAACTACTCCTCTTATCCTTCTTTACATATTTATTACAACTCTTTAGACTGATCCATGCAAACGAAAGGAAGGAGACCAATGGAAAGGGGCCGGCTTGTGCCAGCAATCCCCAGACTGTCAAGCGATCACTGAAGATTGGACAGGTCCTGATGAAATAAATGTTGGCTGCTGACTCTTCCAATTTTGCAACACTCCTCTGTGTCACTGGAGCAGCCTTGTCCAAGATTGAGATATTTGCAAACTGTCATCTTTCATAAATATCTGCCTTGAGTGACACTTTGCCCCCCTCCATTTCCCTTTGAAATGTACCTAGCTGGCACGGAGCCTGCGGGATTTCATTGCTTGTGATAGGTGATTAGCAAAGAGATGATTTCCTCCTCCCTCCCCCTCCTCCCCTCTGCCAAAGGGCTGAGTGACAGGTCCAAAAGGCGAAAGGCAGACTGGGGAAGCAAATCTGCCAGAGGCAGAAGTGATGACACTCCGAAAACACTTCATTCATCTTGCCAAATTACAGGCTGGGCTGGGGACTGATGGAGACTGGAGGAGGGAGGGGGGGAATAATCTCCTGCCTTTGCCTTGCATGTTCTGTGCTCGAAAACATTGCAAAGCAGCTCCTGGAGCTTGAAGGATGCACCCCAAACCCCTGCAATTTCTGCTCTGTAATGCTCCCAGGCGAGCTGCTACCTGGCTGTGCTGCAGGCAAGTGATGAGGAGCATGAAGTGCCTTAGTCATGGATGTCAGATCCCCTCAGCTCCCACAGCCTCCCTGCCTCGACGTCAGAAATGGGGCCTGAGAGGGAATTTCAAACAGCAAAACGAAGTAGGAGCCACCTGCACAGCCTTCCCCTCATTTATCTGGCAGGGACCTCAGAGGGCAAGGCAGGTATTTGTGGTGAGAGTTTTCCTGTGTCTGTTTTGGGAACCTTTCAGAGGTAATTTGGGAATGAACACAGGCGTGAGCCACGGATGATGCCAGTTCTGGGATGAGCTGGGATGTCTTCTGAGTATCAGCAAAAACTAACTGTGTGCTTGGAAAAAGTTCTGCACAAAACTTCCTTTTTTAAGAAGAATACCAATTTGGAATGAGAAATCCACTGAATTATTTTTTTCTTTTTTTTTTTCCTCCTCAAAACATTATCTAAAGAATGGCTTGATTTGGGCTTTTTAATTTAAGGATTTTTTTTTTTCGGTTTCTGGGTTTGAAGTGGATGACTGTCTCAAATGTAATTACTTTTTATTTTTTACCTTACATTTAATGGTTTAACATTGAAATGTTTCAGACTTGCCAATTAACTACTTCAACCCAAAGTATTTTGCCTGAATTCTCAACATGCCCCAAGTCTATTCTATTTACATTTCCAGACTTGACATTTCCTTTTAACAGTGAGATTGCTAACAAAGGAAATTATGTTTTCCTCCTGTCTTTGCCAATGGACATTGTAAGCAGTGATCATTGAATCTTAAATTCACTTTTCCAAGTGAAGAGCAAGTCAGTTATTTCAGCTGGTGCAATTGAAAGTCTCTCTCTTCTGTCATCCTGAAATACTTCAAGAGATACACAAACCACTCCTGAAGAATGATTTTATTTTTAATAATACATGAAGTTTTTGCTACATGTCAAAGAGAGAACACCAGATTCTGTTCTCTCCTAGGCTAGTCTAAGACCTAGGGTGCACTCAAACACAGACTTAATGCTGTTGTAAAAACTTATTTGAATTTTGTTATATCAGAACCTACAACTCAAATGGATGCTGATGTCACTTCTCATCTTTACTTGTGTAAATGAAGCCTTGGCTGGCTTTCTGTAGCATCCCTCAATGGTATCTCCCAGGATACACTGAAAATGGAGACCAGGGCATAATAAAGTGAATTGCTAATAACAAAAATAGACGCCTAATACATTACAGAGTGAAGTGTCTACTCTAGACAGGAGAAGTACCATCTAAAATGATCCTTAGCTAATCATCCCAGAATCAAAAATATCAGGGGTGGAAATGATGAATGGCACTGTCTGTCCTGGAACTGTTTGATCCAAAAGTGTTTGCTAGGCATTTATTGGCTAAATTCTATTCAGCAGAAGTAATTCTGAAGAACATAAGAATTTTCTAACAGTTGAACCTAAACATAACATGGTTCCCTTTTTCTCTTGAACACCAAAGATGTACTCAACTGGGACTCAGAATCTGCATGTTCCCCACTGCTGGGTGCCCCACATCCATGTGCTCCATACTGTCAACTGGAAAAGACATTTCATGACAACAAAATTATTAGCTTTTTTTTCCTTATTGTATAAGATTTTGCTTCTAAATTGGAAATGCTGGAAAATGACCATCATTTGGTGTTGGAACTGGGGAGTACCATCAAACATAAAAATAAAGCACAGGAAGGATCAAAGTGAACCAACTCCTTCCAGTAGATTTCACTACTAAAAACGTGTGCAAAAAGGAGAAAAATCTGATGCCATTTATTTTGAGAACTTCTGTTCTGTCATCACTCAGCAATTTACAACTTCAAACAGCTAATTGAAATATCACATACAGTGTGAGGTAGGCTGACCTAACAATGTAACATCCCTCCCCCTTCAGACTGGGAAATCTGGTAAGAGAAATTACAATGATTTTCTCAAGGACAAACTCTGAGTTTGCGATGGAACAGAGATTAAAACTTGGGGGCCCTTTGTCTCCCTGCAGCCACCTCACTGCTTTATACAGTTTGCACCCAGCCAGATCTGCAGTCACACAGCAGAAAAAACACAACAGAAGGAGGGAAAGTATGAATAAGCAAACCTGCATGTCAGCACATGGACAAATAACCCAGATCTGCACCCACAGAGGAGTTCAGGTGAAGCTGAAGCACCTCCACTGATACTTGCAACTAAAAATCCTTCTCACCTGTCCCTGCAGCTTAATTATTTCCCCCGCAAAATCAGAATAAAAGAGAGAAGGGATTCCTCATCCAGAGTGCTTTGGGGGTGGGAGCTGTGATGCCCAGCTCTGGGAGCAGCCCAGGTGAGTGGTGCCTGGAGGAGAAGAGCAGCTGAGGTTGCTGCTCTCACCTCGAAGTTCCTTGGAATTACAGATGAGGTCTGGATCTGCAGAGAGGAGCAGGGTTCATGCAGCTCCCTAGGATTTCCAGGGGGTCATCTCCAAGGGCTTCTTGCTGATACCCTGATGTTAGACAGCTCTGCATCAAGGCAGTCAGGGGGCTGAAGATTGCAGTGCGTGCAGCCATCTTATTTCTGGAGATAAGGAGAAAGTGATAAATGCTGCAAATGTGAGTGTGAGATGTGGTGTAACCCATCTGGCCAGCTACAAACACATGTGTTGTACCCATGACAAGTTAATTGTGCATTAATCAGGATATAATCTCATACTGCTAATGCAAGTCATGATGTAATTTTACCTTTCCTACCTATGCAACTATGGCCATTATTATCCTGTAATAAATCGTATCACTTCAGGCTGATGAATGACACTAGTTAATGTCTCTCCACCTAATTTGTTATATGGTGATGTAGCATTACTTTGGTTTGGTTTTACCCAGGGAAGCTGCCTTACAGTAGGCTTTATTGGACTTTTCCAGAACATTTCCAACAGAAGAAAAAAAAAAAAAAAAAAGAAATTGGTACTTGTTTTTATTTAAAAAATTAAAAGGGGAAGATTTAATCAGTTTTTTGCTTTTGTTGGCCTACTTCTTTCCAGTGAGCCCAGCTCTGAGCAGAAACAGAGATACTTCAAGCAGCAATAACCAAAAATGCTGACTTGGAATTTAGCACACATTTGGCCTCATTGCTGCTTGTTTGTTGCAGCATTTGTTTGTTGCATGTTTGATGCAAGAATAAATAATTGCACATTCCCACTGCTCCCACAAGATGCACACAGGCCCACTTGCTCAGTGGCAAACAATTTAGCTGTGGCTTAAGAAGAAAAATGTGTGTGTTGGAATTATACAGTCACTTTTTTTTTTGGCTTTTGAAACTCACCCCTTTGCCTGCACACCTGTGTGTCTGACCCTCACACCTTGAGGCTTTTTAAAGTTCTGGGTGGTGGTTACAGAAAACTTTTTTTTTTTTTTTTGGTGATAAATAGGAAAATGCAGCGAGAGGACAGAGATGTAGAATGAGTTATTTTTCTAATGTTTTTCATTAAGCAGCAGCTGCTGTTTCCAAGCTGTCAGCTCTGTTGCCAGGGTGATTCTGTGCGCATGGCACAGAGCGGGGCTGGTGGGTTCAGCACATCCACCCTCCTGCCTGGGAGTGTCACTGCACCAGTGAACTCCTGGATCTGCAAACCCCTTCCTCTGACTCTGGTGGGAATTGGGCTGCAGGAGCAGGACTCCTCGCTGAGGTCATTCAGCACTGTGCTCTTCCACACTGGCACAGCCTTGTCTGCTCCCTTCGCCTGAAGTGGAACATGAGAAATGTTTCATTTTGACATTTTAAGTTTCACACACAGTTCTTGGTCTTCTCCTCAAAGGACACAACAGATAACCTAAGCAAGATATTAAATATTTCAGACAGTGGCAGCAAACAAAGCCAACAAACCAAAACCAATGTTCAAGTGCCTGCACAATGCTAACCAGTGACTTCAGTGGGTCAGCTTGTCCCTCTAAATGTTGTGCAAGGGTTAAAGAGCTTTGTTGGACTACACAGAGGACAACAGAGTTGTCTTGCACAGAAAAGTGTTTACATTCCAAGCACAGAAACAAGGGGCTCATTTTGTACTAATATTAAACTCATTTTGCCTTCCAAAGTGCAATGTTTTTCCAGTCTACAAGGTAGGACTCCAAGACAGGGAGAGCACCTTTTTCCATAGTTGGGGCATTATGATAAATTTATGGTTTCTGGGTGTCTAATGAATGCAGTAAGAAAGGTAAAACGTTCACAATTCTTTAATATACTGGTGAGAAAACCTTATCAGTTTACTGGAGAATCACAAATGGCAACAGGTCAGATCAAATTTCTCATGTGGCATAAAATCATAAATGCAGTTCCCAGGGCTACCTCAACTTTAATAAAATGAAGTCATCCATGTGTTGCTTTGTATTAATATTGCAACTAGGTTTAAGCATATATGAGCCATGATTTTTCCTCAAGTGTTAAATCAAATTGAATCACAGGTTTTTATGAGTGATAAAATGATAATAGACCAGATCTGGTCAGCTAGGATAATAACTTGATTCAGTACTTTGGATGTAAGTGTTTAAGATTTCCACAATAAAACTGTAATGTTATACCCTAAAGTGTGTTAATAACATTAAGTGATGTAACAGTGAAAGCGAACTGACAGAATGTAATACCCATAGGGCCATCATAATAGAAATAATTTATAATGTAACAGCAATAAAATCTTTAATGTTATCTCAATCCAGTCCTGTCCCCAAGTCTGGGGTTTCAGATTACACGTGATTTTTTTCTATGCATTTAAGTGTTAACTTAAAATAATTAAGAAAATGGTTTTCGAAGTGGAAGAGCCTTTCAAAGTTGCTGACCTGATAATAATATTATTAACTCTTTCCTTCCTACCAAAGTCCCGTGTGGCCAATAGCTGATATAAAAAGGAGGCACATTTCTTTTGTTTCCATTTTTTCCCATTTTTAAAGCAATTTGCAGCAATCAAGGAATATGTAGGACTATCATACTACCTATGAAAAAGGTATCCCATCCTCACCATTTTCACATCTAAACACAAACCCAAACCACAGTGTAAAAGAGTTTGAACAAAGACCCAGTAAATGTCACCACACCATAAACACAAGGTTGATGTTTGTGGCTACTTACAAAAGAAAGGGGAAGCCAATGGGGAGTCTTCCACCCTCACTGTGGCAAACCAGAACTTGTCCTGGAAGAGCCTGCTTGGATATTAGCAAATGTCCTTCCTGGCAAAAAATTTGGGATAAATTCCCCAGAGGGCCCATGATCTTTTACAGTCAGATCTTTAAGAACAGAACTGATCAAACATCTCTGAGGTGTGGATAAAATGGGTTTTATCCAACAGAGAGATAAACTAGAGAACCTCATATACATGACAGAGACCTTTCCTCCACCTCATGCAGCATAAATATATTGCCTGGAATCTCAATATGGACTGATGTTTATCATCTCCTAAGACAGTGGTCTTTAGGAAATAAAGAGCTTTTTTTGTTAATTATTTTCCTCAAAACATATAAAAAGAACTGACTGGACAGACATGTGCACAGATCTTGCAAAGTGTGTGCAGAAACATAACATTTAGAAGTAAGCCATAACTAATCTTTAATACTTGAACTAAGATGTATTTATTTCCAGGTAAGGTATAATTTTACTCCTTCTTCCTGATCAAATTGCTTGCTAAGAATATTGACTGTTTTAGGCAGGAGTACTGAGGGCTTTCTGTAATGTATGCCATGCCTCAGAGGAGCCAAACCAGAATAAATTCAGCATCTGAATTCTCTTGCAGACCCATCCAACCCAGGACTAATAACCTGTGTCTTTAGAAAATACTCCAGTATCAGACATACAAGATAGTTATGGTGCAATTAAGAAAAATCCTCTGACTCTCAGGTTCTCTCTGGACTCACCAGGGAATGCAGAAAAAAAAGTAACTGGAACTGAAGAAAGAAGCAGCTTATCATCTTGAAATATGCTGGGTTAATCGTCCCTTTAAAAGCAAATGTATTAGGAAAACATTAGATCCTTAGCCCTCTGTGACATAATTACACAGGCTTCTGATTAAACAGAGGCTCTCATTAAGTAAAACATTTTATTTTAGTTTCTTGTTGGTTGTTGGTATTATTGGGCTTCCTGCCCAATTCCAGCCAGGCTACCATATGAACAGTGAAAACAGCCAACATTGTTAATACAATAACAACAACAACACTTGGCACTTCCAGCCTTCCCTTGGTCTCAGAATCTTACAGCAATTTACACATATTTCTTGGCTGCACCATGTCACAAGGTGGTGGAGCAGGCAAGACTGGCCATGCTTATTTTACAGGTGGATAAATCAGGGCACAGAGGGATTCACCTGCCTTTGCCTGGCTGCTAGAAAGTCAGTGGTGGGATCCAGAAGTCCTGAGGAGAAAACCACTTGCAATTACTGTTTCAACTTCTTTCCTCCCTCCTTAATTGCTGTTGTTCTTTACAGGTTCCTTGTAGCAGAAGAGGACTTGTGCTGTGAAAAATCAAGCAAATCATATGGATGCAATCATATGCAAATCATATGGAAAAGGCAATTAAGCATTGCTTATTGTTTGTAATTTAAGAAAGCCTGGTACCATTTCTCTCCAAACAGATTTATGGTGGTTTACATACAGCAGTATGGACCTATTTTTGGCCAGCTGAGATGTAAAGTTTGCACTTTAGGGGGTTAAAGCAGTAAGTAACAGAAGGATGTTTTAGTTTCTAGATCACCAAATCTGGCCCTTCAGACACATGGAGAGACTGCTTTGCAGGGCTTCCAGTGATGGGAATGTAAGGAAAACACTTGTGCATGGGATGAGGGGTTCTTTTATGAATGCACAACCTCTGAGTTGCCAGTGGCATTGAGCTTTTATCCTCCCATCATCCTGATCCACCTTTGGAAAAGATATTCCTTCCCCAGTGGCTGGGAAGGGGGCTCTGGTAATCTGGAGTGGATTTATGTGGCCAAGCTTACAAAAAAGGACTTCAGTCTTCAGCCTGAAAAAGGGTGAATCAACTTTTGGCCTGCATCTGAAAATACCTCAGATGCTGAAAGCTGAGCAGAGCTTACCTTTGCTGATCATGGTATGGATACAAGAGGAAAGTTTTGCAGAATACAGAGTCTCCCTTCACACAGAAGGGTTTAATTCCTAAGATTAATAAATATTTCTCACTGGTGTGCTGGCTAGTAAGTCACTGCTGATTTACCAGATTTCTGCCACGGCCAAATAATTATTTTTCTCTTTAGCCTAAAAGAGAGAACTTTGATATCTAGGAGCATGAAGTGTTAAACTCCTCTTAGGCAGCGAGGTTTAGAAACAAAATCTCACACAGTGCATATAAATATCATCTGTATCCAGACCCCACCAGTGTGCATTGTAATTGGCACTGCTGTGAATTATCTGCTGCTGATACACACCAACACCCCCTGATTTGTCAGCTCAGGTGCCCCTTCCTGGCTGCAGAAATAAAAACATAACACCCATGTGCAAACCTAATGGAGTCAGTATCAGAACAAGCTTTTAGGTCTGTGTGCATGTATGACAAGAGTACCAGAGGTGGAAACCTGCTTGCTGGAGATGAGCAACTGGCTTCAAAAGAAACTCAGGAGTGAAAGATTAAAGGGAAGACGACCATGAACTCTCCTTTCCCCAAAGAAGTTCAAAGCTTCCTGATTTAGGTTCTTATCGCACTATAAAGAGGGGAAGCAAGGAAGATAAAAATTTAAAAATAAATGATCTTTAAGAAATTATCCTCATCTGAGTGTCCTCCAATATGTCTGGTCCTCTAAGTGTTAAGTGAATTGTAACTAGATCCTAGGGAGACAGTTGCAACCTGGTTATCAGTGGCAGTAAATGGAAGATAATAGCCCCACTAGAGAGTTATGAAATGGCTTGTCTTTGAGCTGCCAAAGTGTTTAGGCTCTCTTTTATTATATTCACAGCAGTAATCCGATATGTCCTGACTTCTGTCATCTGTATGTAATGCTTATCAACTCTCTGCCAGTGATTCACCCCCTTGTCAGGGACAATTATTCCTCAAAGTGCTGAGGTTACGGCTGAAGCAATATTATGACTGGAAAGAAAATACGAAAGGTGCAGCACATCACAGCCAGCAATCTTGAGGCTGACGTCAAAGTGGAGGAGAACATTGTTGATAAAAAAAATAAGGCATAACAGGAGTGTTGCACTGCTGTTCCCACAGCACTCCTGAGCTCTGCTAAGGTCATGCATACCTGTGATGATGGTGATGGAAGATTTTCCCTTCGTTTACTGGAGCTAGGTTTCCATACTTCCCTGGCTAGGTGTCTCTCTCAATTTCCATTCTATGTCCCCATTTAAAGCCACTTAAAACTGAAGAGGCAGCGTGTGTTCTGTCCCTCTAAATTTGCAGACAGGAGCTCAGCCTAGGCAATTCATTTTCCTCCAGAGGATCATAAAATGAAAAGCATAATCTAAGGGACAGAGGGCCCAATTTGCAATTTTCAAGTTGCCTGAAATTACAGTAACACCTGCAGTGAAATTCTGCTCCAAGCACACTCCGACCAACTTTTTCCATCACTCTTTTAGATGCCTCAGGCAAAACTGAAGTAAATTTTGATCCTGAGCTTGTGACTAGGGGAGAGCACTGGGGAGGCTCAAGTCAGTGTCCTGGCACCACGAGGGCAGTGCTGGGGAGCAGAAGGAAACTGGGAGCAGAAGGAAACTGGGATCAGAAGCTCAAGGCCATTGGGAGAGCGAGGGGCTGTGGCATTTCTTTGTCTCCTCTCGTAGCAAGGGCTGACTGTGGCTTGGCAGCTTTGTCAAGGGCAATGAGGAAAAGCAGCTGGTCAGTGAACTTAATGGTGAGACAGGGAGGCCAAAGAGGGGTGGCAGATGGTCCCAGGGGCCGTCCAGCTGACCAACAGCAGCACCTATGCCCTGTGTGCACATGTGGCACCAACCCAGGACGGGTTCTTAGGTGTCAGCCAGCACATAATTCACTGGAAAGAGGGTTTCAGCCTACAGAGTAACAGAAGTGGAGGAAAACAATACCTCTCTGTGGTGTTTCGATAGTCCTTGGGCTCTGTAAGTACAGTGCAAACTCTGTATTTCAGTACATTTTGCAAACAAGGGGTTGAGCAAGGCCATTTCCCTGCTCAGAGGGTCACACGGGTCCAATTGCAAGGTCGGGAAGGCCCCAGTGAGAAGGCAAAACAGCAGAGCTGGAGCAGAGAAGGAGGGAGGAGGCAGCCAGGGCTGAAAACAAATGATGTCCCAAATCAGCTGGCCCAAATCAGAAAGTGGAGCCACTTCTCAGAGTGCAAGCCAGACCTTTTGCAAGGTTTGGTGCTGCCACTAGTGCAGGGATGTTTGGTGCTTCCAACAGGAGCCCACAGGAGTCCCAAGGGTCATGAGCAGCAGGGTCAGCTGAGCTTCCATCAGGAGGGAAACAGCCTCCAAAAGCACTGAGGAGAGGGAATGAATCACTGTGCCTTGTCTAATATATTGCAGTAATGTAATATAACAGCAATAACCCCCAGAGTACCATCTGGTGAACTTGTGACTAAACACAGCTTGTTTTGCTCAAGGCACACAAGCAATGGACAAGTATATATTTTATTCCTTTGCTTCACCCTGCCCAAGCACAAGTGGTAGCAAAACTATTTCTGGGAATTTTAGACCATCTACAAATCAGAGCTGTGAGCAGTTATTTCTCCCCTATGAAACACACAGGCAGCTCGCTCTGCAGGAGGGTGCTCAGCAGCATAAACTCCTGAGTCTCAGTTATGGCCACCAAAGTAGACAGAAGCCTGATCTCAGCTGTTCTCTCCCTGTTTCTGACGCTGCAAAATTCCCCATTAAAGTCCTGTGTGTAGGTGGATGTTTCAGGTGATATTTCCCAGGGATGCAGGAGGCCTGACTCACCCATGGAGAATATTGGTGACTAGCTGCTCTGACCTTGGTCAGAGTTAATCCTGCAGGAATGAAAAGGTTCAGATTTCAGCACTCACTGGAAGAAAAGGGAAGAGAGGAGGAGCAGCCCCCTACTAAGATAAAGACATGACCAGTGGCTCTGCCATCAGTTACAGCATTGCTTGCATTTGGCATTACATTATGAAAATATCTATTCAGAGGGGAAAAGGAGATCAAAGAGAACATTTCCGCAGCGCTGACTTTAGCTCCACTTCACTCTGCTCCCTCTCCTCCTCCCGTCCTTGGCGTTTCAAGGCTCCTGCTCTATTCATCCGCTCCGTGCCACCCCAGGTTTATAACACCACATCATCAGCAGCACTAATAACCCGTGATTCTTTCCCCCTATTGTGTTTGTCAGAGTCAGTAATCTGGGCACTACAGCAGCACAGCACTGAAAAGCTACAGTGTGTTCCTATAGCAACGGGCTAATCCGCAGGTGGAAGGTGATTGGGCACCTTTTGCACCGGAACAATAATTTGAAAGATCTTTTTCAGTGTGCTGTTCTGCAGCATGAGTTCATTGTACTGCAACCCGCCACGAATCGTTATAAGCTGTCAGGAAAATGCACAAATCACAGCGAGGAGAGACGACGCCTTCCAGCAACAAGCCCTTGAAATATTTCACGGCAGGTTAAGAGGCCAAATCGTGTATGGCGAGATGTATTGTATAGGATAAAACAAAGAGCTTGTATAATAAGCCAATGCTGACAGTCTCCAAGTCAGGGAATCCCAGTGAAGTGTAAGGCTGTGCATGAATATGAGTTTTCCTGAGCTGTGGAAGGAAAACAGCCGTAATAAAAGAAAGTGCTGGGCAGAGCTCCCACATTCGACTCTTCCAAAACCAATTACTCCCACCTGGCTATTCCCATTTCTCCTAAAACATCTCTTGTTACAGAAGAGAATTTAATATTCTCTAATTGAAACCTCTAATTTAAGGCATTTGCTTGATATTTGCAAAATCTGAAATCCTGGCCTGGACTTTCACAGGGGGATTAGATATCATAGAAGTGTCAAATTTTTGGATATCCAAAATCAAACTAAGAAACCTTCAAGAAATACACAGCATGTTTCCTCTGAAAGCCAAGCTTTGTTATATTTCTCAGAGTTAAGTAGTCTGAACTTGAGGTAGGGAGTGATCTTCCCTGCCCATGGCAGGGGGCTTGGAGTGAGAGATTAATAAATTATCTTTAAGCTCGCTTCCAAACTATTCTAGGTTTCCCTGATCTTTCCAAGTAAACCAGCCCAATCCATGGAGCAAGTGCAGCACAGGCAATGAGAGAACAAACACCTTCATACCAACCTCAAGCAACAGTCCCTGTCCTTTGCAGTCTATGTCTAATTTCTACTCTTTTTTCTTTTCTTTTTTCTTTTTTTTTTCCTTCTTTTTTAAATACTGGACCAGAAATAGTAGATAGAGATAGAAACCTCTTTAAAGCTCAGCTGTAAAAGTAGGTGCATTTCCCATACAGCCATTGCAGTGGAAAGTGAGAGCCAATCATGGAAATGATGTAACAGGCCCTGTCACAGGAAGGAAAAAAAGGAAATCTGTTAAAAACTTCAATAAGAAAAGAGAAATAGCACAAGGGCTTCTTTACCTCAGTTTAATCACATTGAAGAAAGAATGTCTTTATTAAATGCCTGGACTTAATAAAAATGTCAAAAATTCTCATTGCATAAATCAGCTCTTTCAAGATTTGCTGGGGTGATGGAGAAGAAAACTTAAAAATAGAGGGCAAACAGAAGTTTAGTTATTAGGCTATAACTTCCAAAACTGCAGCTTCAAAAGCTTCCCTACATTTACCAGCCAAAGACCCCAACCTGGGATGCTTCCATCTAAAGCAGATTTCCTAAATACGAGACAATGAAGTCAGTGTCTCATTTACAGCTGAAGAGTTTTATAAAGCAACGTGTCCACTGAGAGCTGAATCAACAAACAAACAGTGCAGACCAGATCCTGCTTTTATGACCTGTTTTCTCATCCCAAAGTAGGATGAATAAAATGGACGAGGCAGGTTCACCTACTCACTCCAAACCAACAGAAGAAAAGCTGGGATGGGGTCTTGTATATTCTCCCCAGGGTATTATTAGATTATTAAATATTCTACAGCAAATATCAGTGTCTTCCTCTTTCTTCTCCCTCCTGCCTTACACCTACCTTGTAATTCAGGAAATCTTCCCAAAGAAAGTTTAACTGAAACAGGCAAATGTCTCAGAAATTTTCTTAACAAATTCCAAAAAAATATTAAAAAACTTTTGACCATCTTTAATTGTGAAATATATTGATTGTTCTTCTCAAGTAGTTCATGCCTGCAAATGACATATTTTTGTTCCTTTCAGAGGACTTGGATAGATAGCATTGTTTTTCTTTCCAAAGCACATCAAAGAGCCCAAATTTTGGCAGGCTTTCTGTTTTCTTAAAAAAAAAAAAAAAAAAAAAAAAAAAAGAAGGGGGGGAAGAAAGAAAAACATCAGCAAAACAAAGCTAAGAATAACTGCTCTTTTCTGAAGAGTTGTGGGCTTCTTCACTTCCAGATTCATGTCATGGTGCTCACTTCAGGGAGCTGCTGAGACACAGA
This sequence comes from Passer domesticus, assembly GCF_036417665.1. Classification (NCBI taxonomy): domain Eukaryota; kingdom Metazoa; phylum Chordata; class Aves; order Passeriformes; family Passeridae; genus Passer; species Passer domesticus. Next base: position 16,392,161 of record NC_087487.1, on the reverse strand, counting down.
GCCTGGAGGTGGGGAGGAGGAGAGGAATGGAAAGATCAGAGAATTGGCACGGGACACAGAGCCTTTCTCCTCTTGATGTTCAGGCTGAATCTAGACACAGTCAGTCAGAACCCAGTGTCATCATGATTTTTAAACACTTTCATGGGCCATGCAAGGTCACACTGTGGCCTCTAACACAGGGGACAAGTTTCCACATATCTGCAGCTGCTACCTCATCGACAGCTCTGCTGATAGCTGCTCTCCAGTTTGTTGTATCTCCATTTTGTAAGTGAATAAATTCTAGAAATTGGCTGGATTTGGGTTAAGAATAGCCCTTTCTTTTCAGGACAAGGATGTACAGAAAGTACTGAGGGAGCTGAGTACCTCCCCTTTCTGCTCAAATGTTCAGGGGAAGTAGGTTGGTATTGCTGCAGAAAGGTTTTCAATTTTGAGCATGTTTTTGCCCCTGGACCCATTTTTCTTGATTTCATTGCTCAGCCAGTGATTATGATTTACTTATCACAGACCTGCACTCCTGTGGCAGGATCTGAATGTCTGTGCTGTTGGTAAAATATCGTGCACTATTGCCAGATGTTAAATATGAAGGAATAACATCAAAACAATGAGAAAGAAATGCCACCAGCTCTTACTCTGTAAAGCAACTTTTATCTTGATTTACTGTGTAACTGGGCTTATTTACTGGTGGTAGAATCAGATTATTTTAAGGCTTAAAATTCTCCTGGTGATTGTGGTACAAGTGGCAGAGTTTCCAAAGGTTCCCAAGCAGAGCTGCTTTGCTCTGAACTGAGAATAAGATATGAGGAAAGGCTCAGAAAAGTGAAGATATTCTGAGGCAAATGCCAGCACTGCCTGCTCTATCACCCAAAATGTGGTGTCACACTGAGCTGAAACGTGCATGGCCTGCTCTGGGGTAAAACTACTTTTGACTTTATGGGATTTTTAATGGACTGTTGGCATCCAGCAGCCCAGACACAGGGCTGCAGGAGCTGGCAGTGCATGGCATTCCTGGAAAAGGACACCATGGACCTGCAGCCTGGTCCAGTTCATGTCATGCCCACACTTTGGGGAAGGAGCAGAAAGACACAAAGACAGGGCAGCTCACACAAAACCCACTGAACTTCTCAGTGATAAACAAAAGTGCATCACTTGGCTAACTTGTAAATGACTGGGGCACAGAAAATGTCCTCTGGATCAAGATGACAGGGTTCACTTCTGGAACAAATCACACAGTATCTGAAGTTAGGCTGTGACCTATTGCTTGGTACAATTATCTGACCTCCTAACAAAGCCTGGTGAAGATGGCAGTGATCCTGCATATAAAACAGAGCCTGGTGGAAAGTTGCTATTCTTCAAACCCTGCATCTAGACATCTTTCAAGTGATTTCAGAATTTAGGGTGAAAGTGGATCTTAGGCCTTTTTTTAAAAAAGCCATTTCAAATCCTCATTCATATCATAAATGCTTTTTTCTCCTTTCTTCTGCAGGCCACTGAAATCTCTGGGGCCATGACATTGTCTGGCACTGAATGCAGCCCCTTTTTATCATTATAAAGAAATAATGAAAGCATATGGTGGAGAGGCACTCATATTTCAGTCTATGGTGCCTTCCTCCTTCTCCATAACCAAGCACTGAAAAATATATACTATGATGAGAACATTGAATATTTCCAATACACTAACAGAAAATTCCTAATAATTCAAAGTCATCCCTGCTGCCTAGCTTGATTGTAAGTTCAAAGTAAAAGAAACCAAACATATCTTCACTTTTTTGCATTAAACATCAGCAAGTGACCTGTATTTTATTACAGTACACAGCTGTTTTATCACATAAGTAAATAAATCACCATTGAACCAACTTTGGGAACGAAGATTTTGAATAATAACACAATTAAGTTTTCCCACAAAGTCCAAATAGCCCACTTGCTCATAGTTGCTACAAGCTGTGATTCCCACGTGAAAGATATCAACTTATTTCCTTTTCCTGTCAATCATCAGTACCAAGTGGGGCCCTGGTATGTCAGGTCATGACCTTTCACTCTGGGCATGAGCCTGAAAGTCACTAGTGAATCAACTAGTTTAATTATTTAGGCTGTTTTTAATAAATATAAAAATGTGGCCTTAAATATTTCACATGCTTGTTCAGTTTGGGCTTTCAAGGTCCTCTCATCGGGCCCACCAGCCTGAAAGTGTCCTCTTATTGGTAGGAAATCAGTCAATTAAAAACCAAATCCAGCTTTTGGAATAAGGTTTATTTTGTTGATTTTGAGCTTCCTGGCTTGGGTGTCACTTGCTTGTTGGTTTAGAGGACAGGCTTTCTTTTTTTTTTTAACCATAATGCTGTTTTTAATCATCACCACCAATGGCCCATTTGCCTACCTCCCACAAAATGATCCTTCCTACAGATGCCAGCACAGGATTCACAGATTTCCATGTATGGTCTATTTTCCACATCCTCTTCACCTGTGGGAAAAAAACCCCAAGCAAACAGAAAAACAAGCAGAAAGAAATCCAGTGTAGCACAGTCCATATAAAACAACTCTTAAAAATATTTTTGAGTAATGTTGACAGGTTTGCTACTGGGTCCCTTAGCAGTGGACAGTTTAATTCCATTTTAGGTCAAAGTGTGATGACAGCCTTCCTTTGCTAAACTTCCTAACAATCTCTTTCAGCTTCTAACTCCCATAATCTAAAAATCTAGGCCTGAACCAAGCTGCTGATTCTGTCCAAGATTCTGCGCAAGCAATCTGCAGTAAACACAACCACGTCAGTACAAAACAAGTGATGCTTTCCCTGGATGTCAGGGGCAATGATTTATATTCTACAACCCACTTATGCTTATTGCTCAACAAACTTTCCAGCTGGTAGATACAGGACAGAATTAAACTTGAGAAACTAATTGATGGTGTCTTTTTAAAGAACTTGGACTGCCAGAGTTAACTTTGCTTCTGAAATTTCCTGAAATGTACAGAACTTTCCCAGCCTCTCTCAGATTTATTTTGTTCTTCTTTCCCCTGGTGCTCTAGGACTTCTCAAGAAAGTGAGTGTGAAGGGCTGTCTCTATTTATAGATGATAAACCCAATTCTTATCTTTCTCCCTTCTCTCCCTCCTGCCATGGTCCTGCATCAAAGAGAGGACTTGGGGAAAGGGAAGAGAGATGCTCCCAGTCTGAATTTTCCTATCCCTCTCATGGGCTGCTGGATCTGCAGGAAACATCAGCATGCCAAAATTTGCTTTTCTTTCAAGCAGGAGTATTAATCTAAATGATGAACTATATCTCAAAAATGAAAATGCTGCAGTGTAGAGATCATCAAAGGTACTTTAATTGAATTATGCTTTGTTTGGGACAGTAGAAAACATTTAATCTTGATCCTCTTTGAATTCTTCATTTTGCCTTAATGGCTTCAAGGTGTGCACAATAGTACCTTAGAATTCACAATATAATCAAACAAAAGTCAGCTGAAGCATTCTATCCTTATTGAATTAAAAGTGTCCTTGCCTGATAATGCTGCTTCTCAGCAATTTCAGCAAAACTGCTGTAGTCCAGAGAAATCTTTCCCATTCATCTAAGTCTGCACTCACTGATGAAAAGCTGCCTCCTAAGAAGTTCTCAATCCTCCTCCCTCAAGATGCACCAGCAGCAGCATGTGTTCCTGGCATGTGAGCCACCCCCCAGCCTCCTGGAGGAGGGGAGATCAAAACCAAAGCGTCGATCCGAGGATCCACCACTTTGAAAGGAGATCTGGGAAGGCTCCGAGGGCAGCGGCGGTTCCGGGGGGCTCCGGGGATGCGCTGCCCTGATCCAGCCTTTCAAACATTGACCCCTCCTGCACCAGAGAGCAGCCAAACCATTAATGCCCAAGGAAGCCGTGGACCAAATCAGACAGGTTAAATAACTCAGCTGTGAACACAGAACCCCATTATCATTTCTGTGAGGCCACTCTGAGCAGCTGATTCATCTCGGGCAGTTTGCTCTGGACCAGAGGTCTCCACCGCATCCATTTCAAGTTTTAAATCAGATGAGGGTGAAGAACTCTGCACTCAGACACTGTGTTAGGAGGTGCCATATAAAAGGAGAGACAGGCAGAGAGGCTTCTATTAAAGGCCCTTATTTCCCATCATATTTTACTAGCTCTATTCTGACATGATTACTGATTTCAGTGGAATAAAAGCATTCAATGAAGTAGAGTTAGGAAACTGTATAGCCACTATTCCCTTACAACACACATTTCCCTGGTAAACATGTCCTGGCTTTGCATGCATCTGATGGGTTTAGTCAGAGAAAAGCTGTATTTATCATATATTTCATTACCATGTATTTACAGCCCCGTTTTAGAAAACAGTGGGAGTTTCCTGATCCATACTTATTTTTTTATTCCTTCTCTGGTGGGGATTCACACCTTTTCTTACCTGAGCCTAAAGGCAGAAGAATGCTTCCAGATCTTCAGCAATCTCTGACAGATCACACCTTTTGCATACTACCAAAATATTTACTGGACAGGAAACTTATGTGAGTCCTGAAACCAGCCTGGAAGATGCCAGAAACAACTGCAGCTTACAGTTCTCTGACTCTCTTTCAATATGACTATGCAAGGAAATGGCCATTAGAAAATAGGAATGATGTGATTACATTGCTCCTTTTCCCTTGGACTATTATTTCATCTATTAGGCTATTGCTTTTTAGGCTTTATGTGCGTATTCAGCAATTCCATAAATAAGATTTTCATTATCAACATTGAAATCCCCAACAGTTTTCAGCTCCTAATGAGGTCTTTACCGTTCTCAGGCAACACTTGGAAAAGCCTTTTATATGATAAAATGAAGATGTGAGAGAGACTGAGCAAAGTGTATGTGTTGCCAAAGGCATTACTTTCAAACAGTCCTCAGTCTCTTCACTCAAACAGGTGGTGATCAGGTTCTCATAAAAAAAGAAACAGACTTGAAATTATTTCAGTCATCCAGCCACTGGAAAAAAAATAAAAAGAAAGAAAAGACAAAAAATGCCGTTACTATAATTTTTGCGATCTCCAGAAAGCTCAATGTAACATATTTAGAAGAAATTTGCAAATATTTTGATGATAAATTATGGCTTCCTGTAGGATGTTTCTAATAGTCACCCCCTCTTCTCTCAAGTTTTAAAATGCTAATGCTTAGGAAGCATGGAAAAAAATAAGATCTTTGAAATGACATAACAAATTGATATATACAAAAAATGGTTCCCAACACTCCTGTACACAAATGCAAGTAAAGAGCTCCCAAAGTGCTGAGAAAAGGAGATAAAAGACAGGCTCAAGCCAAAGTGCAGTATCTGAACAGATTATTTGAGAGGGGAAGGCAAGAGTGGTTCAGATTTTATAACAGCCTCTTTGCCACACAGTGACAACGTGCTGTGTTCATACACCAACAGTGGAACGTGGGACCAAATTCTGCACTGGAAGCAAGTCTGTACTTGAGGAAGGCAAAATATTTCCAATTTAAGCTGAACTTGCAAGCTTAAAAGCCTAATGAACATTGTAAAGGTCACAAGAAATACAGGAACCTCAAGTGACACTGTTTTGTAGAAAGGTCAGACATTCTCCTTCAATTAAAATTAAGATGTATTTATATCTCTCATACTTTGCATTAAAAAACAGGGGCTGGGTTGCAGGAGCTGAGAAACTATCAGGATTCCTTCTCTATCTGATTTATTTTGAGATGCCAAAATAACCTTGTGGAGTGGGAAGGTGAAGGGGATAAGCAGCTTGTGAAAGGCAAAGCAGTCTCATGGCTTTTACCAGAGGCTGAATGTATGGAGGGCCCAAACCCAAGGAAGTGTTTGTGCCCATGGAGACTTAAAATAACCACACAGGGCAGCCAGATCCTGGCATTAATGCTGTTTTTGAATGTCTAAAGTCACAGTGAGTTTTATGGCTAACTGCCATGATGCTCTTTGAAGATTTAAGGAGCGTTGCATTTCGTTTGAGATAACATGCTTTTGCAGTTGAATGGCAAGTTCCATAAATTCCTCTGGGATAAAATCTGAAGTAAACATCACAAAGTTTTGCATGGGCTTCTTGCAATTTGTTTTGGAGCTTTTGTGTCAAACAGGACTGGAAAATGGCTGGCAATGTTTTATTTCACTTATTATACACAGATTTTGAGCATGCAAGTCTAAGCAAGAAATGGTTGGAGAGCACAACTGTGCTGCTTTTTTTCTTTTTTCTGGACTAAGTGGCAGTTTTAATTAAAACAATTATACAAGTCTTTGTTTTCTTCGACTTGTTTGATTTAGTTGGTTTCTTTAGCAACAAACAAAGCTTTCATGGCTTCTTCACATTTGCACAGAATATTAATGTTGCTGCCTTTGATTTCAGAGTCTTGTAGACTTCAGCAGTCTCTCAGCACTTCAGTCCCTAACACGGCTGAGGTTTTGTGAGCAGCAGAGATGGGGATGTGGATATCCCTGCAGGTGGGTCAGGATAATCCCAAATACGGGCTGGGAAGAGGGTGGGTGGGGAGCAGCTCTGAGGAAAAGAACTGGAATCTGCTGGAGCAAGTCCAGAGGAGAACACAGAGATGCTCCAGGGCTGGAGCCCCTCTGCCCTGGAGCCAGGCTGGGACAGCTGGGGATGCTCACCTGGAGTGGAGAAGGCTCCAGAGACATCTTAGAGCCCTTTCCAGTGCCTAAAGGGGCTCCAGGAGAGCAGGAGAGGGACCAGGGACAAGGGATGGAGACACAGGACAAGGGGGAAAGGCTTCATATTATTCTGATTCTAAGAGATGCTAAGTAGCCCAGTGGGGCAAAATAGACAGAAAAAAGAGGTGATCTAATATTGCAAAAAGCCACTTCTGTCTGAGAATTCCAAAGTTTGCAATGTCAATAACCTTCAAAATCTTCTGATGCACTTTATAGCTGGCTCAAAGTTATGGGAAAAATAAGATTAGAGTGGTGTTGTTTCTTTTTTTTAATGTAAAGCTTTTAATTTTCTTCCTTATTTTATTTTTAAACATTTTTGATCAGCTCTACTACAGCACATCATGTTTTCCATTGACACATATATGCCTGTGTTTTAAGTATCAATTCATTTATCTCCAGAAATGTTGACACAAAAGATAAGAATCAGTATAAAAAGAACTGGTTTAATTTTGATGCTTTTCAAATGAAAAGGGAGCTTAAAAATGCATTTCCCTGTGAAGATGTGGGTTCAGAATTTGGCTCACACCCACAATAAAAGTAACAGTGGTATTTAGTTTCTCATCACTAAATCTACATGGTTTATTCCAACAGAAAAAGTAAAATAAATGTCTGGGCATTGTGGCTGTGCCCCAGAGGAGACATTTGGGGTGGAGTGGGCAGAACAGGACGGGCAGTGCTGGAAGAGTCCCAGTTTGACCAGCATGGAGGGCTCAAATCCATCATGTGCCAGAGAAGGGAGCTAACAGATACATCTCTTGCTTGCCTTAAAATCCATCATTTAAAAGATCTGTTTAATTTATGCCTGTTGCTGTTTTAAACATACATAGCTAAATCTCTATTTTTATTATTTTTTTTTCAGCTGCTTATCCAGAAATCAGTACATTTTCCTCCCTTGAAGATGCAATTTAATAAAAGCCAAACCATTCCTTTGCAAAGCTCCTCCCGGATGAGCATATCTAGGTCAGGTTTCAGCCTGGCATAAATATTTTATGCTTGAGAACTAAAGGTCTGCAGAAGTTGGGGTTCCTGTTGGAATGCCTGACGTAGCCTCGGCCATACCAGCACATGCGGGTGCTTGCTTTAATAAAAAACCCCTTAATCTCATTTGGCTCTACCTCACTGGCAGCTTGAACACTTGAATCAAACAGTACAGCTGTGAATTGTGACACTGGCTGGATGGAAGCCCAGAAAACTTTTCCCAGAGAAAACCCTTCAGGGAGGAAAAAAAAAAGGGAAAAAAAAAAAAGAAAAAGAAAAAGGAGGAGGGGAAAAAGCTTCGACAACTGAAATACAATAGAAGCCAAACACAAAACCCCACCATCAAACGTTGCCCCCCTCCAACCTGAATCTGAAACAAACCAGGAAACCAAAAGATAGATTGGATTCTTCTTAAAAAGGTTATTTTGTAAAGCAGAAGGGCCAACCTGGGCAGCCCTGAGCAATGGCCCCCGTCTATATTTTCTGCACAGCAGCAAATAAACAAAACTCAAGTCAAAGGATAGGGAAGCTGAATTATACCACTCCTTCAAAACCCATTTAAAAGAAAAGGCAGCTTTGATTTTTGTGAGGAAGAAGAAAAATATCCAGCTGAGGAAATTAAAAGAGGGTTGGAAGCACAAGTGCCATAAAGCAGACCTAGCACAAGTGCTCTTGCAATATTTATATTCTTATTTTTGCTTGAATCCTGATGTTGAAACTTTCCCCTAAAGCAGATAACTGAGCAATATGGAAAAACAAAACAACAAAACCATGGAAAGCACATCTGAATGGAAGAAAATGTTCTTTTTCAGAAGGCAGCAGCCATACTCTGGAGTCATAAGGTCAAGGGGTGAATTTCTACTGAAGGAAAACATTAGAGCTGGATATTTCTCATCTGTCAGTCCCATTAAATACCATCTTTTAAGGACTCAGGACTGTGCATTGCGCCTTTCTTCAAGTTAGCAGGATAATAAAGATTCTGTTGCCTTTTGCAGATGTTTAAAGACATGATGTGAAAGACAAATTCTCCAGCTAAAACCCTCAAGAAATGTCACTTCTGTGTCTTACTGAAGGAGCTCCAGCACATTCGCTGCATAAACATCTGCCGGAAACATTTTAAAAAGGAGGCTGTTTAAATAATGGCTTTTGTAGGCTCGGTTGGGATTTTTTTTCCCCCTTCTTTAAAGAAAAAAAAAAGAATTTTTGGAAAAGTTCCCTCTTCCAAAGCAACTTTACTTTGCAAACATGCTTCAGCTAGGATGATCTGAGGGAGCAGCTGTAAAATGAAGAAGAAATGTTGAAAATATTCCTTCAAAACATTCTGTATCAATCACACCTCAGAGATAGTCATAAATCAGTGCTTTCTTTGACTTCACAAAGTTGTTGCTCCTCATTGTTATGCTAACTTGTTTGTGACAATTATAGCAAGGCTCTCTTTACATCATAATTGGATTTTTCTATTAAACAGGCAAGGATAAAAAAAAAGGCAAAATAACCAACATTCTGTCAAAAGTACTACATTCGTGGCATAAATTGAGAAAAGGAAAAAGAATGAAAATAAGCTCAGTTTATAGTCTTCTTACTGTAATTTGACTCCTCATTCTACGTGACTAACACAATTCTACCTACACTTCTCCATCTTTAAATGTCTGCCAGAGTGCTGGGCTCTGCAGCAACTGTGCCTGGGTACCAGAATGGATTAAGATTTTTGGATGGGTTTAGATTATTTTATGCTTATTACCAAAAAAAAAAAAAAAAAAAAAAAAAAAAAAAAAAAGACCAACCAAAAATTGACACTTCTGGATGCATTACTTCCATTTCTAAGTGACAGAAATCAGAGACAGCTGGAAACCCCTCTAAGGAAGTCCACCTGTTGCCAAATTAAAGGGTGTTTCTTCCAACATGGACCATATATCCATTTTATGAATTGGGAGGGGGCTGGGGTTGGTGTTTGATGCAGTCCATTAAAAGCTTCATTAAACCTTGCAGGTTTCACATTAAAAAAAAAAAAATCAGAGGATTTTGGGAATGATGCTGTAGGTGTGCAAATGCCATTGGATGATTAATATTGTCATTCTAACATATAATGATGTAGGGAGAGCTTTCACAAGGAATTTTATTATATAGAATATGGTTTTAAGATTAACATCAGATGTGAGACTGCTTCTTCAGGACAGAGATGGAGAATGATGAATCTACAGCAATTTATCTGAGAAGCAGTCCAGAACTCCCATCTCCTTAACCAGGAAGGGGAAAGGCTGCCAGGCACTGTGGGGAAAGAGGGGAAGTAAAAAACAATCTGTTGCAGTATTAGCAAGTAGAGTGGTGCAGTATATTTTACACTCAGGTCAAAATCAGGAGAAAAAAAAAAAAAAGTTATTGTCTGGCTGGAGATCTGTCTGATGGCATGGCTCAAGCAAGTGATGAGGAAAGAAAAAGTCTTCCACTTTTGCAGGGCTCAGAAGACCTTTTCTACCACCAGTGCCCATCCCTCAGCATGATCTTCATCTGTGCATTTACCCACAGTATGCATAAAATTTACTTTCAGAAAGGCCTTGATAATTTCTTGGCTTTGACAAGGTACTCAGATGTAAATGGAACTATTTTGGCAGAGGCATGTTGAAGGGAAAAAGGTTCCAAGAGGCCACAAATTCATTTTTATCCCCTGGTTGTGGCTTCTCCTGGTAATTGTCACTGATGGCACCATTACTTAAATGTTTATTTCTCGTGCTATGCAGAAAAGGTCCACCAGTGTTAACCAACATACTCTTTCCTTTCTTCCTAAAAACCAAGAGAGGTGAAGACCTGATTTCCTTCTTGTTTAACATCCCTGATTGCCTCATAAAGCTCACTGAGTAAAATTGCTTTCCAGACTTAAATGCAGTAGATGCAGAAAACCAGCAATATTTTCCAATTGTTTCTTATCTGTTGGTGATTTCTTTCACAAGTCACTAACAATTGTCTTTCTTGATGATTAGTTGCTATTGTATATCAGCTTGATTTTTGTATTCATATGCTTTCACAAAAAAGGTTGAAAGTTCAGTTTTTCCCAGTTTTCCCATCATGTAATAAAACATCTTCCGTGTGATCTTAGCTCCCAAAATCCCTTGTGACTTTGACTTCACACAACCTTGTAAAATTTGAAGTTCACTGGGTTTGTGAAGAAATGAATCTCTTTATTTGTGTGTCCCTTACAGACACATCAAGAAGTCTGTGTGATGTGACATCCTCATTGTATAAGTCAGGCTGATTTCATCTGTATGAAAATGATAAATATCTCATTTAACACTTCCTTTAATTAATCCATTTGCTTTTCTAGAATATGTGTATTTATGTTTAATGATATGAAAAATGAAAATAACTATCTAGGTAAGCTTTTAGAACATATTATAGACTTTAAATTTAAAGATTCATGAACAATTATCTGCAGGGGTAACTTCAGTAATAAAGGACAGGGAAATTGATTCATCTTTTCCCATACAGGAGCAAGGAAAGTCTTGGCTTGTTGCTGATTTTACTCAAATGGTGATTGCTGATATTTATTCTACACTTCTTAAAAAAACTCCTCTACACTGTCCAAATCTCCCTGCACCACTCTAGCACAGCTGATAGGCAGCAGCTGTACTGTAAAAGGAGAAGTTTCTGAACAGACAATGATTATCTGTCAGTGGATAATATCCTGTTCTGAATCACTAATGGCCTCTGCAGGTCCAGCAATGGGACATCAGAACAAGCTTAAGCATGAGCTTAAATATTTGCATGCAGTGAAAGCTGTGTCAGAGAGATGTCTGTATTAAAATATTTGTGATAATGATTTATTTCGAGGACTTTTCTGCAGAGTTTAGTACCCAATCATTCTCTGAAACATTTTCCCATTCTGTGTAAGATCTTAGTAAGTATTTCTGTGTGCAAGCCAGGCAGGGAATATACCTTTTTATTAGCAGAGCTGGTGTGATCTAGACAGGTATAGTTTGATCTTTCCCACACTGACCTTCACATAACTTCATACCTGACCTGAATGAGCACTGCCTCAAGGGTGAGGAACAACTTGCTCATGGAGAAGAAAATTATTATGCTGCTGGTTACTTGATACAGCTTTATAAGATGGATTGCATTTTGGGTATGTGACTACAAAGCCTCATGTTTTGACAATTATGCAGCATATGCAAAGGCCCACTTCATTTACAGAACCCAGGGGTACTCTACAAAGCTTTCTCTAAAAACATGGGTTACAGCCTACTCACAAAGGTGCTGCATTGCTTCTTTTCTTTCATTAACTGCCACACTCGAATTGTTAATTTGTGGCTAACATGCAAATAACAGCATTTTATCCCAGTAAGCAAAATTAGAATAGCTTCAGATTTGCACTTGATGCTGTGGGAAGCTCCCAAATCCCAAGTGCCGAGTTTGGTTTTCATGCATTTGATTTTCAGAGATCTTTTCAGAGTTGGAAAAGAAATATCTCTAAATAGCTGGAGTTTGTAGGTTTATTTTACCATAAACAAGCTTGTTATTCATATTTCTGGGAGCTGGGGATATTTAGTTTTAAAAAGGAGGGAAACTGGGGCCTTCAGCCTACTTCCAGCATAATTCCTCTGGATGAAGGATGCTGCAGTTTCAGGCCTCAAACACACTCCTGCAATGACATCTGACATTTAGCTAAAACAAAGAATGCAAATGAAATTTCTGCTATTACTACAGGCAGGAGCTTTATTGCTCAAAGTCAAGGGCCAGGTTTGTAGCAGGGGATGGCAAGGATGAAACATCTTTTGGCCTTTGGGCTCTTCCTGCACTTCAATTACTATGAGGTTTCCCTGGCATACAGATACATCAGAGTAATAACTCAGTTTTTTTAATTGCCAAATGTTCCAAAAATTCTCTGAAGGAGAAGGCAGAGAAAGAAGTAATTGAGAGTCTAAAAAAAAAGAGAAAAAAGAAAAAGCCCTCAAACTTTCTCAATGTATCAATATTTTTCAAGGCAACGAGGGTGTGATGGAGGGAGATGGAAGAAAAGCCATTACCATGCTTAGTTCTAGAAATTCTCCAGTTATTGCTAGAAAAGCCATCCAAAAAGCACTTGAAATTGGTGCTGTGTGCTTTTTATACTCTTTGGGAGGGAAGAAAAAAAATCAGAACAAAACCCCAAACATCTTCTCCAAAGAAGGGAAAGGTTAGAAATTATCTGTGCTGCACTGATCAATTTACCCGAGTTGTCTTTCCATGGATTGTATTAAGGGAACTTCATTTTCTTTTATTCAGCTGCTGGCCAATTTCTTCTTGACTCTTAAAAAGATCAATGAACACGTCTCACTATCTTTGTACAAAACAAGCCTCTATTTTTTCCTCAAAGTTTAAGAGACTTTATTATTTTCATTTGTAATGGATTTTTCTGTCCCCTTTTTCTTTCAGCCCCTGTTGTGATTTCTCTGATCTATTCTTTCTTTTTCATGGATTTTGTCTACACGACTCAGGTTTGCTGTTCTGCAGGGTACAGGTAGGTAGGAAGTTATGTCTTTAGGTCCAGTAATGTGCAAATACTTAAGATTACACACAGCTGCTTCTTTAGTCCTGTTGTGAGATAGAAAACCATCAGTAAAATGAGACTAAAATAAGAATGTGTTGTTTGAGGAAATTCAACCAGCAGTATCAGTGAACTGAACTGTACTTTTAAAGCGCCTCAGTAAAATCAATCAAATATTACTCAACAGGAGAAAGGCTAACAAGTTATGGCCAGACGGGATTAAATTTAATCAGCAAGAGCTATTTGGTTTATTTTCTTTTCCCTGTTTGTTTGTTTTGTGTTTTGTTGTTGTTATTTTATGTGTGGGTATTTTTTTCTTTTTTGGTTTTTTTCCCCAGTTTTGATAGACTATAACTGGTTTTAACCCGACATTTTCATCCTCAAGCAAACATCACTGGTCTTTAAATGCAGCTTGCCTGGGATCTGCTCTTTGTTTATTCACATACAATACACATTACTTAAACAGCTACTGCTTATCATGTCAGTTATTACATTCCTTATACACTGAAGCCTTAAATTCTGCAGAGAAATTCAGTAATGTCCTCAATCATAATTTTGCCACAAATGCAGTCTTTTTCAAGAAATGTTGACAAATGGAAAAAAGCATAGTCTAAACATGGAAGCCAACCCCGATAACTTTCCAAATCTATCAAAATGAATTTTTGTTCTGACAGAAGTTCCAACACTGAAAACTGTGGGCTTACTTAGTATTTGAAAGGCAGCCTCCCTTCCCCACCAATGATTAAATTATTCCTGGGAAATGAAGTTGTTAACATGAAATTGTTACAAATTGCTGTTTTATTTCAGACAAGCTGAAATATTGCATCCTGCTTTTACTTAGAAATAAAGAAACAGAGTGAGTTTGAAATGACCATTTGAAATGTATTGCTAAAGTCATAGTAAAAATATTTCTAAATTTACAAATGACATTAAAAAAAAATTATCTGCTCCCCAAAGACTTTGTGATTTAAGCAAAAGAGCATTCACTGAGTTAAAAAGCTCTCAATAAACAATACTTAACCTATGGGACCACTGTAAATTACAGTAATTCCCATTATAAAAATCAACATTTCTGGGCCTTGCTGGAGATGCCTGGGACTGTTTCTCCCACAGTAGAAACAGGTCATGTTAAGAGGGCTCCTTGATTTGGCCCTTCCAGGCTCACATCTGCAGACTGGGCTGGAACTGGATAATTTTTAAGGTCCCTTCCAACCCAAACCATTCTATGATTTGATGATTTTATGATTACAGCTTATATCCACACAACACCTAAGGTGGTTTAGCAGAGCAAGGATTCAGCAAAGGAGCAAAATAACAGATTTGCCTTCTATATAGAAATACAAAAACACGGTTCCAAAAACAAAGACAAAGCTCTCATTCCAAAGCCTCAGAGTGTCTAAAGTATTTCAGAAGTGGCAAAAAGTGAAGAAAAACCCTTTGGCAGTGCTGCCACTCTCCATTTTCCCCATGCACAGTCCCACTCCCATATGCAACTCCTGCCTCCCTTTGGCTGCTGTGCTGCTGTTAATAAGCCTGTGCTGTACATTTGGCATGATTTCCACCTTCCACTTGCCATTTATTCCTTTTACAACCTCCCCTGTTATAGGTCTAGTGTAGCAAACTGCTGCTTTATGGGAATTTGCAGCCCACTTGACATATGGTACAGGATCACTGGCCAAAATGGCAGAGGAGCACAGAGGATTTTACAGCCCAAGTTCATCATCTGTCTTGTTCCAGGACTTATTTTGGTCTGTGCCAAACAGGAGCCTCAACCCCCCCCAGTCATATGATAACAAGACTGGCTCCTGCACACATCTGCTGGACATCTCCATGGCTTCCACTCCTCCTGGAAGCAATCATGGACAGTGTTGGCATCACCTCCCCACCAAGAGCCACAGCCCAGGGTGTCAGCCTTTGCTGCTTCTCTCTGCTGGTGCCCCCACAACCATGAAACCACAGTGCTGCACCTTCCCCACGCTGAACTTCCTGGGTTTTTCAGTTTCGTGGCACTGATGGATCAGGTCAGGGAAATCTCCTCTCCAAATGAGTTTATGGAGCCTCACAAGGAGATGGCTGGGAATGTGGATTCAGCTCAGCACTGCTCCCCTCCTTCAACCAGCAGCCAGAATTGTGTTTCTACTCATCATTCTACTCACCATAGCAGACAGGAATTGATGCCTGCCCTGCACCAAAGCCACACAGAATAGCTTTGCTTTCTGAACTTGGGCAAACATTTTGTCCAGTATGAGATGCCCTGCTCTGCACCCTACTAGAGGACCAGGTGTAATCAGACACCTGAAATTTACCAAGTGTGCATAAAACATAAAAAATCTCTTCAGATGTGATTTTTAGGTTAAATATTACAGATTGGGTCTGTTTTCACTGATTAGCAGGAGGACCACTTGTCACTTGTAGATTAAAAAAATCCAGCAGAGACATTCATAGCACAAATCTTTAGTTGCTCAATTTGATTCAAACCACAAACATCTATCACAAAACTTCTGTGTTCCACAGGGGCACCACATCTGTCTCTCTTCCACCATGATCCTGGTGAAAAGTTGGCTTTCTGCAAAATATTCAAGGTCCCATTTCAGCTAAGACTTCTCCCTTACAGCACAAATCCACCCAGAAAACTGTACAAGCTGTGAGTAGTCTGACAAATGTGATGAGCAGTGTTTTGAATTAAAAAAAAAAAAGAAAAAAAAAAAAAGAAAAACATAAAGAAAGAAAAGAGTTTCTCAATAAAAATACTTGGTGGTTAAGCAAAGTTAATAGTCAAGTCAGGTAATACAGCCAGGCCTTTCCCTGGGATCACATCTATGTTGCATCCCAGGCCTCATCAATATCCACATATTCTGTCAGATTCTGGATTGTTGCTTCCATGTACCCCAACTCCTCACGGCTTTTATTCCCTTGCTTTCATTTCCTTTCATTCTCATTTCTCCTTATTGTTGTTGCTTCTTTGAAAAGATCAATGAACAGGTCTTACAGTCTTGGCGCAAAAAAGCCACTATTTTCCTTTAAACTTTAAAAGAATTCATTATTATTATTATTTCTCATAAGAGGGATGTTTGTATCTTCCTTCTTGCCTGTAGCCCCCCTGCAGCTAAACTTTCTGATGGTTCTTTGTGTTTAAAAGAGAATTAACAGCAAAGAATGCACAATTTGACTTAAAACATATTGATATTGCAAAATGAAGAGCCATTTAATGAATTTTTTGTCCCCAGTGAAGAGCCAGTGTAAGGAACAGTAGGGGCTGCAAATAAGACTGAAAATGGCACTTTAATAGCAAAATGCATTTGTTTGAACAGTGCCTACCTTTTCTAATGATTTTACAACATTGTCTCTCCTTTGTTCTCTTCATTAGTTGTCTGTGACCACAAACACATTCCAGTAAGAAAGGTAAAAAAAATAAAACCATCCATCCAAATGTTTTAGACATCAGGAAGAACACCTCTTAGCACAAGAAAGCACTCCAGCTGGCTGGTGCCCTGCCTTGGACACACACAAAAACCCACAAAAGCAAAATCCCAAATGACCCAAACTCCCCAGCAAGCTCTTGCCTTGCAAAATTTTGCTTCCTGCCCATGAGAAGAAAGCAGAGCCTGGAGGAGGGGAGGTTGTTGACAGAGAAGATGCCATTAATATTTCTGGGATTGCAAGAGCATTGATACAACTGTTATTATTTTAACAGCACTTACAAGCACTGTTGAACGTTAGGGACTGAAATACTGGTAGCTGTATTTGAGGCTTTACTTATTAATGCCTGGAAAATGCTTTGAGATCTTCAATTACAGGATTTTTGCACAGAAAACTTTTATATTGTCTTTAGCCACGCCAGCCTCAATCCTCAGCTGAAAGCTGATAAATACAAGTGCCTTACTGTCCTGTAATGCAAGTTAATGCAAAATAACCACAGACCTCTCTCACTCAGATTGCTTGTGGCTGCTTGCATCCCCTGGCTGGAGTTCAGGAGGGTGGTACTTTGTGCCAGGGGCAACCTGAGCACCTTTTCCACCCCACTGCTCCCAAACTTTGTGCCTCCTGAAAAAACATGTTTTCCATCTTCCATTACACTGGCCAGATCCACTGAAGGGTCCCAGTTAGTAGAAGTCCAGATCCTGCTCAAGTGCATGTCCTGGGGTGCTGATAGGATTTTGCTACTCTGTCCCTGTGCCAGCTGTTTTGCAAGGATGCTCCAGGTTATAGCAACACAACCTCACATCACACCTTTCTTTTCAGTCCATGCCCTTTAGTCCTGGGAGCACTGCCTGGGATGGAGAGGGCTGTGCAGGTCACGGCATGACCTGGTTTGATATTGGCAGCTGTAAAATTCACTACTCATACCAGTTGTTAAAAACAATAGCACTTTTTAAGAAGTTCTTCTTACAGATCTTGTTCTGGACTTTTTAAAGATCTATCTTCAGCCTGGTGAGTGGCTGTTCCTTTCTCCTCCTCCCATTCCATCAAGCTGGAAAAGACCTGTAGATTCCCACCCCAGTAGCTGAAAGCTGTTCTGTCTGCAGCACCCCAACCATTCTCTGTCCTCTGAGCCAGGCAATATTTGGCAGCAAAACTTTCCTGGAATTTTCTCATTATTGTAAATGGCAAAGCCAAAAGCCATTAACACGTGAGACATCCCTCAGAGACTTTTTGGCCATCCCAAAATGGCACATATTTAATAGCCGTCTATCTCAAAAAGTTGAATGCTTTAAATATATTTAAAACATTTGTATTAATTATGCTGTCTTATGCTCATAGTTTCCCCCCTTTTAACATGTGTCCTCAATCTATCAAATTGTTGTTATCTAAGTTTTTAACTTTTTGACTGAGTTCATAAAGAGAAAATCTCAAATTCTAGTACAGCACACACAAAACAAAAGCTTTCTGCAACAATCAAGGGCATTTTTAGATCTTGACTCACACTAGGATATTTTATAACTGATTGATAAATGACAAATTGCTGTTTAGGTAAAATGTGATTAACAGTAAATAATATATGATGGTTGTCATAGGCAGTGAATGAACAGCAATCATATTTACTCACCACCTACAATACTTCATATTTACTTATAACAGACTAATACTTCTGTAATAAATAACCCTAACAAGGTCATAAATCAGCATTAAATGAAAGCACTGTTTCAGAAAGCCAAACTCAACATTACATGTTGGAACAAAGATTTTCAGCTTTTCTTAATAATAACTTGGTATTTGATTTCTTCAGTCCCATTCACACTACTGATTTTTCCTTAGCTGAATTCATCTACGAGCAGGCATAACCACACAGGGTTTGCCTACTAATGGAAACATCATCAAAACCTAAGTCCCAGTTGCATAAATGGATTTCTTGCTTGAAATTAGCTCTGAACACCCAACGTTACCACCCTTTACACAGGCAATATGTTTTTAACATACTGATGGCTGGTCTTAGACTGGCTCCTCCTGATCTGGTGTGGGAGATACTCACCTACTGAGCTGCTGCTGTTTAACACCACCTGCCTTAAACCTTCATACCTGGTTAAAATTAAAAAAAATAAATAGCACAAAGCTTTATAAACCTGCAGCATGGGTTGCAGGGTGCCAGTTTGAAGCCATGTCCCTTTGCCTGGCAGACCTGGTGCAGTGCAGGGCACAGTGACACAGCACGGGGACAAGGCCATGTGTGTTTGGTGAGAAACCCCTCAAACATTAAAGCTCTGCTGTGAAGAGTGAACAGGAATGCAATACCTCACTCTGTGGCCCATCACGACTGAAAGGGTTTGTGGTTGGACAAGGAGCTTCGGGTTTTTAACAGTCTCCTGATTAAAACATTCTGTTAATTAAATAAAACTAAACCCCAGTGCTATCTGGTGCTCCAGGGCTCGTTCTGACTGATCCAAGAGCTTTTGTTTACCACACAGAGACCAATTGATTTACACTTTTTGCTTTCAACAAGCCTCTCGTGAAGAGCACAGTGACATGCTGAAGTGCCACAGCAGAAGAAAGGCACACTGATGAAAACCAGACACTGCAGCCATTAGCATCGATCAGCAATTGATCAGTGTATGAGCAAGCAGAGAGGTACACTATGGTTATTGTGTGTAACAAAACCTGATTTAATCTCCTTCAAAAGCTCTATGTCCTGTGAAGGGGCTCTTTGGTTGGGAGGCATAAACTTCATTAGCACAAACCCAGGAGTCATGTAAGGAGCTTTGTCTTGCAGATTACAGAAGTCCCTCCTTGTGCAGACAGGAGGATATGAAAACATTTTTCAGATGATGCATTAAGTCAATCAATAGCTTCATGTCAAACAGGACCTTACCTATGTCCTTTGCTTATTTAATTAGATATTTCACAAAAGTGGCTAAAACCACGCTATCACATCACTACCAGAACATGAATGATTCTGGAGAATGAGGAGGGGAAGCAGGACAGCTGAGAAAGAGCCTGAGATGCTGGGGATCCCTCACGTGTGCTGGACAGCAAACCTTTTTGTTTAGCCAGTAGCACTGACTTTTTGTCAGGAGCAGGTTCTACAAACTTAGATAACCCTGAAAGGGCTTTCTTTTAAGTGGGAAAAACCCAGCCAAGTGTCAGCTTGACAGAGGCCTGTGAGTTAACTCCTATTACACTCAGTCTGAGCTAAAACGACATCACTTTTCACTCTCACCCCGAGACCTAAGGAGCTTCAGCACTTGAGATGTGAAAGACCAATAACTTAATCCACTGTTTGAAGCAATCCCTATTTTTAAAGCAGTGCTGTATTTGATTAAGCCGCTGTAAAGCTCAGCAGAGCTGTGTCAAGTTAAATTATATTCTTAAAAGTAAAAATGCCATTTCACCCAAAACGTAAAACTTCACTTTTACTGCATTTTTATAAGAAAATGAAGTACCATTTATTTACATCCAGACAGTCCCCATTAAGAGCAATCTATAGCTGGCAGGTATTACAGGCCTGGATGTCTTCTAAAGGACTAAAATATTATCTTCTAGATTTATAGATAAAAATATCAAACTGTTTTCAAAGGTGTGTACACCTTTCAAAGGTGAAAATGACAGTCAGAAAATACCCCTGTGATTATCACTGGCTTGTTATGCATGTCACAATATGATTTAAGCAGTGCTGCTTTTACCAAAACCACTTTTACTCTCATCAAAACTGCCCTCATTAGCCCAATGAAGTAGGTTTCCCACAAGCCCACATTAACTGGTATTTGTCACCTTGCCTTTCTTAAACCTGTTACCTGGCTCATTCCATTCACCCTCTAAATATTGGCACAACACCAGATTTCTTCGAATCCTCTGGAAAATCACCAGTGTTCCAAGGCATTAAAAATCAACACTAAATGGTCAGACAGTTCCTTGGCCACCTCTGTGAAAATTATTGAATGCAGGTTGTTCAGATTCAATGTTATTAAAATGATCAACTCTGGCATTTTTGGAAAAGAAACTATTTCAGCATCATCACGGTCCTGTGTACTTTGGCTTTTTCTCACACACAGAACAGAAATGTTTTTGAGCACTTCTTATTTTTCTGCATTGTTATTAAATATTTTATCTTACCGACCCAGGAATACCCAAGCACAGTGTCCTGGTATTAACCCCTACCCTGCAATCCATGCACAGTTTTTGAAGTTTCACTGCCTTGACTGAAAGTGTTCTGTGTGTACTTTGGTTCTCATCATTTTTCTATTCTTTCTAACATCTAGGCCACATGGTGTTACCAATTTGCCTTTTCTCTTTTTGTTATATAACAAAGATAATAAAGACCCATTTTCCTTCCAAGCTGGGTAGTTGAACAGTATCACTTTTTTTTTTTTTGATTGAACACAGAACTGTGGTTTCTGAGACAGAAGCAGAAATCTGGATACTGTCTCTGGTGGGACCGGTGTACCATTCCCACTGAATTTCAAATTTTACAAGAATGAAATGATCAAGAGGACTTCCACTGACTGATCTCTAAATTTGGAAATGAGATATAACACTGTTCAAATCAGAGATGGACATCTCTGAGAAGAATTTGTGGAAAAAGGTATGTGACACACTGGAGTGGTTTTTGTCTTTGGCATGGGGACCTCAATTGCTCAATGGATTCTGGCGTCAATAGCATCTTTCAATGCTTTCAATGCTCAGGTATTCTGAGGGAATAAAGTTATAGTGAGGAAAATATTTAATGCACTAAATGTTGCTTTTATTCAAGCAGGATTTGAAGGTCTTCAGGACATTAAACTATCCTGCCACTTTCACTGGGTGTTCAAAACGACGTTCAGACTCCTACCAGTAATTCAGATTTACAGATATTGGCCAAAACAATCCCAAACCTCAACAATCAACCTCAAACCATCTCCTAAATATAAATCCCACATGAATTATGATTTTGTCAGTGGCCTGTAATGGTGAGAGGAACAAAGGTGAACAGGAAAGTGACCAAATTGTTGTCATCCCACTTGGTGACACACAGAGATGGGGGCTGTACCACCAAGGCATCTCAGAAGTAAATCTGATAACACTGACCCGACCTGTGATTTCCCTTATCTTTCATTAAAAAACTGACTTTCTGTGTAGTGTGACATTCAGGCATTACCTTGTGAGCTGAGACAGCTCTGACCATTTACCAGAATGCCTTGGGAAGCTGAACAAACTTTCTCTCCATGCTGTGCTCCTGGGAACGTGAAGTTTTCTCTCACTGGGGTTAAAATGTTTGAAAAGTGGAGCCCTATATAAAATTCTGTTTGTGTAGCTGAAGTTCTGACGTTGTTTACCTGAAATGTTTCTATAATTCCTCAACTTTTGAGTTTCAGGTTGGTGATTTGCGAGTAGCAGATTGCACTCTCCTGAACTAAATCTAACAAGCGCCACAAAGTGAAAATAAACTGGAGAGACTTGAAATAAAAAATCACTTCAAGAAATCTAAGCGTGGTGGGTTTTTTGTGTTGGTTTTTTTTTTTTTTTCCTTTTCCTCCCACTTTAAGCCAACTAAACTCCCAACACATTCTGATCATCTCGCCACAGTGTGTCTGTGCTGGTGACAACTGATTCATGTGTACATTTACATATCCCCTCAGTGCCAGCAGCAGAATACAAAATGGGTCCTCCTGCTCTGGCAGATGACACAGCGCTGGCAAATCAGGAGGAGCTGTCAAAAACAGCTGTCCATTAAAAGAGTTTGCTGAAACAACTAAGAGCTGTTTGAAAATGCTAGGTGGTAGAATTTAATTGGAGTAGCAACTGTTCAAAATTAAGATTAAAAAGGACCAGTCGGTACGGGGTTTCAGGTTTGAGGGGTGTTTTTATATATGGATATTTACATTTGGGATAGAAACAATTAAGTCTGCTGATTTTCTCTCTGCTCACACTCGTGCTCCATCCCCAGGGTCAGAAAGTTTTGGGCACATCCATAAGTGCTCTGCTGCACATTCAGCACAGCAACTCCCCACACCAGGATTTTGGAGATACTGGGGAAAAGCAAGAAATGAATGTTTTTTGGAAGCAGCCTGTGTGTGGGTGCAAACCCTGTTATGCTGCACTGCCCGTGTGCTATCAGCTGCCCCTGTGGACAGGGAACGTGGTCAGTTTTCCACAGTGGGAACAAAACAGAGCTCCCAGCAAGAGTATTCCATTACACCACGCACCCTGCCCGAACACCACATTTGTCTCAGCACATAAAACTGCATGCACATAAATGAAGGACTTTATGAAGTTTTTCCCCTTAGTATGAATGCAGTCTTGGGAAAACAGACCACTGCAACAGCCCAGAAAATTTCATTTTTCACTAGGAACTTGTTTTGAACGCGCTGGAGGCAATGCTAAGCCCTGCTTTGGCTTAGGTGGTCTCTGAATCAGAAACTTGACTGTGGGATAAATGTAGCAGAATAGAAACACAGGCAAGCAAAACTGTTTGGCAAAAACTCACATTCTCCCTAGTTCTAGTTGAATATTTTGTAGAACAAAACCATTTGAAAAAAATATCGAAATGAAATCAGTGTGTTTCATTCTGACAGTGTCAAAACAAAACTATTTTAATTTTGTGATATAAAAGGATTTATATTTCAAAATTTTGCTCTTTTCTTCTTCGTTTTCAACAAAAATATTCAAGATCCCAGGAAAACTTCTCCTTTAAGCTCAAATAAAAGTGTTTCTCTTTTTGACTACTTTTTTTTTTTTTTTTTAATTTCTCTCTCTCTGCAGCAGCTCAAGCACAGGCAGGCAGATCTGCATTTAGTTCTTCATTTTGAGACCAAGTCCTCATCACAGCGCCTCGGGCACCAACTCTGCTTATGTGCTTTAGCTTGGCACATCTGTAAGTGTGTGCCTTAAACATTTCTAGCACTTGGAATGCTTGGTACTCATTCTTTTCCTCACACAAGTGAAAATCTCCTTGGCTTTTACTTTTAGAAGGCAAGCACTAACTGTCCATCACAGGGCAATGAATTTGTCAGCCAGTGAATTGAGAGAGGCCATAAATATTAAGTATATAAGCAATATTTCTTCTTGCTTTAAAAAGAAAGACCTGCACCTTGAAAGATTTTAAAATAGCCGTGGCCATGCCGCAACAGCATTTAGGAAATTGTAGTGCCTTTGAATTTTTTTACCTTTGTTAGCACTTGGACCCCAGCTTTGGTTTGTTTGCTTTAAATAAAATCTGCCTTAACATGTAAGAAAAAAATAAAATCCTTACAGCAAATAAAAAAACCATGCAGGCACTAAAATTAAATTTTCCATTCTAGTAGAAAAAAATAGAAGTTGAAAAGGCATTAGGCTCAGTTTCCCAGCAGAAACCTTACAGTAATGCCTGTGACTGCAAGTCTATAGCTCAGTGTATGCAATACATTGCAACTAGAAGTAGCAGTGACAGCTGGTGGGTTAGTAAACAGATTTCATTTCAGGTTTTGTCTGAAAATGATACAAATTTTTCTTTAATATGATTCTTCGCTACATCCTCTGTTTCCATCCAATGATGAGGTCCTTTCCAATTTGTATCCAAGCTCCGTTAAATATTTTATTTGACTTAACACACATAAATGAAACAAACAGAAATAATTTTGAAACACTGCGTGAAGTTTACAGTCTCTTGGAATGATTAAAAAATGTAGGTCCTAATGGAATTTGGAAGAGGGTGAATATAAACTGAGGGCATGTTAATGGCCTTATATGCACAGAGTGCCACGCAGAAATAAAACTTAACACATATTTTAGAGTGTTTTGCTTTAGAAGAGGTGTATCATTAATTTATATTTTCTGAAATTTCCTTCAGGAAATTCCTTTAAGTAATCATTTTCCTCTTGTTTCCTTGTCCTTCTCTAAACCACCTGAAAGGCCTCCAAACAGAGACAGGATTATGGAAAAAAAAAAGTTGGGAAAAAAAGCAGAAAAAAGGAAATGCCTAAAGTAATCCAAAAACCAGAAATTCATGACAAAAAAGCATGAGGGTTCACACTGTTTGCAAGGATATTTACAGGTAGGAAAGGATAAACAGAGATCCTCAAATGGATTGGATAATTTTGACTAAAAAAAAAAAATCCTATCTATATTTACATTAAAATTATATGTAACATCTATTTTATGACAAATCACCTGTTAGTGTTCACTGGCCAGAGGGTAAATTTTGAGCCAGACACACCCTCAGCTCCCAGGAATGGGAAAGAGGTGGCTCATGGAATTCTGTGTGTGCAGGGTGTAGCCTTAGGGCAGCAGACAGACATGTCTACGATGAAATCTGTCACTGCATTTCTTCTTTTCATAGCCAAATAATTGGTGCATACAGGCAGATAGATGTAGATTAGTCAGAAACGTGCAAAGTTTAATGCAGCTTCACTGCTTTGTTTCTATCACTGCAACCTCTTGCTACAGAGGTTTTACAGAAACAAAAATACCCAGAATCTTTTAATATAAACAAAAAATAAAGTGTCTCTGGATTAAACCTCTCCCTGTGACACTGGTGGGAGGGTGTTGAGGCAGGTGGGGCAGGTAGGACACACCTGTGCTACAATCACAGCTAATCAAGGGAGAGAAGCCCTCATTATTTTCAACATTAATAAACCTTTTCCGTCCTCTCTAACCAGCCACTAAGTATGGGTTTCATGTTCCTGGATGCTGCAGAATCCCACGGTTCAGGAGTATTATCAGCCATGACCAATGTGTGAAGGAACAGCTCTCATATGAGTTTGTGTATAAATCAATATACAGCTGCATTGAAATCTAATACATGGCACAGACACTGATATCATCTTGCCATTAAAACATCACTTTCTATTTCCTTTTATTAAGGCCTTCGATTTAAAGATCAACTGCTCTGCATGCCCTGTCCTGCCTCCTGTTTCAAAACACTCAGTTCAGCATGGAATAACCATCCCTGGGTACCCCAATATATTATTCACAGAATCACCAGGTTGGAAGAGACGTTCAAGATCATGGAGTCCAACCCAGGCCCAACGCCTCAACTAAACCCTGGCACTGAGTGCCACATCCAGTCTTTGTTAAACACATCCAGGGATGGTGACTCCACCACCTCCCCAGGAAGGCTATTCCAGAACTTTTTCCTAATATCCAACCTATATTTCCCTTGATGCAGCTCGAGACAATGTTTTTGTGGATGCCACTCCAGCCCACGAAGAAGAGCTGGGTCCAGGTAATGACAGTTCCTGAGGAGCCACAGACACCTGCTGTCTGCATGAGATCCTGAAAACACCATTTCAGTGCCACCAGCAGCTGATTCCACAGTGCAATGGCACTGCCAAGCTGCAGCACACATCTGCCATCAACAGCCAGGACCCAAGTTAAAACCCAAGTGAGAAGTAACAGGTCTGTGTCCTTATCTACACGAGCTCCACGGTGGCAACAAAGATCTGCTGCCCACAGCTGAGGTACATTGACATCAATAAAGAACTTTTAGTTAAGAGTGTTGTCTTAATTTCTGAGAAATCTCAGCATTTTTAACAAGCTTTGCAAAGATTTTAGGAATTGAAAGCCTAAAAAATTATTCTGATGTGGTCCAGCTAGAGGAGATGGAAAAAAAAATTTAAAGAAGTTGTAGAAGTTCACTGTGATTTTATCATAGAATATCCTCAGTTGGAGAGGACCCATGAAGACCATCAAGCCCATATTTCTTCAATAGGGAGCTTTAATATTAACAGCTTGTTCACTTCCAAAGCACCAAGTAAGCACAGCACTGGAGGTGTTCAGGATTCCAGGATCCACCACAATGGGCATCCCTCTTCTCCAGGGGGGGAAGCTCTCAGAGTTCCTTGAAATGACACTAAAACCTCTGCACACCAGGTCACTGGAAAGCTGCTCGTGCTAAGTAAAGCTGCCATGATGTTGCCAACAGGGCAAAATCCAAAAGCAATCCAAAAAAACTGCTCAGCCAGAGCAAAGGCAGCCCCTAAATCCAATGATAAATTGAGAAACGAGGAAGGGGGCTATATAAAAATGAAGGATCATTCTTAAATCAAAAGCTGTGGCAGGTCACACCCCTCACTCATCTGTGTGTGCACTCCGTGATTCTCATTCAGTGCTTCTGGATTCTCAAACAAAGTACGGAGTCCTAAAAATATTTGGAACTATTACAAAGCATAAATTATAAATGTGTCGAGAAAATGGAAAAAGGTGTCTTGGGCCTACTTAGAGCACAAAATGATCTCAACCATTATTCACAATGATATGAAGATCTTTTATTTCATTTCTTCTTAACAGTTCCCTGTGTTTGCTATCATTTCTTGCCCAGCACCGTGTCAATAATTACTAAATTAGCAGGACGCCTGTACAATTTCAGCTAAAGTGTTATTACTGACAAGTCAAACAAAGAAAGCTGATCGAAAAGATGGGACTCCATCTCCTTATTTAAATGGACCGTGTTCACAGAAGAAGATTGAAACTCCTTTTTCTTCAAAGGAAGAAGGGAAAGGTATAGTTTACATTTTGTGCTGCTCAAGGACAGAGAGTCAGAGGAAATGCCTTTTTAATGTAAACCTCTTTTCATTTCCGAGGGACAAAAATGAAGGTTATTTAAAAGAATCATGCTTGGTGGAAGAAGTAATTATGTATTTTTTTCAAATCTCAGAAGAATAATGCTTTTATATTTCCCTGAGATGACCCAATTCACTTTGTGATGTGCTCCCTTAAATGTAAGTGTGTTGACTTCTTTGAACCTCATTGTTTTTAGTGTCTAAAGAAGATCCTCTCATACCACAATGTTGATTGATTTTGACTCTGTACCAATGCCCGAATTTTCATAAAGCTATTTCTGGTTTCTACAGCCCACAAGTGAAAATGGTGTGTAATATCTTCTTCTGGATATCTCCAAAATACTCATGTGTAATTACACGTTCAAATTGGTTTTTTGAGAAGTACGGCCCCAAATTTGTTACTCATTTGGGTTGTAATCCTCCATAATGTGGAAGATCCTAACAGAATTCCAAGATCATACAGACCTTTCTTAATGTTTATTTGATGTTATTTCTTTGTGATAATTTTAGTGGAATAAATATGAGTGCAAACTGGCATCCCTTAATGTGTGAAACAGGATGCAGTTCTGTAACCTTCCTCAGAGAAATATCCACTTTTACCCTTTCATTACTCCACTATCTCATTCGCCCCCAAAAAATAAGAGCTTCCACCATCAGGATCAGCAGCCTTTTTAGATTTTTAATCCAAATCATCTACTTCGACACTGTTGAAAGTGTTAAGGAACAGGTTTTTTAGGCAGCAGACATATAAATGTGGGAAAAAAAGAAAAAAGACTGAAGAACCATAATCACTTAAACATGGCAAAGCAGAAAAGGAGACAAATTTTGTCAGTCTTAGTAATTCCATATTAGTATGTGCTACTCCCCTAAATCTGGAATTTATTTAGTTGTTGTCACTTGTCATGTAAACAAGCCAGTGGGGACTACTTAAACCTATAAAATTAGACATTAGGTTTTAGGTCCTTACGTGGTTTTTTGTATTAGGTCTCACTGGCTCTCTGGGCACTGCCCTAATGCAACTAAATAAACAATGATAAAGTTAACTACAGCATCTCACTGACATTTTTCAAACCTTAAAAAACTATTTTATTTCAAATTTTTGGCAAAAGTTTTGAGTTGAGCTCTCACTAGCTCCAAAGCAAGTCAATTCTATTCCCACAGAGCTGAATCCAATTACTAATTTCACTTGTAGCACACCCTATTCCATTCCTTAATTCTCAGTCAAAGAATAACTGGTTTAATATCTGTCATCTGCTACTTGCAATTCTACAATCTCACAGGCTGGGGTCCAATTATGCAAACTGAACCAATTTCTAGGCTAGAACCATTCAGAAGTCATCTTTATCTCTTTAATCTGTCTGAAACTTTCTTCTTTTTTTCTTCCCTTACAAAATTGACTGTTCTCAGAGCTTTAATTTCCATGAAAAGATTGAATACAGAAGACTTTTTTTTCCCCCTAAACACAAGTGTTTCAAAAAATGTGACCAACTGAAAGCAAAGAAACAGATTTGTACACAGATTTTTGGAAATGAGTGGCAATATTGCAGTAGACTTCACTTCAAAAAAGCACCAGTCCTTTTTAATGCTGAAGGTATTTTTGAGGCTGGCTGCAAAACGATCTAGTGCTAATGACTTATTTCATTATTTGGTTTTTATTCAAAAACCTCCATAAGACCTCAAGGTATGCATTTTCAGTTTCTGAGGATGCCATAGGAAATGCAGAATGAGTTCAAAAAATAAGAAAAACAGAACCTGAACCAGATAAAACTTGAGTTTTTACTTTATCACATAGGGAGAAGGGATATTCTGTGAAAATGAAAGACAACTGATATTTGAATTTACTTCTTGCAGCATGCACAAATTAATCTGTGGTGCTCTAGGCCACAAGATATTTATTGAGGATAAAAATTTAGCAGGAGACAAAAAATGACTGAAGCTGTACTCTAAGACTCTTGATTCAATTACAGAAAATTAAATACTTTAAATAGTACTTAATCTCCACGGAAAAAGGAAACAGCTTTTCTCAATGAACAGATTATATCATGCTATTTATTAGGGAGTTTCTCTCACTCACTTGTGAAGCATCTGGTTCTGATCACTGCTAGAATCAGTCTAGGGAAGAAGGTGGAATTGGTCTGGTCCTCACAGGCACATTCACTACTGCACAAACGGAGAATATCTGGAGTAAACTACACCTTTAGTAATGAGGAGCAACATCACACGAGGGCAAATTAAACACACCTTCCCCTGCTGTTGGGAGAATATGGCAGCAAAGGTAGAGACTGTCAAACTAGACTTAGAAGTAAAGCATTAAAACCCACGTGTTTGGAAGAAAACGATGCCATCTACACAGCTTTGCATGATGTAAAGTCATTTTAGGCAGTGGGAAAATGGATGTCTGCTTGAACCATCATTTAATTCCAGGAGAAAAGTTCTCCTTGTTCATACATCCCCAGTCCATGCAAGAAGGAAACAATGATTGCTCACGCTAGGATGGGTTTTCTCTTTAAGCAGAATCATGATGGTGTTTGCTTTGGCAGGGAATAAATTTAATGCTAGTTAAAACATTTTTTGTTGACTTTTACACTCATTACATGCTGTTGCAGCAACTCATGAAAATTATTAATAGAAATACAAATAGCCAAATGTTTTTTAAAATCACTGTTTGTTGCCTTTGAGTCAAGTAATCAGATCTTTGTGTTTGGAGAACTGAGGTATTGAAGGAAAATTTGGCATTCTGAGGAACTAGTTCATTGCAGTGCATTTTGCAATATTAATGCTGTGTACGAAAGCACAGAGTATGGTATAAGGGTTTAAAGAAACCCTAAAGATTTCTTAGCTTATCTCTAAATTATTATTTTTTTATCACCAAGAGTCCTGAGGGAATGTTCATAACTTCAAAGAAATCACAGCAACTGTGCAATGTACACAGCCCCTTCCAACCCAATCTGCTTGGCCAAGATTTATCTCCCCCACACGAGGCAGCCAACTGAAGTCTCCACCATAAAAACACCCTGCAAATAACTAAACAGGCACTGGAGGAAAAGGGGAATCTCATAAGGACAATTCAGATCCTAGACAGGCTAAATTGCCTCCTTACGGTGCCTCTCTCACTCCATTGACTACATAGAGAGCCAGTGCAGAGAATATCCTTAAGTATCCTGGTTAAGTGCCTAAAGTTAGGTGGAATCAATCTGGGCCTCATGGGTGAAAGTCGTTTTATACATGGGCTGATTCATGTTTATGTGTTCTTCTCATGCTACACATGCATCTGAAGTGGTTTAAATGTGCGCTTTTTTTGTACCTGGGCCCATTATGACATATATTTTCATCCCGTTACAAGTGGAGTGCTAACAGGGTTTTTAATGGAAATGGCAGTTTGTTCAACAGCATTTAATTCAAGACAACTGGCTTTGTGTATATATAGCGGGATTCCAGAGAGTGTTCCTGTCTATTCCTGTTCCTATTGAAAAAATGTTGTATCTCCTTTGTGAGAGAGAGACGCGGTCTCCCAGAATGCAGTGTTAAATTCTCTCTGTCTGTAAGTACAACTCCCCACTGTCTATTAAACAGGTGACCTTACTAAGTGGTCAGCTGGTTCTGTTTGCTCTTCCTTCAAAATCTATAAAAATCTGTACTGAACGTATGTCCACACATACAGATGTGTGAAACCATGCATAAGAATTATTGGCTGACACCGAATTTTAGGCACAAGGTAAATTCTTCTAGCAATGAAAATTCACAGGGAACAACTGAATATTTTAAATATCCTCTCATAGAACTCTCTTGCAAATACAATCCCTGAGGAGAAAATGTCATGTCTCACTGGAGTTTATAGAAGAATGATCACCAAGAGTTTTTAGAGCAGGCATGGGTCTCCACAGCTGGTGTTTTCCTGATCCCACCATTCCCACAGCTGCATGTCTAAATTTCAGCCACCCCCGAAAGTCTCCAGTCATGAAAACTGGACTCATATTCTCAATATTGTGTACAATATTGAGACAACAAACAATATGTTTTCCCTTTACAATAACTCAGAACTTTGCACTTTCTGATAGGAAAATGTTGGTTTAGTTGCAGGATCCTAACCAAGAACTAATTCTTAGTGAAGATGTAAATAGTTCATGAAGATGGAGCAAACCCAGAGCCCTGATCTCAGTGCCTGGTGTGATTTGAAGTCTTCACAAACACTCCAGGCCCAGCAAGGTCCAGCTGGAATTACAGTTGAAGAAATCCTTAACAAAAGTAATATTTCAGGATCATCTTCTAGCCACAAACTCAATTTTTTAGCTGCCTGGGGCTGGTGCATCTTCTATGCCATTATTCTTAGGAAAGGGTGGGGTTCTGGCCATTTTGTAAAAAGATGATTTGATTGTTCATTTGGAGGGACTGTGGGCTGGGATCTTCAGCTCATGGGAACTGACAGAGCCTCCAGAAGCAAAGCCAGCTGACACCTGCTGAGGTCCTGGCACACCAAATTTTAAATGCATGTACAAGTTTCACTCCCCAACACCAAATGCTATGATGTCTACATCAAACAGTCAATTACATGTGGGCTGCTTCTAAACAAAAGTTTTTTCTAATTGTTTCAGATACACCATCTGTTTCTGATCAAAACCATGGTGAAACTGCAAACCCTCATAAACATCATCCTAGATTTCTCTTTTGAATGAAATCAGATTAGTACTGAAGGGTATAACTTCAAAGAGCTCTGAGGTGCTGTTGTTATCCAAATGTACATGAGGCTCATGGGCCTTCCCTGCCAAGAGATCTCAAGGGAACAGCTTTCATGCTAGTTTTTTTAAAATTTTTACCTACAGGGAAAATAACATTAAAATGTCCTTTTCCAGTTGTTTTTGTTTTGTTTCTAGAAAAAACTAGGCAGAAGTGGTTCAGGACTTTATTATTTTCATATAAAAACACTCTGAGATTGGTGGTTAAATAGATGTCAATAAATATTTCAGCTGAAATCCTCAGAGTGCTTTTTATTTTACTATGGGCATCTCTTCCCATCTAGATAGAAGTTTTGACTTTAACTTCGGGATATTTCTTAATATACTGCCCACAATAGTGTTTACATTCCCCAAGCAGGACTCCCTGCTTAGCCCATTCTTCTACTCAGAAATATACTTCAATTGTAGCTGGCATGAGACAAAAAAGAAAACTTCCCTTGGCCCAACACCAACACATTTCAACAAAGCTTCTGATCAAAGTGCAAGAGAGAAATGAGAAACAAGAAAGGCAATAGTTGCAATAGCTCAACAGCTATTGTGGAATTTCTTTAGGGAATCAGAAAGCTTCCTTAATGAATCTATATTGTGGCATTAAAGTATGAGCAGCATTTCAACAAAATGCCAAGAAGAAAACTTTCATTGAGGAAGTTTAACTATTTCTGTCAGTTTGGAGGTCAAAGAGGCAGAATGACAATACCTCCCAGGGGGAGAAGGGAGGTAGGAGGTGAAGAGCAGGTGAAAAGGAGTGATGCATCTGGTTCCAGAAGTCTGGGTACCACCAGTGCAATCCAACAGGCTGGGTTTGAATGCTCTGTAGAGAATAGAAAATATGTCTCTCTTTGTGCCTGCTCCTATGACGTTGTGGGCAAAAACTTGCTCTTGGTGAATCTGACACATCACAGCTGAATAACTCCAGATGCAATAATGTGGAATCTGTCCCGTTATATATTTAAACCTGAACTTAGTGGATAAAAAGAGAATCCTTCAAATAATGAAAAAATAAAGAGAACACTGAAAGAATAAAGACAGCACAGTATGACTATGGCTTAAACACACCAACACTAATCATGAGCCTGGTAATGAAACAGTGTTTACTGGCCATGATATTTTTATTTTCACTTAATCCAAAATATTTCCTGTGTGTAATTGCTTTGGAAGTTACAGCTCTAAGGCACGACACATTTTTGTGACGGCAACATCAATGTGTAGAGAGAAACATTAGTGCTCAGTGTCAAGCACACTTGAGTTTTTCAATACACTTGGAGGAAGATACCCATAAAGCCTCATCACAATGGCATGGAGGACTAATATTCCAGACAATTAGACTTTCTGCTTCAGATGCGACAATTCAAATGCGGATGTCTTTAAAGCACATTTTCATCCCCTTTATTGCTCACAGGAGGAAAAGATATGCCTTTTTTGTTTATAAAATGTAGGGCTGAAAATTGTCTGAACAGATGCTGGAGACTGTAATGTCTCACTTTCACTGTTGCAGAAACCACCACTTGGTCATCGCTGCCCCTTTCTCACTAAATCTCGTATAAATATGATTATGACTTCAATTGTTATGGCTTGCAGAGGGTTGTAGGGGTAGAAAACATAAAGCTGGAGTCAGCCATCTGAAAATCTTCCCTTTCCCTTCATGACATTTCCTTTAAAACTTACGAAATCTATGCTTGCTAAATAAAAGTGAAGGTCTTTGCCACCTGAATCTAAATTGAATATAATTGGATACTTGTATGTCAAAGCACTCAGAGACACAAGTCCAGGTATGAGCACATCAATAGGAAGGCAATTGGGTCACAAGGTAACCTATAGTATATATGATATATCTTCTTAAAGCTGTTCTCAATCCAAGGAATTCTTTTGTTAGGCACTGAGTGGATGTCTCTTATTAAGGGGGTGTTTATAATGGTGGACAATGCGATTCAGATGCAGAGCCTACACTAGTCTTCCATCAAAGGTAGAGAGAAACCTAACAGCCTGAAATAAATCTCTGCAACACTTCAATGGCAGGACATTTCAGCAATTTTTAAATGTAGTTGTGAGCATCAGAACTGTGTCTGAACCTGATGGAGAGCACAAAGGTAAAGGAGACCTTGAAACGATCAAAACCCACTTGTCCAAGTAATTATGCAGACAATGTCTAACATTTATTTTTCCTGCCTAAACTAGTTAAGAAGCCTCAGCCAGCACAAGGAGGTACCCTGGCCTGGTGATATGGACAGAGGATTTCTTGTTCCAACAAGGGATATAAAATAAAATTATAACTGCAGGCAGAAGTCTTACAAAATATTCCTATGAAAGAAGAGAAGTCAAGAATAAAATTAAGTGATGAAATCCTAAACAGGAGGAAGTCTTTTAATTTTACCGTGTCCCTAATTTAACAAGCTTCAAGTTTAATCACAACTGGTAAAGCCAGTGCTTACTGTAGAAGATATCAAATCCATAATCATTTAGCTGAAAATGGGGTTATGATGACAGGGCAGTAGTCTCATTGCTAATGCTGGCTACTAAGTAGATCAGTAAAGCCAAGAACCTGACTCTCATAAACTGAAATGTGCAGGTTTTCTGATACAGTGGCTTCATTTAGCACAGCCAAGTCTACAATACACTCAGACACACATAATTCTGCTTTATGGCACTCCTTACTGCACCATATGCACAGACTTCCCTCCCATCCCACCAAGCTATATAGATTTTCTAAATGCATGCAAATGTATCCAAGATGGCTCATTTTGTTATCAACTCCCCAAGTGCTAACATTCTAATCATTAACTAATTGTCTCTGTGCTCTATTGACAGCTCGGCCACCTTCTTGCTAATTTTTGCTGACATGATGGAGGCCCTGAAGAACTGGGTTAACCTTTCAATGTCCATTGAAGATCCACAGGTCTGATGACGATTGATTGACCTGGCCTCTATGTTAGATAAAACCTCATCAGCTTTCCAAGTGATTTGTGTAATGAGGCGTCAGTAATTGACAACAGGTAAGTGAACATAGAAGTCCCCTTCTTTATTGCTTTAGAAAAATGAGTAGAAAATTCAAGTCTCTGTAAGGAGTGCAAACTTGTAAAAGTTATAAATAATAGGGGTGAATACGTGTGCATTGTAATTTCTCTGATTTCTGTTCTCACAGATAAACACAGGAGCAGTGTTCTCAAAATAGATGGTACTTCTGACATATAAGTGATGTGTGTCTCACAAATGCATGTGTATGTGTTACACATATATATTGTATTTGGGTTGTTACAGAAGCATATGCTCACTCTTGTGCTTTCATAAAATCGTCTGTATGGTTTACGAGTCTATATAGCCCACATCAATCTGGATTATGATAATATAAAGCCACAAAATCTCTTCCAAGTGTCACTGAATGTTGAAGGAATGAGATCTAGGTGGCCATCCACATTCCTGGGTGTCCACCTAACCCTGGCTTTAGTAAGACTAAGAATTAAATGCTCTCAGATGAGCACAGGATATTTGTCTAGGATGGTTTTAAGGGTTAGGCTACACAACCTACACCAGTTTTCTTTCTGTGGGGAAACAGAAAGTGCTGCAGCCTCATCTCTACAAGAGTCAGCTCTGCTCCTCTGGTTTCAAGTAATTTCTATGTGCTTCCAAACAAATTTATTTAAAGCATGACTCACCTCTGTGCTCTCAAGATGTACTACAAAGGATAAAAACAATTTCACAAATAGAAAGGGAACAACCAGATTTGCTGTACCATAAGCCTCTACGGTTGTCTTCTTTTAATTTTATATTAAACAGCTATAAAACTATCCACAAGGGACAATAATACAAGATGAAATAAGAAAAAGTGCTGTTAAAAAAGAATTATTTTCTCACTCATCACAGCCAGCCAGAGAGCATGAAATGTTCCATGTATGCAGACAGGCACAGAGATGTATACACCAAAAGCACATGCACATATGCTCCAATAAAATATTAATATAGTATATCTGCTCAAAATTATTTGAGCAAATTAAAAAATAAAAATGCCCATCCAAGATTCTGGATTTTGTATCCTAGTTCATCTGTGGAAAGACAGAAAATCTCTTGTCTTCCCTCTTTAGCACTGTGTCCCTGTACTTCCTTCATTCCTTTCGATTTTTTGTGCCAAAAACACTTGCAGTTTCCAGATAACTCTGATTTGGTGTCCATGTGGCCATCAGTGCTTTTCATCTGATGACATAGACAAAACTGGCAGCTCTTGTCAGAACCAAGCCAATATCATCTCACACACGTATGTGCATTTCTGTTTGATTATTTTGTACAATTTTTTTGTGTCTTGAAGGTTTTTGAAAGTTCATATCCTTTCCTTTCATAGCCATTATTTAATTGGCATTGTATCACATATAGTAAAGTTATTTTGATTATAATGATAATTAAAGAAGTAGAATTCTATAGAAAATCACATCTATCATAATAGAATCACAGAATCACTTAGATTGGAAAAGAACTTTCAGATCATCAAGTCCAACTGTTCTCTCAGGACTGCCAAATCCACCATTAAACCATGTCCCCAAGGGCACATCTCTACATCTCTTAAATCCCTCCAGGGATGGTGACTCCACCACTGCCCTGGGCAGCTGCACTAGGGGTGGACAAACTTTTGGATAAAAATTTTTTTTCTGGTACCCAATTTAAACCTCCCCAGTGCAACTTGAGGCAAAAAACCACCAAAGAAACACCCTGCTAATGCTCAACAATAGCTCCCAACATCAAGAAAACACAAAATATTTTTAAATGTTACCTAAAATGAAAATGTTTTTGTTGAAACAAAACACAATGGGTAAAATTCTGGCACAACTGAAATCCATGGCAAAGCTATTGCTGGCTTTTATGGGCAAAGGATTTCTTTAATGTTTTTTATGTACAATGGGTTCTTATAGTCAAGTCCAGATTTTATTGAGGGCAACTTCCAATTCCTTCAATTGAACTGCTTGAGGTTTATCCCCTGAAAATCGGGAACTTGATAAAACAAGAAAATGAAGATACACCAACCAGTCACTTTCTACTGGCCCATTATCAAAAGATTACCACCAGCCCTCAATCCGCACAAAATTCCAAATTTCCTCCTTACTTTGCCAGGTGTAATTTAGTTTAAGGTACAACTGGGGTTTTTTTTTTTTTTTTTTTTTTTTTTTTTTTTTTTTTTTTTTTTTTTTTTTTTTATCAGCAGGCTCTTTGGGGACAGCCCTATTCAAAAATCCTACAAAATGACTTGGCACAGACTCCCTGAACCCAAGCTTTGTCCTGGTCACTTCGATGCAGCCAAAGACTGGGTCTTACCTGTCCACAGGCAGAGACCATTAGTTCTTAAATAACCAGCCAGCACAGCCCAGCAGAAAAGCTGGCTGCATTTGATTCTAGAAAATAGTTGTATTTTGGGGGAGATCATGCAGAGAGGCATTTTTGATTTGGGTGACAGTGATAAAATTTTCCACTGTGAGTTACTGCTTGTCTGGGCTGCAAAGCCCTTTCCTCATCATTGTCCTGCACAGCATCAGTTCACAGAACAGTACAGATACTTTTTTATTTATCCTATAATTTTTGAAAATTGAATTTAGGTAAAATAAGTTGAACAGAGATCAGGAACATGAACACAGGAAACATAATTCAACATATCAGCATATTTTTCAAAAGTTCAGAAATGTCTTGAATGCTAGGAAATGAATCTATCATAAATACACAAAATGAACAACCTACATTTATAGGAGAGAGAATTTTTGTTCTTAAGATACTCATTACTTTCTTGTTTTAACATTTCTATCTCTAAGGAATTAGTAGTTTTTCTACTATCAGTTTGGGGATTGGATGAAAATTATTAAATTTTATCATAATCTTTGCAGTATATTAAAAACCGTAATATCAATATTGAAGCAACAGATTGAAATTACTACAGCATACACACACACATATTTATATTTGTATACAATCTCCTCTGCAAAAATCCCAGCATTTAAAAAGCTCATCTACTGGCATCTTCTCTCCATCAATTTAAAACTTAAGTGTTAACATAGAGCACTGCTATTAATTCTTGTTTAATAATCATTGTTCTACAGTGAAAAATATACATGTGAGTGATGTTTGATATGTAAAACCCTTAAAAAGTAATCAAATCACACTTGTACTTAAACTATTGGCAATAGAAGCTTCCCAGCTAACTAAAACAGAAACATAAGTACAGATTTTATTGATAAATATGTTGCATTTTCTATATTAGATAGTATGCAATGAATCAAAATCTAAATTGTGAGATTGTGTATGTTAAAAACCAGTAGTGAAAATGGGCATAAATTGACTAAGAATTCATTGATTTCACATCTCTACATAATTTTTAAATTAATGCAATAACAAAAGTTTGTTAGAAGTTGTTCATAGTTGAAGGACAGAGATTTGACATGGACTATATGGGCACTGTTCTCAAGAGCACAAAAATGATTTAGGAATTTCAGTCTGACTTTCAAAGAAGAGCTTTTAAGCAGTTTATGTAGTTTACACAGATCTGCTCCAGAGCACACGCAACAATGGGAAGCCCATGCAAACATTCACACTTCCATCAGCTGCCTTAGCTCCACACTTCCTTCCCAGAGATTTGAAGCATTCCCACATTACAGACTACAGTCAGGAACTCGTGACTCTTTGGGGTAGGCACAAGTCTGGTCAGTGAATTTTTCACATGGATTGTAGCTTTGGCTAAAATGAATAATAAATGTAATTCTGTAATGGAATTATTTCCTTTGCTGCCCTTTTTCTCTACCCAAGAGTGATTCCCCTTGATGAAATCCCAGGTAACAGTGCAAAGGAAACCTGGGAGTTCCTTGGATGGTTCAACAAGGGGCCTTTATTTCTTATCTCACCTAAATCAGCTTCCACAAATCTCAGTTTTAGGTTGAAAAAACAATGAATCATGCAGCAAGTGCTGGGTGAGGACCATTTCTGGTTGTTTCCACATTAAATCGAGGTAGGTGTGAAAATTCCACACAAGTAGTAGAACCAACACTCACAGCAACACTCCTTCCTCTCTGCTGGTTCCTATTACCAGAGGCAAAGCAGAAATCTGGCATCCATTACTAACGACAATAAGTAAACCTGGTGCTTAATCAATCTAATAAAGAATGTTGTTGCCTTGGGCAATTGCTTGTGTATGTTGCCTGCCCACAGGACCACCAAGCTGAGCATCAGCAAAATTCCAGCTTTGGCTCAACCCACATGTGCTCGTGTTTTCCTGTTTCTAATGTAATTATTCTAAGCTATTCACAACATTATTAGTCTTTCCTATAAAGGGTGTTTTGGTGGTTGCAGTTTTCTTAGAGGTGATCTCTGCAAACCTTGTTCACTATCTCATGACCTATCTTCTTCAGCACTTGCTCTGAAAACAAACACATGGGTACAAAAGCACTTTCTCCTCTGTATGGTGAAGGTACCAGTATAGGCTGTTTATGCTATAAAGCTGGGAAAGGAACTGTCTCCCATGTCTGACATAAATTACTTTAGGAACAAAACTGGAAATACCTCAAGTTCCTCCACTGTTATATGTTTTTAAATAATTAAACATGAAAGGACATCACACTCTCTTTCTTCTGCTGCTCCCGCCTATCCCACCCT
Source organism: Passer domesticus (assembly GCF_036417665.1). Classification (NCBI taxonomy): domain Eukaryota; kingdom Metazoa; phylum Chordata; class Aves; order Passeriformes; family Passeridae; genus Passer; species Passer domesticus. The sequence continues at coordinate 16,352,697 of NC_087487.1, read as the reverse complement.
GGCTTTGACCAGGGATTTTTGTCTGAAACCTGAGGAATCTTCATGAAAACAGTTTTGCAAAACCTGATCTTGGTTTCACTAACAAGCATGGGCTGTGTTCTATGACAAGTGTTTTCTCAGAAATTCCCAGCTGCTTCTATTACAATTCCCAATCCACTGCCCATAAGTTCAGCTCTGTATTCCCTTGCTTGGTATCTTCACTGAACACAAAGGATGGAGCTGAGCATGAGGAGCTCCCCCAGATTCACCTTCCTGCACACTACAGTCAAAAGGGACCCACAGGGATCACCAAGTCCACAAACTCCTTGAGAGTTCTCACTGCTGCAAGGACTGACTCTACCTTCTACTTTCATTACAGATGTAATTTTTGCCTCTGCCCTCTACAGCTTTTTCTAAAAGATCTGAAAAATAAGCAATCAAAGATGTATTTTTGTTTTAGCCCCTTAACAACTGATTGCTTTACCTTGTGCTAAGTCATTCTTTCAGCAGTCAGTGCTGCTACCTGCTCTTCCTGCTGGTGAGATTTCCATGGCTTTCTCCCCTGAGTTTCCATGATATAGTTTATTATTGTTGTTAAGGATGGGCAATCCAAATAGGTTTTAAAGAAGTAGAATGTAAGAAATTTGCAAAACAAACTTGTAGCTGTCAACTTCTTCCATCAAGACTTTATTTGATTCTTGTTTGTTGTTTTGTTGGGTGCTTTAAATGAGCAGATTCAATGTTTGCATTAAATCACAGAATCCCAAATTGTTTGGTTGGAAGGGGCCTTAAAGCCCATCTTGTTCCACCCCCTGCCATGGCAGGGACACCTTCCACTGTCCCAGGGTGCTCCAAGCCCTGTCCAGCCTGGCCTTGGACACTTTCAGGGATCCAGGGGCAGCCACAGCTCCTCTGAGCACCCTGTGCCAGGGCCTCACTGCCCTCATGGGGAAGAAATTATTCCTGATATCTAATCTAAACCTTCCCTTCTTCAGATTAACATCATTCCTCCTTGCCCTATGACTGCATGATCTTGTAAAAAGACCCTCTCCAGCAATGAAGACAAAAATATTTTAACATAAAAATGGAGAAACTCTGTGAAAAGACAAAACTTTGGAAGAACATAGATGACCTTTCATGTATGTTGGTATAGATTACTTTTTTTTCTCTATTTCAAGGTAGAAGGGGGAAAAAGGTAATCAGTATTATTCCAGCTCATTTAATAAGTCAGAATTTTAATAAACAATCTATTAATTTTTTCTTTTAAAATAATTTATTGCCATTTAATATTTATAGGGCCATGTGACAGTTCTGTAAGGGCACAGCCCAATTACTTGCATGAAAATTATGTATTACCAAGAGTAAAGACAAAAAGATGTCAAAATATTCAACTATTTCCAAATGACTTTTACAAATATGTGAACTCCCAAACCGCTTTTTATCCTCACAATACTCCTCACAGTGCTTTATTTAAGCAAGTACTCAAATTAATCTGTAGCTCAGCCAGACATATAGACACATGCTCATCTCTGAGTTTGTCTTCAATAAAAAAAACAAGTTTCAGTATGAAAACTCCTTGACTAGCTCATAATTTCCTGATTATCAACAAATATTAAGCATGTTATATAAACTGAATTAAATTTACTGTTGATATGGGGTGTTAAAATAATGTTTTAACAAAAATTACTCCAAACAACTGCAAAGTTTTAGTGATAATGACATTATTCCTACAGATTATCTCAAGCCATTTAGAGAACTCTAAGTAGGAGACAAACCATGGTCCTGAATGGCTCAAACTATCAAAAGTTGGAAATTTGCCCTTAAATTTAGCCCCTCTACAAGGGGCTTTAGTATGGAAATCTACACTAGAATGGCTGTGTATTGTTTTTTATTTCCCTTCGGTCATGCATTTTTTACTAGGCTTTCATTTGTATCTCATTATTTCTAATGATTATCCCCAATTCAAAAGTGAATTAAGCCAGTGGGAAAACTTCTGTTAGATCCAGCAGACTTTGAATTGAAATCCTAATTTTGTATTTGCCTATGCTTAAACTGTAAATAATTATCTTTTAAAGTAATTGTTCTGTAAAGCCTTTGGCTCATGGAAAGGGGACATATTTCAACTGAAATTACTCCTAAATAATAATACATCTTTTACAAAATGCATGTATTAATGTTACTCATTAGTACAGTTTAAAGTTTACATATACATGTGCATGGAATAGCAACATATCTACTCTTTTCCTTTTTATTTCCTGTTTTTGAAATGCGATGGGTTCTTTTTTAATAGGCTGAGTCTGTAGCTGGTATCAAAATCTTATTCCATGCCTAAGAAATACAGTGTAGGCTGAATCTCCTCTGGATTTTCAAAATAAGCTTTGGGTTAGTTTATAATTTTTTATTTAGCAGCCAATGAAAGTTGACAAATGGGAATTTCCCATGCAATTTGTTCTTTTCCAGTGTTATTTCTGTGGCTAGAACCTATTAATACAAATTGCATTAAAAACCTCTGCTTCCATTGATGCTGTTCACACAGTCAGAGCTTTCACTATAATTTTACTATTTGATAGATGCTAGGTATTTAAGTCTTGTCTTTTTTTTTTTAACAGATATTCCAGTTCAACACCAGTGAAATATCCTTCCAAAAAGTTTTTATGCCTTAAATTTTTGCTAAGGCACTTTTAATTTTTGTGCAGCTAAAAAAAGGAGAAAAAAATTCCTTTTACATGTGTGGCTTTTCGAGATTGGTAAGAAAAATGTGAGCAGATTGGGGAGCAGAGGGAATCTTTTTCAGATGTTGTGAAGGTTTTTTCTTTCTCATCTCCCAAACCCTGTAGATGGAGCCCTCCACTAAGATCTTGCTGTATCTCTAGCACAGATTGACTTCTTTTGGGTTGATGATGATTGATCGTGTTGTTTTCTTCATTACTTTAAACCTAATCAGTGCTTGGTGTAATTTGAGTAATGATTGCTCATTATTGGCAATTGTGAAGTTTAAGGCTTTCTTCATTTCACCTCACAAGAGAGTCAGTGGGGAGATTCTTGTGCCTCCCCATTTGGGCAATGTTTGAGGTAAGAGAAGGGGGAACCATCACCACTGATAGGTGATAGTGAAAGCTTTCTGCAAGTTTATTGCTGTGTGTTTTCTTGGCAGGGGCTCCTGGTCTTACCCCCATCATCAGATCCCATCATGAAAAAATGAGTTTCCTAGCAGACTATCATTTAGGCCTTACTGAAATGGCTCAGTCCAATAAATCATGCTATTTCCTAATACTGTGTCTTATAAAGCGGTATGGATGGATTTGCAAATAAAAGGGTTTTTCACTTTCCCTTCCCCTAAATGGAAAGAAGATAATGAATGAGGATCATACACAGGCCAAAACGATATAGTTCCTCATTACCCAAATTCTGCTTTAACTTTGCTATTTTGAATTAAGAAGGAGGGGAATTACTGCATAATGGAGTGGTTGATTTACAGGCACTAAGCTTAGTAAGCAGAGAAAAAGATGCTAAGCTGTTCCATACCTGTAGGACACACCATGGGAGCCTGGCTAAGCCCTCTGTTTGTGCTGAAATTATGCTAAGGACATAATGAAAATCTATACAAATCAGAAAATTTCAAATTTATGGTTAAGGGAGTAAGGGCAGTTTTTCTTCCTGGGCCTAATTCCACAGCTACAGCTACAGCACTGCCTAAGAGTAGATTATATATAATGATTTGCCCAAACATAGCAATAAAGAGAAAAATGGATACTTTCCATATTATTGCTAATTCTTACCAACTGCTTCAACCACATTAAGCCAAAAGTCACATTTGATGTTTTATCAGTTCAAAAAATTGCTGTGGAGTTGAGATAAAATACATGGCACTTGCATTAGATATCACAGTTTCATCCATCCTATTATCAAAGCCCTTATTTTATGCTTGCCTTGACATGGAGAATATGATCGCCAATAATTGAAGTAAAACATTGGGATTTTTTCCTCATTTAAAAAACAACAACAAAAAGATTTGCACTGAGCTCAAAACACGAGCCTCAGTTTGCTCTACAGCTAATTCTGGGGTGAAAAGGTGTCCTGAGACACCAGAGGAGCTGCTCTGGCTGCGCAGTTCCGCGAGGCGTTTTCGCGGGAGAGGAAGCGGGGCTGCAGAGCAGCCACGAGCACGGTATCAGTGACACACTGGGCAGCCGAGGTGGCTTCACACAGGGAGGTCACGCGTGTCCCCCCGCCAGGATCACACTCAGCCTCGGGGGCACTGCCAGAGCGAGCAGCAGCGCTGATAGAAACAGCCTCAGCGACAGACCCGCCGCTCGCTGGAGGGGACAAGAGATCTCATTTGCTTAAGTTAGACCAGAGGAACCCAGCATGGATAAAGCTCAGCTATGTTTTTAATTTTTTTTCCTCCTCATTGCTGTTTTTTTCTGGTGAGAGAGAGAGAGATGCTGCCTACTATGACAGTGCAAGTAAAAATAAATACATTCTGATATTACAACATCACAATAATGCGATCGTTTGGATTCATACCGAGAACAGTAAAAACAATATGCTTTCTGATTGAATTATTCAAGCTCGTAGCTTTTAAGTTTCAATTATAGATACAAACATTGTAGGCAAGAGAAACTGAACAATAAACAGCATTTTCTTGCTGAGGTATAAAAAGCAGTGAGTTGCGGAAAATGATTTTTTTAAAGATGAAAGTGTAGCCCATCATTAAGATCAAATCTATGAGAGGAGAAGCTCTGTAAAGCACAGTGTTGCTATAGCACACTACTCCAGATGTAATCCCACACAGACTTCCTTGGCTATGATTCCGACTTATTCAGTAATTACAAGCAACAAAGAAAACAGGCGCCTGGTAAGTGTACGTTCAAATACTGAGTTTGGATGAAAAGTAATATGCAAAGCCATTAAAAGAAGGATAGAAAGCAAAAAGATGTTTTAATTTCTTCTTAAGCAATGAAAAAATATTGCATGCTTTAAAAAAAAACAACAAAAAAACAAAAACAAACTCACAAAACAACCAACCAAACCAAAACCAGTTTGTCATTATTTGCAAAAACGCACAGGGAAATTCTAAAGGCTGAGTGTGTGCTGGTGTCTGTGTGGTTTCTCAGACAAGGATTTGGACTCCCACTATTTATGTCCTAGAAGACTTCTGCAAGATTTGTTACAGTCTTACAGGCCTATATATGCAGAAACAAACTATATATTATACACATGCATATGTGAATGAAAACAAATAAGAATCACTCAGTTTAATAAAGATTAAAAGCATAACGGAAAACCAGGGTATTTATAGCCTTAAATTGACTCACTATGTTCCTAACTGTAATCCGTGTTGCTGATGCCACCCCCCTGAACAATTCTGTGATCTCGTGTCTTCACTGGGGGGGCTGATGCTACAAGGATGTGTGCATGTAGTTATAATTTCTTTAATAGCATCACAGAACCAGCTGCATTGCCTTGCAGGCTGGCGTTGCTGACCTAATGAGGCAAAACCACGACTCGCTGCTTAACTCTGCGCCGTGAGAAGCCAGGCTTAAGTCAAATGTTGAAGTTACTCTTTCAAAACACAGGGAAGAGCAGAGCCACCTCATGTCTCAGCAGCTCTCACAATTTTTTCTTAACTCAGGACAAAAAATATTACTGCGAGCTTCATAAACAGTTATTAGCAAATGCACTTTTTGTAGGGATTATGGGTTTGGATGCATTTTAAAATGTAGAAGGGAAAAGGTCCTTTTCTGTGTGAGAATCAATATAATCAGTTACTTTGAAAATCTAATTTTTCCCCCAAAGCCACTTTTTAATGAAAACTATTCATGGTCCAAAGTATTAAATTTGCTACAGTACCTGGAAATATTTTGACTGTGCAGGCACATTAGGAACTACTGTCCTGGAGATCCCAGTACAGTCAACTCTTGAGTACTGGTCAGACTGGTTTTAAATGGCATTTCAGCCTCATCCTTCACTCTGGGCCACTTGTTTGTGCTGTGGCAGAAAACTCATGAGAAAAGAAATGTCTCTGTCTGACAGTTTGGTTTTCAGGGATTTGCTCTTGATCTGCTGCTCTGGGTGTCTGCAGAGTTGCTCACCCAGGGCTGGTACCCACAAAGAGGTGGCCCAGAGTGGAGGGCAAGACTTCTCCTAGCAGGCTTGGTTACACTGAATTAAGATATTCATCAAACCACAGCCTAATTTGTCTTTAATCTAATTTTGTCTTTAACTTCTCTAACAATGCCATGGCATTTACCTTCAGCCTGAAAGGGCAGAGCAAACAAGTTGGAGAACCATAAATATACAGAAGGACTGGTATGTTCCACAGCTTGTATTGCTTTACAATTCTATTTTGCTTTAGAAAATAACTGTGGCTAAATACCCTTGCCTTTTTTTTTTTAACATGCACTTGTGGCCATTTTTCATATAGGTAAATAAAATACATGGTCAGGTTACATTTAAATAGATGGCAGATGCATAAAACTAGGCATGTGAGGTTTAATTATGAGCACAACATTAAACATTAAAAGCAAATTTTTCCTTTCTAACTGAATTTTGAGTTGAGTTCTAATTTCTTGGTTAACAATAGATATGTATGGAGGTCCATACACATACCCACACCCACAACTAAAGAACTTCTAAACCCAGGATTTTCACTTTTTGTCATATTTTTCATCATTTATCATCATGATTAGTTTTAGATTAGAGCAATATGTATTCCCATTTTAAGTTGTTTTGAAAGAGATTCAATATTGATTGCACGTGTTTTCCCACATCAACATGAACAGAAAATGAATGATAAATACACTCTCTGTGGATGTTTTGAATACAGCAACATTTGGGGGTTAATGAAGGTAAAGAAAAAGCTCTCAGATAGAATCATTGGCCTTCTGCCACAAAACTAGGGAAGTAAACTGGGGCTTTAATTTCCAGTTTTGAGGGAGCTGAAATAAGGTAGAAAAACTCCAGGGTTCTATGTGTGGCACATCAGCCTGCACATGCAGTTTAGGTCCATGCTCCCCCAGGAATGGGCAGCCATGGGGTGCTATTAATTGATGGAAACCATGGTCTGGTGGCTGCAGTGGCATTCCTCTTTTATTTGGACATATTGGAAGGAGAGGTGGATAGATGATACCATATGTCAGAAATAATTACAATGCTATTGAGTCTCAGTATGACAAAGAGAAAAGTAATGACTCTGGCTAAGGCCAGAGAGAATAGAAAGCAATTTTTTTTTTTTTTTTTTTTGGAAAAAAAAAAAAAAAGGTCAGTGTCTGGGAAGATCACCAGAACTGGGGCTGGGTGAAAATAGCAAATTTTGAAGGCAGTTCTTCTGGTTTTTCAAGCAAGACAGCAATCCATACTGCTGATAATTCATACAAAATTTGAGTTAACTATTTGTGCATCTTGGAAGAAGCCAAAAGTATCTTTTTAGCTAGAATTTCACATTCCAGAGCTGACTGACATTTATTTGTGATATCATCCAAAAGCAAACCTATACTTGCTGCCCTCAGTGTGAATCTTGCTGAGTCTTCCAAACAAAGAGGTACCAATAAGAACAGATTGCAGGAGGACCAGCTTTTGAGGAAAGTTGAAGAATCAAAATGAAGAAAAAAGAAAAATTAAGGTACAGCTTCTTCACTGCTAGTGGGGCAAATGTATCTGAATTGATTATTGAAAAACTCCATGTTTTGAGTGCATTTGATGTGTTTCATTGAGCAAAGAGAATTTAGCTAAAGGACTGCATGGCTGTGATGATTAACAAGATTAATTTGCATGAGAAATTGGTGCAGTCCTGGAACAGGAAAATACTGCAGCAACACACCCCTCAGAAAGACAAATGAAGCCAATAAGAGGAGCATTAAAAGCTGAGAGTGATGTTTGCAAGACTTATTTAAAAATCAACAATATAACTGACTGGAAAGTTGAGAAGCTCCACTAAAATACATCCTGGCTTAGCTAAATTGCTCCTGCCAGAGGATTTTTTTGTCTCTAAAGTTCAGAAGCATTCCCACTGGGGAAGAGAAACAAACACGAGCTATTTACTAGAAGTTGTCTGAGGCAATATGTACTTCCCAAATCTTTCTTAAAAATGCTCAGTCCTATCTGAAATGACAGCAAGTAATATTTAATGCAGAGCCAGACCAGAAGAACGAGGCCAATTTGTAGCAGATGAAGAGCCAAGGCACAGAGGTGCCTGCTGGTGCTGGCCTGTGTCTCTGGCTGCAATGACTGGAAAGCTCAACCCCCAGCCCTCTGACAGCTTTCCTGATAAAGGGACTGGGGATTTTTTTTTTTGGACCACTGATGTGATTTCTCCAGCTGTATGAGATGGAGAATTCTGAGCCCCCTATCACTGCCTTGGCAATAGAGGCAATTTGTGCAAAACTTGGGAACGAAGAGAACTGAGCTGTTTCTGAAGGACATTATGTGGATCAAGTAGCTGTGTCCTGTATCAGGAGGCTGCTCTCACTGCCTGGAGTGGTCCTGTGTCCTGTCCTCCAACATTTTCTAGACTGGCTTTGTAAGCATGTGCAGTGATCCCTGTTGACATTAACGCAGCTGCTGAGTGAGTTCTGAGGCAGGATCACTCCAGTGGGAGAGCAAACCAGAACATTTCCCAGCCCTTCTCCCTCAGTGCTGCACCCACAGCATCATTACTCCAGACCAAAGAGCAGAATTTTGTGAAGCTTCGCGTTCAAGCCCTGGTAACATATAACTTGCAGGCATGCACTTTGACCCTCCCTGAGCTTGGAACAGCTCTCTCTGGCAACTGAGAGTATTTTTCCATCCTGCTGATGACTTAATTAAATAAATAAATCTTTGAGGCTGATATGGTTGCCTCGAGGTTTCATTCCTTGGCTGAATGCCCCTTCTTCTCCAAAGTACTGTCAAGTATGGATAGGACAGCAAGGGAAAAAGAAGATTCTGGTTCCCATTACTGCTCTTGCCACACTGGCTAGTGGAAATCAGAGGCCTTAATTTGGAGCTGTGTAGGAAAAAGAGCTAGAAAAGGACCAGGACCACCCAGAGGCAGGTTCAGTATGAAGATTCTCTTTAAAGTGAAGAAGAGCTGAAAATATGCTCCTTTTATAAAAGAGACCAAACCTTTGCAACGTTAGTGGGAAGGATCTGCACGCTTCAAAGAGAAGCAAACATATTCAGTTCAGACCTTTAGACAAGAGTGCTCCAAAGGGGAAACAACAATAACTGTTTGTTTTTTACACATTGGTGCCACATAGGGTGTAATGCTGAATGTCAGCTCTTATCTGCCATGAAAAGACACTACCACCATAAACACCTGAGTGGAACTGATCCCCTGCAATCCCACATCATCCCCGTGCTATACAGACCTTTCCTGGGTTGTTTATTTGCTCAGATGATATGCCCCTGAGCAGCATGTCAGAAATCTGAACACTGATTAAACCTCACAGCTGACCTAACCTATCGGGAAGAAATGTTCATGTATTAAGCCAAATAAATTCTGCCCTGTTATAACTGTGAAACCCAAATACTATTCAAAATAGGCCAAAGACAGAAACCCAGAGCCAAACTATTTGCTCTCATAGGAAGTCTAAGTCTAGAATTTTGCTGTATAACAGCAACAGTAATAGTGCTGCTTCAATGTGCCTGAGAGCCATTTCTGTGGGGTCAGAAAGATGTCACAGGATTTCAGATAAAATGGGATTTATTTAATACTAACAATACATATTTTATTCTGCTGGTTTGGACTTGTTTTTGTTTGGCGGTTTTTGGACGTTTTTGAGTATTTTTTTCTTTAGAGAGCTCTCTCTGAAAGGGCAAAAAGAAGTTTTTCTGATGTATGTCAACTGTGTGACCAAGCATTCCTTCTTGGTTATTTATGAAAGACTTTCCTGGCTGACTCTTAGAGTACTCCTTATCAGTTTAATCATAATTAGTTTATTATTGCTCACTGTACAGACTAGGAAATCAAACTCCAAGTACAACATGATTTAAAAAGTTTGTTTTATAATTCTGCTCTTGGCGTCCTCTCACTGTGTTTTCAGATGGCAGGGAAAAGTCCCTGGAACTCAACAATATTCAGAAAATTGTTTTGATTAGTAAAACTGTTATCCAGTCCTCTAGCTTGATCCCCAGGTGATTAACTTAGAGATAAAGTTTAAGTCTTGAAATGTTCAGCAACTACAAGGTGTATAATAAAACCACCCCCAGAGGATTCAAGCATTTTATAAACTATTTCCAAATGGGGCTCCACAGTTAACCCAGCTTAAAATTCAAGTCACTCCAACAGGTGGAAGCAGTTTTCTACTGCAGATCTCCTCCATCAGGTTGAGAAGGGAATTGTTTGAATCACAGGCACAACAGAGAACAGTAAATGCCTCTGTTTAGAGTTCAAAACACTGACCTGAGCTGGTGTTTTTCATTGTGGCACTGCCCAGAAGGCAGTGGCATGTGCTACAGGACAAAAGAAAAATCAGCTTTAACCTGGTACACCAATGTTCCCTTACCCAGCTAATCCAGAAGACAGAAATTTAGGTATCTGCATTTTTGACATCCTACTCTTCTTTGATTAAATCCATGAGCTTTATCTGCCCTGCATTAAAATAGTTCAGAACAGCTTCTGGTGTATTCACCAAGTCTTCCCACCAAAGATTTGTAGTGGATGGCAATCAGGGGCATTGTTTACCCAATATACCAAGAGTTGCACTGGATATGCCCTGGGATGCTCCTGAGCCTCAGCAGTTTGCAGAAGATGTGCAGCAGCTCAGTGATCTCAACTTCGCTTTCCCTTAAAACAAAGGAACCCACTACTTCAGTATTTCATATCAAATGATCAGTGAAATTCCTCCTTAGTCTGAGGCCACAGGCATCCAGAGGGTTAAAGTTACCTCTAAATATTATTTTAACGTGGGTTCTGTGTACAAATTTTGATGGTAAAGAAAGAAATTCCGTAACTGACAAAAACTATGAAAATAATACAGAATTATCAAACGTAACCATTTATGGCATGAAATATCTCCTCTGATATATCTTCTGTATTTCCAGCAGCAGTGTACATACATATTAAAAAGGAATTTGCCTGAAAGCATGTGATTAGATAACCCATCTCATATTTAATGTTAATTTATGAGCATTAGGCAAGTCCTTATGAAGCCTTTTTAAACCAATTCATTGCCACAGCAATGATCATTTATATCAGTCCTTGTACTCAGGTAGTAAAACTCCATAATTCACTTCACTAGATAACTCTCCTAGCAGAAGGCTTTGCTAATGCTCAATATATTGTCATCAATACTAAGGAATACTATTATTTCTCACTAACAGCATTATTTATGATGAATGAAGATGCCCTGTATCTGCTACTGGTACCTTTGATGCTAAATAATCCTGTTTTTTCTCTGAACATAAAGGCTCAGAGGAACACATGGATTCAGCAGTTCCATGTTTCAGCCTCAGCTCTGCTACTCACTTCCCCCACAGCCCTGGGGGAACCTTTTAATACTCCAAATACTGGGGAGGGCTCTCAGTGACAAAGCAAAGTTGACTTTATTGCACCAAGAGCTTCCACCACTCAGTCCTGATCTCTCTGGAAGCCCTTGGGCAGAGGCAGAGGAATAAGAAAATGGAAAGGCACCTGCACCCTGGAAATGATGGGAATCCAAGGCACATGGAACTGGGTCTTCTGACACACAGGGATTGCACTGGAAGAATTACAGAGATACAGACAAAACTTTACAGTCCTGGTTCCACACACAGCTACCAAGAGAGCAGAAATTCAGCCACAGCCAGTCCTGCCCTTGCTTTTGGGTGATATTTCCAGCAAACTAGTTCTTGTGAGCCTGGCTGGGAAGTATGACTCATTTGATAAATCATTTCAAAGTTTCTAAAATATTGGAGATTGTGAAAGGGCAAAGTATTATTAGCATCACGAGAGGGGCTGAAATACAAAAAGCAGATTTGGATTTACGGCTTTCATTTCTTTGCCAAAGCTGGGGTCTGAACATTCAGTTCAGTTTAGTCTGCAGATAGGGACCCGCTCTGACATTTAGATTGGGTTTCTGGTTTCAGATTCCAAATCCATTCAAAGTTGTGGTCTCTTTAATATTTATTGCAAAAGTTCAGATTGGCTTCACCCAGCGGTCCCGCGATGCTGCCACGGCACCGTGGCCAGCTGGCGCTCCAGTCCCACAGCCACAGCTGTGATTTATCCTCATGTCCCCATGCTGGCTTGAAGAGCTCAGCTGAACCCAGAAACTTCAAGAAACAAAGGAAAGAAAGACACCACAACACAAATGTTGCTGTGGGGTTCAAAATGGCACTTGGTAAAAGGGCATCTAGCAATGCTGGCACTAATATGCTGCAGGCTTGTGGAGCCACACATCACTCCATGAAATACCCAATAAATACAGTATAACATAAACTAATCTACCCTACAGAATAGTCCTACAGGTGGCACAAACCTAATCTAACGTGAGCAGTCTCTTGGGAAGAGTCTCTTTTTGAGTAGGGAAGAAACAGGAAATGCCCATTACCTTTCCGGTACTGTGTGGAGCTCGATTCAGATGAGGTATCAATTAACATTTTTCTTGATGAGTATTTGACAAACCATTATTTCAACTATTTCCACTGCCAGGTCTTTGGGAAAATTACACTCAGTGCCAAACAGTCTGTTAAAATCTTGCCTAACAAGTCTGCACGTTCCACACTTGAGAATTTAAGCAGATGCTTTATGTGGCTAAGAAAGAGAGCTCCCTCCCAACGTCCACGGTGGAATTTCAGGTTGCTTTAATGGTGTCCAAATTCCATCCCACCAGACACACTTCCTACCAAATCATGAATAAAATACATCTTCTGCTCAGGCGTTAAAACACAGAGGAGAAAACACATCAGCTGTGACGTCTTAATGAGGAAGGCTGAGAGAGAAAAGGTACGACTCGAGGTCCACAAACATAGGGACAATGATGCTTTTTCTGGCAGGTGTCCTCTGTAGGTACATCTTAAAATGCCAGTGAACATACAGAAGTAAAGTTCAATAATGTAAATATTTTATTATTCAAGGGATATTTGAAGTCTGAATGCAAATCCTGCTAAATAAAATATTACAGTTGTCTGGTACTTAACGCATTAGAAAAAGAGCAAAGAGGTAACAGCTGATACTATGGAAGACAAAGATTACAAAGTGAGTTCAGAGCATTTGAAGCTGGCTAAATTCTGTTTGAGAAAATCTGTTACCCAAATCCCAAATTTCCAGATGACTATGGAAAATCTCTAAGCTACTTTAGTCACCAGATAATTGAAATGTGATAGGAGCAGTTATTTAATGATATTCTGCCATCTGAGGTTGCAAACTTATAATGTTTTGTGAGACATCAGGAGAGGAAGAGTGGGGAAGAAAACTCCTCATGTTTTGAATTGAGGGACTGAAACTTCACTACTTTCTTGTTATATCCACAGGGTTGTTTCATTTCTAAAACAAAGTAAAGGAAATCAAAATAAAATAGGAAAAATTAAGTAAAATAATGGTTGCTGATTACTAAGAACCTTCTAACTGAAGATGGAAGACAAGAGGTGGCTAAGATTTACATAGCTCTTTCCAAGCACTAGTCTGTGATTTTCTTAAATTAAATAATGTTTTACTCAAAATTACATGTATATTAAGCAATCTGTTTCCTCTGCAATGTCTGCCAGTAGCATCACATACTTTTATGGAGTTCCCAACTTGAGGAAAGAGCCTGAGAGAATGTAAAATCACTTCCCATGTGACAGAGATGGCTACAACATTGTCCTCCTCTACCAGCTCTCCAAATGGAAATGCAGTCATCTGTTCCTTTTCTGAGCACTTTATGCTTATAACAGAAAGGAAGTGAAACTAAAAGCATCAATAAGCTAGAATGAACACAGCCAGGTGCATTTAGACCCTTCAGATAGCGTGCCTCATTGTATTGTATTGTATCTGCAGTCATCCAGAGATGAGAAACCATTATTATCAAGTTAAATGTTTCCTTGAATAGTTATTTAAACTAGTCAGGCCTGACAAACTCCCTCTTTTGCACTGCTAGATTGTTTTTAGTTTCCATCACCACTGGAAGAAGCAGGACAATGAACTGGGAAGTCAGACACGAGTTCCAGCTCTGTGTGAAAGCCACTTCACTCCTCTGTCCCAGTTTTCCCATTTGCCAACTGGTATCAACACCTACAAATTATCTATGGCCTGGGGAACCAGTGCTGCTGTCCCCAGGAGGTGTTGGGAAAGCCAACAGTCCCTGCCCAAGGTCAACTTTGAGAATGAAAGCTCTTCATTCCCATATTGTTCTTTCCCACGCATGGGTATCTTTGTGGTAGGACAGAAGAAGACAAGGGAAGTTCTTCTGAGTTGCTCATTCTGGTGTTTCATGTGAATAAACCTCACCAAAACCCTTAATTCCCGTGAACTCAACCATTCTCTTATCAGGTTGTACCTGACCAGTCTACAACAGGTCTTGACATTTTCACCTAAGAAAGGATACAAAAAAACCCCGAACTTCCTTCAGATTAATATATATATATATATATATATATATATATATATATATATATATATATTTATCATCTTAGCTTTATACTGCACATATTCTACAGATCAGTGTTGCGTGTTTGTGTAAAACCCTGGCTTACTGATTTTCATTTTCACAGCAAGTACCAGCTGTGGATAGTTCCTGCACTTCTCAAGCCCATTAGCAGACAGTCACCAGCCAGTGGCATTATTGCAAAGGTTAATTGTTTCCTTTTGCTGTGATATATAACAGTGACATCCAAACCAGAGCACTTTGAGAACCACTGGTGAAGGATGAAGCCCGTGGTTAAGTGCACTGAGGTACTGCTGGCCCAGATTCCCTGCACAAATTAACACTGGTTTCCAGCTTTGCTAATGAAGGGCTGTAACACTTCGCAGCTGGAGGCTTCTGCTGCAGCAAATTCTGAAAGAATTTTTGAGGTAGAAGAGAAGGGACAGGCACAGGGACTGGGAAAGCTTAGTTATTGCAAGGGACCATCATTTGGACGTTTGCTTTAAGAGTGAATTATATATGATAATGGCTTCATTGTCATCAAATAGAATACAATTAATTTTATTTTTTAGTATGTTATCAGCAAGCAAACCACCAGTATTAGCTAGATACCATCTGGGAGTGACAGTTTCCTTATTACAAAATATGTAAAAATATGGACTCCCTTAAGGAATCTGTTGCACTACATCTGCTCCGATTTTTGTTATATGCTAATGGATTTTAACCCAGCATATGAAGCATGTAAAAAAAATAACAGAAAATTTTCAACTAAATTACTTGTTTCACATTTAAAGTGTCACAAAGACAGAGACAGCCACATATGCAGCCTTAGCTACAGGGGACTGTGAAGAAACAAAGAAGTAAGGAAGAGGCATTTCTTACCTGCTGTTTTGCTATCCAAGCCTCTCTCTCAAGAGGAATTCTAGCTGCCCACATAATTAAGGCCACTTGGTATGTGAAGGAAGTATTGGGACTATACACAGCTAAATTTCCAATATGCTTAGGTGATAACAAAAGATTGTGGCTGCTGAAGTACAATTATCTTCCTTATTTCCCTCTGTTCATAATATTTTAAACAATTACAATGATTAAAATGGGCTATTACAATTAGGAGACTATTCTCCAGGGGAGAGGGTTGGATTTTCATGGTCTTCAGAAATTTCCTTAACTTCTCTTGCACTGATCAGATCTCAAGAATCAGCTGGAATGACAGACTATGCCGTGAGGTAATGAGGAGCTATCTAGATTACACAGAGAATATGGTGGATTAAAAATCCTTCCTACTGAAATTGGTGTCACCATTTTTTGAGAGAATGACCCACTACTAGAACTTGAAATAAATGCAAACACAGGGCAGAGGAGGGCTGGGCTTTTTTTTCTTTTCTTTTTTTTTTTTTTCTTTCCCTGTACAATTATGTAGTGCTGTAGCTTTAGGCTAACAGAATTTTTGCACTTGTAAAGCAGTTTGGTATGAATTGCTTTTCCATGGATCTGTGTCCCCAGGCCTTGCAATGTGAAATATTCCAGGCATTACTTTTTCATTAGCATCAACACAGGACATTTTTATGTATTAAGCACTAAAAAATATTTCATGATCTGTTTACACTTCATATTAATTAATTAGACCTGGGAAGTTTTTGACTGCACATAAGCTTTTTTGAGTAAGTTTTCCTTAAATAAAAGAAATGCACTGCCAGCTGTGGAGTCCCAGAGATTTTCCAGACTATTTGGAAAGAGTATCTCCTCTCTTGCTTGTGTGTGTATAACCATGCATATATAAATATATAGAGACATATATGGCCACACACATATATGCTCACATAGTACAAGATATTATTATTTACAGGTGTAAAGATGTAACTTGCAGTGAATTTCTAAATTCAGTATTTTCTAGGGAAAAATAGTGTGTGATTTTACACTAAATGTGATCAACCTTAATAAATGTTCATAGGAGGGAAAACTACCTTACACCTTTAAAAATCAGTAGTTACATGCTTCATAGAAGCTCTCTGGTGTGACAAATTGAAAGAGCTTCAGAAATATAAATTAAGTTTCACAGCACACGGGAAAGCTGGATAGGTGTTCTTATACCCACTAATAAACCCAAAGGGTGGATTTAGGTGTAAAGAATCTGACTGAGTGACAGGGCCAGCAAAGAACTCAAGTGTCCCCAAGGTCTATCTTCACTTTTCTAACAACCAGATCACATTGCTTCCAGACAAAGAGAGAATTCCCTAATCAAGACAGATGTATAAATCAAAACAGAATACTATCCCTTTTATCCTTGGTGGCCCAAGTTCCAGATTTGCAATTTCTAAAATTTCTGTGCTGCTAATCAGGGAAATACACAAATGAAAAAGCTATGGCCAGATGATAGGAATACTAATAACAATATTTTTAAATTGAAGAAAAAAATGGAAATGGGAATGGAAAATATATTTCTGGATAACGTGTGTGATAGCTTTTAGAGAATAAATCTAAACTGAGATTCATTCCCAGATCTAACACTGCGAGCCGTATTTTGATGTTTCCTATTGTTACATGACTTAGTACCTGCTGAGTCCACTCTTCCTAGAGCAGGTTAGACAGTTCCACCCAAATAAATCAATAAGTTTAGACACATGAGTGTCATAACAGGAAGCCATGGTTTATGGAGGATGTTTCTGGCTAGACATTACAGCCTGCCCCTCCTCGCCGAATGGGTGACTGCCGTCTCCCTGCGGAGAAAGTGCAGCTGGAATGACGACAAGGGATGGATTTCTGCTGGGCCCATCTGGGAACAACAGTGGGATTTACTGCCCTGGCTGGCAGGGAACACACAGCACTGCCTGGCTGACCCAAAGAATGAGCCTCGAGCTCCTGTGCTTTTGAAGAAGGATGGAGGGAAAAAGAAAGTAAGTAACTTGCCCTGTTAATGGTATAATGAAAGCAACCCTTCAGCACCTCGCTCCCCTGTGCATTCAGAGGGAACAGACCCCTGTAGCATTCATTTCCATTTTCATGGAAACACTTTACAGTAAGTGGCAAAGTCCTCCTGCCTCCTTTGATACTGGCTGCAATAACAAATACTTGTGCTACATTTCACTGCATTAACAGAGCACCAAGGCTCTCTCAGCCAGCTCAAATGGACTTCAGCAGCTTGGGCAAGTGCTCAGATCAAAGAGATTGCTTTCTCTCTAGGGACAGGCTCACCCAAGAAAAGTCCACCTTTGGTATTTTATTTTGTTTCCTAATGTTTTGGACAAATTTCCCAGGGCAGCCAAAGGAAAAACTCATTCAACCTTTGAAAAGGAAGTGAGTCCTGATGGATGCACTTGTCCACATCCCAACTGTGGCACCTTTAGCACTTAGATTTAGTCAAGGCGTGCTCCAGAAAACATGTGTGACTTCAGCACCTTTTTAGACACATTTTCTGATTCCAAACCAGTGTCAGCCTTGGTTTCTGTCTTGGCACAGCCGAGAACACTGAGGTTTTCCCAATCAATAGCTGGTAGCATTGACTTTGTGGTGTGTTGATTTTGGATTTGAGCAGTCACTGTGGAGTGCTGGATGGAAGCTGAGGGTTCTCCAGAGGCACAGCCAGGAATGTGTTAGAAAAGGCCAAGGGGGACTCTTTAATGACTCTCAGTGAATTCAGAGCCAGAGTATCACTCCAGTATATTCCTAATAAGATGTACAGGAACAGATTTAAGTGGCACTTAATGTTTCTCCACCTACAGTACTTGCTGTCACTAGGTGCTAAATAAAAACGACTTACAACCCAGCCCTGAACTTTGTGAGCCAGCACAACTGAGCAGGGCTTGCTGAGGGCCCCACAGTTCAGGTTCATGGAGATACAATTAAAATGCAAAAGACAGATGCTCAGTGAACTCTAGCTTTTAATATTTCACAAACAACCTGGATGCCTTTACTCCTGACCCCCAACAAAGATCTTTTTCCTCCTGACACTTGTATTTAAGATTAATGACTAGTCATTTGGTTAAGGGAAGTTTTGCCACTGTAACTTTTTAAACCACTATTTTTCCAGCCATATTTCCTCTCCAGTAGGGCTGATTAAATGAGAGAAACATACACCAACTAAGGAGAAAAATCTTGGTTAACTGATGTCCAAAAGGGAGAGAGGGTAATAAAAGAAATCCAGCCACTGCCCCCAAACTCCTAATGTACCCATATTTGCTTCCTCCCCTAGAGAGATGTCTCTTCATGCACACTTTTGGGCACTCATAGTACATGTGAGTTTATTGTCCAGTATCCCCATGAACGAACTATAGCAGCCAGTAATGGTGGGAGAGAGAGAGAAGGGAGAAAATTTGGGATCTAAATATGCCTAATACTGCTGAATCAAGTAAAAGCAGGATCAACATTACAGTCTAGGGAACATAAAGTGATGCTCTTTAACAATTAGATCTGGAATGCTAGTTGGGAAGAGAGCAGCATATTTCCCATGCTGTTTTGGCATTTGTGCAGACATGGTACTTGAGCTTGCCATTAACATAGATTATACTTTTATTTCCAGTGTCCAAAATTCCTTTGTGGAGAGAAGAGGAATGTTTTTTTCACTGGCTTCTTTCCATGTGTTACATTGTATTGGGAACTTATCATATCTTTCTCACCACGAAAATTTCATTTATCACTGAAACAACAGTGAGTATTCTGTGTAGTATAGCAATCTGTAAGCAGCCAAAAATGGTTAATGAAGTCGATGTTCATTATACAAGATATCTGAAAAACCCTGGATGTCTGAATCCCAGGCTCCCAAACCAACTTATATATTCTGTCTTTTCTCTTCTTGGTATTCATACACTTAATACCCAATCATCGCATCACTCACAATAGACAAGAACACTGCAATTCCAGCCTGGCACTGACCTCCAAGTGTTTTTAAGGAGACACTAATGAAGGAACTACTCCAAAGGCAGGCCACAGCAGAGGAAGAGCGAGAGGTCTGTTTCATGTCAATGTTTCAAATTACCCCAAGGAAAGGAACGCGCATTTTCGCTTCTGGGAAGCTGGCTTTGGCAAGTGGGCAAAACAGTGCAGGAGATCTGATATGATGTCAATACCAGATCAAAGAGGCTCATCAAGTCCGCTAGTGAGTGAGCTGGGAGCCCTGGGAATTGCTGCTGGATTCCCTCTTGCTTTGGTGCTTTGCAGATTCCTTAAATTTAGCAATACATCCAAGGGCTGCTCTTTTCCTTGTCCTTGCAAATTAACAGTTTGTTATTGAAGATATTATTTTAGATTTTCCCTACCTTTGATTGCTTTAAGCACTCAGCTTTCAGAGCACATTAGAAGCCCCCTGCAGCCTCACTTTCTACCAGTTGTCCCTGTAGTTCAGGGACTTTGTTTTCTTCTTCTGCTACCTCCCTGAAGTTAGAGAACTGGTTAGCTAAGAACTATCAGTATTGATTCAAAGATTTAACATATAAACTTCAGCAACAGCAAAGGACTGACAAGTTGGGCTTTAGAAATGCTAAGAGGCTTCTCTTTACCTTTGAGAAAAGAGGGTGGAAAAAATAACTGAAGGACTCACATCAGCAACACATTTAAGAACTCAGCAACCAACAGTTTAACTTCCATATTTCACCAACTGAAATACTTGTGTCACTGTAGTTTGAGACATAAAAGCAAATCTTATTTCAGATGGAGCTAAATTAATTTATAAGACATACTGTCAAAGAAACTGTTCTACACAAGACAAGCTTCACTCTCAGTTTATTTTTGTTTGTTCAAAACCAAGCATACCTGGATGTCTTGATATTTAAAAGACATGGGGATATGATCTCATTTTGCTGTAGATCTATGGCATGAGATTTGTGCAGGATAATTCAAAACAAGTGTTCTCAAACTCTCTCCTGGCTGTGGATCACAGCTTCAGAGACTCTGAATGGATTGCTAATTGGTGCCTGACAGGCAATCATGTACAGCAGCCACTCCACGACTCCCCATTCAGAGAAAAATAGGTAAGAGCACTGTGTACACACAGCTCCCTTATGGTGTGGTTACAAATGAGAGAGGACAAACAAGTTGTGCTCAGAAGGAGAGCTCAGGACCACTAGAACATGCCAAAAGTACAGACTGAGAGCCGCTGAATACCAAATATTCATCTTAAAATGTCAAATTGATACACGCTTAGAGTGACAACATCTGGGGGTGGCTTAGTGGGTGGGAAGTGTTTGTTCAGCTTTTAAGGACTCTATCCATTCATTTTAAGGACTCTTTCCATTCATTTCAACAGCCTCTGGGCAGGCTTTTCAGTGTTCCTCTATTCCTATCATTATTCTCCATCTATATACCAGTGCAGGACACCTTCCCCTTGCCCACCAGCTGCAGGTGGCTTCCAAACCACGGATGTTCCCATCCATTGGCTTTCCTTCCTTCCAACCCATCTTTCTCCCACTCCAGCCTGCTCTCTATTTCTTAGTTTCCCACTCTGCTCTCCAAGACTGCAGGTCTGCTCTCCAGGGTCAGGCTCTGAGAGTGGTTCCCCCTGTTCCCTGCTTTTCCTTCCATTTTCATACTGACTTCCAGCTTGTTTACCTCCTTTCTTTATCTATTGCCCCAATGATTAAAGATTAACAGAGTTGACACAACAGGAAAGAGTGGTACAATATGAAACGACAGGTGACCTTTTGCAAGGCTGCCCACCTGCCTGTTGCATATTTGATACTAATGAAGCTTTGCCAAAAATAAAAAGGATGAAACAACAAGATTAATTTGTTTAAATATTAAGTAATCCCATAGATATCTGCATAGCTGCCCATACTAAAACAAATCCCCAACAGCTTCTCCAGGTTCAGTGAAATTATTCTGTGTTTATAGGCAGAAAAACCAACACCAGAGTCGTGAAGAGTGATCTGAGCTTACAAAACAAACAGGAGTCTGAGTGTGCTGAGGGATCTACACTCAAACAATTGGGACCCTCAGGTGATTGCAAAATTTGGAGGTAAGCCAAGCCTGCCATTTATTTGCTGGTTTGTTTGTTTGTTTTCAAGCACAGGTGTTGTGGTTTTTTTTTCTATTATGTTCTTGTTGGGTTTTTTTTTTTTTCCCCAGCAGAGTAATACACTATTCCTTTAAAAGCCTGTGTTATTTTAGTGCAAAAGGGTCTCTCTCCTCCACTCTGCCTCTCAGCCTTGAGGTTCACATTGCACTGATAGCACTAATCTCTGAAGAACATTTCAGGATCAATGATTATAGTACTGCAAGCCCCTTGTTTTGCAGACTTTTAAAAATAAAATAAAAAAAAAAATAGCCAGCACAATCAGGACACATTCCTTTTCATCTCCGTCTTTCTCATAATTTTCCATGGCAGAGTTCATGTCAAAAATGCTTGGTTTCCACCCTCCACCCAATTGTAAGCTCTTCAAAGGGAGAGAATAAAAGTTGGAGCCTGAATCCCAGAGCAAATGCTCCTGCAGCCATGCTCGAGCCAGCTTTTGAAGTCTTTCGGCTCACCTCTTGATGCCAGGCAGGCCCCTATTATTACCAATGTTGTTAGCCATTTCAGCTCCATTTCCAGGCCTACATGGACAAGAGAGCAAGGGAGGCCCTTTCATGTCAGGCTTTGCAAAGCTGCTTCAGTGTTTGAAGGATGAAAGTCACTCTTGTTTGTTCTTGCTGCGGTGCACAACATTTGGCTTAAAAAATAGAGGATGTTGCCTTTCTTGAAGTGGACTGTGCATTGCTGGACACAATCAACGCTAATGGCAGCTCTGCAGTCAGGGGGTTCAGGGCTGATTTTTTTTTCTTTTTTTTCCTTTAAAGAATGTAAACAGCCAAGTGTAGCACCAGCGAGATCTTTTTTAATTTAGAAAAGAAAAATATGTTTGTGCAGATAGCAGGGGAGAGGAATGGGGAGGAATCAGCCATTTCCTCATGGCACATGTACAGATGAGAGATTATTTTAATGAGGTTCAAGTAATGAGAGCCCTTAATTCAGGGACACTGAGAGGAAAAGCTTTTCCCCTGTCCTGGAAGCAGCCAAAACAAAGCTGACTTATGCCAAATACAGAAATGCTCTGTGAAACCCACAGAGAGCCTCTGCCTGGGTTTGGTGCATGACCTGGGGTTGGTGTGACCCCTATTCCCACCTTCCAAGGGGAGGTTGGTGGGGGAGGATTAAAACTTCCTCTCTCTAACGTTGTATTGACACGTAGAATTTTTCATCATGCCATCCTCTTTTTTAGGCTCATTATGTCCTCTCTCAGTCCAGGAGCTTCCACCCACGCTTGTGTGTTGAAGGCAATAAGGGTGGGGATGACAAGGAACAGGGGAAGCAAAAATAATCCCCCTGAACAATGTTTTTTTGGGGAATGAAAACTTGACATTCTGCGGCGGGTACCATCCTCCAGCAAAACTACAGCAACGAGGTTGTCAAGATAAGAGAACCCCAAGCCAGCGAGCAACTAAATAAATAAGTACATGGAGAAAGGAAGTTTTTGTTTTGATTTCTTGTTAGTCATGATATTTTGCCTTTTATCCCCGCGAAGTTCCCATCCACCCCCTCGAAATCCGGTGCTATATATTCCCCAGTAACAACAACAATGCTCAGAAGTCTGAGAGCAGGGAACGGGCGGTCAAATGTGCTTCTTGGTCCAGCTGTGTTTAGTTTTCAGATGCCCATGTGTTCCTTGTTAGGCTGTCTTCCAGCCCTCCTCTGCCTTCTTTTCTATTCTTCACAGGCCAAAACTATGAACCAATTACAGACCACAGAGTCAGCTATTTACCCCCTCCTGCCTTTACACAGCTATTTCCTGCCTGCTATCAGCAAAGTCAGACAAAGATGACAACAAGCCCAAGG
This sequence comes from Passer domesticus, assembly GCF_036417665.1. NCBI lineage: Eukaryota > Metazoa > Chordata > Aves > Passeriformes > Passeridae > Passer > Passer domesticus. Next base: position 16,329,390 of record NC_087487.1, on the reverse strand, counting down.
TTTTTACCATAAGTTGAACCATAAGCAGAGACCTGAAAACACCCTAAAGCTGTTATATTTTATGTAGGGGAAAATTTGAAAAGGATTATCTGAGGAAAGCAATCAGCTCCAGACTGAAATCTATCTTACTGGTGTTTATATGATAAAATAATTGCCATTTAGGCCTCTATCACACTTGGAATATGAATCATATGTCTGGAGGGCTCTCCTGCAGAGGTTTGGGGGCAGAGCTTCCTTCTTCACCGTGGTAGCCTCTCTGGAGGTGCACATGGGTCTCCGGGCCAAAGAAAACAGTTGTGATTACAGAGTGATAGAGGCAGCCACATGCTGATTCAAAGACCTATAATCTTCTCCCCTTCACCCTCCCCCTCCCAAAAGCAACAAGTCTGTAAAACTCATTCACTTGCCAGAGGCTGTTTATTCTGTTTAATGGCCACCTATCACCCCTTCACTCATTCTTTTTAGATTTACTAGACAAGCACAAAGCAAATTAGTGCAAAATGCTTTCAGTCAAGTGTCAGGTGGAATCAGACTTGATGAATACTATACTGCTGGGCTTTATAACTGTAGGAACACATATACTGACAACATTGTCTCCTTCAATTAAAGCTATGCTGCCTGTTTCCTGAATCCCTTATAGAATCCTCCCCCCACCCAAAAAAGAGAGAGAAATAGTCAAATTTATAAGTTTCTAATATCCTATTTTAATAAAGACATCTTGACCCGCACCGTGATGGCGCAAATGGAGGAATCTCAATGCTAGAAATTTTTATGATGTGTTTCAAAAACGTGCTCTTCAAAGGAAACATTTCAGTGACATACTGATCTGCAGCAAAGTGTGGATATGTTCGAAAATAGCACCGTGTCGGGAACCTTGTAATGTAATATTTATAGTATAAATCTTGCTAACTTGCCATAGAAATGAGTCTCCATTGTTACTTATCCATAAGTACACAAGGCCAGAGGGGTGGGGGCAAGGGTGGAGAGGGGGGCTGGTTTCTCCTTGACAAGGCAGGGCAGAGGTGTGTCCCCCCTCAAAGCTAATGCTGGAGCAGTGCACACACATCAGGGGAGAGCGAAACCCCAAGGGGAGCGCAGGGATTCCGAGCAGCGTGACTCCCATTAAAGTCAATAGGAGCCATGTGGCTGAAACCCACACGCAGATCTCAGGAAATTCACCCCCTGAGCCAAAACCCCTCTCTCTGAAGATGGATTGTATCTGATGGGCACAGCTCAGAGTAATGAGCTGATGATGCCGTGATGCCCCGGGGATGCAGCGAGCCTGCAACAGCATCCAGGAGCAGACAGCTACACCAGAAACAGGCACAGCGTGACAGCAACCCCACCGACGGGCTGGGATAACTGCTTTGAAGAGGGACAGACTACAGGCTTGCCTGGAAGAATGATTCCAGTCAGATCACTGTGGCCACACAGGGGCCACCCTGCTCAGAGCCCGTATGACAACGATGCTCCTCTGCCAGGGAAAACAGAGCGTGGTGCTGCAGACTGACATTTGAAAATGTGGGGCTTCCTGCAGGTAGAGCAAGGTGGTGTTAGCCCCATCAAAGGGCACAGCTGCAAGAATTCTCATAGCAACATCTCTGGAGAAAGCAGACATGGTAGAGAAGCTACAGAGAAACAACATATTTTAAGGCATTCTGGTATCATGGATCCAATCCCCTGTATCAAAGCCATCTTATGCTCCTTTTCAAAGCCTAAAAAGATTAAACAAAGATACTCCTACAAGATACATTAAATAATCAAAGCATCTCCATTTCTTGGAATTGCAGTTAAACTGGCAAAAGACTCTGAAGCTGGAAGATAGTCATAAATAAAAAGTATTATTATTCTCTACTCTCTTCAAGGCACTGGATTTCACAGGTAAGGTTTGGTTCTGCACTCTATTACAGTGCCTAAAAGCAACCCTAAATTGGGATGAGAGAGATGAATAAGGATCTTTATGCAGGTGTATTCCATGAATGTCTTTCATAGATGCCAAGTTGAGGATAAAATCTAATTTACAGCTCTAAATTGGAAACATGCACAGACCCTTTGGAATGCATGTTATTAGTAAGTCAGCTTAGAAGTCTGCATTAACTCATACCCAGTCACAGTAAGAAGAAAAATATCATAATTATTTCCTCTACTGCTCTTTGCTCTCTCTGAGAGCAGAAAGTGCCCAAATAAATTCAAGTTTAACTGAATGGGGCTGACCCATTAATTTTTTTCTTATTCCCCCTCACCCCCACAGTGGAGGGCAAATAGGCAAACTGTTTTCCTACTCCTCGGCATTTCTACTTTTTAAGTTTAACATATTCTTTTTCTTTTCTCTTTCCAAATCTACTCTTAGCCCTCAGTTCCTTAAAAAAACCTAGCCCATGATGAGAATGCATTCAGGGTGAACATGGGAAGTAGGGGGAGGAGGACAGAAGAAAAACCACCTTTAGATATTGCCTGACATCACACCTCAGGCCACAGACTGAAAAGTGAAACTTAAGGCATAAAGATGCAGTGAGATGTAACAGGCTTGATAAGCACAAAATGCCCTGAAAATCAGAAATTTTGATGCATAAAAATAAGTAGTGAATCATGTAGGAAGGGAAAGACTATTCCCTGCCTCACTTCTTTTGTCTTTCTAGAGAAAAACATAGACACCAAGGACAATACCCATCACCCTAATTTCAGCCATCTTTGGAAGTTTATAAATCTAAGTCTTAATTACTCATCTAGGCTCTGTCTATAGTCAGTAAAGGGAGACAAGTTTTTTCTTGCCATTTTAGTTTTGATATTTAAACAAAATCACAGAATCATTGAGACTGAAAAAGACCTCCAATGTCAGCAAGCCCAACCTTTGACCAAATACTCCTGTGCCCACTAAACCATGTCACAGAGTGCCACATCTACTCATTTTCAGAACATTTTCAGGGATGGTGACTCCACCACTGCCCTGGGCAGCCAGTTCCAATGCTTGACCACTCTTTCAGCAAAGAAATTCTTCCTAATATCCTGAGCCTCTCCTGGTTATATCCCTGTTAGAGGCTCCACTGCCCCCAAGGTGGCTCCTACCTAAATTGCTCCAACCTAAATCACTGCTCCAGATTTAGCAGAGGCACATTTCCTGTTCATCCCCAGCACTGGGCTCCTCCACTGAATTCATTCAACCACAAGGTGGCAAATCCTTTACCAAGAAATGGCATTTTCCCAGCAACCTGCTTTAACAGCACACACACAACAAATGCTGCAGTAGAGTTGCAGTAGGTATAAATCAGAATAGTTACAAGCTTTTTTCTGAGGTTAGTGAAGAAAGAGAAAATTCTGGTAAGAAATGGAAAAATGCATAATGAAAACATCTACCAAGGAATCCTGTGAAAACAAACCTGTAACATTTCCAGCAATTGTCTTCTCTCCACTGTGTTTTAATTTCCTATAGAATCTATCACAGGATTTTACTAATTCCACAGAGAGCTGAGAACCTGGCATTTAATCCTGCCAGGAAAAAGCAGCTAAGAATAAAAATTCAACTTACAAATCAAAGGTGCAGAGTCATCCTTCCTACTAAATAATTCACCAAGATTTAATATGCTAGCTTTAAAAAACAATTATGGAAACAAAACCTGTTTCAATTTCCTCTTTCATTTTAAGATGTGACTAATATTAAAGTAGGATCAGAGGCTCATATCTGAGGTACTTAAACCAGACTCGTTTTGTGTCACTGCTGTCTCACCTGGGGGGTTCTTTAAGGTTGTTTGAAGAAATGAAAGTTGTTGGCTTTAATTACTCTTCCTGAATGGTTACAGTGGGAAAAGCAGAAGGTTTCAGGAAGTAGGTTTCTGTTCAGCAAAAATGCCTTCTGAATGTGAAATAAATGGGATAAACACTAGATAAAAATAAAATGCAATAGAAGGCAGTTATTCAAATAACAACTGTAACATCTACAAGAAAGAGGAACAGAAATCATTCTAACACCTAAATGCTGTGCCTGTTCCCTGCTCTGGTTTGGGTTATTGTCTGTGAACTCCAGAAAGGTTTTAGAAAAATCTCCTTTAATTGTTGCCTGCCTTCTTGACTGAATAAAGAACACATAATGATAGATTTTAATCCTCCAGCCCTTTTTTTGTGATGTAAAAATTCTGCCAATTGTATGATTAATAAAGGCCCAGAATCCCAGCTTCTTCCACAGAAAGAATGTCAAGCAGATGCTGCAGTGATTTACCTCCATATTGCTGGTAGGAGATATGCTCTGACCCAAAATATTCTTTGGAGATTAGCTTTGAGAACTGGACAAGAACAATCAGCAAATCCATTTTTTTCAGAAGCCAAACAATGATGATTCAGCATCAGTAACACAGACAAAAGAATAATCACTGACCAAAGCCCAGCATGGTGTCTGTGCTGGCTGCAGGGAGGGCCACCACAGCAGTGTCACCACACCAGTGGCTGTCACACCCTTGCTGGGTCATTGCCCTGGGCACGGGCAGTGGTGGTGTGTCCATCCTCACTTTGATTTGCTGCCTGTACTTGGACAAATGTTTCAAGTCTTCTCTTCCCACTGGCACAAACTATGGTCCATCTGTGATGGTTCCTTCTGTGGTGTCCCCAGTTCAGGGAACAGCCCCAGTTAATGGTGCCAGGGAAGTGACTCCAATCAAAGCAATCAAACCTGGCCAGGAGCACAACAAACCTGGGATCAGACTGAGGTTAGAGATTGGCACAAAAGCTCAGCAAAGATTTATCCCTTTCCTTTTCAGTGCTGGGCTTCATCAGCTATTGACCTGCAGGTCTCTGCAAGGAAAACGTGTGACTGGGGAGGATCAAAGGGATTTCCTTCTCATCTAGGGAAGGTGTGAGCCCTGGAGACTCAGCACCAAAGAGGGATCCTGGCAAGACCTATAGGAAACAGAAAAGACCACAACACAAACACTGAAGAACCCGAAGGAGGTCACAGGAGGACAACCAGCCTTCAGGGAAGTGGGGTGGGAGACAAGAGAACGCATCCAGATGGATCAAATCCTCATGTAGCCTGCGCAGCGCGTGACTGGTGGGAAGAGGCTGTGCTCTTCCTCCTTAGTGCAAAACCACTTCTCTTGTTATACCCACGTCACAGAAACCAGCATATGGCTTGCTAGCTCCAAAGGTTGTTATACTGACAGCATTTCCTAGCGTAACGTGAAGCCATAATCTGCTGCTGACTGGAAGTGAGGAAAAGCCAATGCCTAACCACAGAGCTGAGAGTCAGGAGCCTGAATAATTTTTCCAGCTCAGCCAGTGGTTCGCTCCATGCTGTCGATTACAGCACTTGGACTCAGCTCTCAGTGGTGAAAGGAAAGGGTAACAGCATTTCCTATTGTTGGGTGACTTGAAACTTAATTAATGTTTTCTAAGTGTGATGACCCTCAAAGGGGAGATGCCAAACATCACGAAGCACTTGGCACCTCTCTTCTCTCTCTCAGTCTCCAAGTCAGCTAAGCGTCTTGATTATCATAAAATCACACAATAATCTGTGTCTTTTCTGCCTGTTACTGCTGGTGGATTCATGACAAGAACTGCATAAAAATGATTCCACTTGCCCAGACTCTACAACTCATATGGCAGGCCAAGAGAGAACCTGACAAAGAAGTGAACTCATCTGCACCCATGTCACTTTCCCCCCCAGATTTTACAGCTTCAGAGAAGTGTGCTGAAGCTCACTCCCTGTTACCTGGTTGGCAGGTCCTGCTCAGAAATTATTTCACTCATTATTGGTACATCTTCAGAACTGGATGCTTTTACACTTCCGAAGAGGAAGTGCCATAAAGTGGTTGAGAAAAATGCACTGGCTGCCATAAACCAGCCTCTGTTGGATGCACTAAATATGTCAAAGCAAACTCAGAGGATCCTTTAACTCAGTAGCTGTGGCATCAGGAGGAAAAGTGCTTCTCCTCCCAGCAAGCAAGACCAGCTTAAGGACTCCACTTGATTTCTCCCTTGTGGAACAAAATGTAGATTTTATTACCTGCTATGTAACTTGCTCTATTTATGGTTAGAATAATTTTTCCTCTGTCCAAATACATTTCATTTTTATCGGCTTCAGTGGCTTTACACCTGATGGAGCCAAAGCCTGAACTGGGGCATTTAAAGACTTTTCAGAAACTCCAAGGCAGAGGCAAGGCTTGCTATCATGTGTATTTTTAGACCAACTTCTTACTTCTGTTATTACTCCTAAAATACCTCCCTGGGCCTTCACAGTTCTCATTTTACCTTCAGTACAAATCAGGATAATCCCTGCTTTTGGAAAAGACTCACTACCCAATCCAGACAGCCCACATACTAAACCTAGTGCAAAGTATGGTTTCCTGAACATTTCAAAGTTGGATTACAATACCAATTGAGTACAAGATGTAAAAATAGAAGTCAAAAAACCCTTAAGTATGGTCACAGAAAAATGACACCGCATTTTGCAATGTTCCTTTAAAATAAAAAAGGAAGAAAAGAAAAAAAAAAGCAAATAAAAGATGGCCGACTGCCAGAGTTTTGTGTTAACTTGAAGTGCAGAGGTGATTTTTAATGTTTCAAACATCATTCATGAAATATTATATATATAATTTGTACTCAAAATAACATGCAAGCTCTCCAAGGAAACATTAAAATAAATAGCTTCTTTAACTCTTTTGTACCTTGATCGTATCTTATTTTGATGAATCAATAAAAGAGGGACGTAAGATTGATGGAGGACAGATCAGTAGGGCAATCATGTACTTTATTACATATTTATGAGTCTGAAAGATCAAAGGATGTTTTTATGCACATAACTTGGCAAATGCGTTTTGCCACGTTCAGATATATTCCAAGTGACTTTAGCAGGAATGTGAAGGAAGTTGGCACGCTGCCCACAGAGCTATTTGGTAAGACTTTGAATGATGGTGGGATTACAAACCATGATAATAAAAACACATACAGCATAACATCGATGCATGTAAACAGTATATCCAAATGCATATGTGTGAATGTATAATGTGTGTATATACAACATATTGCAATTTCTGTGCACGTTCCTCTCTGTCTAACTGCAGCCTGGACTCAACAGCTCTTTCACACACTGGAAATCTCTCTTTTCCTTCTAGCAGACTCCACATCAGGCCTCCAATGCAAACAAAAGAAGGGAGCAGAGTGCCCTTCAACCAGAAAACTTGAGCTTATGGTCTGCCATGCATAAATGTAAGGAAATGAGAACATTTGCAGTTAGGTTCTTTCATCAGCAAAGGACACCCATTCATCTTTGGCTCACTCTCAGATGCTATTCCAGCTGCATGGGCACTAAGACTAAAAAAGTCACTCCATTAACATCAGAACCTGCAATTCCACCTTTCCCAGCTTTTGCATATGGACATTCCACATCCTAAGCTCACATTGCTCCTGTTTTTATAGATTAAAAAGCTCAGCATGAAACAGCAGAGAGCATCCTGCTTACCCAGGGCATGCACTGTCACCCAGCTGTTCCCATATCCCTGCAGGAGCACAGGGGACCTGGAGAAAGGGGTGAAGAGCTGCCCCACTGTCCCCCTGCTGAATCCATGAAGTGCAATTCAGTAATTCTCATTATCCCTGACACAGAATCATTGAATAAATCTGCACTACGGCTGGAAAGAGGTGTGCAGTAGAGTTTGAGTGGCCCAAGGAGACTGAAATCTTCTGTACAACTACTACTAATAAAATTCGACGGTTCAGAGTTTGAGGTGAGGAGTGTTATATCTGGAAGGGAGAGGGTTACTGAATTTCATGAGGATTGATAGGAGTTTGTGATCTAGAAGAGTTTAGTCTGATCTTCAAGAGGTGGAGGACAAGTCACTTTTTCATATGGTTTGGAGAATACAATTTTCCTATTAGTTCAACCTCAAACACTGCTGCTCTCAGAAATACTCACTGCTAACAACAGAGCTGGGGAACTGTACTTGAGATCTCTGCAAATCTGACCCAAGGTGGGCCTCAAATAGGGCTAAAATATTCATGCACCCATAATCATCAGATTCCCTTCTTATGTCCTCAAAACAAAACTGTCACTCATTTCTTAATTGCAAAGTGATAATAAGACTTCCCAGACACAGAGGGGATTGACTAAGAAAAATAACTCTTGTGAAGACACAGAGATTGACAGAAAAGCATGTATCTTCCTCAAACCAAGACAGCAGGACTGCTACCATTCTTCTTTTACAATTTTCTTACTATGATTTAAAAGTTAATGGTAAATTTTTTATTAGATTTAGCAGAACTTGATTGATTCAAGGATGCTGTAGAGGCCTGTCAAAATGTGCTAAAATATACAGTATCTGCCAACACCCCATAGGGAACATCAGGATATTACCTGCAGCTACAGGAGGGATGGGCTTTGGGATCTGTCACTGCTTGAAAGGTGCTACCAACATTTAAAAGAAAAAGCTAGTGAAAATAAGGTTTATTTTATTTTTATATTAAGGTTCATGTGGGTTATTAGAGTCCCAGTGCAGAGGTATGGAAAAGCCAACTGCCTTCATCTCTCCTGCTGCATTCTTGAGTCAGGTAAAGAAGAAGGTGTCACTCAGGCCAGGTCAGTGTTACACAATGGTGACACACTCGATGGCATCACAGATCATGCCAGAGGATTTTGTCCAATCTTTAAGGCTGGGATGGATTCAGGTTGGTGGCTCTGGCTATTAAAAGCCCCCACAGCAGGTTTCTCTTTCTGCTGCTCCCTCTCCTCTTTGCTCTCCTCCCCTGCCCTTGCCCCTTTGTGACTGTTCCAAAGCCCTCACAGATTCCTCTGTGTCTGTGATCCTTCATGCATTTGGACACTATGCATTTTCCCTTTGACTTTGAACCTCAATTTTCCATTTTTAATTTTTTTTTTCATGTCACTGTGAGCTTTGGTGGCCTCACTAATCCTTTCCCTGCAGCACCAGCAAGGTGTCCCCATGCCCTGGGACAGGCATCACTTCACAGCTCTTTATTACTCCGTGCACATTTTGTTCATTCCTCACGAGCCATTCTCTCAAGCTTCCTCATCTATTTATTTCTCTCTTTTCTGAACTATCTTCCTTTTGCTGGCATCATTGTCACTGAAGTGCCCAGAAAAGAAGCATTCCAATATCTGCTGGATCAGACCCTATTTGCTGTGCCTACCCTAAGTACTATTAAGGAACCTCTCATCCTGATATCTTCCCAAGTGGTCACCTTAATGACAGTCAGAGATAGCCAGGCTCTAAAGTAATTTCTGCTACTGGCAGATTTGTTGCTCTTTGCTATTTTCCCCAAGTTTCACCTGTGTTTATCAATAGTTACTTCTCCAAAGGTCTCCTCAGTGTCTTGAGATTGATTCAATGAAGCCTTTAAGCTGCTGCATAGAGTTAAGCACATGAATAAGCTTTCATTTGAAGACAATAGGACTAAATGGCTCACAAGACAATATACATTTAAGGGGTTTTTTGTAAATTAAGCTGTAATTGTTCAACAGCCTTGTGGGATTTTTCTTTTTTAAGGAAAATAAAGCAACCCAAACAGCTCGTCTCTGCATTTCTGGTTACCCGCTGGTAGCAAGGCTGTTATTTTCAGAAACTACTGATGGATTCCTTTAGTCCAAATGTTTATTAACATAACAACTATTAAAAACCACACCTCACCACATCCCCAAGACACACCCAGGTCCTTCTGTGTGTGGAACTCAGCAAACAAGAGTGTTAGGAGACAGCTGTGAGCTCCAACAGCAGTAGGTAACATTGGATTGCAGCAAACTTAACAACTTTGTTATTCCAAATATTAGCACTACTGATGAACCTTTACTCTGTTTCAACAGACACATAATTAATTCATTTACAAGACCTGCAGGAGAAGGTTTCTCTCCACAGGAAGGGGCTTTGGCAGATTTGCTGGCAGCGTTTCAGGTGGGTGGGTTCAATTTATAGTTCTAGCCACAAGCTTTTGTTCACATCCAGGGAAGTGCCCTGAAGTTAGTCTGGGATTAATTATTCAGCTATAAATCCTTTGACTGCAAGCTGATTTAGCCCACATTCTCTCTGAGCTTCATCAGGGCATCCTTTCGCAGGGTGACATTAAGTAGAGGATGATAAAACAGAAGCATTCCTGATCTTTCCCACCCTCCCTGGAGGGCTGGAATAGGGATGGACCATGCGTTGTTCCACTCCTACACACCCCATGAATGATTTTGGATGGTGGCAAGCAGCACAAGAAAATACATGTACAGGACCATTCTAGAGCTCACCAGGACAAATGATCCTGCTCTTTTACAGGACAGGAAGAGCCAAGGGAAGGCAGTGAATGCTTTCAAGATAGGGGATACATATCAAAATGCTCCACGAAGAGAAGAATGCTTAAAAACTGCTGAATCTGGCAAACCAACACGTCAGCAAACAACTATATAAACAGGCTTTCCTGTTGCTGTCTTATTTAGACACAAAGAGAAAGGAGAAAATGAAAGATGGCAGCACACTGATATTGTTCATGGATGCTGTCATCTGTCACACTCTCCAGCCTGGTACTCAGCTCAGCTGGCTAGGAAGCTGTATCCACACAATTTGAAGTGAGAATTTAAAACAAGAGTTAGGCTGGTTCACATAGCTATGTGGACATGTTTACTGCAGTGTAATAGCTTAATTTGAATTAGTTAATGTTAATTAGAAATGGATTTAATGAACTTTGAGGAAGTTGCCATTATGCCAAAGCAACATTACCCATACAGGCTTTTATTCAGCTTAACTATCTGCATTTAAAACCTCTTCAGATCCTGCCAGAATAACTTTTTTTGCATAGGAAAAATTCCTACAAAGGAAAAAAAAAACAATAAACCAACAACCCGCCCTCACTCAGCTGGAAAAGACAGTGGCCTGATGTAATCCCCACTGTCAATATGTTTATTGTCACGTACAGCTCAGGATCAAAGGACATGCAGCCAGAAGATCTAATTAAAAAGTGAGGATGTAATAGACAAGCCTCATCTTCTGCTCAATCAGCTCTTACTTAGTCCTGAGATCTGAATTTCACACAGGCTAGCACAGGCCTAGAGGTCAAGAGATTTACTCTTCATCTGAATCCAGAGAGGCTCCTTGTCTTGTCCTCTGCTTCTGAAACAAGATCTCCTGTTTTGCACAGCTAACTCGACCCAGCCCAGCTGCAAAGCTTTCATATCATCCAGCTGTGATATGTTTAGGTATGATAAAGCTTTCCTTGCCTTCAGATTTGTTTTCAGGTTTTGGTATGGGGGATGATTTTTTCCCGTCTTTTTTTTTTTTTTTTTTTTTTTTTTTACTCAGAGGACAAATATAGTAGAAAGTTTCCAACTGGACTGCCCTTTTATCTCACCAAATGTTATGAAACTCTTTATTCTAAAATAACTGTAACAGTTGCTTCTGCTTGTCGTTTCTCTACAAAACCAGTAAGAACTCATACACGGCACACCTGGAAAGGATGATAACTCTGCTCATTTTCTTCTTTAGGGGAAGATTGTGGTGACTGTATTCCAAATAACAATGTGTTATGTGGGCTGGCCTGCTGGCAAGGTCTGAGGTAGGATCAGAGGATCCTCAGTGACTGAGTTTGGACTATAAATCACTTCTGCTCCTCACTGAGAAGGGTAACTGAGTGACCCCAAACAGTTTAGATGAACTTAGTTTATTTTGCTATGTGATAGACCAGGATCATACCTGTCCTTAACCCTCAAGACTTTCCATCAGAGTTTCATCCACTCAGAACACTGATCACAGAATTACAGACTAATTTAGGTTGCAGGGGATGCTGAAGGGTCACCTGGTCCTAGCTCTGTCTCAAAGCAGGGCTGACTTTGAAGCTGGGTATTAAAAAGTTTTGCAGTCTTATGAAATCATCTCCGTGGGCTTGGTGAACACTAATCAAGAGAGGCTGATACTAGGCCTGTGAAGTCAGGATGAACCTCATCAAGGGTACAGAGGTGCAGAAAGATGATATTTTCTGCCCTGAAAATTAATAAAAAAGCTTCCAGCAAGCAGGAGAAGAATCTGACTCCAAGCCTACAGCTGACCAGGGAACAAAATGCAAAATTCATTTCTTTGTCCTTCTTACAATAAACATATTCCCTTGAACATTAATTTTCTGGCTAATTATGCTCAGCTTTATACCCTGAGATGAAATAAAAAGATGATATTTCATGTGAGGAGGAAGAAACTCATCATCACTTCTGCCTCACTTTCAAATTTACAAATTAATTTGGAGCAGAAATACTGAAAAGAGATGTAAAAGTGACAGGATGTCCCAGTGAAGGTTGTTTGCAGTGGACTACAACTTTCCAGTGTCTGTTTGAGCTGTTTGGTTTATTATTGTTTCATGCTGAAAAAAACTAGAGAAGCTTCTACCAAACAGTTCAGCCATTCCTAAGAACAATCACACCAGTTGGTTCTGAAAGGTTTAGAATTTTTTTAGTGAAGTTCCAATAATGTGCATTGGGGGACGTCTCAAAATGTGGTAGAGGCCAAAGCAGGGACAGAGGTATCGTTCACTGTCCTCATGAATATTCAACAAAACGTGGCCAAATTATAATCCTCTGCAAATCACCATCTGCATATGCTTGGTGGAGGTTTGTTAGAGGGTAGCAGCACAATTCCCAGAGCATTCTGTCTTAATTGCATATATGCCATATCTCCCACAGGGCTGCATGCCAACCACATGGGCCTGCTCCATGCCCACCTCATCCACTGACCTGGATTCTTCCACAAACTGCACCTGAGGAGGGGCTGCAGCTTCAATTTATACACAAGGAAAAAAAAAAGGGTATTTCCAGAACTTGAGAGCTGCTGTGACAGGAGAAGAGGCAAGTTCTAGATGTAGCAAGAAAGCACAAGGAAGGTGCAGTTCACACAGTGTTCAGGCTGCACATTTGAATAAGAGATTGGGATGGTAATAAAATATTTTACCTGCATTAATTTTTCCTGGTGACAAAGCATCTGGGATGAGATGTCAAAGAGATGAGCATATGTCTAGGCTTGGCTGCTCTAAGGCAAGCCAGTGCAGCAGTATTTCCATTAGGAAAGAAGCAGGGCTGATAACAGCCAAAATTATTATTACAATGGAAATTATTTGGATGTGGACAAAGATGAGTTCAGAGGACACTGCTTGAAAAGTTAAAAAAAAAAAAGAAATAAATGGCGGCCCAAGAAAGCCACTGTAGGAGCAAACAGAAAGTGAACAAGAGAAACAGGTTCCAGGACAGAGTTTTTTTAACCAAAATTTCAAGACAGAGATTATAATGAGGTCTGTCAGATGTAGCCAAAATGTCAAAGAACATATGAACGAAATAATGGCCCTGAGATTTGGCCCTGAAGAGCTTACTAGAGACCTTGGCAAGAACAGTTCCACTGGAGTGGAGAGAACAGAAGCTAGAATGAAATACAGAGTATTATTATACACCACAGTGATTGGCACCAGAGGGATCTGTTCATCCCATGGGCCATTTACTGGGACCTCACAGGCTAAACCCTTAACTCAGCTAAATTGGTTTAACTCCTCCAGAAATTTCATCAGTTTACATCCCTCGGAAATTCCATCCACAGAACAAAAGCTAAAAACATGGTGGGTTTTTAATTCATTTTCAATTTTGAGGTTATTTTAATGTTCCTATATGAAATAATCCCCACATTCTCTAATAAGTAATCCATTTCCCCAAGCATCTCAGAGCACAACATGTTTTGTCTCTTTACATTGTCTCAACAGTGTAAAATTAGGCAGATCTTAAGCTAGCTGCTCTCATTGTACAGTGTGATGAATCTGAAAGGGGAACAAACAAACTCCAGGATGAATGATTAGGCATTTAGCTGTACAATAGCTTTCTTTCCTTACACACTCCTCTTCCTATCAATTTCTTTTAAAAAATGAAAACCAAAAAAACCCCACTTGCTATAAATTAACTGAATTATTAATCTCTTTTCCTTCACAGATTTTGCTTGTTGGACAATAGCCAGGGGATGGCAGTACCATGTGCTGTTGCAGGTATTCCCCTTGGAGATAGGACACATACATATTCCTAGACATGCAATAAAACCTGGATCTTTAAAGGAAGTATGAGATGATCTCCCTTGACACTTTGCTTTTTAAATCATCCCTTTGGTGATTTAAAACCAACAAGTTTGAACAAGTCTGAAATCAGATCTCTCTGACCATCTTCAGCTCGGTGACGTCGGAGCTGGAATTACACGGAAAACGCAGTGCTTAGACTTAAAATTAGCAAGAGCTCTCCAGAAGGAACAAAAAAGGTATAAATTATGTCTGATTGAACAAACACAACTCCACTGTTGAACAGCCACTCAATGAAGAGGGCAGGGAGAGGCAATGGAGCACGGTAATGTGTAATATTACTAGTCAATGGGCTGTGTGCTGCAGTGGGCTCCCAAACGCTGGAGGTGTCAGGGAGATAAATAGCAGAGTGTCCTCCTCAAAAATATGATTAATACCCTCCTCGGTCCACTGCTGAAGATGTAGTGGGTGCAGCTGGTTTGGACAGCAGTTGCATAGAGGAAAATTCCAGGACGATTGCAGCAGAGCAGAGAGGGCAAAGAGTAGGACAAGTAGTCAACTGAGTGGGAGTGCTGAGCCCCTACAAGGGGAGAAGTAGGCCAGAGCTGGCAAAGGTCTTTTGGCTGCTGTTTAAGTAATGTTTATAGAACTTTCATGCATGCACAACTGAGTTTCGAGTTCATGATCTTTGGAGGAAAAAAGGGAGAGAAGCATGTTCGAGTTCATTGTCTCTTGTAATAGTCATGCCAGAGGTGGCTTTCAAGGAGCCATTCTTCTCTCCTAACCTGCCCCCCTGCAAAGCCTGTACGTCACAGAAAAAGCAGGTGAAAAACTGAGAAACATAAAAAAAATAAACTAAGAAAGCATCGCTTTTTTTTCCCCCCTGAAGCCAACTGTAATTTCCTGAGAAAGCCAGGAGTGTGTCAAGTGGGGTTTTCACACTGTATCGTTTTCAAGGAATCCTCTAAAATTCTCAGAAAAAACATCCTTTCATGCTTCTCTTGTCACAGCACTCAGGGGAGACTGTCCAGAGCTCAAATTCCCAGCATTAGAATCTGAACACACTATAATGGTAACTAATGCTCCCGAAATCAAACAAAGGCACAGGGCTACGGATGGCTTTATTTCTTAGGGCAGTGATCCCTGCCTTTGTTGGTCTGCAGGCAACAATACCAAGCAAGCAATATATTACCAGCAATGCCATATTATCCACTGTCTTGCATCCACAATGAACGTCTCAGGGTCACCCCTGAAAGCCTTGGGTGGGGATGAATGCCTCGGGCAATCAGGCTCCCATCAGCAAGGAGGTGCTGCAGAAGCTGCAGACACCAGGCTGCTGCTGAACGGAAGGACACACGTGTTATTAAGCACACAAACACCACATGGAGCAGGATACACATAAGTACTTCTGTTTAACTTCAAATGACAAAAAAATAAGATGGGGGGAAGGAAAAGTTCCAGTGGATTATTGATCTGAAAGACAGTGATTAATAATCA
The DNA here is from genome assembly GCF_036417665.1 of Passer domesticus. Taxonomy (NCBI): domain Eukaryota; kingdom Metazoa; phylum Chordata; class Aves; order Passeriformes; family Passeridae; genus Passer; species Passer domesticus. Next base: position 16,313,889 of record NC_087487.1, on the reverse strand, counting down.
CCAGTTTAGTATTCTGCATCACCACTGCCTGTCACACTTCCCTGGAAACAGGATTAATATAAGAAGATATTATATATGTGAGCAAGGCACTAAGGTAGCACTGTATTGATCTGAACTTTAGAGCTGTTCAGTGCCATTAACAAAAACAAAAAGAATGCAGGTGCTTGCAAAAAGGAGGATGGCAGGCAGAAAGAAAGTAGTGGTTTTTTGTTTTACAAATTGCCAGCAGCCTGCTCCCTGCTCAGATAGAGTCTGAGATTCAAGAATCACCAGCTACAGACCCTTTCTGCTATGATCTTCAACAATCACCACCTACAGACCCTTGGTAAACTCAGCGTAACCTGCCCCACAAAGCCTTTCCCTCGTGGTTTGCAGGGCTGGTCCCTGGCTGTAACATGGAAAGTTGATGTAAGAGGTCACACACCCCCAAGGACCCACTTCCAATCCTACAGGAACAACACTGCTTTCCAAGGGAATTTAGAGAAGGATGTATTTTTTTTAAACATTACGTAATCCAGAGGACTGTAATGCTCATTTAAAAAAAAAAAAGTCTAGGCTGACATACACAGAGTGTTTTAAGAAAGAAGAAAGGAAAGTAAAATAAAGCAGGTTAATGTATTTAAAGACACTTTCAATGAAATGAAAGTCATTTAACTGCTTTATTAAACCACTGTCTCAAATTCACTTTGTTCTGTTCCTACCTTTTTGTTTCTGCATAAGGAGGGGGCACCACTATTTGTTCAACATAATATTAAGCATAATCTGCTACTCAATTAGTAAACATGTCAAGAGGTGGGTTAGTTATTCATGGTTCAGGGGCACAGCCCCCTTTCAAAAGAACTTTTTTTTTCACTCTAATGAAATGATGGATAATCTGGAAGTAGGTGCTTTAAGAAGATATTAATCATTCTCTGTGGTAATGTTAATCATGCGTTCCATCATCTCCAGATGCTGTGCATCACCTTCCTCGGAGATAAAGGGCACCCAAGCCAGCAGAGTCCTTTTGATCACCTTTCTCACAGTAACTCTCATAAGGCATTAAAAGAAGTATTCACATTTCAGGGCATCCTTAAAAATGAAATAGAAAGTGGGAGAGTGAGGTAATGGAGGGATTCATGGACTTCAATCTTGACCCTGTCATTACTTATGCTGCCCAGATGGGAGGTGCTCAGTTCTTTCGTCCTTTGTCCTAATCTTTGACATTTTTCAATGCAATGTTTGGAATGAATGAGGTATGAGAAAAACCCTGATCACAGGAAGTAGAAAATTAATTCACAAAAGATTTGAGGGAGGGAGGTGAGGGGAGAAGCAAAGAAAAAAAAAATCAACCTTCACTTTCTCTGAAGAAAAATCCAACAAAATTATTCCCTCACAGCCTGCTATTCCATTCCTAGAAAACATTAGCAGAAGTCAGGTCAGATTTATCTCAGAGTACTGTCTGTGATGTCTCTTCCAGTTAATAAAACACACTGCCACCAGAGAGATTTCTGGCCAATTAGACCATTTTATGACTAATCTTTTATAGTTTTTCTTCTTTTTTTTAAGTTAGGTATAAACCTAGGGCATATCTTAGATGGCTGAAATATCTCCTCTTGCAGACTTAGATGCTTCAGAGACCCCAACGCCTAGAGAAGAAACTTTGAAGGTCTCCTAAAGCTAAAAAGTTACTTTCTATAAACTGTTGAATAAAGATAAACCACAGGGGACCGTACCCACTCAAAGGCAGGCGGTGTTTCTGTCACAGCATGTAAGTGTTGAGGAGAAAAGAAGTTGTGTGAACTTGAAATAAAATAATCCAACTTTCTTAAATCCAAGTTTAAATACCAAATCCGTATGCAGAGGAACTGCCCCCCTCTCTTAGGCAGTCAATGATCCCCACCAAATGTCACTCATGATGTACTACTCTATGAGGTAAGTCACAAAAATAAAAAGGAAATTTCACAGGATATTTAAAAACCATTACACCCAGAGATGTTTTTGAAAATACTTCAACCAAGTTGTAGTTGCCACCCTCTGCAGTTTAGATAAAATTATGATGAAATACCTTTTTTCAGAATTGAAAGATGGACAATTACCCATTCCACACATTTAATACAAATATAGCTGTATTTCCTAGAATGCTAAGCATCTGCTCAAAGTTTCTTCAGTTTGATCTGGTAAAGAGAGCTTGCCCTTCCTAATTCTCAAAAATAGGTCATTTTGGAAGGCCCCATTTTTATCCCTTTTTACCCTTGAGTCTTTGAAAGGAAAACCTAAAGCACAGGGCTGACACAGAGCTATGCCTGGGCAGTACCCTGTGGTCAGTGTCCCTGGGGCAGCTGCAGGAAGGACATTCTGTGGAGTAAATAACCCACACCTCTCAGAGCACGATAAAAGTCCCCTTTTTTACACAGGAGATAGTCCACAGTCCCACCTGTGAGACACCAGAGGGAAGAATCCCCACCTTGATGCTTTGCCACTGATATTAAGGAGCTTTGTGTGCACTGAATTGTGCATGTGCTATGCTCAGCTGTCCTGGAAACTATGGATGAACATAATTATCCAATACTACAGAAAATATGCAAACCAGTCCCTTACTTTTTTTATTTTTCTCCAGTAATTCCTGGAAAAACAAAGCCACCCTTTCTCTGACATAAGGCTACCTCACAATATGCACTAATTCCAAAGCTTTAGACAAATTACATCCTAATGTATTGAGGATCTTTGCAGTGAATTTATGTAGTGCAAAAATTTGATCCAATCTTTGCAGCAATTCCTGCTCTATTTTGCATTCCCTGGTGCTGCCTCCCAAGCAGTGCATACTGTATTAACATAAGATCATTGGTACAGGCCCTTTGTAGACAGCAAAGCTGAGAGACTAATGGATGTCTGAAATGTGAATGTTTTTTCATTCCTTGTGATCTTGTTAACATATGTGTATTTAATGGTGGTAGCATTATTTCTGACTTACACCATTACACTACATTACAGTTGCTATTAATTATGCTTGCTATTGGGCACAGTTGCATGTTTACAGATTTTTTTTTTTCCATGGGCAGTTCTAATTTATTTTTTGTAAAGACAGCTATTGCATCACTCAGTTTTTACAGTCCTCACAGAGACACAGGAAATGTACTTAAACGGAATGGACACAAGACAGAAATAAGAACTGTTTTCAAATTTAGGAAAATAACTAAGATTTGCAGGGCCTTGGTAAGAAAATTTCTGACTTCAGAACATAGTACTTCATTATTCTTGTAAAGTGAAACACCTCAAATTAAATGTAAGTGAAACACAATCTTAACAATAGCCAGAATTTCAAAGTGGCTTCAACTCTTCCTTCACTCAAGTGTGTACAAATCTGTTCTGAACATCACTAAAAGCTGGGACATCAAAATGCAGGTACATTAAATGGAGCTTGATCAGGAAAATTAGCAGTTACAGAGCTGAAGGGTATTTGGTGGATCCAAGGTGAATATGTTGATATACATCCTTTGTGAAATCCTGGAGTGGTTTCCAGGAGAAATAGGTATGTAGTCTCCCACTTTATTTCTTCTGGGAAGTGAAGTACTCTTTCATCATTGATAAGATAGAGAGCTGCCTTTTCTATTCATTGCACTCAGCTCACATTGATAGATGGTATATAAAAATTTCATTTTGGATGGTAGAATTCAAGTACAGTAATACAATGGTGCTTTGTGGATACAATCTATAAATCTTGAAAAAAGAAGGAAAAAATAATGCTTTCTGTCATCACGGATAGCAGATTTAGATCATGGAAGTTACCCACAATACTGAGCCAAATGCATTTACCAAAGTATTTTGGTTGATAGGGTCAGGAAATACAGAGTTTGCTGAAGTTCATCGGACTTCTTATGTAAGTATGTTTGTGCACATGGAAAATAGGAGCTAAAATACTTTCCAAAGCATCCTGGAATCTATACAAGGTACTGGTGAATAATCTCTTTTGGAATTTACTGACTAAATTTTTGCATGCAAAATAGATATCCTCATCCTTATTAGCAACTCCATAGAGTGGAAGATTATTTATCCAGACTGTGGGTTGAATCTGGATTCAACATTGCTCCTTAGGCTCAAATCCTATTATTGTCACAACTAATTTCCTTGAAGAGAGAAGAGACCGCATGCCAAGGCCATAGAATTTCCTTTTAATACTTTGATTTCACCAGTCTTGGAAACACCTCTCAAGAACTTGGCTCTGAAAGGTGGAAATTTCCTGAAAAGTTAATCTGAGCTGATTGTTCAGTACTTTGAACCAGTATCTCTCAAGAATGGGTGTCCTCTGCTTTCAAAGGCCTGTGAAATTTCTGTGATGAAACATAAACTCGCCAAGGAAACACAAAGCAGTCTGCTGGCACCACATTGGAGAGACAACTGAACAAACAGCTGGTTAAAGGATTAAAGCCAAAACAAAGGACTGTTTGAAGGTCTCTCTAAGTTTTAGATAGCAATGGGAATCTTTTGAAATGGGGGCACAGTAGAGCTGCTAGAGAAAGGGAAAGGTTTGGGACCTTTCCCATTTCAGAGACACTGAAACTCTGCAGCACTGTCTGGTGAGTCATTGGCAATGACAGAAGGCAGTAAAGGATAATAAGTAGATGAACACTACACCTTCATAATTCCAATTCACTTTTAAACAAAAATCTTCAGTCTTTGGAAGGATCCAAAGTGTTTCTCTTTATTAACTGATTGTCATTGTCATGTTCCAGTTAATATTACCTTCCCCTCTTTAGCCCACTTTGCCTCTCCCTTTAAATGAATTACTACTTTTCAGCACAATTAAGTGTTTGAAGCAACCAGGAGATACAGTTTAAGCACAGTAAAAATGTCCAATTGAAAAGGCTAAAGATCAATATCAAAGGTCTAAAAGGTTAGACCAATCCTATCAGCTTCAGAGGAAAGCTGGTGCTAAGCTACCCTCGAAGAAAGAGCTAATGGCCCACAAATGATCTTTGTTCAACCTGGTTTCTCCCATTTAAAAAGAAATCCTCCCTTTATTGAACACTGTAATTTTCCCATTGCTGAAAATGCAGAAGCTTTAAATTCCAATTTTAGTTGTGCTGAAAGATGGGAAATAGTTTCTTTTAAATACTTTTCTTTATGAAAGAAGACAATACAGGCTGCCTATTGGCCCTCATTATCCCCACCTCGATTTGACTTGCCTACCTGCTCCACTGCACTGGTTCAAGACAATTAATCCTAATATTCAACCCTCCTGGTGTAATTTCTCATCTTGGCAGGTCTCTTTCTATAATGACTAAAGGGGAGTGGCCAAATTCTCAAAACCTCTGGGGTGAGCCGGATACATTTCCACAAACACAGACAACAATTCGATCCTGGTATGTTAATGAAACGTGGTGTTACCACACCAAAGTGAGTATTTAAAGCCACTGTCCAAATAAAACACACAGTGCTGGTCATTGTATTACAGACACAGTAAAAACAGGAAAGTCTGCTAATATGGAAAAAGGGCATTGCAGGCGGCTATTGTTTTAGGTTTCAGAGACAGCTGATGTTGAAGAAATATTTTTATTATTTTCCCAATTACACCACCAAAACTCTGCATAAAACTTTCAGGTGTTAACATTAACCAATGTTTTTATCAGCAAACTAGTCATATCTGTCTGTGTGGTGGATGTTGGGTGGGGATTATGGTCAAGAATCAATTCTCAGATAGAAAGATATTTATCTGGAATCATTCATCTGGTAGTAACAATTAGATATTTTAGTTTATAGCCAGATGTTTATTTTAGATAGCCAGTTTTAGATACTTCAAACCAGAGTGGACTACAACTGGGATTCTGCTCCTTCATCTACCTTTCTGTCTTGCTTCCTCCTCTGGAGGCAGCAGGAACACCAAAAATGCCTGACCAAGAGTACAGGCCATTTATTCCCCAATCCAATGCCATTTATTTAATTGAGTCTTCATTCCCCAAGAGACAAAGGGGTAGCCAGGTAGAGGTAACTGTGGGGTAAAATACTCAATTGCTACAGTTCTGCTAGTCCAGTCACTCCAGTCACAGACTCTGGGTGTAAATTGATAATTAAATTAGATTTCTCTGCTTCTGGAGAAGATTCATTCTAATTTGCATTAGGTAGGATTCAGACCTGCAGCTGTACAACAGGTGAGGAAACCACAAGTTGCACTGGATTTCATAAAGGTTTGGAATCTCTGTATTTGCAGATTTATGAATAACCTTAATATTATATTTCTTTGGGATTTTTTATCTTCAAAATACCAAAATAAAGCATAACCAAGGCGAAGGAAATCAAGATTCACCAAAACCAGTGATAGCTTCTCTGCAGGAAACGCTGTAGCTCCCAGAGCTATCTGAGTGGCTCTGCATGGCAGGGTTTGGGGAATTTCTCCTGTTAGAAAGGGAAACTCCCACGATCTTAATCAGAGGCAGCACCCACATCTAACCATGGAAGATCTGCAGCATGTACCAGTTCCTGAGTCACAACCTCAGTGGCAAAATATTCAAGTAAGTAGTCATGGATTTTCAGCATGAATTTACCCCAGCTGACAGGAAGGCAAGCCAGAGAATAAAGCTGCTTTAACTCAGAGTAAGAAAATTATTAGCTATTTATAACCATTTCTCACATGGCAGTGGTGTCATGGAAGGATTTTATACCACCATAGTTCACTGCCCCTTTCTTACGCCAGGGCGTTTTGTAACTACAGGTTGGATGGGATTGGTGAATTGATCCATCAAAAGAGAAACTAAACCTAAGATCTTCTCTTTCATGGGTTTTTCAGGCAAGTCAGTTCCCCAGGTGAAGTCACCACATGGCTGCACAGACAGACACACAGCTCAAAGCACAGTAAAGCATGGAATGAAAACAAATAATAGGAAATGTTAGATTGTTAATTTTGGTGTCGTGACTGAATAAATGCAAGCTACATCTGCTTGCCTTTGGGCACACACAGAAAGGTAAAAGAGGGGGGAAATAAAAATACACTTCCATATAGTACTTATTATAAATACAATGCATAATGTGTTTTTTTTTCAGAAAGTCTTACTGGTTTAAGACCAATGTAGCAAATATTTCTGAATTCCATTCACATCTACATTCTCCTCAGATCTGATATGGATATTTGGAAGATATTTGGAAATATTTCCACTGAAACCAGCATTTAGGCCGGTAGTAAGTTTATTTCTTAAGGACCTGTTTTATTTTTATTTAATTTTGGTATGTTTTACTTTCCTGATTTTATTCTACTTCCTTTTTTGCCTGTTAATTCAACATAGAAGAGATAACATGTTAGTCTTGCCAAGATGCTGTCACCTTCTTTGAGTGTGCTTCAAAAGAATAGTGGTGTTTTATTAGCTGATATTGATCATAAAGCAAATGGCAATATATTGGCTTAGCCAGGCAAACACAGCCATACTGAGTAAGATGAAACCCACTTTTATTTTCAACTAGAATTAGGGTCTATATAACTACTAGGACTTAGTCAAAAGTCATAGGGAGCAGCAAAAATCTTTATCAAAAGTTAGGACATGCTATAACAAATATTTGAGCGAAATCAACCAAACCCCATTCTACCTTCTTTTTTATTTTTTCCTTGGTGTTATCAAAGGGAACAAAATCTCCCTTTCCTTCACACATTATAAATTTAGGGCAACTCAGGAAATTGCTCATTAGAAAATGAATTTAAGTCATATGTGACCAAAGGCACTACTTCTGTTCTGACTGACTGATTTGGCCATACCAATAACCTGCACAGTGGAATGTTTGCTGCTGTTGGCTGACAGACTTGTGGATCAAGAACTATTTGTTTCAAAAATTCACAAATTATTCCAAGTAATCATTAGGCTGGTAAAAGTTGTGATCTATTCCTTGGAGGATTTGGGAACAGTAAAAATCAGGAAAGTTAACTGAAGGAATTATTTATTGTTCATTATTTGATTAACTATCCATCACTGAAGCTATGCAAGGTGTTGAAATCTCGTATTAAGAAATAATTCCTTAAATATATTAGTCTAAAAGCCTGATTTCCAAATGAACTGCTATGAACCTACCTGGGAAAAGTGAATCTCTGGTGAGTATTTTATAGTGAGAACCCTACACTACTGTCTCCATCTGATAGTTATTTTGTACCCTGAGGCATGTGGCTTGATTTAGCCTAGACACTAACTACAAATGTCATTTCCATTCATATGGCCCTAACTCAGTAAAAAAAAAAATTAAACATATGCTCAAGACCCTGAGAAGTCAACTCCTCACATGTTGAACATTAGGCACAGTCTTACATCCTTCATTAAATTCTGGTCAGAAGGATCAGGATTATCCAAGTGCTTAGAGCTGAGCATGTTTTTATTTGCTTTGCTCAATTAGGACTATAATGATCTCATTCTGTTTTGCAGACTCCAAAGCTCCCTGCTTCAATAACCATTATGGTTTTTTACCCAGCAATGAAAACTGGAAATTTTTGAATCCTCCGCTGCTTCAGCTGCAATAGTTTACTGCCCATCAGTTCCTCTGTTGAGGCTGCAGTTTTTATATCACAGGTGAATGGGCAGCAGTAATTCTGGATTACAGAAAGATGCTGAACATCCAAGCTCTGATGACCAAGAGCTCTGAATCATAACCATACTGGATTAATCATGGGGCTGCAGAAGGTTACTGCCCCAGCTGTCTGCCCCCCCTTATCTCCAAGGTTACTCTGTTGGAAGTTATCTCTTCAGTCACTGCAGATAAGCCCGGCAAGGAAGGGGAATTAAACACATCTGGTTGATCCTAAGGATGGGAAAGTGTAAACATGATGGATCCCTCTCAAGTCCTGGAAAAACTATATTTCCAAAACCTGTAGGCGACTGTCCTGTTTGAAAGGGAAATGGAAGATCATGGAAGAGCAGGAAAAACAAGTCCCACAGCTTAAAACCTTGTGATTTTCAGATCGTTTTCTTAAGTTTAAGCACAGCATTATTATTCTATGTTTCACTCTTTCAGGAAAAAAAATAGCAAGTTACAGATGTTTATATTATAGAATTATCTATTGAGAAAAATGTATAGAATAACTATTTCATTTCTCAAACAATTCAGCTAGTCAGAAAAGATTGCAAATAAATCCTGCCACCAGATTTCTGCATAGATCTGTTAGTCAGTTCCACTACCACATTTTTTTGTTTCTGCGCTTTGAGGTGTGCGCCCTTTGTATTATGAGAATAACATTGCAGCTGTGACTCCGCAGCTTTATCCTCTGCACAGCTATTCCCAGCACCTCATGGCTAATTGTGCATCCCCCTGCTTTGCTCTTGCCTGGAAACATCAGGTGAGCTCCCTTCAAGCTTCCACACTGGTGTTAGAAACAACTGCTCAGTGGCAAAGCATCACAGGCTATGCTGCCTCTGCCTCTGGAGTGACCAGAGCCAGGGGGAGCATGCTTTGCTGCCTTGGCCACAGAGAGATCTGTTTTCCTCCCTTAAACGACTCAAAATCAGTAATAACCAGGCTGAAATCAATGGAGCTTTCCTGCTGTAGGCTGTGTTAACACAAGGTGTGAATCTGCCTTCGGATCCGGACTCTGCAGCAGGGAATGGTGAGCAGGAATGCTCCAACTGCTCTGACTTCACTCGCCAGTTGCTGATATTAACTCTATATATTTTAAGCAGACACTTGCAGTTTCTCAGATGTCTTCTCTTTCTCATTTATTAGTGGAGTTATATTTTAAGGGTGCTGAGAGATTTACTGTCAATGTTTAAGATGTATTCATTTTGGTTAAGGCAAAATCCTTGCGCTAGGATCCAAATGTTGGACACATCTGTTAGCAGGCTAAGGAATGACCCTGTGTTATTATTATTTTTTAAACCTGACAGCTCACACATTTGAAAATTGCATAAAAATATGTAGCTTAGCAGCTCTGCCTTCTCTTTGTACTGTTTGCTCACATCCGGATCCATTTTTTCCCTCGCCTGAAGCAGGGGAAGGACAGCCCCATATCAATCGCTCCCTACGCCAGATCACATTAGGGAAACCCCCAACTTTTCATTTCAAATCAGCAGCATCTTTCCTTTGATCCAGAAGACCACAGCTGGGAAGCTGACACGACTCTGCCTCGTGCTTCCCCTGCTCCCAGCCCCTCTAACGAATTCTAGCAGAGTCACCTCTGCTCGGTTTTAGCAGAACCTTTTCCTCCTGTCACTGACAGAGCAGCAGAATTAATCACACTCAGCCCAACTAACGTTAACAATCTGTCAAAGTGGCCAACGAAATGCTTCATCTACTGTAACTAGGAAATCCACCTGAAGACCTGCTGATTTGTCCTGGCACTTCTGCCTGTAGGACAAAACAGACTGAAACCACCTTTTTTCCCCTCGTTCTCTTTTCAATATTTCCCACCTCCTCTTCTGTTGTTTTTTTAAATTATTATTATTTTATTTTTCTTGTCTAGGTTTTGTTTTATTCCCTTACAGTAGTTCAGAATTCACTTAGTGTTAAAAAGATTTCTGGTTAAAGAAATGCTCAGGCAGTGTTCTCTCTTAGATGGCATGTGGGCCTTTACTGTTGTCACTAAGCTGTTGGATGTTGGAAGTTTTTGCAATAATGTCAACAAAATGCTGTGACTTTTTGATGCTCGTGCCCTGCTGGATTTTGACAGATTTTTGACTTCCAGCTATTTACCTGTCAAAGAAGTAGCTGATGCTGGGGGTAAACTCTCCCTCATAAGTGGATCTGCCCTACACAAGCAACTGGAAGGGAGGTCCCTGTTACCTGTCTAGGACAATGCTGTAAATCATGGACTTCACCTTGTAAGAGTGACTCTTGCAGCAAAACATCTGGGTTGCTCCAGAAAGTGATTTTTAATGTTGTCTCTCTAAAATGATTTCAGTAAGGCATTTTTTATGTATCATACAAATGGAGTCTAATGACCCTTGCAGTGAATATTTTGTCATCTACTTCTGAGTAAAATGGGGTAAAACCCAGTAAAAATCAGAAGGGCAGATTTTCCAACCTTTTTTTACAAGGACAGAAATATTAATTAAAATACAATTAATTATATTAATACCCAAACATGTTTTGACAGGTTTTCTGCTTTGAAACTGATGAGAGATGGAATTTGCTCAAACAATCCACATGTCCCCAGCCAGTCACCTGGGCTGATGGAACTGCCAGGGCAGCTCAAAGAATCCCAGTGTTTGCTTTCAGTCCCTGCAGTGGATTTCCTAGCATTATCCTGTTTTAATGGAAAAGGCCAATCTTCACCTTAGGACACAAATATGATCCAGAAGACCAGAATATATAAGAAACTACTAAATTGAGTAGTCACTGAATTTAATTTTTGTTCTCTTTGGCTTAACTTGTTTTTACTCCCACATTCTTTTTTTGGTTGTTGTTGTTTGTTTTCCTTGCAGTAATAGATCCATTAAATAGATCCCCAGATGCCAAGTTGGATTCTAGGGTCCTTGTGCAAGACCACTGGACTGGCAGGAAATGGGAAGCCTGAAATCAGATCAGTTCCATGATTTTAAAGGTGTTCTAGTTCTTCCAAAACATTAGCCAGGATTTACCTTCCTATGGACAATCTCTAGAAAATGACTTAGTCTGGTTACAGCTACCATAAGATTAACTTTTTAAAAAATATCCCATTTCTGAATGCTTTTAGACCCAATGATTTAAAGACATCAGGAAACCAGAGGGAAACTTCCAAGATGTATGTGGTGTTACCTGGCTCATGAAATTGGGCAGAATCACAACACAGGATCATTCAATTATGGCAGGAAGATTACACAACAACTATTTTAATGTTGTTTTTAGCAGAGCCAAAGTGCAGCATGTTATTGGCCAGCAACATCAAGTGGCAAACTGTTAATGCATTTAAGGCCCTTGTTCAACAACACCCATAAACATATTTCCCACATCTGTATCCAAATATCTGTTTGACTTCAATAGGTTTTAAGCATGTGCTGAGAATTAACCTCTGTGCTTTTCCTGATGTGGGGCTCTGTGTAGGTAAAATACCCATTGTAACACCACTGTCAGGTTCAAAATCCAAAGTCCAGGTAATATCAGTATGTAAGACTGGAGGTAAAGAGGTAGATATGCACTGGCAGAACCCAGATTTTGAGGTTGTTTTGAAGTTGGGGGTTTTCTTGTGTTTTACAGACTTCCAGATATTTAGAAGGAAAAGCCCTCGTGCAATTTTTGAACATCTCAAGTAATCCACCCTAAAGAAAGTACTTGTGCCTTTTGGCACATCTCAAGCACCAGTGTTGGAACTGCTGGTGTTCATCCAAATGAAATTATTCTGAGTCTGTGACTTTCCTGGAAGGTGTGGCAGTGGGGAACAGAGGGACTGAGATACCCAGAGGGGAAACTTCTGAGGATGACCTTGGGTCTGTAGAGACACAAAGAACTGCTCTGTTACATCACAGAGAGCTCTGAGATTCACTTTTATCTGAGCTTTGTCTTCAGAGGTCCATCCCATTAGAAGAAAAAATTAAACTTAAGCTGGCACTGATATGTCTACTCATTTATTAGAGGGAAATGAATAATCTGTGTTGCAAATTCAGGCTTTGCTTACTCCCAGAAAAACGATGTGCAGTTTGAACCATGGGAAACTAGTCCCTCTTATTTGTGTGGTTTTTCTTTCTGCTATGCTTTTAAAAGTAACTCATTACTACAACACAGAAAAGCATATTAAAATACCCATTTCCTATTGGAAATTGTCCACCTTAAAATGAAAACCAAACCATGCCTTTCTTCCCCAATAAAATCCTACACCATTGCAACTGGAACTAATTTGGTGGTAGCCTCAGAAATGAAGCAAAAGGTTCAATTGCAAGGAGGGAAGAGTGTCCACAGCCAGGTCAAAGCTGTGGTAACACTGCAAGGCAACCCAGGAGGGGCTTGCACAGCTCTGGCTGCACATGGTGGGTAACAGTGAGCCTTCAGCTCTCCAGGCTGTCAGTCTGCCACTGCTCACACACACTAAATCCACTCTGGTATTTAAAGAAGTGGCATTATTGATCCTTTTCACTTTTTTTTCCCCCCTCCATTCCAAGGCCACTACAGGCCACTGAGAAAGAAAAAGAGACACACACACACACAGACAGACAGCAGAACTAAGGCAGCACTTTATAAGTTATAAGTAACAAATACCAAAACCACTGACCTTGCTGCAATTTTTTAAATCAGGGGATAGTAATATACAGCTCAGATAACACTATATTTTCTTTATTACCCTGAACTGTACTTAATTGATATAACTCCATGGAAGGATTAGCTTTTATACAAATACCCACGTTCTGTTGTATGGCCATTCCCTAAGGAAAGCACTGCTCATATATTTCTCTTAATGTGGCTTTGCAAATTGGTCATTGCACAGTCATATGCTCAGCAACACTACTTAGATGTTTAGCATTCATTGATTATTTTTTTAAATGCTGAAATTGGAGTGACTGATGGTTGCTTAGATATAAAATTCTTAACCACTACCTACTAACATCTTTGACTCAATTATAATTATCAGCAAAAATTTGTTTATATATATATATAGATAGATATCTAGATATATATGTATATATCTTCAGTTATGATGCGTAGATGGAAAAACATATATGATGAATTAAGACAGAATAACCCGATCTTCAATTCAGCTGCTTTCTGGGGTGAGTGGAGGAAGAACTTAATGGAAACTCCAAGGCTTTTTGTTTCCTTTGGGTGAAGGGATTTACACACTACCTAAGTGTTAGCACATTTAGCAGCTTCAAGGCCAATTTCATCCTGAAAGGAAAACCAGAGCCTGCTGCATGATATCTGCTCTGCTGCATGAATTTGCATCCAGATTTCAAACTATGTGAAGATGATATTAAGGGATATGCTGTGAACATAAATTCTGTAAGAAGGTAGAAAACACAACATATTTGAAAGTACCATAATCTGTTAATGCTTTGGTATGTCAGAAGGGAAAATGAGACTCCACAGGCCAGTTTGAAAATCTGTGGAGTGACCAGTATCCTGCTCTGCCTCCTAAACTTAAGGATTCAATTATTTCTATGTAAGGGGAAGAAACAGTGCTGCTCAACAGCATCCAACTAATCTGGAGTGGTCTGCATATTGAGAGAGAGATTACTCACCTGGAAATTGGGCCTGTCTCCTGACAACAAAACACCCTTGATTTAACTGGCAGTACCAGGGAATCACATTGATTTTGGATGGTGAATCATATGCCTACACGGAGCTCAGAATTGCAGCCTTACAAATGTTATCACTCTATTAGTGATTTTCTTGGAAGTACTGAAGTCTCCCTCACATCCCCAAGGCAGAGAATCATAGGATTTTCAGGTTGATTTTGAAAGACTAGGATATACTTTCCCAGCTCTCACAGCTACAGGGGTAACAGCAAATATCAGATCTGAAAACATCAATCGAGTTCAAATGCAACACTCAGAATCTGCAGGGCAAAAAAACCCCCATGACTATGACATCTGTTAATTTTTATAGCCTACTTTCTGAAGAGAAAATGTATGTGATCAGAAGGTGTTTATGCTGGGGAGAGGGAAGGACATACTCGACAAAAATAATGATGCTCTAAGAAGCCTTGTGAAAACAGGTGGCTGTGTAGAAGTGGCTGTGGCTGTTTCATCAGTGGCCAGAGGGAAAAGCACAAGCATGGGGACACACAGGATTAGGCACAAGAGCATCCACCAAAGAAATTGGAACTACAGGAAAATCTGAAAAAACTGAAACTGGCAGTAAATTATGAAAAATACAAATGACGAAGAAACTGTTTCGTTTATGCCAGAACTTACAAAACTAATTGCTTGAAAAAAGGACTCATGATTTCAAAGCAAATCTCATATTTTTTGAAAGTTTACAATTGGCAATGAAACCCAAAGCAGTTTGCAAATATCAGGCTGAACAGTACTGCTGCAGTACAAGCAAAAGTTGCAGAATCAGAGCAGTAAACCTTTGATGACACTGAAAAATTACTCCTGATGAAGTAACCTAGAGCATCCTGCACATGGAAGTACAACAGGCCAGGGTGAGGAGTGAAACAACAAGGGAATCAAAGCAGTAAGAGAAGCCTAGGAAAAACACTAATGTGTATAACCAGAGAGATTGTGCTGCTAGAGAGACTTCAACACATCTAATTGATACCGAATCCATGAGGTTTAATACAGTGTATGCAAATTAAGACATCTACATTCCATCAAACTCATCCAGAGGAATTCACGCATACCAGAGCCTCATCTCTCTGCAAGGAATGTGCAGACATGAAATCTGGCCTGTCTGCAGATTACGTTCTCAGACACATGGTCAGGAGCTCATTTCTGGTTTTCATAATCCTGTATGTGCATATTTATTTATGGGCCTCTGGATATATCACAGACTGGATCCTCTCCTCTGCTCTAGAAGCTACACACAGGTCTGCTGCTGAGAGGCTGCTTCATGTGTAGTTCACCTGCCTCATGCAGGTCTCTCTGAGGCTGAGGAACCACCAGGTGCTGCTGGGGACATCCTAATGTCTCGTTGAGTTCTTAGAACCCAGCTGAGAACACTGACAGCCATGGCTAACCTCCAGCATGCTCTGCCTGCCTCTCCCTGCTGAGCTGAAGGCAGCTAGAACACATCAGGAAGATTGAAGATTCTCCAACTCATACCTGTGCTCCCCATCCCTGGAGGTGTTCCAGGCCAGGCTGTGGATGGGGCATGGGACAATCTGGTCCAGTGGAAGTTGTCCCTGCTCATGACAGGTGGGATTTGGAACTGGATCATCATTAAGATCCCCTCCAACCCCAACCGGTCCATGATTCTATTATTCTGTACTGTTGAGTTGTCTCATGGCCTGGCACATGAACCTGAGCAGTTTCCATGCAACAAACCGGTTTTGTTGACAGAAATCTCTTAATTACACAAAGGTCACAAACCATTTTACACCACCTGCAGAACCAGTCTGAAGCCAGGCTGGTTCCTCCCTGGACATGCTAAGAACATGACTGAATACATCATGTCCCTCAATTTTACATGGTTTTCTTATCACAAAATATTTGCAGCTGAAAATGAGATTGGAGTTCAATCCTCAATCCACTTCTCTTAACAAAAAATATCAGTAAAAGTGCCAAATGCAGAAAAAAAAAAAAAAAACAACAACCCCAAACCTCCAATTAAATTAAGACAATACCAAGCATCTGTGTGGTTTTCTTGTCTCACTTCAGCAAATCTGAAGAAGAATCATTGCCTGCGAGATACACCAGAAGTCTTTTGTTGATATCATAGTGCTGACAAGTGTAATAGTGACAGCAACATCATGTGAAATTATAACAGGAATCTTCCTTTCAGCAGTAGGTCTTGATAAATTGGACATACTGATTCCTGCTATTTGTTGCAAGGTAGTGTGGCATCTCTCCTTTTTTCCTTAACAGGCGCTAATTATTGAGCATCAAATAGCGTAAAATATAACAGCTGTGCATACTGTCAGTGCTATATGGGCTGCTGAAGGTGTCTGTGTGTGCATATGCCAATGTGTGAGCAACTGACAGTGGGTGGTTTTGCTGTTTGCTTTATAAATGCATCTGAATAAACTGGATTATTTTTCAGGGCAGTGGAAATTCAACTGGTTTACAGCTGAGTTAACAAGGAGAAGCCAGTCTCTCGAATGCTTGTGATGACTTTGGGCAGTGCTGGAGGAATAAGAGTGTTTCAGACTGCTGGGCATGGCTGGGAAGCAGCTGAGGAACATGAAAGTTCTTGAAGAATAATGACATTTTTTCCTACCCTGAATGCCCATCTCACAAATCCCAACTAAATTATTAACATGTTTTCAGGAATAGCAAATAGGAAGTTCCAGCATTTGAAAAACATGAGAAAAAAAAGAAGAGGGGGGGAAAAATATAAAGAGAAACCAAAATCTTGATGTACTGTTTTAAGCTTTTGTAGTCAAGTGTGCCAAATAGTGGGAACAGTTCAAATAGCAGGTGAAAGTTTGCTGCCAAAAGCTTTCAGTCCAAAGAAACTTTTTCCTTTGTGAGATGATTTAAACTGTAAACCATAAATACCCTGGTACCTCCCTGACCAAGATAACAACCTCAGGGAAAAAAAAAAAAGGAAAAAAAAGAAACCCCTAAAAATATTACTGTGACCTGTTTTATGGTAAGGTCAGGCTCTTAATCAGTTTTGGGGTATAGCTCTTGAAACGAGAATGAAAGACTTTCTCCCTGAATAGTTTGCTCTCCTCAGGTTATAGTGAAACAAAATATGTAAAGTTTTTTGCTTCTGAGTGTTAGAGCTGCTCTTTTAACTTTCCTTTTAAGTTGGAAAAATGCAGTGAATAGAATCATTCTTTTCAACTCAAAACTTCTTCATGAAGGGTTGAGTCTTTTTTTTTGTGGTTGCACTGGTACTAACACACCAGCTTCAGATGACCTTTACAAGTATCACATGGAGGCTTTATCCTGATTAAAATGGTTTTCTACACAGAAGGGGAAGGCCTGTGACACCACTCCGAACAAAACCTCTGCAGGACAAGGTGTAAAAGGATAAAATACATTGCTTCCTCTAAGAGGAATGGAAAAAAGGACTGAGAGATTCTGAATAAGAGAGAGACATGAAAACCTCTGCTTCATTTTGATTAATTCTGCACAGTTCTTCTTTAAGCAAATGACTAATGTGGCCTCTGACCCAACAGGAGAATTCTTTTAGCTCCATCCTTCAGGAAACCCAAAGAAACAGTGCTAGGGTTACACCTAATGCTGACCTACCTCATCCATCTGCTTTCAGTGAGCAAATGTCAAGTTCATATTCTTCTCCCATCGATGGAGGGGTGGGGAAGGGAAGAGAGAGAGGATAAAATTGCAGTAACTTAATACTGGCATCAAGATTTATTTACTGTTGACCACAGCTGGTGGACTTTTTGTATCTTGCATATGTGCGAGGCTGTCTGGGTCAAGGTGCATATGCCAACGAGAGAAAAGCAGGGATAAAGTGCAGGGGAGAGGAAGGCCTGAGGATGTAGAGAACCCACAAGGAATGAGAGGCTGCAGAGTAAATTTATAGTTATGTGATCTGAGCCCAGAGGGAAGCCTGGGCAACAACGCTCCCTGACCATAAAAACGCGCCGGCTGCTGATGGGTGTTAATGGTGAAGGGGGTTATGGAGTCAGGCACTGGGCAGTGGACGTGCTGGGGGGTGGACATTTGGGGAGCAAGATCTTAGAGGGGTAAATGAATCACAAAAATGGAGGTGGTGATGTTGTGCTTAAAACTGTGCGTGTGTGCCCCACTTCCACCGCCACCTTCCAACATGCGTGGGTAAAAAATTAGGGAAAGACAAAACCAAAAAAAAATACAGAAGAAAGGAAAAGAAGGATTCAGGGAATATGATGAGGAGCCCAACTGGCATTTTGTGCTGCTAACGTGCATGACATTTCAAGAGCTGTACTTTGCATTTCCCTTTTAATTGTTGTGCCCTTTTGCTCCCTGTGCACGGTGCGTGCCATGGCACTCTGCCTCTCCAAGAGCAGCTGGGAGAGCCCATGGATGTGCTCGTGTGCACTTTGGGATCACAAGTCTCCCATTTTCAATTAGCAGATGAAGAAAGGATGTAGGACAGGGGGTTATTTTTGATTGCATGTTTTCCATTAG
Source organism: Passer domesticus (assembly GCF_036417665.1). Lineage (NCBI taxonomy): Eukaryota > Metazoa > Chordata > Aves > Passeriformes > Passeridae > Passer > Passer domesticus. The sequence continues at coordinate 16,295,299 of NC_087487.1, read as the reverse complement.
AATATTTTCTTTCTCTCTCTTCCTTCTCCCCCTCCTCTAATAAGCCTCCCCTCTCCTGAACCCACACTCAGATCATCAGAGACTCCTTCCAGCCCCAGTGTTTGCAGTAATACTGGGCTGCATTACAGGCAGGTATCCCTCTGACTGTCACCAACAACTGGGACAAGGGTGCAAGGACACTGGAATACCAATCCCACTCTCCCATGGCAGCTGCTGCTCAAGGAGAGCCAGTTACTCACCACAATGACATCACAAAACACCAACTTTCCTTTGATTGTGACTCCCAGCCCAACCAGCAAAGAAAAGAAACCTGCTCTCCTTGAGTAATCTGAACCTGTTCTTCCCTTCTGAGCTGGAATAATAGTCCAACTCAGCATCCACTGTATCAGGCCCAAGCTAATTTAGTTAAAATGCAGGTTTAAGTGACTTCTAAGTAGAGAAGTTTCTTTTAAACAATTTCAATGTGGTTTTTCCTCTCTTGTTCACTAAAAGTTCATTAAATCTCATTCCTTTTCAATGAATAAACCATTTTAAATGAGTCTCAGCCAAACCTGCATTTGATCAGTATGGGAAAAAAACAAATATGCTTCAGCTAAACAGGCATTTTTTTTCTGACACATTGAAACAGATTTACTGAAAAATAAACAAATCGAGTAGAAGGCTATTGAAACACAAGAATCAGTTACTAAGGAATATCTTCTAACAAAAGTCTGAGATTTCCCAGACTTCCAGGTACAAGATCATATATCAGTCTTCCCACCTGTACTGTGCAATTGATTGTTGCACATAAACATTTCTAGAAAATGCTGGATGCAGAGACCTAGTTTGAATTTGTGTATAAAGTTGATGTTTTACAAAGTCAGTGACAACTTTCAGAGTTCATCTGTAAAACACTAATGAAATACTGAATTGATTGTAACATATTCACTGTAGAATTTTAAAGGGAAGATCATGACCTTGTCTTTGATATAATTCATTGGTTAAAAATGAAAACAATTTAAAAATTTGTAAGCCACGCCAATCTCCACTACGCTGAGCACACTTCTTTCTTCCACAAGCTGCCAGAGAATATCCCCTTTAAAGATAAAGCACATGTTAACCCCTAAGAGAGTCACCTAGAATAAATGTTGCTGGTATTTTATCCATACAATTGCACTCTTTTTCCTTTTTTTTTTTTTTCCCCTAAGAAGCAGCACACTGGTCAAACATACCAAGTGCCTCTTGTTAGAAGTTATCACTTCAGAAAGGAATTTGCAATCTGTACCACTACAGCCCTTGGATGGGATCATGAGTTCCTAACCTCCCTGGGTCTGCCCTTTGAGCAGAACTTGAGAGGAGGTGGGGGAAATGAGAGAGAGAATGGGAGAGAGAGCAAAAGGATGAAGAAGAAAAGCAAAATAAATCAAAAGCAGCTTTCTTGGTAACACCAACATCTCAAAGGCCAAGTGTAAAAGGACCAGGGCTCTAATGATATCAATTAGGCTCAATCCTCTATGTCATTTTAGATATATTGTACCCGCTGAGTATACTTAAGTCCATATGTATAAGGTCATTTACTGGGTCCAGAACATAACAAATTATCAGCAAAGGGTTTGGGGTTTTTTTTCCTTTTCTCCCTAACACTTTCCACTTTCTGAAATAAATTATAGCTTATAATGGTTTCATGTTGGGAACTAATTTTACTTAATTTTTTTTTTCCTGCTGTACCAGGGGAAATGATCATTATATCATTGCATATGTCCATTGCACAATGAACTAAAAAAAAAAGCTTGTTAGATTTTCTTGGATATCTTTCCACAGCTAAGACAGGTGACTTCCTTTTGAGATGTCATGGTATAATTGGTATCAAAGGTGCCAAAGAGATAGTCTCTACAAGACATTATCTGCCTTGGCTAATCTCTCCCAGCGTCCCTCATTACACTGTGGGTTTCTTCACAGCAGCATAATTTCATATTCATTCTGAAGGGAAATAGTAAACTGCTAAGAAAAGCAGAGCAAGAGTCTTCAATATTGTCTGTTTGAATCTCTTGGCAGGCCTTCAGAAACATGTCATCTTGTTCTATCAGCAGCATCTCAGGATGTGGTGACCACCTAAAGGCACACTTGAAGGCTGACAATAAACTTGTGCTGCTCCCTCCACTTCCTCTAACAACAGGCTTCATGCTGGATTTGCCGTCATTTTTCAGTCCCTTGGAGAGGAACTATGCCAATTTGGGCAAACACAGCGGAATCCTGTTACATAAATTGAGTCAGTTCAGACTGCAGCTCAACTGTGCTTTTCATGATTAGGCAGAAATGTTTTTACTGAGGATACACAATTATTGCATATTACATAGAACGGCAACACCATTTCCCCTGGAATGGTTGGAAAGAGGATGTTTGATCTCGTGCAGGATGGGACACCTGAAGCTATGCCAGACACAGGTCTCACAGAGCAGTGTTGTCATTGCCACTGGGAACTACATGGTATTATTTTCATAAGGGTTACGTGTGCCTCCTGCTCTCACCAGACATCCTGTGGGCACCCCCTTTGCCAATTAGCACCAATGAGATCAATGAAAGATTGATCAGTTGGGATAGGAAAATCAATAGTGTGGTGGTCAGGGCACTCACCTCAGCTGTGGGAAAGCCAGGCTCAAGACCCTGCTCTAATGAATGCTCAATTATTTATGCAAAGTAGAAAGGTCTGGCAGAACAGATTGAGGAAGTCTATCACAGCAAAATGACCCACTCGGGGTTGGGACAGTCCCCAGGGATGGGGAAGGCTGAGAAACTGGAGCCCCTGCCTTGAACCAGGAAGACCCCCTGGAACACAGAGCTCTTTTTTTTTTTCTTTTTCTTTTTTTTCTTTTTTTTTTTTTTTTTTGGTAAAGTGGCAAGTTTCCAATCCAAATTTCCATTGAAGCAAATGGGAATTTCAAACAGGTCTGCATGTAAATCTGTCCTACTGATCCCCACTCAGCCATGGCAACACCAGAGCTCCTGGGTAAAACAAAGGTTGGTTCAGACCCTGGCTGTGTTGATGTGTAGCCAGTGACAACTAGTTGGCCAAGGGATTCTTGTCTTAACATAAAACTCAGCTGTTATGAACTTTTTATCACCGTCTCATGTCATTAAATCTTGCTTTCAACTCCCAGCTTTTTTCTCTCTCCTTGATAAATGCTGTGCAGCCTAGAATTTACTTTTATTCCCACTCTCCTTCCTTTGGTTCTCTTCCTCATAGAGGACATGCATGTCTGCTCCATATTTATTAAAGGGGAAAAGAAATATTCTGTTTACCTTCTTCTATATTTATTGCAGTTTATACGTTAGAAGTAAAAGAAATATACAGGAAAAAAGAAAGAAAGAAAACAGCCTTCAGCCTGGTCCTTTAAAACACAAAGTTTCAAAAATTCATTTTTTTTTCACCCTTTGTATCTCTGTTCAGTAGTGATGGCACCTCTTTTGTGCCTCATGTCTACCTATCCTGTGAACTGCTCAGGTTGGACACTGCTCCATCTATGCACCTATTCCTGGGACAGCACAGAGGGTACCAGAGTCTGGGACCTTTAAGGGCTCCTCTACTGAAGCAGAAGCACTCATTTATTCCTCTCAGTACAAAGGAATGCTTGCATGTCATGCCTGCATCACCCCAGATGTATGGCTTGCCATAGTTTCATTCCTCCTACTGCAGAGAATTAAACAAGGCCTCCAACTGGGAAGTTTCATCACTTTAAATACCCTAAACACAAGGGATATCCAGCTCTTGGAAAATCCAAGCTACTCTCTGCCAAACCATCTACATCAATCCATCTGGAAAGCACTGGGCTGCTGCTCCATAGTTAAATCCTTCAGGGAACCTCCTGAGGTTTGATGGAATCTTAAAGAGGTGGAGTTCAGGCAAGGTGGGAGGACTCCCATTCCTTGTAAGCAGAGGTGTAAGCAGAGAGCAGGAACTGGGCCTTAGCTGCCAGCTCTGAAATACAAATCTTTACTAATCTGAGTTAACAATTAATGCACTAGTGTGGAAAACAGCAATGGAGGCACACTTAGCAGTGGATTTTCTAAGATCCTTCTTCAATACATGCCTCCCATCTTGGAGGAGGAAAGGCACTTCCTCCACTAATGTACATGGAAGAAAATGAAACCTTGTGTCCACAACTCAAAGACCAATTTCTGTTCCTTTTCTCCTACTCTACATCTCCAGCCTGTATGAAAATTATTCCTCTACTTCTATTTCCACTAATTGAATCTGAATACTAAAAAAGTGATATGAAAGCCAAGCAGTGAAGTGTCTCTACATGCCTTTTAATTTTTTTATTATTTTTTAAAAAGCTTTAAACTGAAAAAACAATCTGATAAATTAATTCTCAGGTGTGAGCATAAAATAAGACGTCCTTTAGGAGTTGGGAATTAGCCCAAGAGCATCAGAGATACAGTGGCAAAGGGCATGCTTTAAGAATACCAAAAAAGATTTTGTAACAAATTAAGCTGGGGATGAAGCTGTGCCTGATGTTACAGGCCATTATTATGCACAGTTATGAAACACTGGTATGCATTAATAATAAAGATCAGTGTCGCCTTCTAGGGAAAAATTGAGCATTCTTTTAATTAACTTAAATTTTTCATCAAATTGATTGAAAAGCTCTCATCCTTTTTTACTTTCATGTAGCCCTACATTTTATGCCATAGGCTGAAAGCAGTTTTATCTCAAATACTTGGTGTTTTTGAAAGAGTCCATGTGTTATGAATTTAAAAAAAAGGAAAAAAAAAATCACAGCAACAACCCAGAAGCAAGGTGGGGCATGAAATTAGATAAAAATGGTAGTAGCTTTCACGTAAATTACTTTTAAAAATTTGGTGTTTATCTTTGAGGGAAAGAAAGGAAATGTCTTTCCCCTCTTTTGGAGGGGTTGGACCTGAGCACAGAGCATTGAGGTGGAACTGGGGAGAGCCCTGAGCTCTTCTCCATCACTGCTGGCTCCTGCTTGCTTTGGTTTCTTGAATTTAAGTGCTGACAGCCTCCAGCTCTGCTCGTGTTGCCTGAGGGTACCAGCCCTTCCCAGAGGATCTGGGTGGGATCCTGCTGGCTCAGTTTTAGGGCAGTTTGGGGTGCTTGTCCACACGCCTGGACAGTTCCTCTGTTGCCTTCACTTTGCCCTGCAGCGATGCAGGGGCAGAACTTAATGCTAAGAATTTGGGCTTTTTCTAAAAGGAAATTTTCAGTCTATTTCCTGCATGGCAATCTCATTCCCAGGACAGCATGTAAGAAAAATATATTCACCTACACTGCTGCACTCACTGCTGCTTTTGCAGAGCAGGGTGTGGAGCTGACACTGCTCCCACTCGATGTGGGGCAAGCCAATCTCCCAGAGCAAGGGGATCCACAGCTACTCATCCAGGGAGGCTCAGGCATCCATTGCACCATCCCAGCTGTGTTGAGGTCCTCCTTGGGATGTGTCTAGAGCACAAACACCCACAGACCCTCTGGGCTGGATTCAGAGGTTCAGAGAGCTTGGCCCACAAACCACATAGTTACAGTAGGGTAAAGTCACTCCAAAGTCAGCTGTAAGGCAGTGAGAGCATGTCTGCAGATATGTGAAGTGAGAGACACAAGAATATACTTTTAGACTTATTCTTTTTTTTTTTTTTTTTACACTTTAGGATGAATGCTTAAATGGAAGTAAACAGCTCACAGGTCGGTATTGGCATTACATAGGTCAGTACCTAAACCAAATCAATGGAAGGTTTTCATTAAGATCAGCCTCAAACCTTTTGGATCCTTAAAGAACTAAGGGGAAAACAGGAAGGAGTGAAGGAGAAGGGGAAGATAAATGGATAGAATAGAATATTTTCCTTATTCATCACAGAAATATATCAATCTTCACAGCTTATATTTCCTGTGCATCTACGCCATCACAGTCCTCCCCTCCCTGTTACCTATTTACATTCTACAGTGACTGAACAGAAACATTTGATATTTAAAAACACAGCCTACAGTCATAAAACCTGACCACGTGAGAGCTGAGGGGATCAGCACGGCACAGGAGCCATCGGCCAGGGTACTTGTATGGGAAATGACTTTTTTACTGGAAACCTCCACGGAACAGCTGTGTGCGTCAGGCTGATTCTGCAGCTGACATTTCTGTCTGAGCTGCAATGAACCAATATCCCATGCTGGTGGGAAAGGCCACAGGAGATGCTGGATCCAATTCTCCCCTCCCTTTTAGGGGTGTAAAACAGGCGCCTAACAAGATTTCATAGCTATAATGCTGCGCTGAGGATCAAGCTGATTCTTCTCGTGGAGATGAGAAAATCAAAACCCTGCAAACAATTCTGACTGCAGTATTTCATTAAACTTTTCATAAAGGTAGAGATACGAGAGGAGTTCCAACCTCATTTGTAATCAGCAGCAATGTTCTCATTGACTCCAATAGGGCCAGGAATTGCACCTATTAAATATATTATTCTCACAAAATTCTAATTGAAGCAATTACATCCTCCCATCCTAAATCCCACCTGGATTTTCAGCTGGATATTGTATTCTTCAATTTCTGGCCTCATACCCTTGTCTAGTGTTTCTGTGCACCATTAAACAACTGCTGCATTTCATATCTGAAGCAGGTGCAATTACATATCAGGTTTTTACGTGTGAAAAGTACTTTAGGATATTCTAGGGTGAAAGGTACAATATGACTATGAGATATTGAGCCTTTCTCACTTTATGGCTCCACACATTTCTAAAGAAGTGCAACTTAGAATTCAGCATACACTCTTCAGTGTAAAAGAAACTCTAGGAAAATAATTTTGATTAAAACATATACAGTGCAAAAAATACTTTCATTATGTGACTGTTTCAAGCAAAATTTTCAAGCTGCTTTTAAAAAGTCTTTTGTTGCCATGTTTGCAGTTGCCAATAAATAGCTCCTAATCTATATTTTTATCCAGGCCCATTCCCTTCTTACATTGCCATTCTTTTAATGTGTACAGCACCTTATGCAGCAGTATCCAAGATTAAAGTTCCTCTCGTTGACATAGAATGAAGGCAAATTATTCCGTTTGCAAGAGAAGAGATAATAAAGGGGGAGTCTATAGAAATACTTTGATGAATTATATAGTGGCAATTTTCTGACATTAGTAATGTAGGGCAGAAGACAGTGTTTCTGATATATAGATGTAAATTCATCATCCAGACTGCATTAAAGAAAACTACATAAGATTCCTTGATTTTTGGATTGCTTACAAGAGCAATCAGGAAAATGTTAGAGTCTTTTCCAAGGAAGCTCCCTTAGTGCAAAAGGTGAAGAATTACATAGATGAAATAGGTACCCTTTTGTGCTAGCCATCATAAAAACAGAGCCAAAAGACTTGCAGCAGCCTACACCTACATATAGAGGGAAGGGCTTTGTACTGTAAGCTGAATATTCCCCAGCTGGAAAAACCAGTTCTTTGTTTTATATATACAAAGAGATTAGATAGATAGATAGATAGATAGATAGATAGATAGATAGATAGATGGATGGATGGATGGATGATAGATAGGTTTGCTTGTTTGTTAACTAAGATAATATCCAGTTCCCTGTTTTTAAAATGAAGTAATGAAAGACCAGCTGGTGGAGAAGGACAGAAGGACATTATATGGATGGCACACAGCAAGGAAAGGGATTTAAGCAGTAGCTCACAAATTTTGTTTAACAGTTTCATTCTACAGAAATATCCAAAGTGCTTCATTAGTGCAGAAAAATTTTTAAACAGGATAAACTACTCAGGTGATAAAGTGAGCTGGTTGTAACCCAAAATTTAGGAAAACAAAGTATATTGCAGCTTCACTACTTTGCACCAGGAACCTGGTGGTCTTTTAATTTTTCTTAGTTAAAATCACAGAGAGGAAAATTTTGAAAAGGAGCACTTTGGGGGAGCTTTCTTAGATAGTAAGTGTTCAGATTTTTGTTACTCAACCTTTCTATCAGACAGAGATCAAGCTGGAAAAGTGTATGGAATAAAGAAAGAAGCAAGAATGAAAGGATATGTTACAGAATTTAATAAATCAGTTTATCAATGGCATAAAATGAGCAGCTAAAAGAATCACTGTTTGAAACTTCTATCAGATACCAGAACTTCATCAAAGCTGGTGGCAAAGCCTATCTGAGTCCTTGGCACCTCTGCCAAGTCTGTGCCCCTTCAGCACCTCAGTGGCCACAGGGTGACAGACAGGGTGGGATGATGTTGGTTTATTTTTCCCTCAGACTTTGTCTCCACAAGCACAAGGTTCTCCTAAGCACATCCATGATCTGGTCCCAGCACCACAGCTTCTGCAGCTTTTAAAAACAACCACAGGACATGATTTCTTCCACACCAGAGATTTCAGCTCTGTCTGACCCCTCGGTGTCCCCATTCCCAGCACAACACGTTCTGGGTGCTATGGAAATGTGGAGCTCAGGGTCACGTCCTGATCTGCACATCCAGTGGGGTGCACAAGCACTTTCTGCAGCGCAGGGAACACTCACAAAGCACACAGGATTTTATCCTTATTTATTTTTCCTCTTTTCATTTCCTCTCCCCCCCTCCTACACTGGTCTTGGCCATTACAGAAAATAATGGGTTCGTGGGTGGATTCAAGACGTCAGAGAGAGAGAACAAGCACTGCTGTTCACTTTGTAGTAAGGCAGGGAACAGTATTAAAGAAGTAGGAATCAAGGAGTGGGGCTGCAGCAGCAGCAGCAGCTCATCCAAAGCAATAACAACGCGCAAAGGCAAGCCATGGCAACTGAAGGAAGGCTGGAATCTCGCGTGCCCATGGTCTTGTTCTTATTATTACAACACAGCGTGACTAAAAATATCAAACCAAACAAAAGAAATTCCTGCAGGCAAGGGGTAAGAGAGGAGGCCGACCACTGCTGGAAATGGAACTTATTGTTCACCTAAGTAGTGCAGCGGGGAACAGAAATCATAGAAGCAAAGGCCAAGATCAACAGCAGGAGCAGCACTGAAAGTAACAACAATGTTCCTGAACAAGGAGCCACAGACTCCAGAAGAGGCGAGTTAGAAAGAGGCTTCCCACCCTCTCCATCCCTCCAGCAAATCTCCCACACGGAACACAGGCTGCATGGATGGCTCTGCCTCAGGGCAGTGGGGTGCTGCAGCAGCCTGGGATGGATCTGGGGGTGGCTGGGGGATCTTCAGGTATCAGCTCTCAGGTGGCACAAAGCTCTCAGGCAGGGACCAAAGCTCCTGTGGGATCCCCTGGGGCTGAGGCAGGAGGGGCAGGGCTGCCAGGCTCCCAGCTGAGCCAGCCTTGAGGGAGGCTGAGAAACTGCCCCCATAGGGCCAGGCTGCTGGCACAGAATTCCAGGATGCTGCAGGGATTTAGAGCCAGGAGCTGGGGAGCCCAAGGCTGTCAGTCCCCAGGACACGGCCCTGGTTTGAGAGCCTGGCACAAGGGTTACTGGGGCACCAGATTTGGCTCCTTGTTGTGTGGCTGGTTCCAGCAGAGGCCTGATTAGTTTCTGTGGTCAGAGCATGTCCATAAAACACTGTCTTTTTGCCTAGCTGAGCATTTTCTGACAGAAATCTTTTCCTGGGGTGCTCTCTGACCAGCCCTAGCTCAGGGCAGCTGCGCACAGAGAGAGAATGCTGAACTCCTTCTGTGGAAAGAAATATGTAGGAATTATCTGTACAGCTAACTGGTAATAAAACTATTATTAATGGTCATATTGTTGCTTTGCACTCCTGTGATAACTTCTAGAAAGTCCCCAAACCATTTTACAAGTTAATGAGCCAAAAAAACTTCCATGCTGGACTGCCAGGCAAGAATTTTTACTACCTCCTTTTCCCTCCTAACTCCTCCAGCCTTGATCAGTTTTCTTTGGCCAGCCTATTCTCCAGCACCACACTTAAACATCTTACAAGAGAGCTGCTCCTTCCCATTCCACACTCCCCTGCATAACTCTTCCCAGGGACAGGAGGGAAACACGATGAGAATTGAGTACCCAGTCTAAGATCCAGAAGAGGGGACTGTGACCTGGGGCACTCAGAGTGAGAATTTTATAAGGGACAGTGCTGTGGAGGATTGTGGAGCTGCAGGAGAGGCAGCTCGGGATTGGGAATAGGTGTAAGGGGACAGAGCCTGTGGAATCACAATCTCAGTTGGTATAAATCAGCTCTGCTCACTAAACTCCAGTGCAAAGTTCATTTCAAGGAAAAAAATGATGACTGGATAACACAGTGCTCAAAAATGCATCTTCCTTTAATGGAAAAAGGGATGAACTGTGCTGTGAGATGGTGACAGGCCCAGATTTTCATCTTTCCAAGACAGAATTGCTGTCTGTTTCCTACATCTGTATAATTTTCTGTTTTAGATTCTCACTTAGTAATGAATAAATATTTGTTTCCCATGTCACAGCTCCTTTCCATTCCTTCAATTTCCCCTACATTAGGCTGTTTATAAAGGATGCTCCTGGGATGGAGAAACAGGCCCTGAGATCTCAGAGATGATCCTGTCTTTAAGCTTCCACTGCTACTCCACCTGCTTCATTCCTTCCTTTTTAGCATTGCACCATGCATTGAATATGTAATTTTCTCTCCCTCTGCCTGTCAAACACACTTTTTTTTTCTGTGCTTGTATATCCCAATCTATAGAAATTCCCCCAACTTGTGCATACATCAGCCACATGGTAAAACAAAGGCTTTTATGTATTCAAACAGATGATAGATGGATTAGAAAGACATAGCTAATGTGACTCCTACTTTCAATGGAGCTTTAACTGACTGAAAACACATAGTTCATGTTAAGTCTTTGTTGAAATTCCTATCAGTAATACACATATTGAATCATGAGAATAAACATAAAATGTCACAAGCTCTTTTTTTCCTTTTTTTGCCTCGTGGTGGTTGCAATTTCAACCCATTTGTTATAATCAGGGAAAACAGCGTGCCATGCTGGAATAGCTGAGCCTCTGATTCATTTCTGAGGGCTGGTGATAGCGCGAGCTACAGCCTGGAAGAACATTCCTTGCCACCAGGCTGGTATTAATTTCCTGTTCAAAAGGGGCTATATTGTCAATGTGACACTTTAATCAGCCACCAAAGTGACTCTGGGAACGCAGACTTCACAATCAATGTCAATGTATTTCATGTAGTTTCAATACGGCCTCGTCATTTCGCCTCAGAAGCGCGCAAGGAGGGTCAATACATTTCATTAGTTTGTTTCATCTAAAGGACAGTACAACATCAGAACTTTGATTATATTATAAGAATTGCCTTAATGTGACACCAGATCTCCTGATTGTGCAACACCAGGCGCTGAAGTGCTAGAGGGCACTCGAATTATCCTTCACCCAGGCACAGCCAAGAAGCGCCCGTGAAGGGTGCTGCAGATGGGGGAGATGATAAGGGGATGCTGACAATCAGCATAATACACAGCAGATTACAGCTCCTCTAAATACATTATGAAACTTGAAAAAAAAAATTTGTAACTTTTCAAGGACACCAGTTGCCATAAATCAGCTATTTGTCACTTAGAAAACCCCTTTGTAAAATGCTTGGCATACCTAGGTAGGGCATTATTTTCATGCAGTTAATTATCACTCATAGAAATATAAACTAAGTCCAAATGTCTTTTTTCATGACAAGAATTTCTTTTAAAAAAAATAAAAAAAGAAAAGAGAGAATGTGAACCCTTATGGAAACATCAATGTGAACTTATTCCAAGGCAAACATATGCAAGTAGGCAGACTCTTAGTATTTGTACAATTTGTACAACTGTTTTACTAGGAGTCTGATTAATGGGAGAGGAGACAGGTGCATGTTATTATTTAACTGTCTTGAAGAGAAAACTAAGACATAGCAGGAAAAAAACCCAAGCAGGAGTTTGGCTGAGTGAAGTATAGGAAAATCACTGGGGAAAAAGGAAAGTTCAATATTCAGTGTTTGTACGTACCACAGGGAAGGATGTGAATTGGGCTTTACTTTAAAACGAACAAAGATAAGCCATACTGAAAGCACATTATTGATCTAATTTCTTGGTTGATGCAAGCATTTCAGCTTTGTCTGCTAGATCAGATGAGAATGAAAGAGTTTGTATGTTTAGATGGTGTTTTTTTCAGATTCCATATGACAGATGTCATTTCACAATAAGCTCAGCACTGACAATTTCAAATGTCTGGAATGAAAAGCAGTATACTGGTTTATCCCAGCCAAAGATCCAGCCCCAATTTCACTCTCCTCAATGTTTCTAATACCAAGATTTGTTTCCAAAGAAATTGATATCAACCAGGTACCTGAGTGAGTGCAGGCATTACTGGCCCATGTATTTTTCTAAACTTGCTGAAGTTTCTACATTTCTTAGTCCACTACTTAGACTGCCAGAAGTCCTTCTGAACTTTGTATATATAACAAGAAAATTCCATTCAGAATAAGAAAAAAGTGTCTGAGTCAACGTTTTCAAATTCAAATCCAGCCGGTTTTTCAATTCGTTCACTGTGACCAGGCAGAAGGATGATTTTTCTTTAGCCACAAGGTCCTTATTAACAAGAGAGTTTTCCTCAGACTTCTCTCACAGTATCAGGTGCCATCATGGCCAAAACACAACTATGGTTATGGAAAACCCCATCCAACCAAAACAAAAGCTCAAGGAAGCCTCTCTCCTATGTCACCTCTCCCTATCATAAACAAACTGGAAATCAAAGTACAAAAATAATACAATTGATAACACATAGAGAGACAATAAGTATCGCTGTACAAATCTGATTGCAACTCCAATAAATCTGCCTCTTTACTCTAGTTGTTAAAAGAAAGAAAAGAAGATTAAATTGCTTTGAATTTTTTTTCTCTCCCTTTTGAAACAACTTTGATTGAGAACAGGGAGAAGAAGGATTATAAAACATGATGATGATGACTCCAAAACAAGGATGGGTTAACCTCAGAAAGTTCAGTTGTCTGTAGTCAGAGAAAGTATCAGGGAGGATTTTTTCAAAATAGCTCAGTGTTGATCTAAACTTACTTCAGCTGAAGTCAACAATCAAACTCCCTGTGGAAGAAGAGTCAGTGACTTTGAAAGTGATACTTGCAAAGAAAAATACTTCTGCTGGCTTTGATCATGTAATTGAGATAGGAGTTTAACAAGATCAAGATTCTCAAGATTTCTTCTTGGACTTAAATATTGACTCTTACATTTAATTACTGACTAAATAACCTCTGAACTGCCGAATTTATTAACCGTAAAGTTCACTTTGGCACGAGATGTTACTCACAGACTTTTTATGTTTTATCTCAACTGTAGTACTGATCACACCAACTCTGTGTGTACCGCTTCAAACAACCAGATGAGAAAGCCCACTAGGCAGTTCTTGTTTATTTAAATATTGTAAATTGAGAGCTGAAAATGCTACAGCTTGAGACACATTCAAGTATTCATATTCATTAAAGAAATTAATTTTGGAAAATTCATGCTCCCCAGTTTGCATCACTTTGGATCCCAGAATTCCTTCACTGGACATAATTTGGCACAGTTAAAAAGACCAATTCTCAAGAGGAATCATGAACTGCTTTGGGAAAGCTGCTGGTGAGGAGTGAAATGGATCATCCCTGTGAATAAGCCTAAGGAACCTGTGTCTGAATTCACATTACAGCCTGATCTCACCAGCTCACTTCAGACCTGAGGGTTCTTTGAAAGCCATACTCAGAAAGGACATTCTTGTTGTCTACATCTAAAACCCACTAATAATTCAGATGTTATTTTAACTGATGTTCCTTGCAATTCAAGACAATACTTTCTCTTTTGGCTTTATTATGAAATTTTCACATGGTTTGTACCAACATGAGACCAAAAAATGGCTTTGTGTCCCCTGTGGGGTCTTCCTATCAGTGATCTGATTCTACTGACAATCTCTGGACAGACTTTGAGATTATTTTCTCATAAAACAGTTTTAGATTATATTCTCATAAAATAATTTTATATTATCTTCTCATAAAATAGCTGACTAGAATCAGATATCTTTTTTTGGTTTGTTTTTTTTTAATTTTTTTTAGGAAGTGGTCTTGCACTAAAAGGGTGGGTTTGACATAGAGAAGTACAGACAGTTTTATTTTATGTTTTATTACAGTGCTAAATAGAATTTCTGCAGTGTGTGTGATAGCTGTGCAAAACTTTTCACTGCTTTAATAAACCCTAGTGCCAGAGATGTTACTTTTAGCTCAACAAGAATTTGGGCCAATGTGAGGAAATTTATATCTACGATGTAGGATTTTATATAGGGGTTTTGGGAGGAAATTTGGGAGATTTTTTTGCATTTTTGAAGGATCTCTTCCTCCACTTAATTTTACTGTTGGGATATCCTTTGACTACTATCTTAGTAAAATGAGTGAATAAAAAGACAGGAAGATACAGCATTCTACACTAAAATAAGCACCTTCTGTTATCAGTAAAATTACAGATTTTGAGAGGAGTTAGCACCTTCAAGGATTTGGCTTAATAAAAGCAGCAGAGACTTCAAATTTAACTGCAAATTCCCTTTGACGCACAGAATTTATGGCAAAATTCCACCAGAAATAAGAACGAAGTAAGAAATCTTGAACATACACATACACACTTAATATGTCAAAATAGAACTGAGATATTTGATGCAAAGTTAAAAATGTAGGAAACTTTGGGACTTTTTTCCTTGAAAGCTGATATAAAAGATAAAGAGAACTTAGTATTAAGTAAAAAAAAAAATTCAAAACATAATGGAAGAGGGATATAGTAATGGAAGGAAATACTCATAGTGTAATTAATCAAATATTTTTAACTAAAAAAAAAATAATAACCACATCAAGTCAAACAATAGTGAAGTGGGAAACATTAGCTTTAATTTTAGCCGCAATAAGGAGCATCAAAAATTTCTAAAAGACAAGAGAGAGAGATTTGCATCTTTGCACGGGTTTGATTTTGCGAGCAGCGAAACACATCCAACCCCACACAACCATCTGCTGAGGGCAAACAGCTGGGGCTGGACCTTTTCCTGAGCTGTTCAGGTGTTATCCTGAACCTCCAGGAAGCTCTTAAAGGTGGGAGAAAGTCTCTCTTTTTGAGTCACAGCCAGTGCTCCAACACCTGGATCTGCCCATCAGCAACTGCAATCAAGCAAAGGGCAGCAATAGGCTCTGAATAGGAAAGACCCATTTGGAAACAACAGTGCCTAGGAACAGATGCCTGAATTTAATCACAAGAAAGCCCTCAGAATTGATGGGATAAAACAGTTAGGACACATGGGAAAGATGTGTTCACTCCAAGAAAACTCAGAACTTTGGGATATGAGGATAAACTCATCCTAGGGTGCAAAGCTGAGCCCGGCAGCATTAAAACTGAAGCCTGCTGTGAAGGAAACTTGTCTTCCCAACAGGGCCCAGATACATCTTTATGAACTAGATCTTGAGCAGAAATAATTTTAAAAGACAAGACTTTCAAACACTACTTTTAAAAAGTTCCAAAATATCAAGCAGGTGTTGATCACCAAAAAAATTTATCAATTCAGCTATTTCAAGATGTACCATTAATACACAGTAGAGACATTTCCCCTGTCTGAAAATCTCTGACAATATATGTATACCCCAGTCTATAATAAATCACTGTAAAGATCAGTTGCAATTTTAAAATACTTTGAAATGATGTATTAAATTTTTATCCTCCCAAAATAATAACTACCTAACACTGACCAGGCACATATTTTGAAGTGGGATGTTTTCAATGACTCCAATAACTTACAAATAGTTGAAGTAGATCTGTTTTGTTAAAAAAAAAAAAAAAGCAAAGTCAAGACCTTTCTTCCCAAGATCTAACCTAGAGAATATTTTGACAGCTAAATTATAAACTATGAGAACCAGGGGAGTTGTTATGGACCATCAACTATAGCGAAGCCAGGGAGTGTTATTCAATTAATCATTTTACTCATTAGAGGTAAGTAAAAGCCAAAATAAAGTTAATCAAAGTCTTTTATGCCCTGTGTTTAGAGCAGCTCCCTGTGTCTTGATGGATTCTTCTTGTACCACGGACAATGTTTCAAAGACAGATCAATAAAGAGAGATGCCTAAAGTTTTGAAAATTAACACCTTTCTCTAGTTATAAGTCAATCAGGAAATAATACCAAAAAGAGTTGAAGAAGTCAACACAAGTTCAGTGGGACCTTAACATGTGTGTCCCAAATTGCTAGATTTAAGTCGTTCTATTTTTCCAAGCAGCTAATTTTCCCTTTTTGAAGTACTCACAGAAGGTCGGGATCAGTTTAAACATCAAAGCTCTATGAATTAAACAGCTTCATGGAAAACAGAGGAAGAAAACTTGCCTGAAGAAAGACTCTACACTGATGCAACGTGGCCCACCTCCTTTCCAGGCCAAATTGGGTGTTTGGATATCAGTCCAAAGCTGCACTGGCACAGTGGAGAGGAGCTGAGAGCATGGCTTACCTGACACACATAAAAATACACACATCCCCCTCCCCAAGGGTCTTTTGTCCCTGTAAAAAACCCTCTTTGACTAATTCTGTGCTTTCAACTATCAACTGAATTTTTATGGATTTCTGCTGACATGTTCTATAATGTTTCAAAACATGGTAGGAAAGACAATACATGAAGTATGAACATCGATTGCTAGAAAATAATCCACAACTCCAGGTCTCTGGAAATTTATCAATAAAAAAATTCAGTGAAAATAGTTCTCCTTTAGAAGAAAACAGGGCTGCTTCTTTTAATCCATTTCTAAGACAATGCTCTTTTGACAACTATTGTTAAACTGCCTTTCTTAATAGGTGTTAAAATGCCTTTCTTAATAGGTGTTACTCCAATTTCATTTCTATTCAGCAGGCCTAAAGACAGTATATACTTTAGTATAAAATTAGTAAAAAATTAATTCTGAACATAAAGGCATTTATGATTAATAACCTTTTATCGTGATGACTAATGGAAGACTTCCATGAACTCTGCAGTTTTGATTCCTTTGGGAATTTTAAGAGAGGGCACTTATAAAAACATAGCCAAGTTGGCTTAAAAACTTGAGACAGAAATCTCACAAAATCAGATTCAATTCTTTAGCCAAATCTAGAAATGTTATAATAATACTGAAACAAAATCTCTTGTGTCATCCTTCAGTATCTCAAAATCCCCAGGAAGTGCCATGATGGGCAGAATGACAGAGCAGAGAGGTGGAAATGGGATCTGTAAATTTGAGGCTCATCTGCTCCCCCAGCCACTCCTTAAAGCAGAATTACTGCCTTCCATTTGCTGTTCCATCAAACAATACAGGAGGCACCATTCAGCAAATCAAAGGTGAAGATAGCCTGAAGATCGACTCTGTCCACAAGCCAGTTGATGTCCTGGTCATGCTGAGCTGATATTGAGAAACATTTCCCAGAAGAACTCAGCCAGATTCTCAAAGCAAAATGCCTCAGCATGGCTCAGTGCTGGCTGACTGACTCATGCTGGTGGGACTCCACTAATTTCTTTGGAATTGCATCAGCAGTGAAATCAAAGAAAACAGTGATAAATCAGATTTTTTTTTCTTTACCTTTGCCATCTCTGCTGCTGTGCTTTAGCGGCATAAATGATTAAAAAAAAAAAAAGGTGCAAAATGTAATACTATCAAATATACATGGAGGATATGTTCCATTTTTCACGAACAACATTTTTTTTAGGAACTGAGCTCCCGGAGCCCAGGTTCTTCATACAAAAAGAAAAAAGGAACAGAAAAGGAGTTGTGTGAGTTGTTTGGCCATTTCTAACTTCACAAAAGTGCTTTCTCGGTTTTATATTTCAGGTTAGAAGGAAATAAGCTTTGAGAATATGATAATTTTTTAAAAACCTCTACCCCCAAAAATATGAAGTGGATGGGAGCATCCACTGGAGGGAAGACATGCTACACTGTTGAAACAAATACCCTGGTTCAAGCAGTATGCTCAGCTCCAGCCAGGACACCTTTTCTCTGTCTCTTAAGTAGATTTATTGCTATTCCAAAATAAGCTGTACATGAGGATGCAGCAGAGAGAAAGCAAAGAGATAAAAGTAGCCAAAGTCCTCAGTTTATTAATTCATCAATGCATTTTTTAAACACATAACTTTTTTAGAATGCAAATTGCTACTCTGCCGGCACTTGGGGTTCATGTTAAAATATCCTGAATAATGAAGTTTTGTTTGTTTGGGTTTTTTTTTCATCTGTTTAAAACGTAAGTAAAAGAATATTCAAAGTGCATGTCTGGGGCCAGTTGTCATTTGCAGGGAGTAATGGGCTTCATGAATTTCATGGCTATCTGACATTCTCTCCCTTCTCCCTTTGAATTCTGAATAGCAATGGTTAAAATATTATTTTAAACTGCAAGCGTTGACCTTTCCGAGGTGGGTCCCTCCACGGAAGGTGAAGGGCAGGTGTCCTGCTGAGATAATGTCACTCCTCAGCTGGCTGAGATCCATTGTGAAGTGCACTCAGAGTGTGACGTTATCCCAGCACGAGCCGTGCCCCCCGGGGCGCCCGGCTGCTGAAATGACAGAGCTGAAAGGTGGTCTGAGCATGGCAACAAAGGGAAAGTTTCACATAAGGGATGGTGGCTCCGTGTAGTGCAGCTGGTTAAAATAATTAATAAACACCGAACTGACAGAACAACCAAAATTCCAGTCCTACCCCGAGGACAGCTTCCAGAAAATGCCATGGGTGCAATATTCCCTGTAATATCCGGTCTAATATTCAATCCCTGCATCAGCTGCTGCAATCCTGCGCCAGTCAGAGCCATTCATATGAGAGTGAAATCTGCAAAACTTCATAAAAGTCAAGTGGATGTCAATGGGACTATCATGAGCTATTATGGGAAATGTATTCAAGCTATGATACAATGCCAATGGACAATTCATGACTAAATTATTCACTGTGATTTATTTGCCACCGTATCTCACTTTGTGGCAGGCATGTGGGAGATTTTCCAGGTTCACAACTAGTCCTGGAACAAACACAGGCTGCCTGTAAGCCTGCATTAGAGCTGGAGGGAATATCAAGACAATTTCTTTATCGAAACTAACCCCAAAGTCCTTACCTTAAGGCCTCCCTCCAATGTATTTCCTAGTTTAAAAAGCAAAAGTTTTTACCACAAAAGCCCTGTACCAGACCACAGGTGTGTGAGGAGGAGAGCTGGAACGAGGGGAAAGGCACCCCATGAAGCTCAGGATGAAGTGCTGCCAACAAAAATGAGTGGATATTGAATTACAGACACTTGTGGTGACTTGCAGCAAAGCCAGTCACTGTGGGCTAAATTTGCACTCAAGCTTGCAGAGGTAGAAAGGGAGAAACCACTATTTTTACTGAGAAGGTTTTCTATTTTTAACCTGCCCTTCCTTTCTCAGGTATGGTAGCTCCTCTCCAAGGAGGCATTTTGGCTGGCATTGAGATCCAATGGCTCCAACTGAAGCCCCAAACCTTTGGCAGCAGCCATGGGCACAGACAGCAAAATCCAGCCCTCCTCCACAGAGACAGGCAGGATCCGTATGGCTGAAGGTGCTAGCACTTTTCTAAACTGTTTTAGTCCATCTCTAATGGAAATCTAATGGAAATCATAAATTACTGAAAAAGGTCCACAGGTGCTGAAATTTACTACTGTGTTGACTGCTGGCAAGGTCTGAAAGTGAGGAACAATGCAAGATGTGCTAGGAAAATGAAATATTTATGACATTCATATTCTCCCTCAAGCTTAAAAAAAAGCCACCCAGCAAACCTTTTGCTTAGTGACCAAATAATAAAGCCAAAAAATAAAAAACAAAACAAATGTGCAGGGATAAAAGGAAAAAACCTTGACCCATGCGGGTGCTTTAAAACTATCATTGCGAAGGGGATCCTTCTCATAGCAGGTCATTGGGTTTATTTATTTTATTATTTAGAGTATTGTAATTTTATCTGAGCATAAGAATAAATTGGTCTCAATGAAGAGAAGAATGGAATGGCTCATCATGTTAAACTCTGAATAATCAATGACATTTCTCAATATGCTATTCAGTACAGTACATTATTAGATATTATATGCACAGAGAGGAAGTTGAGATAATTTTTCCCACAAGTAAACGCTTGCTGTAGTTATTGTAGTTTGCATGAGACAGGAATGACTTGGAGCAAGGACAATAAAAAAGCAGGGGGGAAATTACACTACAGATTTGATCTGGCTTCCACAATCAGTTTGGCAATTGGTTTCATTGGGAACAGCTTCAAGCCTTGCAAGAATTAATGAAAAATAAAGGTTGGCTTTGAGCGGGATCGGCACAAAAAATAATGTGAATGGCATGAAAGGTTTTGATTTTATGCATTAGACATGGGCAGGGGGTGAAGAACAATCACTTCTAGATTTTCCAAATATGGAGCTGGATATGAACTTGGTGGCAGTCCTGTTTTAAACAATTCACACCTAGTTGCACCTTGCAGGCTCCGCAATCACTCTGATGTCTACCATATGTGCAGAACGACAATTTAAAAAATGGGGTGACACTAAAGCTAGGATCTTTCTCATAAGGGGCAGCTCTATTGCTATAACACACTTTGGGTTTTAATGCCAATTCTTGAAAGCTAAGCCTATCCTTGAGAGTCAAGGACGAGCTGGGTTTTATGCAGAAAGACAGAGAGTAAAAAGAGACAAGTAAATGACTCTCCCATCAAACCCAGACACCGAGAGCCCACGGGAGACTGTTGTGTCCTTCAGCATGAGCCGACTGTCCCTCCAAGCCCAAGAACATTTTGGATTATTACTCCTGTCTTCCTCTCCCTGGAATGTGCCGTGGATGACGGATCAAGCCTGATTTCTAAATGACTCCACAAGAGGTCACCAGAAGACGAACAAATTGTTGTCATGGATTTTGTAATGTCATTCCTCCAAATTTCACAGACATTGGTGTGTATCTACTGAATTGGACGGGAAGGACTTCAAAGAAAAAGAGGATGACAAGTCATCCTTGTGGCATCCTGCATCCCAGCAAGGTCAGAAAGGAAACGGGGTCAGAGCCAAAGGATGTGAGTGACGTTGTCTGTGTGTCACAGGATTGGCCTCCTATCCCTTGTGGGCTGGGGCTTTGAGATGTTCCTGCACCCTGCAACAGAGCATGCCAGAGAGACACCCAAGTTAGAATGGTCTGAGCTACTTCTGAGAGTGAAAAAGTACAGCCATGTTTGCAGAGAGCTCCAACACTCGTTTGCAGCTGGAGGCAGAACTAATGAATGAGTTTCTGCTGTTGCTGCTGCAGCCACACTGAGCTGGCTCCTCTGGCTGTGCTGAGAGGACACGTGGCTCTCCCAAGGCTCCATGGGCTGTGCCATCCCAGTGTGCCCCTGGCAGGGAACTAGCTGAGCCTCAGGGAATTATCATGGAAGTCTGGTCTATCCACAAGCTGTCTCTTCCAGCCCACTGATAAACCCATCAAATTAAAATGAAGAGCAGGCGCTTGGTAGGAGTTCATATTTTAGACAGCTTAATGAGAAACTGTTGGAGGTCAGAGTGACATTAATCCCCCACAACACAGGGATAGACTTGGAAGTGGATAGAAACTTTCTCCAGCCCCTGCTCAGCAAAACATTCAGGTATGGGCTCACCCAGAAGCATTACAGCTGGCTTATTCATATACTTCATATGGAGCATGGGAGAATATGTGCCTTCAAAAAAACCACACTGTCTGGGATCTAAAGAGACAGATAAACCAATATGTTCATTTTTGATTTGCTTGTGACATTTGAAAGGCTCAGGAGCTGTGAAATTCTGAGTCTGGAAACCGTTTCCCAGTGCTGTTTTGTGTGCTGATTTGATTTGTACAAGGATCAGCCTGAGACAGGTCACGGAGAGCAAATCACTTTAGTAAGCTAAACAGTAGTAATAATTTTAAGTGCTATTTTCCCCTTGAGATTAATTTTATTTTCTAATATAACCAGAGGCCAGTCAGAGAAAGAGGAGAAGAGAATGACATTTTCCTGGATCCTAAAAGAAAGCTTAATGATGGAGAGGAGGTTCAAAGATAATGGGAAATGGGGAGAGGCAACTGTAATAACACAGGAAGACTTTACATTTATGGAGGATGAAATTCACCCTTATGTATGGGGCTAGGACAAGGATCATAAAGTTTAAATGTTTACCCAGCACAGAGGTGGATTTCACCCCTGGTTACTTGTCTGTCCTCAAAGTGTGCACACACAGAGCTGAGAAAAAGAGAGCCATAGCTCAGGATAAGGCTTTCAGACCAGCAGGCTAACACAGCACTGTTTGTACTTTATGCACAAAGCAGCAGTGTCAAAGATAATACTAAATATCAAAGATTGTTTTATGGATTTCAATAGACAGGTGTGTGTATAAAGACAGGAGAGGACAAGTGGTTTAGAATCAAATAAACCAAGAAAATCAACAGGAATATCCTTTTCTCCTGGATGAACTATGAAGCTCTGGGCAGCCTTTCCCCAGTCATTAAAAAGCAGCTTTTTCCCAAAATCCAGCATAAACCTGACTTCTCCAGTCAAAAAGGACAGTGACTGATCCCTGGGTGTAACAGCTCAGTTACATCCATTCTCCATGTGCTTCACCATTCCTGCAGGATGCATTTCCACATCTTCATCCTTCATAATGTCTTACCCATGCCCATTTACTACTTCCCATATAAACACAGACACTTCCTCAAAACATTCTTTCAGTCCATTGTTTGCCAGCACTGTCACAAACTCTGCTCTGGGGTTGACTAATAATTTGCAGAAAAATCTTATAGTAATTGTAGATTGTGTGGTCCTACAATTACAAGCAAACAAAGAATTTCATATGAAGAAATCCTGTATTTCCTGTAGTTAGGAGTCCTCTAACTTGTATGGGGCTTACGTCAGCTTCCAACAGGCCTAATAAAAAACTCTTAGTAGCTTCTGTGGGGTGTGGGTTGTGTTCTATGGCCTTTTAGAAAAAGCAGTGATGTTAAGTTCATCAAAAGCCTCTGAAAATTGATGCTGATTTGGGTAAAATGCTGAATGAAAAGAGCAAAGATAAGGATAATTTTTCTAAAGGCAATATTACTTTCTAAAAGGCAGTAGTGTATCTGCATTTCTTCTACATTTTGCTTTTTCTTAGATATCAAAGATGGAAAAGGCCAAATAAAAAGTATGAAATGTTGTGAATTAAATTCAAGACTTTTTTACCCAAAGGAAAAGAAGCCAAAACAGCAACATATATCACAAACTCAGATTTCCAGTTTAGGAGGAGGTAGCTTTGACTTCTATTTTTAAGCTAAAAAAAAAACCCAAACAAACAAACAAAAAAACCCAACCAAAAAAAAACCACAAAAAACCCCAATAACAATCCAATGACAACAACAACAAAACTCCAAACCAAAACAAAATATTTTTGCCATCTTGAAACTGAAAATCTAAGCCCAGCCTAACTAATGGAGCTAAAGCTCATCTGCACATTCAGCTCCTGAGTTGCCTCCTCTGAAACTCCCTCTGGATTGTCCCTAAGGCAGCACAGCCATGGAGGATTAAACGTTAATCAAACCCCAACTACAGTTTTAATCTTGCAGGCACTTACACACATAAAAAACTTCCTATATGCAAGTAGCCCTTTTGAGTTCAAAGCATTTACTTTACCTATATAAAGTTATTTACATGCACAAGTGTTTGCAGGTTCAAGGCCTATAACCTGAAAAGCACAATAATGTTTTCAATAGTCCCTCTTGAGCTACTTCATGGCAGTTCACTCTTGGAAGGGAAGGAGTTTCTGAGTATCTATCGTTCTAACTAGTGTTCTTCATCTGGCCTCTCTCTGATTCTTCACAACTCACCAGATTTAAAAATATGGTATTTTCTACAACTGTTTTACTGGAGATGCAAAGCATATGGTAAATTTTGAGTAAACTGTGTGCCCTTCCCTAGAGAAAATACATTTAAAAATAAACCTGCTATGGAGTCTATAAAAAGGCATCACATTTTCAACACACAGCTAAGTCACTGCTGCACAATACAGAAAAATTAAGACAGCTCCAATGAGTACAACTTGTCTAAGCAAACAAGGAGAAGTACAGGGAATTGGTGCAAAAGAAATCTAAAAATCAAAGTGACATCACTAACACTAAAGCTTCCCTCTATTAAAGTCTCTTATTGTCATGTTTATCCTCCAAACTGTCCTCCCTGCATCCAAAATGGACCAGTCTGTCTCACTTAGGAGCTGATTCGGTGACAGGATCTACAGGGGATGCACATCTGCAGCGTTGTGAAGCCCAGTGCTTTTCCCATATAAAACTCTCTATAGATGGCAATTCTTCCCACCGTTGCTAAATATAATGAGTCCTGCAGTGGAACTTGGCAGCTCCTTAGCATTGTACAGCAATTACCAGGAAGAAGTGAAGAACACCATCATTTCCAAATGAAAGAATGGGGAATTAGACGAGCATAATGTAGCTCTCCACTGGAATAAGGATGGGACACTGGAATTCTATGGCATCTTTTTTACATATACAAATGGGCTCTTCTGATTTCAAAGATGCTCGGAGCAGCATAAATAGTCTTTTGTCAACTAAAAATCAGCCAGTCCCTGAGCTGAAGTCAGAGGAGTTTCCACTACCTGAAGAAAAGACTTTGTATTTCTTGTCATAAATATCCTGCTCGGAATTGGAGAGCACATTTTAAAGAGGGAAATAGAACAGAGCTGATCCTACCAAATAAATAAAGCAAAATATACTGCACCAGCCATTTAGATTGCCCCCAAAGCAACTCCTTTCTCTTTCTCTCCTGAGCTTGAGTCTACATGAGAAAAGAGTGACCCCTCATTAATACCCTCCTTACAGACTGCTTATTGTTTTTACTTGTTTTATTTCCTTGCACTTGGAAATAGAAGCAATAAATTTCCAGGGAAATGAAACTCACTTATCAGATTTTCCAAGCATCAAGTTTCATATTAGGAAAGGGGAAAAAAAAAATCATTCTAAGGGGACTCGGTACAGCTGTAAACCAATATGTGGAAGCTCTATCAGAGAATAAACCCTCCTGGTAGACTCACTCTTATAAGCCTCAAGTTTCAGTTAGAAATTTTCTTGAAAGGGCCAACAAATTTACAGGGCAAGTATTTAGTGATTCACAATCCAGACCCCTCAAATCAAATCAATGCAACTGACATTTAACAAGGTCAAATATTGTCATGTCTGAAACAAATGTGGATGGCCATCTTTATCAGATTTTTTTTTTGTTTAATTTTCCTTCCAATAATTTGTTGTTGTTGTTGGGATTTTTTTTTGTTTGGTTTTTTGTTTGTTTGGTTTTTTTTTTTTTAAATCTAACACCCTGATGGGAAAATCAGGAATAAGAAATTTTTAATTGAAAAAGTTCTGTTCACTCCTCAAAAATATTTCGATTTTTTTTTTTAGTAGACAGATATTTTGGTATTTTCCCCAATGCAAGTTCACTAATCACTGCCCAGTTCTCCTTCTCAGTGTCCTTCCGAGTGACCTTGCTGAAAACCGACCTCACACAGAGACCAGGACAGGGTCAGGCTGACAGACAAAATCTTGGACCAGGCTCTACCACCAGGTATCACTTTATAAATCAAGATTAGTACCACAAAACTTAGTGCAATGGCCCTATAATTAAATCTCTCCAGCAAGAACTTAGTTCACACAGGGAAATCCTCCCACGGGGGTAAATATTAATGTTGGGGAGTGGGCGCATGGCAAGGCTATTTCAAACCACTGGCCAAAGTGAAAGGAATTTTGAGGCTCTTTAGACTCATTTTTAAAGGCTGGGTCTGGCATGAAAAATTCCTATTGCTCGTGTTTATACACAATTCTACACAGCGACAGAGAACGGAAGAGTTGTCAAATATCTGAGCACAGGGGAGCACAGGGGCACGAGGGGCAGGCAGGGATGCAGCAGGGATGCGGGAAGGGATGCAGCAGGGATGCAGGAAGGGATGCAAGCAGGGATGCAGGCAGGGATGCAAGCAGGGATGCAGCAGGGCCACCTCTGCCAGCAGCTTTGCCTGCAGCACTTTATTCATTCCCTGACATCCGGGACTGGCTGGGCTCCTGCCTCCGAGCAGCTCCTCCAGACTGTCAGGCAAGCCTTAAATTCTACATCAAAGTTACTGCTAGATTCCAACGAGGAGACACTTCAGTGTGTCCCAATCAGGCCTTAATCTTTAAGTGCTGTTTTTTCTCTCTCTCTTAAAGATCATGCTGGTTTTTCCCTCTCCCCAAGAGCTCTAGCTGAGCCAAAGCAAGCGTCGCTCAGCCATCAAAACAAGCTAGAGCAAAATAATGCTTTTTTTTTTCCTGATGACTACCACGAGGAGGCACTGCAGCCTGCTTTATAGAGGATTTTTTTAGTTATTAAAAAAAAGAGGAAAAAAAAAAGAGGCAAGAAAGAAAAGAGAAGAGGAGAGGAAAAAAAAAAAAAAAAAAGAACCAACCACGCTGGTGAAGTGTCTATTCGACACCAGCACAGCTCTGGTGTCATTCCCTATTTAATGGCTGTCAGTGAGGGGGAAAGACAACGTGGTGGGTAATTAAAACCAAATTGCAGGCAGGAGATGACTGCAGAAGGATGATATTGTCATTAATACTGATTTAACATGCACCTGGGTAAGGTGAGAGAGTGCAGCTAGGGAAATCGCAAAGGCACCAGGGTTGCCTAATTTAAAGATGTAGGGTTTCCAGCCGAAGCATGTTTAAAACCCGAATAAAACCATCATATTATGACAGCGGATATAAAACTGAAACAAATGTGCTACACATGTCTGTTAAAAAGAAAAAACTCTCCAACCCTGTGTTCACAGCAAAGCAAGCGCTGCATCCTCTCTGAAGTTCAAAAGTTTTTTTTTTTTAAAGAAGGTTTTTTGTTGGGTTCTCTCATATCTTGGTTTCTAATGTGTTCGGTGCTTCCTCTGCTTTTACAAAGCTGACTGACAAGAAGGGACCTTTGTTAGACGGAGGGGGAAAAAAAAACCCACTGAAAAATCCAGTCTGTCTCACAGAAAAAAAAATTCTGCTCCATTAATATTTCAGGGAGTAAAGATCTCCCACCTCGAATTTAGTGCAGGACTGTGGTACAATTCATTTGTGAAGAAAGGAAAACTGTGGACTGGCTACTGAGACAAGAGATAAAACAAGGAAAGTTTGTTAAAGACAGCATGTTACACACTACAGAGGTTTGTGTGGCTCCAGCCCTGACCGGCTTCGTTCCCAAGGCTCAACCCCAGATCCAGCAGGGCTGGGTAAAGCTTGCCCAGCATATTGCTAAATGCAATGTAAATCAGCAGCTCTTAATTATAAATTCAGCTACTGGACTTTTCCTTAGCGAAACAATGCAGTTCAAAGCTTTGAGAAAAATTTTATGACACCTAAAGGTGAAAAAAGTATCTTAGAAAACCTATACTCCTCCCCTTGTCTTTTTAATTTTTTTTTTCTTTTTTGAGAATTTACACTCTGGACATCACATCAAATAACTGAAAGGGGGGGGTGCAACATATTGCTGTACAGGAAAATGTCCAAATTACATCTGAAATCGGGGTAAGAATCAATAAATCTCCTTTTAGTTTAGTTGTAAATGAAATGTGTGTATGGAAATTACCACCTTTCTGACTTACTCTTAAAAACTGAGTCATTATACAAGTCATGAAGATATACATACGTTCCATGGAGGAAACATATTAAAAGGTGAAACTTCCAAATGAAAAAAGAAAAGAAAAATAAAGGCAAAATAAAAATAAAGATTAAAGAGCTCAGGTAGAGAAAATAAAGGTTATGTGATGGGTCCTGACCTAAAGGCTGTTGAAATCTGTGATGAAGTTCTGGAAATTCAGTAGACTTGATCAAACTCATAACAAATATTATTATGACAGGCTTTCACTGTTTCATTTTCCCTTTTGCAAGAATGTGAAAGGTACAATTAGGCTTTTAATTAAACCGCAGAAATGTTTGTCACCTTCTCACTATTTGCACGATTTTTCTGCAATTCCCAACGACCTGTGAATTAAATACTCCTCTTCCCCTCCCAGCCCTGCAAACAGGGACCAGCCCCTGTCCTTGGGGGCTGCTGCTTTTGGGGACACCAGCGGGTTCGCAGCGTTAGCCGGTGGCAGAGGGCTCAGAAAATGCTCATTTTTCACAGAGTGCTGCAAAAGGAGCTCAGCTCCGGGCCGGATCATCCCCAGAAAGGGCCAAGCGTGCCGAATTCCCGAAGCCAGAGGGAAGCGGGCGAGGGGTGGCAGATGCGGAGCTGCGGGACCGCGGCTCCTGCGGAACGCGGACAATTCCCCGCCGGGCTGGGGCAGCAAAGATAAAGGCACGGCTCGGGAAAAGCTCCGATCTCCTGACAAGACAGGCAGAGAAGGACCCAGGCAGGCAGGTGCTGTTTCTCCCCGGGCTGGACGCAGAACAGACAAGCTGCTAGAAAAGACTGGCAAAAAACCACGAGATCTGCCGAAGTCAGTGTGAGTTTCGCTGACTTGTACTGAATAGACTTGGAAAGCAGCTTCAGTATCAACAGTTCCTAAATTAAAACCTGTTTAGGTGATCATCAGATCGTGCACTTGCTTGCCTGTTTCACTCAAATTATCTTTTTCCCCATATTCTAAAAACTGGAACTCCAGTGACACTCACAAACAACATATGTTGGTCAGATGAACATAACATCAGCTTTTTTTTTTTTTTTTTTTCCTGTGTGTCTGTGTATGAATATTTTATGGCTCAGTATTTTCCAGATCCAAGATCAGAATTCAGCTATCAATTTTCTGGACCCTGACACTCCATTTTCTTAATTGGTAGTAATTTAAAAATCAAGTGACTTATTTGCAGTCTACTTTCTTGTTTGAGAAAAAAAGGAAGCAGACATCTTTATAATAGCTGCCTAGAGAAATGTCATGACAAATTGCAGCATAGATCAGAAATACTACTTAGCAAAGAGCTTAATACAAGCAGCTTAATACATAAATACGAAAAACTAGGAGCAGGATAAAAAAAAATCCTAATCTCTTTTGCTCAACTTTGAAATCTCTAAGGCCCACATCCTATAAAATCTCGGTGCTTTATTTTATGATCACAAGGAGCCCTCCTCAAGTTAGTAACTCTAATAGAGCTCATGCCTAAAAATCCACTGTGATAAGACTTAAAGTACATTTTCTAGTTGGGAATATTGGTTGCAATTTTTCCTTCCTGATCATTCTTTTCTCTCACTTATAAAATACATATTCTGTTATGATTTCATCTGTCTAAATAGAGGGATTCAGATAAACTACTTCCACTACTGCATCAAAACATGATCTAAACGTCTGGATAGGAATCAATTAAATTCTCCTTTTCACTTTGAAAAACTTGCCAGAGGAATAGCTTTATTTCTATATTAGTTGTTTGAGAGTTAGAGGGATTTTCTCCGCATTCAGGTCCCTATAAAAAACCTGTCCAAGGACAGTTAATTTGGAAATTTTTAGGGTTTTTTTAATGCACATAAAATAGATCATGTTGCAATTTCTTTTATGACACAAGGTGAAAGCATAAGAGCCTCTAATATTGTTTTATGTTCAGTTCACTCTGAAATCAGAGAAAAAAATCCAGAGAAAAAAGTCACTTTCCAAATTCTGTCATCCCTGCACTTACAAACAAAGGGGATTATTGAGAGCTCAGTGCTAACAAGGCTTCAGGTACCAAAAAAGAAAGTTGTGTGTTCCTCAAATATCCCCACAAAAGGAAGTGATCAGTCTTCAAAGCAACTGATAATTCATGGACAGAAAACAATGCTCAACCCAATAAAAGCAGCTCTTCTACAGTGAGTTGGAAATCTGACCCCATTCCCAATAGCTGACTGCAATAAAGCATGGAAAATCATGAAGCAACTACCTGACACTTAATACTGGGTTATTATTAGAAAACTATTTTCTTGTGGAGGAAAAGAAAAAAAAAAAGTCATTTTCTCGTATGGCTACAAGAAAAAGGAAAATAACATCCCTTTCACCTTTTAAAAATACTAATGGCTCTACATTGAGTTTATTTGCAGTTGAAGAAATACATGGGACAAACCTTCCCTAGGTGCAAAGTGATATTGCTCTGTGGGTTTCAGTGTAGCTATTTTCATTTATTCTAGGTCTGGACCTGGCAGAGGAATTTTTTAATTTTTTTTTTTTCCCCTGGAAAGGTAACAGCTGCCAGCAGCAAAGCCAGAAACATGCAGTTTCTGTTATATTTTGCTTTCAGATGAAATGGAATGTCTTCGGGGAGCCCAGAGGCATGCTAATGAGACAGGTTCAATGGAGATGGACACACCGAGGCAGCACCTTGGCCCTTGCTCTGGCTGCCCTGCGTGCGGAGCACGGCTCAGCGGCTGGAGAGGTGCCCTGAGGGGCATGGCAGGATTTCCATTGCACAGGGATTCTTGCTTATGAACTTTCATTAACACAGGGTTAATTTCTAAGGACACCAAAGAGTCAAAATGTCTTGCAATTGTTCCAGGACTGCTACACAGGGCTGTTTTTGTACCAAAAAAAAAAAAAAAAATTATTTGGATTCATGCAAATGTATTTTGTTTGCGGAGGGGAATATTGAATGTTGGACTGGTTTTAACTCAGCAAATACTGTAATATTAATGTATTCACTGAGTGGATTAGGAAATTTATCTTGTAATTTGTTGCTGCTACTAGTTGTCATTTTTGATTCCTGGAAAAATGAAATAAGATTTAACTTCAAAAAGTTCTTCTTTATTATCTAATTAAATAAAGGTGGCAGATTAATTGACTAATTGGTGTTCATGTATAGATGGAGACATATGGAAAGGATTTAAGATTAGACATATGGAAAGGATTTCTAAGATCTGTAAGACTGTGAGCAGCATTTTATCAGATGTTTTGTATACAACACGTGACCTGCACAAAATGCTGCATTCAGCATATACGCCAGATTCATAAATGGGTACATCTGAAATTCAGCCTCGTGGACATATTCACAATCAGCAAAGATGCAGACTAGTAATTCCATTTTGGACACAAACCCGGCAACAAGGAGGAATCTTAAATACACACTAAAGTGCCATAATAAATAGTGATTTTTAATTTTTTTTTTTTTTTTTTAGGGACAGACCCTACCATTCATACCCACACTGAGTTATACACAAACACTTGAAAAATACCCATTCAAGCGGGTGGCAGCACAAAAGTGCCAGACTCTGAGTAAGAATCTCAGCTGGCTGAGTTTAATGTGCACACAGAGGGACAAGGAGGGAAGGTGTGGGGATTTAAGCCTCTCCATCTCAGTATTAATTCACAGGGAGGTGGTCTAGACAGCGGAACTCAACGCCACAATGTACACACAGAGCCAACAGATACAACCACGCTCGCAGCAAAAAAAGAAAAAGACCGAGTCAGACAAGCCTTGCAAGAGAAAAACAGTTACATTCTGTTAGGTTAATGGGTTGCAATATCCCTGCCACATCTGCAATGGTTTTAGAGGATTTATACCTGTAGTGAAGCAAACGATGACCGCATTGCATTATCATCTTTCAAATAAATACAATATATTCTTGAAATACTGCTTTGGTCAAGTGCCTGGGATTCTTGTTCGACTCCAGCAAAGATTTTGACTGCAACACAGAATTGCAATGCCTATTTGGGAATTCTAATAGAGCAACTTGCTACAAGGAAAAAAAGGTGGATGCTTTTATCCCCCCAAAAAAGAAAAGGTTTATGCCATCACTACTCTGAAAATGACACTTGAACTTGGGATTTGTGTAAATGTAGTGATGAAATCTTGAAACACTCTAAGAATTTATCAGCTAGAGAACTCTTCACAATGGGCCAAATCAGGAAAGATGGCACTCTGTGTAAAAGTTTTCACCTAGAAAAAGGAGGGTTTTTTCCCAAGTACAGATAGAAATCCAGCAGTCACCCTACAGCTTGTGGAGGTGTCAGTGTTGGAAGAGGCAGGTTTTCTGACTACAATGAAAACAAACCCCATTTATATATTTCAAATGACATGAAATAGAAATTGCCTCCATTACTGATCTTGGAGCAGTCATAGCTCAGTTCTGGAATTAGGATAATTTCTTACAGCCTCACCCAATACTCCTAGGAATTTAGCATGCCATAGTACCAAAACAACTAATTTTTCAGCTCCTGGTGCAAATAGTCCATAAATAAGGGATGATTTGAAGACAGGATTCAGTTCATCCTCTGAATGTGGGTACCACATTATTCTGACTGTATCATCCCCTGCATACTTGACCCAACTGGGATAGGAATTCTTAGTTGAAATACACCCAGGTACCCACAAAGCCCATAAATAATGAATAAGAAATTTGAAGATACTGATACTTTCCCTCAATTTACTTTTCTGGAAGTAGCAAAATATCCCAGTTTGTCAAATTTAAAAGCCTTAACCCTTCCTAATCCTAACCATAACCTTAACCTAGCCCCAGACCCTGGCTCAGAGAGGCCTGGGAATGCAGCCCTGCCTACAAATCAAAAAGAATAATTCCATCAAAGCTCGTGATACTTTGCTCTTGTTTTATCTCCAGGAATTTACCAAGTCCCACACTCATCTTGGCTTCTGCCTCCCTGTTTTTTTCTACTACACAACCTCACTCCAGCTGAAAGCAGACAACGACACCAGGTTTCCCCCCCAGAAACTGGGACATTCCCCAGCGTGTGACACCGAGCAGTCCTGACCCCAACCCTAAGTCCAGCCTAATTGAGCTTGGGAACTGAAGAGGGATCACAGATTAGTCACGCTTTTTGTTCACCTGTCTGAAAACTGCAAAGCACCCCAAACCTGGACCTTATTCCTAACCTTAGGTAGGCATGGGAAACATCTGCCAGCCCCCAGCACAGAACAGGAGAGCACACAGCACAAAGAAGAGGGGTTCAAACCAGCACGCCCAGAACAGGGCTGATTATGGCAAACCTTTTATTAAAATCATCTCAGATTGTGTATTAAATAATTTAGTAGCGCTTACTTTAGGAAATCTAAGAAAACATGTATAAACTAGTCTCATAAAAACCTAATTTTATGTAGTGAACAGTGTATGCCAATTTATGGTTAGTAGGAGTATAAAACATCTCAATATGCTGCGAGGGACTGAAACAGGCAAATTAACATAAAAAATACACTAATAATACTGTTTATAATTTCTGCCTACTACTTATATAATAACTAAAGAAGGAAAGGAGAAATACAGGTTGGGAAACCTTATTTTTGAAAGGTTATAACCCAGCCTTTGTGTTCACTTTCACGATAAGCCCAAATTTCCTTCTCAATCCCACACTTAAAAACAAGAGAGAAGTAAAAGATTGAATCAAGACACAGTGAGTTCAGAGGGAATACTGTATACATTAAAATAAGAATTAATAATGCCTCAGAGGATCTTAAAAACTGTTGACAGACCCATGTGTCCCCCTATCCAGATATGTCCGTGTGTGTTGTTTCCAAATGTGAGATTTAACTAAGTCTGTCAGGTACCAACTCACATTTTTCTTATTTTCTGTCACGTGCATCAGCCAGTCCTTCCTTCTAACAAAGGAACCACAAATTGTTGTGGAGGTGACTCACTAGAAATACATCCCAAAGATGAGTACGGTGAAAAAAAAAAAGAAAAAAAAGAATAGAGAAACCTGAGAAAAACAAAACTATCCCTGTTATAGCTGTGTTCTCTGATTTTGCAGAACTCTACGTTTTCCTGCAATCCCACCCAGGTTGCCCATTCCCAATTTACAGGGCCTGCACGCCTCCCCATGCACCAGCTGCGGCAACTGAAAGTAATTATCACTCCAGACACAATAAGGTGTTAAAGGTAGTGGCGAGCATTTTGTGCAAAAAGAAAAAAAAATTAGGAAGGAGGGAACCTGATGAAAGGAGATTAGTGTCTGTTAGTCTTTTGGAGAGGAACAGGGGAAAGCAAAGAGGGGGAGCGAAATAATAAATAACCCCGATCCTTAGGGAATACTTGCATATGTGGCAGACAATGAAATAAAAGTTTTCTTTGAAGAGCGAGTTCCTTTTTGGATGAAGTAAGCGGCACCAAAATGAAATCACAGAGTTATGTTACAGCTGATGTATAACCGATCAAAAGAGCAACAGGATGGCGTTATGAGAACAGGGGTTGAGAAAAACAGAGTTAAACCAAAACACACTTCTTTGGAAAATAACCTACGGGACCCAGGGAATGGGGATAGCCACTGCCGGGCAGCTCACGGAGGCTCTGCCTCAGGAGCAGCCTGGCAGCTCGTTCAATACCTGTCCTGAACTTCCTCTGGGGGGTGGGAGGGAAAGGGAAGAGACAGCACACGCAGGAGGGAAAATCTTACTGGAAAAGTTGTCAGAGGCAAGGCAGGGAGGGCACGGAAGAATAGGAGTTCGCTCCCAGGAACGGCAGAGAGGCCGGATCCGCTCTGGCTCTCTGTCTCTTTCCAGGGGATCTCATTTGCTGTGAAGCCCCTGGGACTCCTATCTCCAGCACTGGCAGGAATGAGATCACAGCCTGAGGATTTGTTCTACATTTTCCAAGAAAGCAGATTTTAGTGCAGCAAAGGACTCACATAAGGATCTCTGTGAATGACTCAGGTACGCGCACACAGAGAAAAGTGCGGGAGCTGTAGAGGGAAGGCAATTTTTTTCAGGTCTCTTACATTCCTGCAAGGGGTAGAAGTTTATTTATTTATATAGGTAATAGCTGCCCA
The DNA here is from genome assembly GCF_036417665.1 of Passer domesticus. Lineage (NCBI taxonomy): Eukaryota > Metazoa > Chordata > Aves > Passeriformes > Passeridae > Passer > Passer domesticus. The sequence continues at coordinate 16,260,662 of NC_087487.1, read as the reverse complement.
TTCTTATCCTACTTTCACAAGTTTTTCCTCTGAAGTTATTCCACTGATGATTTAAAGTCTGCTGAGGGTATTCACAGCCTTTCCAGGCATGGTCAGCTCTGCTGTGGGGTAGTGTCCAGCAGCTACAGAGGAAATTGGTGATAACCCCTTCAGCTAGCACACAAACCTGCAATACAGGCTACGATCAACAACATCCAGTCTTTTCAGTGTGTAAACCCACACTTTAGCTGTCTGTCTCTTAATTTCTGTGATAAGTTCTGGATGCTGATGAGTCTCCTCTTTATTTAGGGAAGCACAAGTAGAATCGGACACTGAGCAATGTGAAATATTTCCAAAGAAATTGCACCCAACTCGCCTGCATTGTTAGAAGCTTCTGGTTCAACAGAGCTCAAAGCTAAAAAATAGAGAAATTGCAGTCTATGGAGCATTCAAAGCAAGGACTGGTTTGTACTGCTGTAAACTAATGTACATGTTTTCACACAGATTTTCTGCATTTGAATAGCTCTGACTTCAAGCTACACAAACCTTTCCACTTGTCTTTTGTACTGGAGATTTTTGAATGCTGTAAAATCCCCAGCTTTGGAAATGTGACCAGTTACAAATTTAAGCGAAGAGTTGTGATTTGGTTTGGGTTTTGTTCACAAATCTCTGCAAACCAAATGACACCCTTACTGGCAGAGAGAAATAACCTCTCCAGTGCCCCTCTGCAAAACATCTTCCAGCCTCATGGAGACAGGAATTAGCTCAGATGTTCCAGAGTAAAAAGAAACACCCAGAGCCAACTGGAAAGCATCACATACAGCACAGCAGGTCTGCAGCATCGACTCTGATGTGTCCTTGACACATCTTCTCTCTTGGTGGTAGAAGAAAGGTGCTATCAACAGGTGACTCAGGAAGGGAGAAGCAACATATGTGCATAAATATATAAAAATATATATACACACACACATGGAAGTCTAGTGCTTCCTGAACCAGCTTTCTGCTGCTGCCTGCTTTATTTCTAGTTACTTCCTCGATCAAAAGTAATATGATAAATCGCCTTAGCAGACACTCTGCTGCAACTGGAGCAGGATGATGCTCCCTGAACTTCTTTTGGGAGTACAGGAATTTACTGATTACACTCTTTCTTTAGAGGTTTGTTCCCTCAGTAGAAATTCCTGCTCATTTCCTTCACCCACTTTTTAATCACTCTACCAAGTACCAGAAATCAATCAGTATGCATTGGGACAACAGGATGTGGCACTTGGGGACGTGGTTTAGTGGTGGATATAGCAATGCTGGGTCAGTGCTTGGAATTTATGATCTCAGAGGTCTTTTCCAACCTTAACAATTCTGTGGTTCTAAACACAAGCTGATTGTTGTTTGTGTCGCTACTCAACACTATCAGTTCAGTTCATTTCCATATCACTGATGCTAGAATTTTATGGGATAAATCAGTCACATACACCATATTCAATGGCTGTGTTCTCAATTTCTGAAGCTAGAAAAAAAATTAAGAAGAATTTTTAAAAAGCAAAAAAAAATTCAGGACATTAGTCAATCTGCAGAAGGAAATTTAAGTAAAAATAATTTTTTTATGCTTTTATTCATTGTGAGAAGGAGCTACTCTAGATGGGCTAAAGTAAATAAAAATATTGGATGGTATAAAAGGCCTAGTAAGGACTTGTCTAGAGGAGGTTGGGGCTACTGATTTTGTTTAAGGGCCTATCTCCTTCAAATGCTTGTACTTGCAGGTAACTCATGTTGAAGTGATCAAAGTTACCTTTATATGCATACATTGACACAACTGGCCTCAAAGTCACCTGAAGTGCGTGAAAACATTAATTGACACAAGGGTGAGTACTAAAAAAGGAGCTGTTGTGAACTCCAAACTGTGTAGCAGTGCTTGAAAGCCATAAAAGTGTAACACAACACAGGCATTAAATGATTCCACGTTGTTAACACAGGCCATTACACTGATGCCCTGCAATGTTTCCTTTGCCACTTCTCTCATATTAAGAGAATGTTTTTCTAGACCTTCATCATTCCCTGAAGCAAAAACTGCTGTCTGGAAAGAACAAGACCCAAAGCATTGTATGGCATTATTTGTACATCCACAGGCATGAAAGGCACAAACAGCATTCAGCTCCTCCTGACTGAGACTGAGAGCACACTACAAAATCTTCAGAGCAATTCCTCCCCCAGCACTTTTGCTAAATATTCAAACTGGGGAGAAGATTTTCAGAATTATACAGGGAGGAGTCCAAAACTCTGCTGATCAACAGCCAGCAATTCAGATATTAAACTGTTTGTGATCCATCACTTCAGTCTTTTTCTAAAATTGCCTCACGGGGAAACACTACAAAATAAAACTTCAATACTCCCATAAGCTCCAAATAAAGCTTTTCTCTTTGATTGCCTCTATCTCATCTGTCTGCTTAGATTTGTGTGTCTAGTTAAGTGAATACAGAAGACCATACACTTGAAATGAAAACTACACAGAGTACACTCTTGACTTGTTACCATAATTTACCTTCTAAGTGGAACCTCTTATGAGCCTACTCAATTATATTTAAAATGACTGCACCTTTATTTCAACACAGTGTACACGCTGAACCTGCGGTCGAAAATCCTGAGCTGATGTAAAATTGCAGAGCCTCATCAAAATTCATAGGGGATTCCTGATTTACACCAGCCCACACAGGGACCCCAGAACCCATGAAACTGCAATGCTTCTCCCATGGGGAACAATATTAGTGTTAAGCAATAAAACTAAGTTGGTTTTATGTCTAATGCTGATTCCTTTTCTAATATGATACTTTAGTTTATGCTTTTTCATGCAACAATACCTTGAATGCATGGCAGGTTTACACTGAAAAACACAGTTTAAAAATACTTGTTAAATGCTGAAGGCTTGACAGTTCCTTTAAATAATACTCAGGAAAAAATGCACACGAACATTTTGGTAGTGGAATGAAAAATGCTGCAGTTTACAGCAGTATGTCACCGAGAAATTAGTATAGATTTTTTTTTTTTTTTTTTCCCCAGGACTACTGTCAGGGCTGGCAGGCCTAAAATTAGACATACCAGGTATGCACTTCACACTGTCCCTCAGGTCTGGCTGTCAGCTCCCTGGGAACACGATTCCTGTATATTTCAATAGTCTTCCTGCTCCGTGGATCCCCAAGAACAAAGCCAACAGGCAGAGGCAGCACTTCATGACACACATCTCTGTGAGCAGGAAACAACCCATCACCTTGGGGGTTGCTGCCCAGGGGTTGCCTATATAAAAAACAGCATTTGGAAATAAAGAAATGTTTAGATGGAATTCGGAATAGCAGGAACTGAAAGGCTGACTGAGCTGTTTTAAAATATTCAGTCCTATTTTGAAGTGATAATCAGATATGAAGTGAAAAAATAAATCAATGAGTTCTCCAGTGATAAACTATCAATATTAACTAAAGGTCAAGAACAGTCAGATTTTGTTTGTCTTAGACATTGCTTTTTGCAGTTGACATTAATTCATTTGAAACCTGCACCATTTGCCACTGCTTTTTTTTTTTTCATTTCCATTTTTGGAACAAAACCTGACTGTAGGGTCTCATTTGCTACATCATTTACCTTTTTCCAATTACACAAATGACTGAAGTTGACAGTGGCATGTTTTTTGAGTATAAATATGATAATTTACTACTGGGAAAGAGATAACATGATCCTCTTTATTCTGCCATGCTCTGCTTGCAATGCTGCGCAGAATCTTAATTGAAAGATTTTTAAATAGTCGCTAAAACATTGTTTAGGTTTTGTTGTTGTTTTGTTGTGTTCTTTTAAATAACAGCTCTTGAAGCATTTTCTTTTCTTCTACTCTGTGTCCTTTTGCTCCTGCTTTTCATCCATTCTGGTATAACCGACTCTGTCTGGATCATGAGTTATCATTGGCTGCCAGTGGAATGCTACAATGCAATTTGTCTTATTGAAACATGGGCTAGCCCCACATGGCTGCAAAGAATCATTCACTTTCTAATAAATCAAACATTTGGTAAAATTCCTTCTTCTCTGACATGAAACGGTAGGACAGACAATGCCGCCTGTGAACTGAGAGGAGATGGTGATAAAAATGCCTTTTTTGTTCAGCGCTGCTGAATTATTTTGTGATTAGTGAATTGCAACTACCAAATCCAAGCTCGCATCCTTGGCTGGTATTATTTTTTTTTTCCTTTCAAATTCAATCACTGTACTGTTTGTCTACTGTAAATAGAATGTTTCTGCACTTTACATAATTATCAACATTGTTTTTCCATTTAACAGAGAGAAAATCCTCGCCTCTTTATAATCACTACAAATTTTGCCATGAAAACACAAAATTCTAAAGCCATGCTATTATGTCTCTGACGATCTTGGAAAAATATTTGTCTGATAGAAAGCTTAAAATTATGGAATATGAAAGGCTCAAAGAAGAAATAAATTATTTTTTTCTTGGAGTGTAACTAAAACTTTGAAAGTTACCATGAGTGTCACTTCTCCACAGCTGCAGCTTTTCTGCCAAATCCTTGGAAGTCGGGTTATCTGGAGGGGACATCTGGGATTTCTAACAGTAATTACAATACATTTTGAACTGCGGAAGTGACATTATGGCTATCATCTCCTCAGGAAGAACGATAAGCCAGGATGAATCCTGAGAGTCCATCAATCCCCACCAACGGCATCTGAGCAGCTCACAGCCGAGTGTTAGGCTCGTGCATTAAGTCCCTCACATGAGATCTTTTAGGATGGCTTTATTACTTCTCACATTTTATGCTGGTGTTAGGGTCTCTTAATGCTGCTAATTCTATCTGCTAAGATGTCAAACATCCCCCGTCAGGAATGTCATTCCTAAAACATCCAGACGTGTCCGCCAAGCCAAAGCTGCCTTTTATCTTATGATTTAGGAAGGGGAGGGAATTATGGCTCCCTTCTACCAGTTTATGATCCCAAGATTTAGAATCTGCACAGAATCTGTACCATATGTTTGACCACAGCCTGCACAAACTTTGCTCGGAACACAGTCCTGTAATGCAGCCCAAACAACCCTGTGGTGCTGAGAGGTGGCAGGAGGGGGAATTTCCATCAAAGGCTGGCTATGGCTATAAAACAGCAGTGACAACCTGCAGGAAGCACTGAGGCCCTTCCATAGCAATGCAAAAACAAACTTCATGGAGTTTATGGAGTCACAGCTCAGCCACAGACATCTTTAGGACACAAGGGAAGGCAAGACCCTTCAGGAATCCTACATCTCACTGATCCCCCAGCAGCACAGCAGTGTCAGCTGGTCACGTCTGGATCTAAGAAAAGAGAAAAGACACTTCACTACATCCTGGAGGCTACCTGAGATCCTTCTGTCTGGTTCGAAGACAGGTTCAGCTTGTGCCCTGGCTAAGGTTTGTGTCTGATCAAGAGACATGCCATTAACACCAGTAAAACCAGTTCAGCAGCAGGCCAGGAAGGAGAGGGCTCTTCTAGTGGAGAGGTCAAGAAAATGGGACATGGTGCAAAACCTACTTTTTTAGCTTTCCTGAGTTGTAGACACATGGAAAGGAACTTCCCTTGAGAATTAATTTCATGGAAGACTTGCAAGAGCTTGTAGTGCTGATTTTCACACTGAGATCAGGCAACAGGGAATTCTGCTGGAAACTCCCTGCTAAATCTGGTTTGTCACCACAAGATCAGAAAACTTCTTACTAGCTTCCGTAGGACAGAACCAGACTCCAAATGCAGGAACATCACCTATCATAAAATCCCCTCCAGACTGCAAATCTGTGATCAAATATTTAATGCAACACCTGGGAATTTGTTAGTGAGAAGCAAAACCCAAGGCAGTAAAGGATTTAGCAGCTTGCACTGCTTTTGGCATGGCATTAACTATGGTCAAGGTCAATTTTGGCTGAGTCTCTACAACTTTTATGATTTAAAAATATCTTTAAAATTCTCTTCCCCCTCCAATTGCAATTATTCTACACATTAGGAACAGGGTCCAATCTGAATGAGTTTGCTTTGATTTAGCCTGTTTACATTTAAATCATATATCAGTCTAATTCAAGCTCTTTACTGGCACATATGTAGGAAAAGTCCATCTATTTCCAGTCATTCTTTTCATGTAAACAAAATCTTTGTCCTGCAGCTATATCTTAACTAGGTTAGGAGGCACAACAGCTATGTAATGGTATCATGTGCACTTCAGTCACTGCATATATTATTTTTGCCAACCTGTAAGTAAATTAGCACCACCAGCAGTCTACCTAGAGTGGCTTAATCACAGGCAAATTTGAGTCCCTATCCCAGCAGTGTTACTTATAGTCAGCCTGATCCCAAGGCACTAAGGAACCTCGCTGACCCCTTTGCCTCATCTGTAAAGTGGGGATAACAATATGGGGTGGAAAAAGGATGTACTGGCAATATTTGTGAAGTGCTTTGAAGATGCTGAGAGTGCCAAGTGTTATCATGGTTTCTAAGCTCTGAAATGTTTGATATCATTATGTGCACACATAATTTTTAATGGTAATTCAGAGCGCAAATTAGAGATGATATTTACATTTCTTCCAGGCAAGCTTAATTTCCAGTTATCAAGGAAAATATCTATTGCACAAATAGGGTATCAGCTATTCAAAAGTTCCCTCAGGGCATACCAGTTCTATAGCATGCCATTTTTTTTAAGCTGTCCATGAGATGACAGACTGTAGCAGTTCCCTTGGAGGTATTATGGATTACTGATGAAACAATAACCAGAAGTAATATTTTCCCATCAAAACTGGAGCCTGGGGTTTTTGTTGTTGTTGTTATTTTTCTTCTAACAACACATGCTTTCAGAAAGACTTTGCCTTCATTTATATGTAATTTGCAATCCTATACAAACAACCCCTGAAAATATAATTAAATTCATAATGGACTTTTTTTAAGCAAAAGTCTGTAATTCGATCCTGTTGAAAACACAGAATTGTCAGTCTTTGGACTTGGAAAATTTAGCATTTCTGCTTGCTAAAGAAAACCATCTGAGGCTGGATGTTTACTAGACAACTTCTACTGCAGCTTCTACCCTTCTTGGGCTTTTGAAAAGACATAACGTATTAAAATACATGCATAAAATACATTTAAAATATAATGAAAATAAATTAAAAGACAAAAAGAGAAAAGATTGAGCAGTAGTAATCCTGTCTAGGCTGTTCAGTAGTGACACAAGAGAAGATGGTGCAGTCCCCAGAGCCCTGGTCAAAATACCTCATGTTACAGTAAACTACCAGAACACAAACCCATGAAGACATAGCACTTCTGAAACCAGGAAGAGTTGGCCACCTAAATGCTTCTGGGGTTCTGAAGGGTAATCTCTGTGTCCAAGTTTCCCACCAGCAAAACACACACAATACATATATAACATAAATATAGAAAATAAAATATTATATATAATATAACACAGATGCTCCTTGCAACAGAAATTCCATTAAGTGGCAATATTTCAGTGATAACAAGGAACACAGAAGTCTTTCAATTTCCTTTCCTATGGTCCTTTACCCATTCATCTGCAAAAATGTGTAATATAATGGAATCACAGAATCCCAAAATAGCTGAAGCTGGGGAAAGGCACCTCTAGTGCTTCCCTATCCAACTCAAGCAGAGCAGGTTGCCCAAGGTTGTGTCCAGCTGAGTTTTGATTTTCTCCAATGCTGGAGGCCCCGCAGCTTCTCTGGGCACATGTTCTAGTGTTGCTCAGACTCACAGGAAAGATTTTCTTAGGTTTAAATGGAATTTCCTTTAGCAGCTGTTTGCTACATCAGCCGGAAGCCAAAAGGCCAAACGTCACCTCAATAAAAAGTTCACCACACCAAACAGCCAGCAAAACAATAATCAGAAATTATGTTTTCAGTGTGTGTGTGTGTGTGTGTGTATCTTAAACCTCACATCCTCAGCTCTGCACACTGACCAGTGTGTGGTCACATCCTCAGGGTCCGATTCCCTTTCCTACCTTGCCTGACTGGAGCCAATACTGGTGACAACACACTTCCATCTGAATACTTTTGAAAGTATGGAGGGATTCTGGAAATACACCGTGCTGATTTCAATACATTGTAATCACTACTGCATGTCTCAGTTAAAATCCTGACAGCTGGTTTAATTCCTGTCTAGATTCTCTGAAACTTTCTATTATTTTCTCCACATTCAGCTTACCCCAAATGCCTGGACTTCCTTTAAAAAAGTTGGAAAATATACACATTTCAGACTGGGAAAGCAGAGATACAATGCAGTGGGACTGTCAGACTCAAGAATCTCAACTAAAACATGTTCAAAATAAATAACTTGTCAGGATGTGTACACTACATCCACATCAGGGAGATTTATTGAAGGTTAGTTTAGCACTCTTCTGTCTGAAGGAGTGAGGGTGGCTGAAGATCCCAGCCTGCCATGTGCCCCCAAGTTTTGCATGTGCATGGCCACACTCTTTCCTTTGGGTTGCACCAGATGATGATGCTGGGCAGAATTTCAGGATTTTTCTTTGAAGACTTGATTCTGCTTGAGTTTAGTGTTCCTATCCTCTACAGCCAGGAAAGCTTTTGGTTTTCAGTTCTCCTATTTTTGTTTGATTGTTTCTCTCTGAGATCCACAGATCTCAGTCTCTCCTTTTCCCTGTAACCTTTGTTTCTCTCTGCCTCTGTTCTGACAGTGAAAATGCTGTGCATTAAACAGACCCACCCAGTAACACGAAAAGTGGGGGAGAAAGAAAAGAGGGAAAAAAGGGTTGTCTATCAGACCCTTCATGTTTAGTTACTTGAATGTGTAACGTTTTAAAAGATATCTGAAATAAAGGCCTCTCTATTCAAACAATGTGTGCATCACACAATTTGGGACCTTGGGAGCTCCTGGCCAATTGCTACGAGTTTGTGCTCCCCTCACTCAAGGGAGGTCTGAAATGTCAAAATCTTCTGTCATCCCACTTGTCACATCACATCCCACAAAGGAACATGGAAGCCATCATCCACTCTGCTGTTTATTGTCATGAAACCCCATAAATACTCACTCTCCATAAACAGTAACAGCCCAATTAAAGCACTCTTTACCAAGCGTGATCATTTTCAGACAGAAAGTATTGATTCATCCACCTATGGGCACTGCATAGAAACATCTCTTAATGAGAATGATAGTGACCTCCGAACTCTGCTCTTTCACCCTGTAATATACTCTCTCAATTTTCTGTTAAGTGGTCTAGTGGCACATCAGCAGAGATGGAAAGACACTCTGATTCTTTAATGTCGACACTGGAAGGCTCGCAAGGAATGCTCAAATCTTCATTGTAATGGGAGGTGAACAGAAAGGTCACTTATATGCAGGGCTTTCAGCTTGTTTGACAAGGCTTCTTTAATAAGTGAAACCTTGTTGGGGTGCACTTGTCCGTCAACTGCCTTTGCCACTCAGCTCTGACACAGCCAAACACAAACAGTCCCTGTGCATCACCCGGCTCTGGACTCGCCTCACCTGCCCACAAATCCTTGGCAAAACTCACAGGTCGGTCAGCTGGGGGTGTTTTAGCACACAAGGGTAGCAAGCAAAAGAGACCCTTGGTTTTATGCTGCTCAGCAGCTTAAATTTGTGAGCTTACCGCGTGTGTAATTGACAGCAGACATGGAGCACTAAACCAGCGCATCCGTTACTTTGATTAATCCTCCTTTGGAGTGTGATATTGTTTGATATACAGTGCAGGGCTGACACAGGTTACTGTAATGCCACTTTACCAAACAGATTACAAAATTGTGCAGGGAGTATACAGCACTCGTGCAGATAAATACACACAAGAGGAAATTCTAACAGCTTTTAATTTCCATGCTTTTCAGTTTTATTGTTGTAAATGCAACTCTTTATAGGACTAATGACACAGGCTGGCTCGACTGAGTCAATTACACCAGTAGGCACTTGGATCAGATATTTCTCCTGCTTTCCATTTGCACTGTCTACGCTTCTGATATTTGACTAAATTACATTGCACCGTGGTGCATTGGCACTTGCCATATGTTATATCTCAGAGCATTTTAAAGGACAATAACAAAAAATAATAATATACAACGTGCAGTTCAAAGTGGGGACGCAGGCAGGAGTGTCAATCATGATGAGCTACATTCAGCAAATAGCCCGGAGTGTTGCGTTCCTGTGTCCTCTAATCTGTGCTGGTGTTAAATGAGTAGGAAAGTTGGTAAGGATGCCAGGGACACTGACTGCTCTCAACTGTGTGGGACTACTTGTGCATGTCTGTGAGTGCGCGTGTTTGTTTGTTTTGGGGCAAGAGGGATATTTGGTGAATTTTAGTGCTCAGGAAAGTTAGACAGCAACAGCACCATCTGTCCTACCACACAGAGTGCCGCAAACTTCCTCCACACAGATCTGCCAATGCACTTCAGCTCTGACCTCCAACACCCCTTCAATTCCAGTAATGAGTCTACAGCATCTCTTGAGAAGAAACTGTCAATTGTTCTGATTTCTGCTAAATTGTGTTATGCTTAGCAGTGTGGGCAACTGCCCACTACTGACTAGCCTGGGGCCACTAAACTCCAATCCGAACCTTGCCTTCTGGAGTTGAAGACCTGCTTCAATATACCCAGGCACCATTTCATGAGCCCCATCTCCTTTATACTTCACTCACACATCAAAAGTAAGCAGAACAAATCTGCATTTAAAGTCAATTCAGAACAAGGCACGAGGTTTTGTGTCTCTCCCTTCAGAACTTTCTCTGACCCTGGGAATTTCTGGTTCTAAACTCTGGTGCAGAGTGCCCAAGGATGGATCTTTCTGTACAAGTGTGCCAGGTATATATCCCTCAGGACTGAGATCCACGATGGGGTGGCAAGATGTGCCACATTTGTTTGGAGAAAACTATATTATTGACAGAAGTAGATTTGTATATCACTGTGTCTTTCCTTAATTTGACTCAAAATCCACTCAAAGCACTTTAACTGTAACAATCAATAAATTGGTTATTCACACAGTTCTTATAATAACCATTAAGGAATTAATAAACCCGTTCTTAAATATATGAATGATCTACCTAAACCTTGTTTTCCCATGTTTCATGTACAGTTTAGATCAGAGTCTTTTTTAGTCATTGTTTCTAAATGGCAGCTTCCTAACACTGATATTTGGATTGTGCAGTAGTGCTGCTCTGAGTTTTCACATTTGATTGCAACAGAGGGAAGCTGGGCTGTACTAATGAACTAAGAATTTGCCAGACTTGATCTGGTTCATAGTTGCTAAAGATGTTGTGTGATCAAATCATTGGGTTGAGACATTTCAAAAGGAGATGCAAGAAATTATGATGGTTTGGGGTAACCTTACAACCTCAAAGATTTGATTTTACTCTTTACTCAGTTGGCTAAAATGTGAGGCTTTACATTCCCTTCCAAATGGGTTAGCCTCCAACATTTTAATTATGGATATTATTATCCACAAGGAAGTTAAAACTCTCTCTAAATCTTGCTCTCAGATCTGGGAACGGAGATCTGCAGCTCAGGGTGAACATTTGGCTACAGCAGTTTTGACCAAATTAAATGAATGAACGATATTAACAAGTAATCTAATTAAGTGCATATTACTATGTTTGTGTATATTCCACAGTCCATGCCACCTACCATAAAAGTATTAGAGCTCATCAGTGCAAAGAATATTGCCTTCAACTCCAGTAAAAGGAATAATTTCCCTGCAGGGCAGTAACACTCTTCAACGTGGCGAATAGCCACAGGCTGCGGGGTTGTGACTTTATGGTAAATAGCTGCCTCTTTCATCAACAGAGCAATGAATTGGAAGAGCCCCTGGTGAAATGTATGAGGGTAATTTGATTTCTTCAGGTATAAACATGCAACCCACTCGTTTTCCGGCACCGCTAATTAGGCTGGGTTATCCAGATGCCTTGGGGTAATTATTTTGGCTGTACTTACTGATAGCTGGGAGGGTTGCGAATGTCAGCCGTGTTCTTTCCCACCTTTGGCCACAGTCCCAGTGATTCATACCGCAGTGATCCCAAGCTAGCATCCCTTCTAAGGGGCATAATTCTACTCCCTCAATAAACATGTCTAATCCTCAGCTTCCATTAGGGTTACTTAGAGTTTTCTGACTGATGGTCAGACACGCAGGCGAAGCAATGCCACCCTTTCTTTGTGTGTCTTTTAGTGAAAAACTAAGAGAGAAGGCTTGTTTCCCTTTGTTTTACATGTTTTTAAGGGTAACTATTTTTCAGCAATTCAGTTCAGTGAAAAAATTGTAATAAATTACACTGCCCAATTTAAAGAAAAAAAAAAGGGGGGGGAATAAAAGCAGGTATATACAAAGGAAATCATTATTCCCAGTGATAAAATGCAGCTATCCATGGAGTAGGGCACCACAGAATTGTGCTCAGCCACATATCACAGCAATATCAAGTAGTAAAGCAAAGCCCCACATTTTCAGACACTGATCAGGAACAGCACCACAGCATGTGCAGGATCTGGTCAGGGCTGGAATACGACCATCTGATATTAGAAGATATTCTTGGTATTCCCAGATAGACTATAACAAAGTCCACAGGAGATCACGTCTACATCACACCCTGATCTGCCATTTCCCTTAAAATTACATTCCTCCTTCCTTTGGGGGCTGGAATGAGATGATATTTAAGGTTCCCTCCAACCCAAACCAGCAAGAGTCTCAGAGAGCCACAAAGCCTCCTGCTCCAGCTAAAATCTGGGGAGCGGTGATGACACAACTCCACACCTTCCACGCACTCAAATCACCCAGCAGCTCAGCCTTGAGCTGATTCAGGGATGGGAACACAATTACCCTTCCCTTGAGCATACAGTAACAATTTTTGTGGCAGCACTGTGCCTTTTGGACAGTCCCTTGCTCTTCTGCTTGTGCAGTGCAGCCTTAGCCCACGGTGGGAATATTTGGATGGTTGGGCGATTCCTCCATCCCACTTCACAGAGAGGGATTTTTCTCTCACTCCTTGGAAGCAAACTAAAGAGCAGGACACTGACCTGGACCTCCATGCCTGCACACACACGAGCAGCTCTGCTTGTCCCCAGTTCTGCTGCTGACACTGGTCAGATATTGTCATTTTCCCCAACCCAACCATTTACGTGACAAAGGGCTCCTTGTGCTGGGAAAGGCCACTGATGGGAGCAACAGTTTGCCAGTCCCTAGTGCTGATTTCTCTGCTAATAACACAAGGGGGATAAAATGTTGTTAATATTCAAACCTCTGAGATTTATTAGCTTTTTGTGCAATGCACATTTGTAAGTGTAAATGATGCAGAAAATTCATGTACATGATAATCAATTAAGAGCAGTATTTTACACGAAAACCAAGACTCCACACACTGCATAAACGACATGCTTTACTCTAAATTGACCTAATACATTTCCAGGAATGTGTCAATTAAAATTTTAGCCTTTTGGAAGAGGGGGAGAAAGACTATGAAATCAAAGCTATTAAATACTGGGAATAAAATCAGAATATTGGTTTCCAGCTGGCACAGTAAAAGAGGCAACAATTTTAAAGAAATAAAGAAGCCAACAAAAAAAATTAAGAAAAAGAAACAAAACAAACCCCAATTCCACAGAATCTGGTACTACTTGCTGCTCCCCCAATCTCAGACATTTCACTCTCCATTTTCTGATACTTTTTTGTTGAATTCTTCTGCTCTTGTTTCTTCTAACAAAGGGAGAATATAGGAGGCAAAACAGTACAGCCATCCCTTCATCCCTTCCCAGGATATATCCTTCATCCCAGGATATATAATGTATATATAATGTATAACCCCTGATTTAGAGTCACCTCCCTACTACATGATAGTTAAATAATGGGGAAAAAGTTATTTTGAAAATGGCATAAGCTGTTTCTATATATAACAACAACTTTTCAGTAATATAGAGAAGATCTTTCCACAGTTATGGTTAAAACTATTTCTATGCAACAAAATTAAATCCAATCAATGCTATGCTCTTCTGTACTTTGTTTTCTTCCTGTGCTTTACCCAGCTCACAGAGAACATGACTGACCCCAGCCAGTTACTCTTTCAAGGTTTCTATGCCTTCTTTGTGTGCAATGTTTAAACAGTATTTGTGCTAAAAAATATTAAAGTAAAGCAAAATAAACCACAAGGCTTTTAATATTTGTCAGGAATGGTTAAAACTGCAAGTCCCAGACAGCAGAACCTTCCCTTCCCAAAGCCTGCCTGCAACAGAAGAACTCCTGTGGGTACAGGAGAGCATTTGACCACAGTCCTTTAAAAATAATTATAATTACACAATAATATAAAATAAGCAGTGCTCTGGAACCAAGAACCAGGCCCAAGACCTCAGTTTTTCCTGTCAAGCATTTGTTCACATGGACAGAAGGATCAGAGACACCAGCTCCCTCTACTAGGAATAAAATATTTCCATTAAATATGTCTGTTTCTTTCTAACTGTATTCCTGCAGATCCAGTGGGGAGATAATTTTAAAATTAATTAAAAATTCTTCCCAATTTTGAATGCCTGATTTTTTTTCCTCCAACAATTTCACCGCTGGATGTCAGCTCCTTCCCACCTCTTGCATCTTAAGCCTCTGAGCTCCAGCTAACATTTAAGAAACCATCCATTTACAAGTTGTACACTACATTTTTTTTTTGTAGGCTGCTTCATTTGTAATTAAAATGCAGAAGGCAGGGATGGAGTTGACATTCCAAGCTAATTCCAGCTGGAGCCAAAGGACAACAAACGCAGCTGACCAGCCACAGAGGTGCAGCAGGATTTTTGCTTCACGCTTTCTGAAAAGCATTTGAACCCTCATCCAGTGAGGAGGGAAAATCTATTCAGTTCTTTTCATCAGTAATTGTCTTCCCCAAAATAGCCACCATTATCAACATTTTTGGGCTGGGGGAGTGAGTTACGTGTCCCATACACCCAGGGGCTGCTGCAAAAGAAAAACCCAAGGGAACAAAGCCAATTTTCATTAAAGCCATGGTTAACAGTGGCTTCTCAAAAGCACCAATCATAAATTCCAAACTAGAGCTAAATTCCACCATCCACTTCTGCAGCTCTGCATTCCTGCATCTATAAATGCTGCAATATGGAGCAGTGGGAATTCATGCATGCGTGGGTTACTACACGTGTGGTTTTTCGGAGTGGATGGTGGTGGGGATTTTTTGTCGGGTTTTTTTAGACTTTTTATCTTTTTTTCACATGTGTTTGCCATGCCTTTTTTCCTGGTGGCAGCTGTTTCTTTTGACCTCTCCCATCTGAAACTGCTGGGACTCTGTGCAGACCTCAGGGAAGGCTTCAGCCCTGGAAAACTGTTATTTACCATCTCATAGAAGACGATTTTTTGTGCACAGATCACACATAATAAGGATAATGATCATGCTCTGAGCTCATATGCACTGATCTTCATGACACAGACTGAAGAAGCACCTGAAGTAACATATTTTTGAAAAAAATAATTGTGGGATAATATAATTTCCATTCACACCTTGGCTACTTATGTGGAGGTGCTCTTCCCCAGACAGACTTCATTAATTTGGTCTCTCTAGTGATGAGCAAGTTTTCTTTTCATACTCCAGTCCATTTATATTTATTATTACAGCTGAAGGGAATAGCTGTCCTTTCCTCCTTAGAAAAGCAGTCCATAGAAACCTGAGAGAAGATTCCACCCCAGAAAAATAAATGACATTTTATGTCTCACCCAGGTGCTGGGTCTGGCACAACAACTGATGTCAGCCTGGGCACAGCCCTTTCCATCACCTTCCACAGGTGAGGATCAGCCCCTGAGCTACACACTGATACCAGTATTTATTCTCTTTGTGTTTTATCTTTCTTGGAAGGAAGGTAAAGTAATAAACTTGTGTCTTCCACAAGTAAATTTCCTTGTCCTTGGCAGTTGCATTCTCAAACACTTTGACAAGAACGAGCTGCTGAGGAGCAGAAATGCTCTGTGGTTTTTTTTAATGTGTTTTTATCGTGTGAGACTCACTTAAATGTATTTCTTAGGTGAAAAAACTCCAACAGGACCTAATCTTGCAAGGAGCTGAACATTCCCAGTTAAATACCAATCACCCTTCCATCCCCACCAATGAAGAAAAAAATGAAGAATGAAGAAAAAAAGGCTTTCACTCCTTCCAGCACTGGTCCAAGGAGAAATATTTCACAAGCATTCCTTATCCTCAGATCCATGCCATGAGCTGGATTCTGTGCTGCTGGAAATAACCATTGCTCCAGTGCAGAAGCAACTCCAAAATGCTGCTTCAGGGTCGAACCAAACCCCACACAACCATCCCCTGGAAGTTACCCCAGCATAAACCAACATAAACCCACAAGGAAGGAACCACAGTGTCCCACACCAGCTCACCAACAGCCACACTGAGGATATATTCCCCCTGATTTAAAATAACTTCCCAAGTAATGGTTTTATTTCTCTCTCTTTTCTTTTTTATATTACCCTTTTATACCCAAAACTTTAAACACTCAATTGTTTGTTTTATGATGCCTTTTATAGTTTTGGCAGCTAGTGTAGTGCCATGTACAGAATTTAAAGAATATTCATTAGCTCACAATGCAATTTTAAACTCTTCCCAGATGAACCAAATTTACAATATTAATTACTTTGTGAAGAAATCTTGTGGTTTTTAAGTTGCTTATATGTAGTAAATGGTTTAGAATTATAGGGATTTACAGACAAAATTCTCCTTTAAATGCAGTGCTTAAATATATATAGCAGTCTAGTAAGAAAAAAAGCAATCTGAATCTTCTTTTTTCCCCCTCCAGAATGTATGTTCAATCTTTTTACTTTTTTTAGATAGTTGAGAGATTTGTTCCTTCACCAGAAGAATGTTTCAGTGAAATCTAATTCCAACAAGCAGAAGTAGTATTCTGGAGAATAAGATATATCATGTGCTTTATTTTCCAGGAGAAATATATTTCATTTTAGTGGGACTCATAAGCTAATAAACTACCTACAGAAGAAAAAAAAAAAATCCAGCCATAAATCTTTGCTTCCTTATTTTTAATTGTAAAACTCTATTACTGTCACTCAAAGGGTTAATGATTCTCTTGGCTGGAGGACAATTCATTCTGGGGCTAAACGCAATGACAAATAACCATTATTCTTTCCAACTGCACTGATAATCGGGACAGCTTAAACATTTTCGCCAGTATAAGTGAAACCATTAATCCTCTTGGATTTCACGATAAGCGGTGACTGCGGAATAATGACTGTGTCATTGCAGGCAAGAAAAAATGTTAACAATTAAAACAAGTTAGCCATTATCTTACAGAGTACTGAATCGCTTTCACATTTCATTAGCAATATTGTAAGTGATATGTACCTTATTAAAAAGCTCTTATTATCCAAGAAACCTAATTAGTCAAAATCTCTCAGTTGCTGGTTTAATTTTCTAATAATATAAATGCGGTGTTGGGTAATGCACTGTAAGGAAAAGTTGGCTGTTTGTCCAAAAAAAGTTCCAACAAGAAATTCAAAAATCTTATTTAAGATGAGAGATATAGCAAAAGGAAATACAGTTTTCTTACTCGGTAGGAGGTGAATTAGGGTTTTGTGATATCTACTGCCTGGGCATATAAGTATAGAAAAATCATTTGCTCCCCTCAATGTTTAAGCAAATTGCTCAGTGCTATATTGAGTGTAAGGTCCAAGAAAAAAGGAGAGGAACTTTTCCTCAAGCTGCAAGAGGCATTTTCATTCTCCTCACACTCAACCCTGAAGCTTCCTATAAATGAAGCTGATGAACTAACACCTGAGACACAGCTACACCTGGAAACACACGAGAAAGAAGCCTCTGCATTTCTTGAAGGCAGTGTCAGAGATCACACCTTCAAATCCTCCAGGCTTTAGCCTCTAAGCCCCTAAAAAAAGACCAAAAGTAATACTATCATTGCTCTGGCTGCTTTTTAAAAAACAGATGGCGGCTACTAGAAATACCTCTTGTTGTTTTCCCAGCCCATTGTTTTTTTTCCTGGACAGCAAAGCAAGACTTGGGAGAGAGGGAGGGAGGGAGGGAGGGAGAGATGTGTTTGAGCCCGAGAGCTCCACGGACAGAGCAGCTCCCAGAGCATCCCTGGGAGCACCCGGCTGCACGGCTCCGTCCCTGCTCCCAGATCTGGGAAATGTCAGACTTCAACCCTCACAAAGGAGTTGCAAGCCAAAGGTCCTCTCTCAAAAAGTGACCATAAGGAGCTGATGAGGTCAGGACAATTTTTTTATGCCAAATAAAGCACGTTTTGGATTGACCAAAACACTCACAAATTCGCACTCAATTCGGCAGATGCTTTCAGAGTAAAGTTGAATTATTGCCTTTTTTTAGCTATATAAAGTAGCCCGGAAAATTACAGAAACTATTTAATTTCAGATCATAAAATTCATACAGCTTCATATTAAAAAATTATTTTTTTAATGAATATAACTTTTATTTTATGAGGGAAAGCTAAAGATGTTTTGACAGAGTCACCTAATTCCTGCCTTCGTCCCCTTCTTCTCTTTGCCTCTGCTCTCCTGCATATAAACCTTTGCACAGAGAACTAAAAAAACCCCAGTTATTCAGAATATAAATCTTTCACTATTTAATAATCCATCCACAAACAGAAACTTAGGCATCCCTCTCAGACTTTTATTTTGCTTTTAAATGCCCTACCTGCTCCCAAATCTAATTAGAGAGGCTGGACAATGCTGTTTGCCATGTTCTCACTGTACATCACACCATCTTTTCAGTTTTGAATTTGCAAACTATCATCTCAAATTCTGATGCCCCATAATTTAAATACTTTGCTCCTTTCCATTAGAGCTTCCCAAACTCCCTTAGAGTTGCATCTGCAATTGAACTGTAAAATTAAGGTTTGGTTTCCAGTGAGCAAATGTTTGGACATGGGATTCTGGCTCATATTTAGCAATTAAGAATGTGCATTTGAGCTGACAAGATAATGTGACTTCCGTATCTCTCACAGCAGGAGTTGTGATCCCATGTTAGTGTTTAACATATGGGTTTTTTATACATCACATTAATGGGACTGTAACGTGGAGTCAAAACACATTTCCAAACAGCGCTCCTTTCTTTCAGAAGGTTTTTCTAAAACAACAACAAAAAAATAGTTTTCGTATTATAATAAAAGCCTAAAGTGGGAGAGGAGTAAAATGGTTATTTTCATTTGCCACTCCAAGGAAAATCCTGGCCTTACAGCAAATACTTTAACTAAACCTTATCAACCATACTTTTAGAGAAAAATCAATTCTCCTCATGAGAAAAAAGAAGTCTGTGAGCAAACTCTACATGATGTCTCTCACTCTCTGTCCCTAATACACTAAAGGTGCTCAAACACCACAGAGAAGAGGACACAATAAAAAACCATGTAACACTTTCCAGAGGAAGCCAGTTGCAAAAATATGAACAATTATCACTTTTTTTTTCCTTAGTCTATTGCTTTTGAGTTTTACACCAATCCATTTAAACGTAATTTTATAAAATATTCTTGTCCTTTAACTACCAATTACACTGGGGTGGGAGCTAAGGCTGAGTTTTATGGGTATTGGCTCAGTGTGTGCTCACCAAAGCCACAACATGAGGAACTTGGTGTGCTGTCAGCTACTAAATAATATTTGCAGCAGCAACTGGGGTCACTAGCAGATATTTCGAAGTGAAAAAAAAATGGCAGCTGAACTCCATTCCCCTAAAATTTCCCCACAGATTTTTTTTAATTTGGGAATAATTATAATAATTTGGGAATAATAATTATAACTGCTTTTCTTTGTTTTTCTTGTTTTTTTTTACCAGTATTGTTATTTCTCTGATAAGGCCAGACCTGTCAAATCTTAGGTGACAATTACAGAGAGGACTTTTATTTGCTTTCATTCAGCTAAGATGATATTAGCATTTTCCTGAGATAAACACAAAATTAAATAATAACATGTAACTGGTATAGAGTCTCTTAGCATACCTAAAAAGTACTTACATAAAAACATAAATGCAGGAGGAAAGCACTTGAATTAATGAACTAATATTCACAAGGAACAAGGCATCAAACTCTAACCTAGAGTGCATGGCTGCAAACGTGTATTTCCATCTTCAACCCTTGTTGAAGTTGTTCCCTATGCCACAGGAAAGATTCTGGGTTTATTTTCCCCTAAACCTGAAGCTTATTAAATTCAATTTAGTCTGGCCTTTCTAGCCTCTGGGAGAGGATGATATATTTTTTCTCTTCAGGCAGGACTGCGCTTAAACACAACCAGGGATTCATGCAAAACCATTCAAGACTAAGGCAAGTGCTTCAGGGGGACAGGAAAAAAAAAATTAACTAAAGCTGTTTCTACAGTAAATTGTCAAGTGATGTGTTGCTTCAGGATGGGTCAAATCAGCTGAAAGTCAGATCCTGGCTTTGCCAATGAGTCACAACTTTATCAGGTCCTGCCTCTGGTTATTACTGCCAATGTGACCGGCTTGTAAGGAAGGAAATGCTAGTGCAGAGCTCGGCCTGTCGTGTTCTATATCATCTCCGGGCCTCAGCCTGTGTCTGCAGGTGTTTCTCTGGATTGAATCTCCCTGGGGAATCTTCGGCTTCACAGCAAAAGCCGGCTGAAGTGAAAGTGATTTGATTTGGATCCTATTACAGGCACTTTACCTCTTCTATTTCCGTGATAATAGCAGATTGGAGTCGATTATTGTACCGGGAGGGAAGTTAATGTGTTGTCGAGAAACACTGGTAAAAGTGGCACAGGAAAAGGCACATAAATAAAAGTTTAGAGCGAAGCAAAAATCTGGGAGGCAAACCTGCATAAGTGTCTTTCTCAGCTCCTACCAGTCTCTGAATGGCCCTGGATCCTTTTCTGTCTTTATTCCAATTTTTATAAATGAGGGATTTTTTTCTTGCTTTATTTTTGTCACTTCTCCACATCTTTAGGGCAGGAGTTTTCCTCCCCCCACCCCAGCCCCTGTCGGGAAACTCAGCCACCCAGAGTTGCCGCAAGGACTGAGTTTGCACTGATTATCTTGCTTTGTATTCCCTGGAGTCTAAAAGTTTGCCAGCCTCAACTAATGCACCTCAGAGAATCACAGAAGCAGGAATGAAACCCTAGCTGGGTTTGAAAGAGGCACTTTATGTCCGTTCACAAAAGAAAAGAAAAACATTGAAAAATTTCCAAGAACTCCTGCTAGGTGACAAAGTAGCATTTGTAAGATGCCCTTCAGTGCTCCTTCAACTTCAATACTGAAACCTTTGTGTTCTCTGTGGTGCAGCTTCAGATGGAAGTGATACCGGGTTAGAAAAACATGCTACATCAAACAAGACGTGGCTAATAAGATGGAACAATCAGGTTTTGCTCTGATTTCAAATGTTCGCTGAAAAAAATTTTGTGTAGCTCACCCGTAATGCTTGATCATATTTTAAGTGGCAAGCTGGGGAAAAAAAAAAAAATCGTCATTGAAATTGTGACTTTCAGCCAAAGACTTTTCCAAGCCAGAGACACAAATAAAGCATTACTGAAACATAACGCTGTTCAACACAATAAACGGGCACACAGCAGCACGGCCTGAATGGGCTGAGATTTGGGAAACAGGGCGTGGGAAGGGGATCTGGCCAATCTGGGGAAGATGCCAGTGCAAAAATCCTTATGCACAAAAGTTCCACACAAGCCCTGTTGTCTTCTCTTCACCCTTTTTACAACAATTAAATAGTCAGTTCTTCTACTTTCATTTCCATCCCCATCTTTTTCCTTTATGGCTCAAATTAATGGTCAACGTCCCAAAACTACTTCTTTCTTTACATACCTCTGCTGCTGCTTCAAAAAAAATAGCATTTTGCATCTCAAGTGTAGCCTTATGTCAGAACAAAATTCTGGTCAACAAGTTAAAAAATAAATAAATACCCCCATCAATTTTCATAAAAACTCATTTTTCAACTCTTGTTTGGTTTCATTATATTTTTAATCTTTATCGCTTTTAGGGCACTATTTTCACATGACTGAGCCACACACAGCATTGAATTTGATTCAGCAGACAGTTGCTTGGGCATGGCTGAGTGGATCAATCAAAAGAGCACAATTTGATTACAGGGTGGGATGGTCTAGAGATATGTTGGCAGCCCTGCTTGCACTGCTTCAGGGTCCTGACATTTCCTCCTCCTCCTGCTTTAAAATATCCAGAAAACTGATGGCTTCTCTATTTTTGAATGTCTTCACCTGTGGGAGGGAAGTACAGTCCCCAGGCACACCACTCACATCTGAAATTTGGCACATTTGTTCATACCAATGCAAAGCAAACACCAGGGGAACGGAATGCCCTGCCAGTCCCAACTGGAACATCCGCATCCACCTTTATCCACAAATGCCAAGGCAGAGGAGAGCAGGAGTCAGTGCCTGAATGGTTGAAAGAAAGTTCCCTTAAAAGTCTCAGGCAGAAAAGGGGGTGAAGTGTTTTTGAGGCGAAGGCACAAAGAGCAGGGCTATAATCTCACAGAATCTACAGACTTCATGGCATCAGGTGCCTTTACTGGAAGAAAATGGGACATGCACATCCTGTCCTGCCCCCCTCATGATACAACAGGCATAAAATTGCTTGTACACTGTCTGCACAACAAACTCCCAGATCCCTGCTCTTCTCCATTACCACTAAACTGTGAAATGACACGTGCCATTCCAGTAAAAAATGAAAGCTATTAAATTTTCATGGGCGTTTAATTTCCAAATGCTGAATTATTTTTGTATGGAGAAGGCCAAAAATGTAGATAAATTCTCAATTCCTCTTATAAGTATCACATGGGATTTTTTTCCCTTTTTTTTTCTTTCTAAACATAAAAAAGTGAGGAAATTTTAGACTGAAATAAAATTAATTTTGACATCCAAGAACCACACCTTCACAATCAATCCAGCAAAGCACAGACCTACCTGCAAAATGTTTTGGCATTGCCAGGTTTGCATGTTGTGCAGACAAACGAGTCAGCTTCAGGGTATTGCTCAACTGCTCACTGTGTGTCAGACCAAAACTGAATCACTAGAAACTTTTTCACTGGGCTGCAGGGGCTTTGCAATGTTCTGGGTCTCCACCTTTCCTCACCTACTTTTTTTTTTCCTTTTTAAATTTCTTGTCTTCTCTCTTAACATTTTTTTCAGACATTCAAAGACCACATTTTATCCCAAGTGCCCTCCATGGGGAACACGTTCCCCTTTTCTCTTCCTTCCTCCTCTCCTTCTCACATTCATGATCATCTATTAGCAGCATTAAAAGGGTACCAGTTTGCTATGTATAAACTAATCTGCTCCTCTAAGGATTCACATATGTGTGTCTAATTTATTACAGTAAATGGAAACTCTTTTTTGGAAGGTGTAGACAGAAGTTGTAAAGTTGTTCCCATTCTATGGAGAGGCCCAAACTGTGATCTAGAAGAAATATAAAGGCAAAGTCTATGTCTGCACAGAAGACATTCTGAATGTGATGACTTTGTTGCCTTACTCTTCTCTTATCTGTGGGTCTGAGCTTCTCCCATTGTAGGGAGACAGACAGACAGAGGACTGACAGATCAACAAAGCCAACACCCACAGTGGACCAGTAAAGTCAATGGAGACACACTGCTTTCAAGGGCTAGGATAGAGAATAGACCTATATTAAAGCTAGGTCTCCCATTAAATATATATAATGGGCATCCAAGCAGTGAGTCACACAAAGACTGGGCAGCAGTGCCCTCAAACAGAGCCTTGGCTGAAACCTCTTTAAGGCTAAAACATCTCTTCATGGCTATCATGAAGCCACTACCTTCTCTCCAGCTCTCTATTCCAAGCATGTTTCCCAAGAGAAACCTGATGTGAAATTTTTGTATTCATCACGATATTGCCCAAGCTATGCTTATTTTAAGTAGAATAAAAGGTTGTGAAAGTTATTTACAATTCCTAATAGTTTGTACAGAAATTTTACCAAACTGCCAATAATTGGTCTTCAGTGGGAGGAAGACAGAGCAGGACTTCTTCAACAGATCTCAAAAAAAAAAAAAAAAATCTACGATCCATATGAGGATTATTTTTTTAAATTAGCATTAATAAGAATAACATGTGGAATTTAAAAAGAAAGCCTAGAGGTCCTATAACAGCATGGCAGGAGAAAAGCGAAAGAGAAGCTTTCATTATAAGGTTACTAAAGAAGAGTATCTTTAATAAATTTGGCTGTGACACAGAATCTTATACAGAAAAAAAAGAAAAAAAAAACATAAGAAGGACTATATTGTCTCTTTACAATCCTTCTCTAGAAAATGGAATTTTTCTTTTCCCATTTATCTCCTGGGCTAAACAATCGCCTTAAGCATATATGTGAGCTTGGAGGGTTGTTTTAGCTTCCTCAAGGATAGTGCAGGAAATAATAGGAATGAAATCAGTCCCTATTCACAATACAGCACATTTGAAGTGGAGCTGTCTCTGTGCATCACAGGAATGCTCCAGTTTTGATGCATTACCGAGCGCCCTCCGTATCCAAACAAAGCTTTGCATCTGACTAGTTGTTACAGGCAAATGATTTACATAATTACTTTGGATTTTTCCCCTCAAAAACACACAACATATGAATCATTGTACTCTGTCTTAAAGTCATTATTAGCCAATTAGAACTCCAGGATTTGCATAATCACTCTTCAGTTATTTCTTGGTAATCATAATGTGATGCATGATTACCAAAGTCAGATCAGCAATTGTAGAGTGGGTTATCAACTCAGAATTATTGAGGGGCTTTTTAGCAATAAAAGAACTACCTCAGCTGCTCAATTTCCTTTGAAACTAGCGTGAAGAAATCAAAAATAAAAAGAGCAAAATATGAGTAAAATAAGGCCCATAGAGTGATGAAACAAAGAAAGAATAGTTCTAATATTTATCCATTGATGAGAGTGAAGTATTGGTTTCCTGAATTTCAGACCCGATACCAACTTAAGTATACTGTGCATAAGTCTTACAAATCTGTCTGGATAATAATACAGAAAATAGAAGAAAACATGTACATTTGAGAAATAAAATTTGGATGCATTCTGCATCATGTGTCCTATACAAAGCCCAGCCCTTGCTCAGAGCATGCCAAAAGCAACCATAACCATGGAGAAGGAAGGGCTGCACCACAACTCCTGTGTCTGCTGGGTGACAACAGAGAGAAGCAGGGTCAGCACGAGTTCTATCTGCAGACAAACATCCTGAGCAGGGCCTTTTCCTCGGGATATCTCCTTGTGGGATATCTCCCAGACAAAGCCAGGCCAGTTTGGGAGCAGAGAACCGCCCGTGTGGATGATGAATCTGTGCCTCAGTAACAGCCTGAGTCAAGTGTGGGTGGCAAGGCAAGGTGGCAAGGTAATGAATCTGCTCCAGGGTGGAGGGGGTTAAGTGCCTTGCCAGAAGACAAGTTAATGATGTACCACAGCATGCAATGAAGATTGATTGGGAATGGTGTAAATGGGCACTGGGCAAGGACAAAGAGGCTCGCTTTGGGAACGGGGCAGGATGGCAAGGAAGAGACAGATTACAGCTGAAGGTGGCTGGTGGGTTGAGTTGAAAGAATAGTCTCAAAAAGCACAGGGAGAGACACTTTGGGGGAGAGGATTTCACTCATGTTCCCTACTGTGAAGCAAATACTGACAGAATGGTCCTGACAGGTGTCTGCTGATAACATTTGTGGTACCCACAGCCACTGGACT
Organism: Passer domesticus; assembly: GCF_036417665.1. Lineage (NCBI taxonomy): Eukaryota > Metazoa > Chordata > Aves > Passeriformes > Passeridae > Passer > Passer domesticus. Next base: position 16,235,004 of record NC_087487.1, on the reverse strand, counting down.
GACAGGATTGAGCAGGGGTAACTAAATAGGATTTTGCACCTCCTTCTTTGAGATCTTCCCCATGTTTTGAGGCAGCACCCTTATTATTTTGTATTAAAAATGCAATTTAAATCTAGAAGAATCTGCAATATGCAAGAATTCAACCACAGGGCAGAATAGAGAAGTACAAAAATGCAATTATATGGGAGTCCTTTCTCTAGCCTTGCAGCAAACATAGAACATTAATACCTCAGAAAAGAGGGACGCAGTGACCATAGTGAAGTTTCAAACAATATCCATCAGAGGGAAATGCTGTACAATGAAGGTAAGTAGAGGTCATAAAAATAAGTTCAACAGGTAAGAGACAAAAAGACATAAGAAACTCTTTCATTATAGTCTAGCCTGGGTGGAAGAGTTTTACAGATCATAAATTAACAATCTCAAAATATGACTAATGCCAGCTAGCAATGCACAGTATTGTTATACCCATTACAAAAAAAAAAAAAAAAAAAAAAAAAAAAAAGCCAAATAAATACCCAAGACTTCTATTCCAAAATATCAAAAAGAATGATTTTCATCTGATAACTAGACAACTAAAACCAAAAGTCATGGACAAAGGTGTGCAGTGGAAAGAAATTCTTTGGCCTGGGTCCCATACAGGCATTCAGAACAGACAACTCTAATCTCTAGTCTTGTTAGCTTCATCTATTAAGTAAGCCTGGAGTACAATAGAGCTACAACTTGCCTCAATGAATCTCATTACAGTGCTCATTTGTTGTAATGGAAAGGGCTCTTACTCACAATAACTCACAGTGGCTCACTTTAACCCACCCCACCTTTCTGTATCCCTCCTTCTCCCCTTCCAAGGAATCCAAAATAGCTCACTTAAGCCAGCATTCCCAGGTGTATTAGGTGTGTAGTAAATATCCAAGTGATCCCCATCATTATCCTGGTTGATGGATACCCTCTATGGGCCCCACAGTTACAGGAATTACACCAATTCCCAGGTGCATCATTTGGGTCTATCTGCTTTGATTTAGCTTGTCTCTTAAAGTCCAAAAGAGGACCAAGATGAATTAAATTATAGTTACTACAAGCCTATGCTGAGGATATCTCAGTGCCTCACACGTGTGTGCCATGCTGGGGAAGAAGGAGGAAGAGGAATGTTGGGAATGACATCTTTGTCTTTCCAGATCACTGTTCATGTGTGCTGGAACCCTGCTTTCCTGGGGATGGCTGAACACCTGCCTGCCCATGGGAGGTGGGGAATGAATTCCTTGTTTGGCTTTCTCTGCACGTGCACCTTTTGCTTTACCTATTAAATTGTGTATATCTCCACCCAACCCAAAGAGATTTCTCCCTTTTACCTTTCTAACTCTCTCCCTCATCCCACAGAAGGGAAGTCAGCAAGTGGATCTGTGGGGCTGAGCAGCTGACTGAGGTTAAACCATGGAATCCCACCATAGGCAGGCTTCTTTTCCAACACTGTCTGCATGGGAATATTCATGTTATGGTTGGGACTTCCAAACATCAGCAGGGCTTTGGCACAGGAATGAGGCAAGGACCCCATCAATATCAAGCAAACCGTTGTGGTGTGGTTAGATGTTGGATTCTTCTAACACAGTGTTTAGTGTGGTGGACAAGTCTGTGAATTCTTTCAAAAATCACATGTAAAAATCCTCCTGTTGCCCTGTGACCTGAGCTAGCTGGTGTGCCCCACACTGCACTGCAGGGCAGGGTACCTGAACCAGCACTTCTGAGTGCCATGATGATTTTCACTTGAAATATTTCAACATTTTCACTTGAAATATTTCTCTGTTAAAACATGCTGACTTTTGCAGTCTCTCCCCCAACAAAAACAAACAAACAAAAAAAAACCCCACCAAACAAGCATCTGAGGAACAGAGAGACACAAAACTTAATTTAGTCACAAATCCAATTTTCCATTCAAACCTCACTTTTGACTGTTCCAAATAAGACTTTTTATCTGCCTCAGCACAGGACAGGTTTTCTTCTAGGTCCACATTTCCTCTACCAAGCACACCTGGTCCCTTCCCAAAGTGCACTAGAGGCACCTATCCCTACCTACCTGTAATAATCATAGGAACACTTGGGTACATTTTATAAGTGAACCACAGGTCTGCACGACATCCTTTCACCTCTGAATGCATCTAATTTTACACTAGGAAAAAAATTACAATGATATGTTGTTCTCTTATTTTAAAAACATTTCAACTGTACTAAATGTGCATTAATTCAGTTTTCTCAGTTCAAACCATTCCAGCAGCAAATGCAGCCTGTAAAGAGTGTTCTGCTGCATGTCCCCTATTAGCTAATTCCCTCACATCAAGCTCATTTAAATCTATTTGTCCCAGACCACCCTCTTTAAAGAGAGGAAGGAGGAGGATGGGATCTCTTGCTACTGAGGCTCCCATCCTATTTATGACTGAGTGTTTAAGGATGCTTTACAAAACTTTCTCAGTCTCCTCTTGTAATTCAAATCAATTGCAGCCATAAAACAAAAATTCGGGAATTTATATACCCCCCCCCCCCGCAAAAAAAATAAAAGGTTTAATTTGATAATTGAAGAAATAAAGGGTTCTTTTCAAACCTGACATTAAAAATCTCTAATAAAAATGGGGAAAATGAAGGTCTAGGATGACAGTCTTTATCAAAGTGTATATAGAGACATTATATGTTCCAGTAATTGTTTAGGCCGGTGAATTAATGAATCCCTGGCTGTAAGTCTCCATTTGAAATTATTTCAGTGGTGTCTGCTGCTCTGCTGCTTTGGAAAAGCCTGTTGTCTGAAGCTCTGGAGAAGGGCCTTGAACCCTGCCATTCAATCCCTTTCAGCCCATCAGCTGAGTCTAATTGCCAGAAAGCACACGAGACCCCTAAGCCTGATTGTTCCCCGACCTCCTTTGAGGTTCTGAGGCATGAAAAGCAAAAGGGAAAAAAAAGCTCTCTTTTGATCTTCTGTTTCTTTCTCTCTTTCTCTCTCTCTCTCTTTTTTTTTTTTTCCTGCCTACTCCTACTCTAAGAATGACACATTTCTTTATATGGCTTCTCCTTCTTATAAAGACAATAATTAATAAGGCCTTTATAAAATGAGGCTTGAATTGGTGTCACCTTCAAGGGTGGTCCAGGGCTCTGAAGTGAAACCCCCGGTGGGCTTAGGCATTGCATGGCCTTTGCACAGGTCAGGTTTAAATACCCTGACCTCAATTTTCACTCTCCTCCACTAATGAGCCGATTCACACATGGATACAAAATTATACGAGGGAAAAGACAAAAGGAGCAAGGTGTAGTTGACACCACATTGGCCAAATTTTATTATCATCTTTGTGCCTATGACATCACAGCTGTGGACATTGTCAAAGTGCTGAAACCGCTTGCTTTCTCCCCCCACCCCACTTCTTTTTGTCCCCTGCCTGCAGCTTTATATAATTACTTTCACAAACTCACACTCTCTCCCTATTATTTGCTCAGATGTCATGAAGCTGTGACGTTAGTTGGGACTGGGGACCCGTCTGGGTTCTTGTGTGGTTACACATGCAGAACTGGGTCGCTTTTCTTGAGGTTCTGCTTCACTGCCTCACTGTCAATTGTGAGGATAAAGCGGCATTATGTGTAGCTATTCTATTTCACAGGCTTATCAATCTGACACCAAAAGTTTAAAAAAAAAAAAAAATCATCACACCAGGGATGTTACGTGTCCATTAAAGGAAAATTGTTGATGGTTGACATTGAATGAGTTGTCAAAGACAGCAAGACACCCATTGCATAAGTTTCTCTATTAATGCAAAACGTTTAACAAGTTTATTAGAGAAGAAGCTAAAAGGGGGGGAAAATGATGCTATGACAGCCACACCCGTGGGTTGTAAACCTGTCAAATCCCGTCAGGGGAGCAAGGTCAGTGTTTGGATTGAAGACAGAATCAGCAGGAGGCACTCTTCCTCTGAGTCAGTGGATCCCACACCAGGCGCTTCCATAGCGGTATATAGGACAGTGCCTCAGGGCTAATTCACAAGCTAATGTTTCTGCCTGACACAGCCACAACATGCTGTTGATAAGCTACGAAACAAGTACTAAGTATTTCTAGGAATTAAAAAAAAAAAAAAAATCCCATGCCGCTTTTTGTTGCCATAGGAAAGCTGACTAATATTTAATCACGCAATTAATTTCCGCCGTCCTTAATCTCTACATGGCTTTGAATGGTTGTTGTTTTCTCCACTTCTTGTCCCGAGATGATGTGCAGGGTTGTGGTTAAACATTAGCAGAGCTCCTAAGAGGTGGGCTGGATTGATCCCTGTGCCTTAATCTCGCTTTTCGGGGATGGTGTAAGGATGATGAATAAATATATGCAATGATGCAACATGCTAAAAAGTCATTGCGCTAAAATAAAAGTATGCTATCACCTTTGGGACAATTTTGGAGGTCTCACCTCCCAGGCAAAGCTCAAAATGAATTAACACTACTCTCGTTAAGAATAAATTAGACTTGAAAAACATTTGTTCGTTAAACTCCATAATACAACTGTACTGTTAATAATCCTGTCATGCTTCTGCAAAATACGGACAACTCTGGGCTGCTAAACAACAGGTATTTAACAAGGTACAATAAGTCTCCACAAGCAAGGAATTACTAAAAAAGGCATGTCATTAATTGCCATTATTTTGTCATGCAGGACACTTCTTGCAAGGAAAAAGAATTGGCAGAATTTTTTCTTCCCTTTCTTAAAAAAAAAAAAAATTGAAATCTCCATCACCCCTTTGCCTTTTAGTTCTGACAGATTAGTTTTGCAAACATAATGTTGAAACGTCCTAGCAGATGCACGTCAAGCACGTACACATACATATTCCAAAAGACAAGCACTTCAAAATATAAAATATCCAATACACTATGCCTGAAATTTGAGAGAAAAAAGAATTAGCCTGAAGTATTAAATTAACTCTGAATACCTCAGGAAAAAAAAAAAACCCACAGAAATTAATGTGTTCATATATGAACATGAATTTCCTGCCTGTGTAGGTGCATATCTGAATGCTGGTGGCAAAGAAGAAGATGATAACATGCAAACAAACAATTTTAAAAAATATATAATCTCAGCAGTGGCACATAGAGACATTTTCAGTTCAGCAGGATATGGCAAATTTATGGATCTGGTGCTTCTTTTCCCCTTCCTACCATGTATATTAAGGACATTTGCTGGCAGACACTTCCCGAACCGCTTTGGGACTGCCAATGAACAACCAAAATGAGCTAATAACTCTCTTTGGGCACATGCTGATGGAAGAAAGAAAGCTGGAATAACCTGATTTGGCCTCACCAACCGTTTTTTGTATGACAGCTAATCAAGCCCATAAATACAGAATGGATTAATTATCATCTCAATTTTTTTTTATCACTATTTAACGTCCAAAGTGTTAGTGTGTTTATGAATATCTTCTAGGGAATTAATATCACATCTTTGACATACACATTTCACTTAAAATAAGATAAAAATATTATGAGGTTAATTTTTTTTTTTAATACAAGCAAAGTATTAAAAAATTATACACTTATAACAGATGGGACCAGAAATTCTATAAGACTGATCTTTATTAAATATCTCTGTGTGAAGGCACATTGAATGAGGGAAAATTTTAACTGCTGAGGATTTATCCTTCTAATTCATAAGTGCAATATATTATGTTAGGATGAGACCATAATACAACCTGTTTCCAACTCATTGATGAGGCTGAGGGAATATCAGTTTATTTATCTGACTTTTAGCAGAATCTTATAGAGCAGTGCTGCAAAGTACACAACAAGACTAAACTGAAAGGAAAGAAATTAACTGAATCCTTCCTATCCAACAAAGATGTCTTTGTTTTGTCCCAAAAATCAAGAAATACAGAAGTTATGACTTGTATGATCATCATAACTCCCCTACCCAGAACAGGCAGAATTTGATTATTCCCCTCTTCTTTCTGCACCATCATTCCAGTTTCTATCTCTCTTCACATGTATTAAATTTCTAGGCTATTCCTTGTAATGTACAGGAAACAAAAATCAGATCTTACTAAAAAGCATAAGAAATAAACGAAGGACAGTCTGAAAAGTCTGGTTTTAGCTCACTTGATTTGTACTGGGAATAGATCATTCTGGGAAAAAGCATTTCCTAGCCACAACTACAACCAAATATAGAAAACATAAAATATCATGATCACACTCCACAGAATAAATGATTGTGATATGAAGGCTTTTTCTTTACACTCAAGTGTGTACAGTGATAGCATGAAATGTACAGATATATCATATTCTAATATGCATGTTAAATACATAAAACTGGAAAGGAATTGTCTGAAATGCCTGGTTCCTCACACTCTTATTATGTTTCAAAGCACTGGCAATCAAATGGGCTTTTGGTGCACAAAATACTATTGCAATGGTAGTAAAGCTTGGCCATGTAAAAATATAAATATCAACCTAGTGAAAAAAGCCTTAGATATATCCAAATATATCATATAGTAGTATTTTTCTGAGCATACTTCCATAAAAACAAGTTATGATGGGATAATATTAATATGATTTTCACTGGGCTAACCTTGTAAATGCTGTCCTGTCTGAGGATGAAAAGCATATTCATAAAAGCACCAGAATTAATGCTCATTTGAGAGCAACATTTTATTTTTACAGTACTTCAGTTACTCTTCTTTCCACAAGAAAGAAGGGGGGGAGGGTGAGGAAAATACCTTCTGAGACCACCCACAAGCAGCAGGGTGAAGAGCACATGGGCTTTTCCATGGATTCCCTGTGAAACCGCCAACACCCAACACAGCACAGCCTTTGGGGGAGTCTCTGGGACACGAGACTAATGAAGACATCTGCAGGTGTTTCCCTGCAGACAAGGCTCCAGAAGGGATGCCCCCTCACCCAGATTCCCTTGGACACCAACATATTCTCATGGGTACCTCAGGAATTCTGTGCTGCCAAAGCAATAAAAGTACTATCTGCGGAAATATTTCCCTAAATACAAAACAAACATCACAGCTAAAATCTTCCACAATACCACTGATTCTATGAGTTCAAGCGTGCTGGAAATGTTAAATTTCTCATCATTCAGCTGCTGCATCCCCTTGGTAGCATCCCTTTGCTGGAAAAGATTCCCATCGTGGATGCAACAGCACCATCGGCTTCTGTCTTCACTAGAGATTACTGAGACCAAGTTGCAGTTTCCCTTTTTGCACCAAGCCTTGGTGAAAATGCCAGAATTTGCGGTAAAATTGTTTCCTCTCTAGTAAATGTGCTGAATTCAAACATTATAAATTCCAGCAGGAATTTATATCAAGTTTTTATTTATATTTATATCAAGTCTCTGAGGACATAGGAATTTCTATGCTGGTTCTAGCAGCACACATACACCTTGGATTATTGACATTCTGCCCCGATTTAGGCACCAAATTAAAAACTCCATTATTTCCAGTGTCTGTAAGTAATGTGGGCACAAAGCCTTTGGCCAGAAGTTTGTTCTTCCCATTCACCTAAGAGAAGCTGAGTTCTTGGCAACCAGCTGCTACCAAAGACTCATTTCTTCCACCATCATCTCTAGCATGGACATAGTCCAAAAAAATTCCTACTTTTGATCAAATTCTATACCTATTGTAGAATATTGTGTGAGGTTTCTTTTTCTACTACACTAAATGTGCAGACATTTTTTATTAAAAGTTCTCAACTAAGGAGACTTTGCTGAAAGCTGTTATGGATAGGAAAAAAATCCTTTCTTAATGAATTCAATCAAGGAGGAGCAAATGGGAACACCAAATGGCAAATACTGGTTTTTTTCCCCCAAACAATTACAGCATTATTTTATGTGAAATCTGTTCTGTAACAATGAGAGAAAATTAGTGTGTGTTCTATTCAAAAGATACTGCAGGATGGATTAACATTTATGATCCAGAGTTCAGTGACTTGAATGTTTTCATTTTCTTTTTTTTATATTAATTGGATTTTCCAGTGTACACTGAAGTGGTAAAATGCATTTAATCAATATGCTTTGGGACTAAATTAGCAAAATACTAATTTTGTTGTGCAAGGTTATACTATGTATTGTACATTTTTAATCACAGTATTCTCTGTTTATTTCTCATTTGCCAAGCTTATGATCCCATTGTGTATAATGCAAAAGAACAGAGTCAGAGCAACCCTCAGGAGTTCAAATATATAGAGGATGAGTGCTTTCCTCCTCTATAGGGGAGGGTTTTTTAACTTCTCATCCTAACCTGAGCAGCACGACCAGAAATTGTTACGCAGCCACATTGCCTGACAGTAGCAAGAGCTGCAGTCACTCACCCACCATAGCTTCTTACATTTTATTACACATTTCTAAGAGAGAGATGCCTACTGGAGGGATGTGGAAGGCAGTTGTTTTAGGGGAGCTGACCCTAAATGCCCCACCAATCCCAGGTGTAACCCACATCCTTCAAGGGTCAGAGGAGATGTATGAGGCAGAGGAGCAGGAGATTGGAAGGCAGTCCCGTTGGGCACTACCTGGATAGTCTGGTGCTCACTCAGCTGAGAGAGCAAAAGGACAAAGGCTCTGCCTGCACTGCTCCACAAAGGGAGAAAACTTCCATGAAATTTTTCATGAAAAATCTCTCCACAGCAGTGAGAAAAATGCCAGAGCAGCCACCTAGATGAGATAGAAGATACTCCTGTCACTGAGGAGAGTCAGAAGCTGCCCCTGGATCCCTGGAAGTGTCCAAGGCCAGGCTGGATGGGGCTTGGAGCAACCTGGGATAGTGGAAGGTATCCCTGCCCATGGAAGAGGCATTGGAACAAGATGATCTTTAAGGCTCCTTCCAATCCAGACCCTTCTATGATTCTTATTTAGCTGGGGGGTTCTAAATGTTTAAACCCTCAAAATCACTGCACATTTGTTAATAGGATTCTGCATCTGTCAGGGGAAACCAAGGCAGCTGGTGGAGTCTCAAACTGAGCTTACATAAATGGGACAAATTTAGTATCAAAGTGGCATCTTACCTTCCTTTAGAACATATCTCACTGCCTCTCTTCTTCCCCTGGAGCATGACATTTGTTCCTTAAGACCACACTTTTCTGTCACCTTCACTCAAAATAAAGGAAGTGACATTTACAGTGCAACACCACTAAAGGAAAGGTGATTCTCAAGATTCATTTTTAATCTGTGTCTTTTCAAAGGGAAGCACAGGTTAAAAATAAAAATAATGAAGAAGAAGAAAAAAAAATGGGTTGCTTTGGCAACTGCCTGGGGCTGGCTCTGCAGTCCTGCTCCCATGCACGCTTGGAGGCACGGAGGGACAGCACCTGCAGCACTTCTCAGGGGGTGGCTCTGCTCAGCATCACCCTGTAACCACAGGCTGTACCCAAAAGGCACAGGGAGGCCTTAACTTTAATGGGTCAGGATGGAAAGTAATGATTTGCTCAGTAGTGGAGAACCAGTGTTAACTGCCTAAAATGGTGTGAATGGCTCAGATGTGCAAGGGCAGTCTATCAGGCACCAGGCAGTGTTATCAGGATCACCTGTCTGTCAGCTGCATTACCTGCCTTCCCCTGATTCATTTGTTTTAAAGGAGTCACTGGGTTTACTTCAAACAAACCCAGCAACCAAACAAAGCAAAATCAGCTCCCTGCTAAGACCCTAAGAGGAAAGGGGAAGAGTAACACACTTAAACATAAAGTTGAACAGAAAGGTTTAAAATTTGCAACTGATGCTGTGCAGCAAGGAGATAAGAGCCTTCCAGACAAGTTAAAATGCACAGATATGCCAATCAACTCCAGATAGATTCAAGGGGTGGTGAACACAGATTACTCACATTACACCAGGCTATCTCAAGTTACTCAAATGACATAAAGGGATACAATAATCACACACTTGTCTCATTGTGTCAACTTTTTAACAGGGGAAAAGCCATTGTCCACTTCAAGAGGAAACAGCAAAGCAAACCAGATCAGATTATTCTCAAGTGAATTGTCAGGTTGAGGGGGTTTTCTACTTATCTGATACTAGAGCAGACATTGATAGCAAACAGCTCACCTGACTGCACACAAGGACCCATTCTCAAAGGCAAAAAGCAATCTGTCTCAATTATTAAAAAACAAATTAGACAATCAAACTGGAAATTTGGCTTCTTTCTTAAGAGAGCCACCATGCAAGGGGGTGGCTGTGATGTAGCCAGAGCATCTCTGCTGGGGTTCAGCTGCCCTCAAAAACAGACAGTGGAAAAATATCAGACCAGTGTTGCCTGGGATACAACCCTGGTGCCCCTAGGCAGACAAAATACCCACTTAGAATGGGGTGAACATGGGGAAAAACTATTATGGGGCACCTGGGAAAAGAAATTGTTCTTCTTGCTTAGAGCTCTTTTGCATTTATTCTTCACAGTACTCATGGCATGGACCCTGAGACTGGCTGCTAAGTGTAAAGCTATTTGGGGTGGTGAAAACAGCAACATTTGAGGTCATTACTAAAAATGAAAAACTATTAGCTGTAAGTGGGCAAGGGCTCTGCACTCTCTGAGCCCTCTAAGTTACCAAACACAAAGCCTGCTCAGTTGGGCTTTGCATTTAAGGGGATTGCACTCTAAGACAACTCAATCATTCCTTCCATGTGGGTTTTAGCACAGAATATATGCACAGCCTCAGCACAGGAGTGATGTGAGGCAGTGTCAGCTCATATCAACTGGAAACTCTGAATTAGCTTCAGAGGGCACTGGATCTGTTCCCTCCTGTCTGTAAAAGGAACATGATACTATTTTCTTTAACCAGCTCTCCAAGGATGCTGACACAATTTAGGGAAGAGCTGACCTTCTAAGCTACTGAGAAGGCCACTGGTGAACTAAACCTTTCTTTTCCAAGGTCTCTCCTGGTTTTGTTGCAGTCTGAGCCCTCCTGCCCAGCAGGTCCCTCACTGACCAGCCGGACACAGTGAGGAAACCTCGGGAGGTTTCACACCAGATCCTACACTGGGCCAACCTCAGAGTGCCCATGAACTGAAAACAAAGAACCAATTGTGGTTGTTTTTTTTTTTTTGTCAAACAAAAATTCCTTTTGGGGGATTAGAATTGATAAAGCTAAGAGGCTTTTCCTGGTAAGAAGTGACAGTCAGCTACAGATGAAAGGACTAGAGTCTGTTCTCTCCTTAAGTCTCCACCAACTGTTCCCTTAAAGGATTGCACCTGATCAGGATCAAAACATAATTTTTTTTACACAGAGGTCCATTACTCTTTCCTTCTGAAAGAGAAATTTTCATCAGGATCCAAGCAAGCCCTTGCGACTACAGATTAACACCACAGAAAATAAACTTTTCTGATCCTGAACAAATTTATCTTAAATCCTGAACATTTTGTTGCACTTTGGGTTATCTTTCTTCTAAATCTGATGTACCTCTCAAGCCTGAAAAAGCTGTTAGAAGTTGTGGAATCCTTCTACTCCAACTGTGAGAGTCAGTGGAGAAGCAATACTATGTATAAGACATGTTAGCCCTGCTCTGTTCAGTTTTCTTCAGTCCTTCTCCATGGAATCTCCACTTCCAGGACTATTCCTTGGTGCAAAAGTGTGGTGGCTCTGTGTGCCCTGTAAGTTCTAAGGCTGGAATTCCAAGTCCTGTGGAGGTTGTGCTACAGAACCTCACTGAACTGGGGGATAAGTGACTTTCCCCCATTGCTACTCCAGCTCCAGGTATTTAAGTGCATATTTCACAGAGAGTCTCAACCACAAGAGCAGCAGGGTGTGTTTGGGTCTTTTTATTTCAAAGCTTGTGGTAATTCACAACCACACATCAGAGAGATCAGAGCAGAGCCCTAAATGTAGAGTCCAGCAATGTGAATATGAAGATAATTAGTAATCGGAACTTCTCCTTTCCCTGAATCCTCATATTCCTGGAAAAAACATTACCACAGCACTAAAGCAGAGGAGATAATAAGGCTTTTTCTTGACACCATCAGACTGTCTACATCCTAGTCTGAACAGCTTTTGCAGTTTTAATATTCTCCCTGCACCCCTATAAAACAGGAAGCATTTTCTGTGGTTTTAGTCCACCCAGTGTACAGTAGTTTTGTGACTCTGCCCCCCAGGCTCCTGTGTGTTATTACTTCAAAGGCACTGATCTCTTTTTAAATGTCCCTTTTGACAACTCAAATCTCTGAACTGGAAGTCAAAATTGGCTAAACTGAGATCTGATAATCGGCAGTTTTACTTCCAGCCGCATCCTGTGCTTGCAGTAATAAAAGCAGTGATTATCTTTGATATGGTTGATGATGTTAGCAGGATAGGAGGCATTCCAGCTGCTTAATTTAATTTCAAATCCCAGTGATAGCATCTAATGGCTGCAGTTTAGCTACTGCTACAGATTTCATTTTGCAGTGACCATTGCTACTGTCAAGGTAGCTTTATGTTCCCACCTGACTGCAGAGTCCCAGCAGAAGATCACTCATCAGGTAACCACCTTGGTTTTGGACAGCACTCTGAATCACTTACAGGAAAATCCTGATTAAATGAATAGAAAATCTGACCCACAAAAAACTTCTTGATACTACTAATAAATTAAGAATGCAGATGGTAAAATTTAAAATACAGAAGGCCAGAAACCTTTGTGAATTGTGAATTACTGAACTTTCATTTTGATGACAAGATTGACATAGCCATGAAATTTAAGATAGTGCTACCCTGTCCCTCTCTCTCTTCATTAGAAACACCCTACAAGTCAGTGTTCTACTTTTGCCAATGGATATTAGGAGAAACACAGTCAAGACCACATTATGCCAATTTTCTCTCTACTATTTTCTGTACATTGGTGGTCTTCATAAAAATTATCTTCATCACTAAAAGTGGTTCTGCTTTTTCCTGCCTATACCCTTCAAGTTAGCTTAGTCCATCAGAACTATCCTGAAGTCTCCAGCGATGCTAGAATATAATACTGGACAGAGAGAAAAGAACTTGAAATAACAGTCAGAAAAACTGCCTGTGTCTCTCAGTGGTGGGACTGTGAATAATGAGGGACAGAACAGAGGGAGGAAATATTTGATCACTTGTTTTTAGGTTTCAAAGTCTCTAACTGACACAAACTACAACACTGCTATCCAAACTAATTTATCAGCATCTGAACTACCCCAGCCTTCCTTCTGTCAGCCCAAGAGGCAGAGAACAGAAGTGCTGGGCTTTGTAAACAAGACCTTCATTTTTGGGTTTTGCGTTTACTCCATTTACCTGTTCAGGACAGATATAAGCACTCCCTCCTCCCTCTCAATTTCCATATTTATCTCCTGAAACTCATTTCCCATGCTTTGCACTTCTTTACTTTTCAAGAGCTGAAGCAGCCATGAGAAAGGAGGCACTAATTAAGACATCCTGAGTTCCAAGACCTTCCCAAAACAAAGCAGGCTTGTTCGGGTTTCTCTGTTTCGGGAGGCCTTGCTCAGCATGACAATGGTCGGGCACATTTCTGAGCCACCCGGAAAACTGGATTAGAACCAAAGCCCAAGATCCCAAGTTTAAATGATGACAAAAATATCTGCCTCAGCATTTGTGGACACCTTTGGTACAAAGCAATTCTGTTGCCAGATCAACACAGAAACTGCTGAGCTTCCCTGGCAGATTAACATGTGTCTCTTCACTATTATTCTCAGTATTCATCATTATCCTTTAATATCAAAGACAAAAGTGAGCAGACCCTGTAGACCAGGACAAAAATAAATTTAAAAAAAAAAATCTTAAATTTTGAAGGGCATCTACTGTTAGAAGAGTATGAAATGGATATATGAACTACAAAAGCACAGAAATCCCAGAGGTTGGCACATTCATGTCCTGATTTTCATTGGACTTGCTGCAACAAAGAGACACGGGGTCCTAAAATCTGTGCTTACCCTGAAGTGGGGCATCCAGCCTGTTCCCTGTTTGGTATGGGACAGCCACCAGAAATGGTGACAACTGGAAACAGATTGAACTAATTGTACCATCCCCATCCTAGTTTCCAACACAACCTTTTCCAGAAAGATCAGATTTTATGGGAATTATTCTGTGCTTGTGCGGTAGAAGGTCGGTGTTCCTCTCAATTACCTGGTCAACCACAGCACTGAAGCAGACCCCATTAAAAGGGAAGCAAGAAGAAAACTGGCCAGACAGAAACAACCTGCCAGTCCTGGTTTCATCACTGGGTAGAGTATAATTAAGAGATGAAATGGATGCGTATAATTAAGAGATGAAGAAGACGAAATGTGGTTTTGTGACACTGCTCTGGGCATATTGTCCTTGCACTGCATCCCATGGCACTGGATAGAGCCACCTGAGAATCACAGCTCCTATTAGGCAATGAAGATAAAAGAAGATGTGGACAAAATGGAAGGGAACAGATAAAAGGGGGAATCTTGGACTGCAAAAAAACAACAGGACAGCACAAGACCTCTTTCTCCAGTCCTATGTCACCCTTAAGCAACCTGTGGAAGGCAGCATATTTAATAAGACACGAAGAAAAAGAAGAAGTGAGATTTATTTGTCCTTGCAAGCTGTCAATCACACAAACAAAGACAAAACCAAACCAAACCAAACAAAAAAAATTGGGCTTCCCTTCTCTGTAGAGGACTGGTTCAGCAGGCACAATTTGGCAAAACCTGCTTCTAGCCCAAAGGGAAAGTAAGGGTTGCAGGGCTTCAAAAGAGACCAGAGGGTGGACTGGGTTAGGTTTTGAAGCTTTTCTGACAAAGGAAAGGAAGCCACAATATTAAAAAAAAAAAAATTATGAAAAAGAATTTTTTCCATATCCTTCTTTTAAACATACTTTAATGCTACTTGTTCTATCAACCTCTTCTGAACTGCAGAGTTCCGATTTGTTGAAATAAAGATGCTGCTGTACCCCACTGCAATTGCAATATATGATAAAAGCCAGCAGTTCTCATAAAAAGCCCTGCTGAAATCATTAGCAGTCTCCCAGAGTAAGGACTGTGTCAGGTAGTGACAAATCCTTTTTAAAAGGGAGCTTGAAATGAAAAAAAACGTATTTTTATTTTTGTTGAGTATGTCCATATGTCTGTGCACTAGAAGTAGAGAAAAATTATCTGCTGGAAACATTTTTGACTGGACGAGACAGAGGTAGGAAGCACACAAATAATAAGGAGAAAAGGGGAAAACGTTATTTATGGGAAGTTGGTGAGGAAAACCCTGCACTGCTCTCACTCTTGGTCTGAATGTGTGCCCCTTGTGTGCGTCCCCAGCCCCTGGAGGGTCCCTGTGAGCCCCTGAGCCCCGGCTGGGTGAGGCTGGGGACACACACTGCTGCCACCAGCCCGGCCTGGGAGCTGCTGGCCCGCTGACCTTGGCAGCTGAAGGACCCAGATGCCCAGCTGCAGGAGCAATCTCTGCAGCAGTGTCACGGGGTGTCAGCTCATCCTCCCTGCCCTCCTCCTCTGACAGACCTGCCTGTGGGGTCTGCTGGGGGGTCAGCTGCTGCTGTGCTGCTGTGTCCTCCTTGAAGTCACTTTCCTTTGATTTCTGAGCATGAGGTGCATTCTCTTGACAAGATGCATCTGCAGTGTCTGATTAGGGTAAAAGAGCCGTGCGTGGGGAATATTCCCTACACTTTTGTATGTAACAGCATGCTGGCTGCCAGTAGCCCAACTGGTCTCTAAGTGACAGATGAAACTTGGAGCCTTCTAGGAAGCAGAGAGGCAAAATGTTCAAGAATAACTGTACACAGATCTTTATTTTACCGAGGGTAAAATAGCCAGCTTTTCACATTTCACAATTTAATCTATTTACTGGAAATATCATAATGGAGATGTTAAATAAAAATGAAAAGGCTTATAAAAGCCTAGCAGGACAGAGATATGGCTGTTTATTATTAAAAGCACCATTACTAAAAAACAGCTTATTTTTATACTTTTAGTTGAAACAGTAAATTTAAGACTAGGAAAAAAAATATTATACAACTGCTTCATGGAGCTTTCTTTGTATCTGAAGGGTCTATGAATATAAAAGCGTATCAGGGCCAAATCCAGAAGGTCTTACTCAAGCAAAACTGATTTTAGTGGAAATAAAGCCTGATGGACTAAAGGATTTGGTCAGTAATTTATGGGACCCTTATCTCTGATCCACCTTCTAGGAATGCTAGCTTGTGGTACAGAGCAATGTAATATGCTTAAATATCTATGATTAATTCGGGTAATCTGGTTTATAGAGCCCGCTTATGTAAATGAAAAGGATTTACCTTTATGTCTGAGATGAAAAAAATATACATCAGATACAGAGAACCACACATTACAGAAAATGGCCTGGCTGAATTGTATTAATGTCTCAAAAATGTTGAGAAATGCTGTATCTTCTCCTTAAGCCAGTAATCATAGTACCTACAAATTGCATATCTTATCCTACTTTACACATATGCAGAAGTGGGCAGCAGCTGTTTTGAAGGCAGCATATCTCTCATTTGTACTCCTTACAACATGCTTTTCAAAGCCTAACAGAGAACTGTGGCTAAAGACTTTCAAAATGAGGAGAGGGCTGTGAGGGATTAGTGCTTTACCTGGGAAATGGAGCGGAAGTCAACTATCAAAGCAAAACAGCAACATTCCCGCGGGCCCGCTCTTGAGGACGGAAGGTTTTCATGTGATGAAGTGGTAATTCAGTTCAAAGTCTCAGGGAGAACTCCCTTTGTGCGTCTGTCCAACAAGAGCTACAAACTTACAGATAAGAAGCAGAGGAGGGACCAGTGTGATCATCCTGTCTGACACTCTCCAAAGCGCAGCTCTCCCAGCTAGCTCTGGCTGGAGAAGCACTCTGTCTCCTGGTTCAAAATCCCTCTTCCATTTCCATTGGCATCTAGGGATAATTCCCTGTGCTTCAGTGAAACAGCTCTGAAGACACAGATCCTTGATAAAGAATTCCCACTGGACTGAGAGTTGTCCAAATCCAACAGCAAGGACTTCTCTGAATCGCCCTTTCTTTGATATTTTCAGCACAGGGAACATCTTTGGTAGCAGAGAACCACTAAAGAGCCTTTGAGGCAAGTGCAATGTGGAAGGAATAACCTTCAGGACAGCCCTCAATTTTCCCTCCATCAGCAGGGAAAGTTTCTTAATGCTGTACTATACAATCAGAAGATGGTTTGGGCTGGAAAGGACCTTAAGAAATCACCCAGTTCCAACCCCCTGTATCATGGGTAGGACCATGTTGCTCCAAGCCCCATCCAACAGGGCCTTGAACACTTTCAAGAGTGGGAATTTTCTGTAATTAAAGCCCCTTCCCAGCTCTAGAAGAAAACCCCAGTCATTTGCAATGGCTAATACTGATTTTAATATTATCTAACATTATATAACAATGCAATAATTTCTCAAAAAGAAAAAATAGATATAGTTTTGAAGAAAAACTACAGGTTCTGCAGCTTCAGATGAAATCAAGAAAGAGATGTGTGGGGCAGGAGTTTTAGATCCAGTTTGGACAAGACAGAAGCTGATTCTAGCACAACCTGCACCACAATATTTCTGAGACGAACATAATATGGTTGAATGGAGTTAGACTAAAACAGACTTCAGTAACAGGAACTTTAAGCTAATATTTTTTCCTCAGGACGTATTATTATATCTACCACACTGTGCAATGCAACCTCTGAGTGCAACCCTCATAGCCAAAACCAGCCTAGTAGAATCAAGTTTAGTAAAACAATGTAGATGAGATAAGACATACCAAAAAAAAGCTCTGATTTCATATTAAAATCAACACCCTCAACCAATACGGACGTACATAAAGAGATAAAACACCTCAAAGCAAAGCATCTGTGTTTGTGCTGCTATTTCATGTCAAGGCAATTACAGTGATGTTATTAGGAAAGATCAGGAAGGGAGCAGTGTTGTCATATAGGGAGAAGAGAAAACAAACCGTTAAGCAATCATGTAGAACATCTTAAAGCTGGTGAGGGAACAAAGCTTAGCACTGTCAGGGTATTGATCTGCTCCAGAAGGTGCAGAGTTCTGCACCACTGTGATTGCCTTCCCTGCTGGGTTTAGAGAGGGCTGAAAGAATACAGTATTGATCTGGCCCAGTTCCTGAGAAGTAACTTAGTGATAAACACTGACTCCAGCCCACGGCTCTGACAGCAAACTGTTGCAAAACAGCACAGCTCTGTTGTGCTCACAGCTCCTGTTATGCAGATAATACCTGCATTTTACACTGCATTTCCAGCAGGAAAGCAGTGCTGTCCAAGAATATAACACCTGAGGACTCAGCTACTGCTCCCCCTCTTTTCACTCAGGAATGGCGAGGTTTCTGATGAATGCAGGGTATTTTACTATTATTCTGCATTAGAAAATACTGAATATATAAAGAGGCTTCACCTTAGCTGGAGTCTAGCAGAAAATTAATACAAAGGTCTGCATTTGCCAAAATAGTTTCCCTCTATTTCTTGCCTTTCACTGTAATGCTGTGCGAAGACAGAAAAACACTCTCCTCATTTATTTTCTTTCCTATCAGTGAAATCTGGTCATTCTTTAACAACTGGGCACTCCAGAGAAAGCATTTCTACCCTTAAAAGCAACAAGGCTGTCCCACAGAGGTAAAACTCATGTTAGTAATTGCAGCCTGGAGAAAAAGCCTATCATGCCCCTGCATTTCTGAAGTTTTGCAGTTGCATCCCCTTCCTGGTGGCGTCAATCCTCAGTGGCACTAAAAGCAGCAGACACAGGCAGGCAGAGAAGGAAGAGATTTTAAGCCCTGACAAACTGAGACCACAAACTTCAGGCAGTTAAACGCCATGGGTGGTTCGAGGCAGCTCTAGGAAGTGTTACAAACCCTAAGTGCTTGGGCAAAAAGAAACCTGTCCCGTGGAGTCCTCAGCAGTTGACTCCTGTCCTCTCCCAGGCCCACCTGCAGAAGTCCATCAGCAGAGATGAACTGAGCCACCTTCTGTGAGACACTGCTGGCTTGCTCTTACTTAAGGGGTATTTCTGTGTTTGTGCTGAAGGCTTCTGGGAATTCCTTGAACTTTTATTGCCTTAAGCCTGACTTTTTTTCATGGCCAGTGCTGATCATCAGCTTGACCTGAGGAGCAACACGAGCCTCAGGATCTCCCTGTGTGTGGATGCTGGACCTTGCCCCTGGGAGCCCAGGCTTCCATCTCTGTTTTCATGCACAGCTGAGAACCACAGGCACTGGGTCAAATTTTCACAAATCGAGAAGGCACTGAATTTCCAAAAGGATTGCTGTGGGCTGCACAGGCCCGCTCCCAGAAGGCCCCTGGGAGAGCAAATGCTTGTTTTCTCTCTCTGCTGCACAGGTGCATAACCTCACCTGTGCTCCCCAGCTCCTCACACTGAAAGAATTTCCCCTCCACGCTCTGTCAGGTCTGCTGAAAGATGCTCCATCTTTCTGCTAAGCAGTCATAGATCTTTTATCACATCACTTCTGCAAACAGCACACATACATTTTTTATTTTAGGGTTTGTTTTTTCTCTTTTTCTTTTCTTTATTTTTTTTTTCACAACTCAGCATTGAGAACAAAAGAAAACTGTTTACCAGACACAGGCACCTGGTTTGGGTTTTGTTTTCCTCTGTTACTCTCTGAATTCAACGCTGTTTTTAAATAAAGAGACGCAGAAGAAGCAGGAGACCTCGTGGGTCAGGCGGGTCAGCCTCCTCTATCGAGCAGGATTTTCCCATACACTCTGACCCCCTCAAGGATTTTATCTGGCCTGTTTTTCGAACACCTCTAATGATGGTGACTCAGCTACCTCACTAGGCAGCTTATTCATCTGTCCAGCCTAATTGCTCTTAGCTTCATTTTGTCTTCCTTTGTATGCAACGTGAAATTTTTCTTTCCTTTTGTTATTTTTTGACTATTTCTTTATCAAGGCGGGGGGGGGGGGGGTTGATAAAAAATTTTCATCTTCAGAAAACCCCCACAATTTATTCCAATCTGAAAATATCTGTAAAGGATGGCAACACTATTGTCATGTCTAATTTATTAGCCTATGTGTAAGCTGGATATGGTTTGTGAAAGGGTTAATAACAATAGCAGCTGCAGAGGTTCTGGCATCCCTTTTTTATCCTGCAGAAGCAGGGATGGGACCATGAACATAACTTCACCTAGATAGAGGAATGGTGTCAGAAATCCATGTCTTGAAGAACAAGAGAGTCAAGCACCATCAGGGCAAGCAGGCACTACTTTGGTAATGGTGGACCAGCTCTTCAGGCCTTCCCCAAGGGGGAAACACTCACTTTAGCTCTTAAATCTGGGGAGCAGCATCAGCTCAGTACCTGGTAAAATATTTTGGGATACTGGGACAGAATGCAGTGAGAATAACTGAATCCCTTGTCCCAGGAGTGGAGATGTCACTCAGAAAGCAACACAACCCAAAGGCTGTTAAAGGGTTAACTGGGCACAGCAAGAGCTTCTAAGACCAAGAATTGCAAACTGATATCCCAAAATGGTAACGTGGGTTGCAATCAGGCTGGGACTCTCAGAGCAAGCGTCTGTGCTCTGCACAGGGACATGACAGTGGCATCAGCAGGGGCAGCCCTGGCTGGCACCTGCAGCATCTTGAGGGAGTCACTTGTAGCAGACCCTCAACTCTGCACTGCTTTTGAATTCAGGAGGAGCCAGGTGATGTTGCCTCATACAAGAATGCAACCCACATCCAGTGACCTTCTATCAGAGAGTTTAAACTCTGGCTTGAAATAAAAGTGTAGTTTGGGCCATGATCCTTACAGGAGTTCACATTGCTGGCTTATAATACTGAATAGCATCAGTGTAGAAAGCTGCAGAAAACCCAGTAAAGAAAGGCATTGATGAGTATTTTCATTTTGTTTGTCATTCTGTTTTTCAGTTAGTTTTGATTAAACCCTAATTTTTATCCAAATGCTTAAAACTAGGCTTGGGCGAGATAATTCCTCCTCATTAAAAAAAAACAAAAACAAAAACAAAACAACCAAAAAAGGACAAACAAAATAAAATCGTGGCTTGGAAAATTGAGTTTATATGTAAATATTACTGGGTTCTGTTCCAGACTAGAGGACCCATAAAGGATAAAAACAGAAAGGAGGAATTGATCAAAAGAGATGGGGGAGAGAAGGAAAAGTGAAAAATGAAGCCAGGTGGCAAAGGAACAACACAAAGATGGTGGCTGTGGACAAAGGAAAATGCTCAGGTGAAGAAATGTGCCCTAGTGCACAGAAGTGGTCAGCACAGCCACTCACACATCACCTGTTTCCTGTCACCCAAACCACCTGAACAACTTATTTCAGCACATGCCTTGTTTGCAGCTCTCAGTCCTGCTGCAGTCAGTCAGACAGGCTCACACTTGAACACCTACAGAAGCAAAGCTGCAGAGCAGGCCTTTCCTCCAGTTAAGAGACCATTTTGAAAAGGCCCTTGACCAAAGCCCGCAGATAAACTGGTAGGTGCTAGCCTGGGAGATGTGAGTGCTACTGAAGTGGAAGACTCGTGGGGAGAGGCATGTTCTGCCATTTCCTATGCTCCCCTACAAAATCAAACTCTGAGAGGTTTGTGAAAGCTATAGAACAAAGACCAGAAGATCCTTCTGACTTTAATTTATTTCATATTAAAGAGGTGGCAGATCAAGAGACTGCTTTACATAAATCAAGAGGATGCTCTACTATCTCTGCCATCTATACAGGAATGTATGTACAAACAATGCTTTATAAAATAAGAGAACATTGGCAAGGGGTTGATTATTTTCTAATTAATTTCTTTTTAAAAATAACCTTATTTTCCTTGTCTTGGCATTCAAGGACTGTATTTAAAGCCCCTAAAGGAAAAAGAGGCAAGGGGGAGAACAGGCTTTTCCCTGGCCACTAAATGATAGAAAGGCAGAGTTGCAGCAGAGTTACTGAAGTGAACAACCTTGATCTGACCAAAAGGAGTCATTTAATTTTAGGTACTCCCCAAAGGTTTTATTCTTCTTGGCTGCCAGGCCAGAAATGTCAGGTGTGTTGAGATGGGGCACCCTGGAAAGTGCCGAGCCTGAAAGGCAGCAAACAGGTTCCGCATGACTGCTGTTAGGTCTGGGAGCCTCCACGGAGAGCTGAACCCTTTGACCAGATAGGTGTGAACCAAAGAGGGGACTGGGTCATTTCTTTTCAAAGTTTTCTTTGCTTTTCAAAGGCTTAAAGATTTTTTTTTTTAATTCCAAGAAGCTCCAAACCTTCAGTTTCAAAAGAGGAATATAATAAAAAAAAATTAAGAAGAAAAAATTGAAGCATTTTCTTTTCACAGAGAAATGACACAACAGGGAAAGACCCAGCAGGGGAATTAAAGCTCTTTTTCTGACTGATCCAGCAGCATTTTTCTAGGCATTAGCTAGACTTAAAACAATAATGAAGTTTGTCATTATGTATGTCATAGAGCAGATCTCTCTAAACCTCAAGGTTTCTAAACTGTAGTATCTTTGGGGAAAGAAATGCCTTCTGCTATGGATATAGAAAGCACCAAGTACAACAAGGTCTAGCTCTTGACAAAGGTCTCCAGCTGATGTTTAAATACAAATAACTAATGGGACAAGATGGAAATTGTGCTCTAATCCTCCCAGTGGCTATTGTGCAATGAAATGAATGGGGACCTTGGGAGAAAAGGAACAGAATCATACCCTGTGAACACACAGCTGCAGATCCAGGGCCTGGACACTGCCAGTGTAGGTGCAGCCCCACATACATTAAATAAAAATGTACAAAAATGCTTGAACTTTCTTCACTAACCTAAGCAATCCTTGACAATTTCTTTTTGGGTTGCAAATATGCATGAGGACAGACCTGGTGACCACCTGTGCCCCAGCACAGGACCCCTCAAAGTCTGCTGTCCATGATCCTCTGTGTGTTTGTTCACAACCAGTGACTGCCAGGGCCTGGAGTTTCCTGAGGAAGCAAGGATTTTCACTGCTCCCAATCCTAAATAAGTGTATATCACCAAAAGTTAGCCCACTCACAAGGTAAGCTGCTAACAGTAGCAATTGCACAAGATTCAGTAGGAAAGGGAG
This sequence comes from Passer domesticus, assembly GCF_036417665.1. Lineage (NCBI taxonomy): Eukaryota > Metazoa > Chordata > Aves > Passeriformes > Passeridae > Passer > Passer domesticus. The sequence continues at coordinate 16,212,029 of NC_087487.1, read as the reverse complement.
ATTAATCCAGTCCCTGGAACACAGTTCCATGAAACTAAAACATGTTACAGCTCATTCATAGTCCTAAAAAACCTAAAAGTAATGCTTACATGCTCACTTTTCATTTTAATTTCAGCCAAATCTACATGGTTATCCCAAAAACTCGTGGAACTTTTATTGCGTGTTTGCTTTGCAAACAACTGCTTTATCTTTATGCGGCTTGACCTAAAATCTGCAATAAGACATCATTTTCCTGACTTATAGGTTGCAATTTTCACATGGCCAAGTGCCACAAGACACATTCCATGACTCCCAGAGCCAGGGCAGCTCTGGGAATGCCTGGGGAGGGGACAAGGAGGGGACAACAGCAGCTGCCACAGATGCCACCATCCCCTGATGGCTGCAGCTGTGTATGAAGGTGACACTGCCTGGATATTTACGGGCTGAGCCCATCACGTGTTTAAAACAGCATCTGCCCCAGCATTGCTTTGCTACAAAATTCATGAGAATCCAAGTTCTAGAAAAGTATCTGGATTGCTTAAAGATTTCCTTGAACAGTGGTCAGTGTATCTTCCATTTCCTTTATGCACATTTGATGGACCAGTTGTGCAGAATTTAGCAATGTTTGCTGCACATTTTCAGCACCTTGGCTCATTTCTATTTAAACTGAATTGCCACCACATTTCAGAATAACTTAATGGAAAAGGAAAAAGCCAGAACAGCAGGCATCTAAAGCAAAGGGTATTGAGATTATCCAAAATCTGTCCTGAATGTGCAGTTAATAAATGCTTAAAACAAAAAATCTTGCTCAGACACAAGTACTTTTATGAAACACTCCTGGATTAAAATGCTAAATTTTCCCCCCTGAACTCTGTTTTTAAATAATTTAATTGTGCAAAATGCAGAGTTACAAACTGCCACTGATTTGTATGAAAATTAAAAGTATTAATCCTTCTCAAAGACACCTGGTTTTAGCTGACAGGAAAACTTGAGTGTGTTTAGTTAGCTTTCAAGAGCTCTTGTTAGTCCCTTCTGATAGAAACACTGTAAAAGTTTGGAAGGGGAACACCAATTCTTCAGAAGACTGAAAGAGCAGCAATCAATGGCTGATTACCAATTTTGCCACAAAATTTGTATATAACCTTCAACAAGTCATTTAATTTCCCCATACCTTAACTTGCTAATGAACTATAGATTTTATCTGCCTTTTCCCTCTATCCTTTGCTTACAGAGACTGAAAGCATTTTGGGTCAGAAGTGGGACTCCCATGCACCACACCACAATCAGATAAAAACCATAGCTCAGAGAACTTATTGAATGCAGTATTTTAATAGAGCTGTAGGGGATGCCTACAGCTCAGCTCTGAGCACGTTTTAATTCCTAGGAAAAATATACACATTAAACAGGAGTGGGAGGAGTGGAAGGAAAAAGATTCCAATTATCAGGTGGTGGGAGCAGAGTCAGTCAGGAGGAGCCATTCTCCCTCCCTTCCCCAAAACAATGTAGGTGGTAGTGCATTGAGTCTTCAGATTGCACCACAGGATGCAGAGCCACAGTTCAGCTTTCAGTGTTACTAATAAAAGGTTAAGGTTTCAAGCTATTTTTTAATTTAGATCTGTTGTTTGGTAATTGGAATAAACATTCAAATTTGAGCATCAAATTTCTCATTAGTTTCACATCAATACCTGTGCTGAAACTATGGATCAGTGAACTGAGTTTCTCACTGCCCAAGTGAATTCATTAATCATTCTCTCCTAAGATGGGCACATAAGCAGACAGCTGTTCTAAGCAGCTGTCTCCTGATAAAACTCCTAACGTGCATACTGCTAAAAAAAAAAAAAAAAGGAACAAACCACACACACACACAAAATCTACCTTTTCAACAGTCTGCTGTTCTCTTAACTCAGAGATCTACCTGCATGGACAGGTCTGGCAGAGAAAGGAACTGGATCCCCACTCAACAATGCATTCCAATTTGTAAATGGTCACTTTATGGTTACAGACAGAAAGTTTTAAAACCATTAAGACTTAGTTACCACTTCTTATCTGGGGTATCATGAGGAAGAAGAAATACAAAACCAGACACTGATGAATGTATTCAATGGACAGGTATAATCTTAAACCAGACCCAGTTAATTTTTTTTTTCTGTCTATAGCCACGTAGCTTCAATTCTTCACCCACTATTCCCATTCTTCTAATAACAGATATTTAGATTTATTTTTATATACCTTGATGGGCTAGGGTGAGATAGGCATTATGGCACACATTAGTCTCCTATTTTCCATTACAGCCAAAACAAGTGCTTAGGTAACTGGAGCTTATCCTATTTAAATATATGCAATCAGGAAATTTGAGATTGCCTTGATGGACCATATAATATTTCCTTTAGAAGCTCCCTGATATGCCATTGTCTACAAGTTCATCCATACAGCAAATGCTCTCACTGGGTAACCTTTCCCCAGCTGCGTCACCCACACCAAAGAAAGATGAGACCACTGAAAAATGTATAAACAAGGACTTTTGAACTGACTTTGTCCAAGAGACAGGAAGAGATTGTATAAACACACCTTTTAATACCCTGAAACATTACAAAATCTTTGGTGTATGTTAAAAAGGATGTTTTGTATGTTTGGCATAAGGCAAAGCTTAATGAAAATGTGGGGTTTTTTTTTATTTAATAAATCGCCAAAGTTTTACTTGGCAAGACTGTAGATTTGTTGAAAATTGCATTAGCAGACACATTCAAACATATCTGTAAAGAGAGAATGGGGTTTTTTGTTGAAAAATTAGCTTCCTGGTTGCATGCAGGGCCATCAAACAATTCCAAAATAAAGAAGTAAAATGGAACTAAGAGCCCATGTAAGCACCTAAGTCAGTTTTAACTTCAGTAAAAATCTGGACCAAATTTTTATTCAGCTAGTCTGGTTGGAAAACACTGAGTTAGGGGAGATTTCACATGCTCCTTTGTGTTTCACTAGAAAGATGAAGAATGAGGTAACACAAAGGCATCAAACATGCAGATGTGGCACTTGGGGACACAGTTTAGTTGTGAACGTGGCAGTGCTGGACTCAAAGTTCTCAGAGGTCATTTCCAACCTAAGCCTCTATGATTCTACTCTGTGATTCCACAGTGGAGGAGCTGGGCTGATACAACAGCCCAGTGTTGCTCCCAAAACAGTTTGCTATCAAATACTTCTGATTACTTGCAATTTGAGAAAAAATAAAATCTTTAAAAAGGCAGTGTGTGTATAGTGACAAAAGGAGACATTTCAGTTTCTTCTACTTAAGTTACTGCAGTAAAGTTTGTGGGAAGCAACAAAATCTTTGATCCCTCTCCTGGCAAAGCTTGCCCTGATCCTATTTTCAGCCAGGCACAACCATAATAACTTCACCACTAAGTTACAACGAGCCCAAGTCTGGAGAAGTCATGGCCATCAGTGAAAAGCAGGAGGGAACTGTTGAGAAATTTGTTTCTGGTTCTAAACTGTGTCAAAAAACCAAGAGAAGGATAACCATTAATTACTTCCTTGGGACAGTTTACCTCAGTAAAATCCACATTTCAGACCACTTCTGACGTAAATAACAAAATAAGCTCTGTTAGTGTCTTGCACTAAAATACTTGTGCTTCATAAGGCTTTCAAAACACTCTGATGAACAGGAATTACTTCATCCATCCCCCTTTCCAGGACATCAACATTTTATAGCAATCTAGACTTTTTCCTCTTTGTACATGCACATTGCTTGAATTTCAGTGACCAGAAGATTTCCCATTTCATTATGACCAGGCCAATTCCCAGCTCAGTTGTGAATGAGAGCTTTGCCTGACTGCACACACAAAGAGACTGAAAACAAAATATTATATTTCATATCCCCTGAAACAACCAACCCTCCTCCCCTTACATGTAGAAGAAATTCAGACCTTGTGACATCCCTAACAATATTTTCATCCCCCCAATTCACAATGGCTATAAGAAGGATCAGCATAACTTAAAATATATAAATAAAGACCTGCTCAGATATTGGTAATTTTCTTTTTTTTAACTTTTGTATTAATTTTTTTTTCCATCTCATTGTAGGAAATCTGCATTAGAAAATGAATTTTAGAAGTAAACATTAGCTTCTAAAAGTCCTGTTAACAGTGGGCTTTGTGACAGATTGGAAGATCCAGGAGAAATGAAGAAGAATAATGAAGAATTCTGTAATACCTGTCCTGAACCAAGCAATAGTGTGCTATGCTTGGTATAAAACCTACAAAGCTCAACTGTGGTTTTCAGAAGATGATCAAAGAACAATTTCTCATCTCCAATGGCATCAATAGGAAAGCTCATACCAACTTCAAAAGGCCAAATTCTGCTGGCTTTACGCACACTGCATCACTCCTTATTTCATGTGTATTCCACTGACATCAGTAGAAGCAGGGATGAAGTAAGAACTACTGAACCAGAATACAGATAACAGAATTTGACATGAAGCAATTAAGTTGGGATACTTGTATCACTTTCTGACTCAATTCCTAGGCACTACTGGGGGAGATAAAGCTAATTTTGATCCCTTTTCTGTTACAATATTATCTTAATTTCAGCATTTAACATGCTTCCTTCCTAGAAGGAAATGCAACCTTCCTTAAATGCTGATACTCAGACAATTATCTCTTGACAAATCACCTGGAGATTTACTTTTTTTAAAGAAACAATAATTCACTCCTCATCTAATTCCCATTAAAGTAATAATTTGTAAAAATGAAAATTACTTTGATAGCTTGACCAAAGCTTGTACCTATGGTTAAATATGTACAGCAGCTTCCTGAATGAGGTAATTGATCAAAATAGTTTTCAAGGGCTTTGGCTTTAAAGAAAAATGCCAATACCAGAGGATACAGTGAAATCATACTCAGCAGTTAAAAATAACTCTGCCTCCTTTTGAGGAGGTCTTGGATTGTTTACCCCTTTGGCTTGGTATCAGTCTAAGCATCAAAGGAAAAGGCACAAGGATGAAGAATAACCTGGCCTGACCCCTTCCTAGCCCCAAAAGTCTACCAATTCTAATAACTTTATATGGTATACAATTTATAAGATTTTATTTGTAAAATTTATATAGTCTTCCAGGTCCCACCTTCCTCCCTTTCATTTCTTTTCATCTCTTGTACAAAATGTGTCATGCTTTGAGGTTATTATTGTATTAACAAAATTATCAAAAACTCCCCCCAGGAATCTATGGCCAGCGTGTCATGTAGAGCACAAGTAGGAAGAACATCCTGTGCAGGAGTTTTCAACCTAAACAGCAAAGACAGACAAGAATTAACAACCAGGAAGGTTAACTGTCCCATTTTGGAGGTGGGCAGTTAAACATTGGACACATGGAACTGAGCAAGGACATGGAAAACACCAGTGGCAGCAAAATAAACTAAGCAAAACTTTCCCCAGACAAAGTGCCTTTTATTAAGAATCTGTCCCCTACCCAGACTTTTCATGGGATCCCAACCAAATGACACTGCTCTAAACTGATGACTTTTTTTCAGAAACTTCCTAAAGGTGAGTGTCTCCTTAGGCAAGGTGCAAACAACAGGGAAACAGTGCATGTGTAGGCTCTTAGACATAAAGGATCCTGGAATAAGAGAGGTGAAGAGAATAATGGATTTCATTTTTATTGCTCAAACTAATAGAGTTTACAACTTGCAAAATGAAAATAAGCACAGCATATGAACCCATATTTTGAAGAGGATACAAAGTGTATCATAGCGATACACTAATCCTATAATTCCTCAGAGAGGCAAATAACCTTTTCTCTTGATATAGGCATCAGGCATTGATCTGTCACACTGTTTGTTCTAGCAGAGCTCCCAGAGGTGCATTCAGTTTGAAACGTTAAGGCTAGTTCATTAGCTGTCCCTAGCTCGTTTCTCTGAGAGAATCAAGATAATACTGTGGTTAGTTAATGGCTTTCTCTTGTTTCCCCCAGAGCCTGCCTGTCTGAAGCCTGCAGGCCCAAGCAGCTTTCTTTTTTTCCCCCCTTCACTATTAGTCACAGCTGGTAAGGCTTGCAGGAGCCTGGCTTGTTTGGGAACAGCCGGATGGCACAAATGGTTGAGACTCTTGCAAACAACCACCTTGGCCCCTGCTGCCAGAGAGGAGGGCTCCTGCCTGCCCAGTGCTGGGGAATGAGGGATGGAGGAAAGGGGAATGCCTCACCATCATGCTACAAATATGTCTCCCTCAGAAAAATGCCAATATTATAAAAATTAAAAAGAAAAAGGTATTCCTGTCTCAGGGAGCTTCTGCGATCCACTATTTCCTAAATAAAACTGACTTTCACAGGCAACTGATGTCTCCAGAATTAGGAAATGCCACCTGCCTTGCTGTTGGGTTCTGTTTACCATCACAGTTTGGAGGCTGGTTAGTCACAGACAGGAGTCTCTCCCAGGAGCCATCCCACTAACAGCTCCTAATGGATGGGCAACATTCCCTGTACTTTTGTTTTCTGCTTAACACATTTTGCCCCTCATCATCCTCACGTAGATGCTGAAGCAAGTCACCCACCTGGAGAGGTTCCAGCTCTGCTGCGAGCATCACAAGGTTTAAATGCGACAGCTCAAATAAAATGTGTTTATCTCTCTTGTTTTTAGCTTGCATTTAGGCTTTGTAAAATTAATATCTGATTCCCAGGAAAGCAAGACAATGGCAATGTTGATGAGTGTCAGATATCTGCAGGCAGAGGTTCCCTTTGCAGGGAGTAATTCTATCAACGTGCCTCAGTGCTGATCTGCAGTGTCCCCGCTATTCTGGTGCCTCTCTCTTTTATCTACACATTCATTGCTGTGTTACCAGACACTGCCAGTCATGAAAAGCTGCATGATGATTGTATCTGCCTCCCAGTATATTACCCATTGGGGAACAAACTTAGACTTGTAAATGTTTTCTCTTAAAAGTGCTCTAATCCAGACATTTAGAGCTGCTTTTGCTCACCAAGCAAATAGCACCAAGCTATTTACAGAAATCCTGCTGAAGTTAGCAGTAAGCAGGGTGGGGACTATCAGAGAAAACCCAGTCTGAAAGACAACTCTTTGATACTGTATTTTTTTGTTTGGAACAGTAAGCATGCACACACCCAACAAAATACAACAAAATATACAAGCTGCTCTTTGGGTACAGGTTTATGATATTGCTGCATGAGCCTAAGTGTGAACTGCCACCAAAATAAATGATGCCTCCCCATCACTCCCTTTCTCTGCACAGACAGTGATGGCTCTTTTTGCACAGTCTTAAGGATAGAGTCCAGGAGAAAGTTATTTACTCCTTTAGCTCGCAGAAATTTTCACTCATGTAGTTCCCTGAACCAACACTGCATCACCCAAGAGAAGCAGCAGCTCAGTGTCAGACTGACTCAGCCAGTTTTAAATTGATAAAACCATGTCAGACACACAGGTATCTAACACCTGTCCCCCAAAAAGTCATGAAATATCTAATATAGCCATGAAAACTGACAGACCAACAGCAACATCTGACCCAATCACAAAATCAAGGGACCTCCATAGGCATTCACCAAAATTTACATAAAAGCTGAATGCTAACAAGGAGAAAGGAAAGAAAAGGTTTCCTGGACAAATCTTAGCACTTGATCAGAAGAGAATTAGACAACCAAAATAATGAACATGGAGGATCCTTTTTCCAAATGCTCCAAATCTTGCCCTTCCACTGGGTCCACAGTATGATGCTGGAATACTTTTGCTATGTCCAGAAATGACAGGGCACAGCGAAGGCACATTAAACAAGATGGGAACTCTTGTGCTCCCCAAAACACGAGCAAAAACAGCAATAATGTCAAAAAGCCAAGAACAATGGAAAAAGAATGTGTTCTTTCATCTGTGGAGAACCTTCAGGTTCTTTAGAAATGCACACCAGGGTGAGTTTTCATGAGACTGAAAATCTGCCATCACACACGCACAGCAGAAGCCGATAGGGCAAATGTGTAACTGGAATTTGTCCTACATTCTCAATTTCATCATCACCTCAAAAGACAAATTGACATCAGCCCACGACCTCTCAATCAACTTCCCAAGGAAGAATCTCCTCCATCCATGCCTCGCTCCAGAAACCCATTCCCAAAGCCAGCATTTTACCCCTGGATAAAGCCTCCCAACTGCCCTGCAAAGAAACTACCCAGCCTACAAGACCTTACAAGACAGTATTCCCTGTGAATTCAACAGGTCATAGATCTAATTGGAAATACTCGGATCTCTCCAGTTTTTGTGTTAACTTCAGATTCTCTTTCACAATGAGTTCAGTCACTGACTCAACAATGAATTTGGCTGTGTCTGTGTTGATCCTTCCTTCACAGAAAGGATTCTGACTTTGTCTCACGTATCTGTTTGAATCAAGCACTGTTTTTGTCAAAACCTGATTTCCAGAAAGCAGTAGAGAAAGTTTGGTGTAACTAGACTATTATTTTCAAGGTGAGATAAAGTTGGCTTCTATTTATCAGATCTCTATTAAAGGAAGGAGATGTATTAAGGAAATGGATAGGGCTATTTAGTCATCTTTGCTAAGAGCTCCATTTTCTATGGATGAAACATGCTATTTAATGATTAACTATTATTATTTTTATATCCTATTTTATGACACCATGTCTCACTATAAGGCAACTATTTACTACTCTGAGCACTTAGTATAAAGAATTATCATTCCTTGCTGTCTTTTCTTACCAAGGAAGTGAAAAGAGAGAAAGTTACAATTTCAAAGAAAATACTTTTAGCAGAAGTGATTTATGACCCCTGTTAGCAATGGTCCTATTCCTATCTTATGAAGATACAGAGCACCTATGATACAAAAAAAGGTAAATAATTATTGTAAAGATTAGCCAAAGTAATTGGAAGAGCACTATTTAACCAAATTGTAAACAAGAAGTCTTCCTACTCCCTTAGATATCTGGCTGTTCATTATTCATGTACAACATTTTGGGGGGGGGGGGGTGCAATTTGGTAAATCACATCTGTGAATACTGAAAATTATGCAAATATGAAAGAAAATGCTATCAGAAAATTTGTGCACCTTTCAGAATAAAACCAGAATATCCCTTTATTTGCTGTAGGGGACGTGCTACAACATGGCATTTTTTTTCCTGCAGAGTCTGTGATCAAGATATTTTTCAGAAGATCTGAATTTGTGACAAAATTAGGAGAGAAAAAATGTTCCAAACATTCAAGTCACTCGACAATTCATTTTCAGATTTGATCTCATTTTGTGTTTTAATGAATGTTGAAATTGGGCACTAGAAAGGACACAAGCTGATGCTTCCTTGCAAGAAGGCCTTCTAGCAGAATCTGAGCTCATGACTTCTTTCTATGAAGTCTTAATTGGTTAGGACAGAGCATTTTTTTTTAATGTATTTCCCAAAGCAAAACTTGTTTTCCCAAGTGCTCCAAGAACAGTCACTAAAAAAGAAATTAACATGTAAAACTGTAACATTTCTAACACTCCTACATGACCAAAAGGATGCAATTTTAGAACTGTGATTTGGAACCTACAAACATTTTAAACATTTGTCTTGTGGTTTATTTGTAAACTAATGAGTCTTGATGCTGCTCCCTATGCTCATGCTGCAATCTGTTGTTGGCCTTTTTGCAGCTTTAAGATCTACACTTTGGAGAATCACAGGGAGTGTTGGAAAAATAAGCCAACAGAAGCAGCATGATTAAATTTCACTTTTAACTTCTGAGGAGCTAACATTAAGTACCATGTGTTTTTAATGCATGAAAACACCCTCAAAACTGGGGCACTGCAAGTTGGATTAAGATCAGCGTTTCCTTTTCCTCAAGACCTTGCTAGATAAAATAGCCTGTGCTTTTTTTTCTTTCTTCTTCCTAAATGGCAGGTTGCCAGCAGCTAATTTAAACATAACAATGGAAATAATCATTCTCACAAATTCAAGAATTTGTGTCTCTGTATCTATGGCAAATGTATTTAAGCGTCTTACTAATTACTTTTACTTACAGAAGGCAAGAACCAACGGGATTCTCATGCACATGTATAAGCTGGCAAGCTTAAAGATGTGCTGTAGGATTGAAGCCTGGATGTGCTCATGTACTAAAATCACAAACTTCAAAGGGTTACATGAGGGAGGCTAATTGAAGAGCCTTTTTATATAATCTCGTACAGTGTATTTACTTTTGCTTTTTGGGATGTAGATGGTGCAGCAGTGTATGCAAACTTGTAAAATAAAACTTGTAGTGTCTGTAAGAACTTCATTTCACATATGACCTTTTACAGTAATTGGATCTGAATTATAATCAGTCACCTGAGTCCTGAAATAGATAAAATAGTTTTTTAATGTTAAAAAGTTTTAGCCCTTCGTTGATTATCTATCAGTGCTTACAGTCCTGTGAAAATAAGATAAATGAGAAATTTGGTCTCTAATTAGACTTCACTAGATTTACAGCTTTTAATTTATACGCCAATGCAACTCAGGCCGGCACTAACACAGATAGAGATGGAGCCACAGTTTTCAATTGATTTAACAATTTAATTGCAGCATTAACATCCATTAACATTTAACTAACCTTTTAAACTAACCTCAGGCACAACCTTAAAGACTAAATGAAGTAAAATTGCATATAAAAAGGTACTAACATAGAGCTGTAAGAAGCCAGAGTGAATCTTTAGGGAGATTTAGCATTGCTTCCCCGCATCAGCAGGAGGGAGTCTGTTTTCCTTCTTGCAAAATTCAGTAGGAAAGCATGCTCTAATTTATAGGAAAAGGAAATAGACACATTTGATGGTTATTAACTCTCATTTATATCTTCTTGTCTATACGTGATGTCTAAAAGACACAATATCCCTTACTCTGGTCAGGCACTAAAGAACAATTTTGTTACTCAGAGAAACAATATCCCTGGATTATCTGTGATAAAGTGTGATGTAAGGGAATATAAAATAAGTCGCTGAAGTTTGATATGAAAGAGGAACCTCGTATTTTAGAAACAATGGACAAATAGGGCTCCTTTTTGCGTGGGTATAAACCTAAAGCAACCACACCAAACCTGCTGGAATTATTTCAGGTTTACCCCTGTGGTACCACAAGAGAAAGTCATAGAAAATAAGCACAAGAAGTGCCTGATTTATATCTGTGTTGAGCACCCCAAAATTACTTCAAAGCAGCAGTAACAGTCTGGGTCTTCAGCAGGGCAGCCTTGAGAGCCAGAGCTGCAGTTGTGCCCCTTTGTTCCCCGAGTTCTCTGGCAGTGCACGGCTCTTGGGGGGCTGACTCCAGCTCTGGGGGAGCACCTCACACAGAGGCCATAAATCTGCATTCCAGCATTTACCACTGCATGTGCCCAGAGCCCACCAGCAGGGCTGGTTCAGGATTTAAAGGTCTTTTGTTTCTCACATGGATGACAAACGGGAGTTTTGGGGACCTTTTAAAATGTCATTTAGGCGTTCTCGGCCTGTGTGGTGTCAGATCTGACATAATTCTCTGTGCCATCTGTGTACAGATGCACAGATACTGTAAAAATTCATAATGTACTGGGGGGGTTGGTAGCACAGCACAACATTTGGTATTTCCAGCTATTATCTAACCCAGTTTCTTTTGGATTGAAGCACTGCTTGCACAAATTATTCCAGTGTGTTCAGTGGGTGACTTGTGTAAATGCTCATCAGTGCTGCCGAGTTTCACACTCAAGTTCTCAGCTAACTGTGCATGTGCTGTTACCATTTCTCTCAATCTAAACTGGATTTAATATCAGCCAGGGAATGCCAAAATATTGGGATGATAACTTGGAAACTATCATAATCTTGTGTCTTTTGGTGGCAGGCCTGAGCATCACACAAGGTTTGTGGTCGGTGTTGACATACAATGGTTACATGGAGTGTAAATTGATGTTCCAAGCATTAAGAGTCTCCTAGCAGTACATGTTGACACCATTATGTTGTAATAACTCCTCTGGAATTATCAGTCATTCCAATCAGCTCTCTGCCCTACTGTTTGACCACATACACCGTAAATGTATGAGGTCAACGATCCGGATATTAAAAGCATTGATACAACAGAACATGCCACTTGGATGGGTTTTTCAAGCACCTTGTTTGAATTCATGTTGCTACACTTGAAATGCACCACATGTATGCAAAGCCCCTAAAGCCTTTCTGTTCAGTTCCTCCTCAAACTCCAGTGAGTAGAGTATAGGTGGGTACATGAAGTCAACAAATTTACTGAAGTAGTTCTAGTAAAATCTGGATTATGACCCCTCAATAAGTTAATTCCAACAGTTATTCAAAGGTGTATGGTAATGCCATCCTTTCTTGCTCAGTTAAGAGAAATACCATGGAAGAAAATCATAGGAAAGTTCAAACAAGTTTTTAAAGACAAGCATCCAAAATGGTAGGAGTACTTTAGAGAAAACCTGAATCCCCAGAGGAAGCCCTGCTGTATCTTCTGGCAAGTATTTCTCTAAGGTTAAAGATTATTTTGCTGTGCATCTCTGTGAATACTTTACGACGTACACAATATTTGGGTTCTTGTTTTACTGAAAAAGCAACCTTTTGAACTGTAACATGTGGATTCATTGATCAGTGTTCATATAGAAAAAATAATCCCCCAAACATCAATACAATTTTTAAGCTGCCACTACTCACTCTGTACATACAGAGGAGGTCAAATTTCCAGGATATGCACATAACCCATCTGCCTCTTGTTTCTTAAGATTCATCACTTCAGTACTGCAGCTTCTGCCATCAAAAACAGGATTTCCATTTCTTTCTGCCTCTCAACAGCTCATCAGTGGGTGAAAATTCCTCCATGCCTATTCTCTCCTCCTGTTTTGGCACAGTTTAACACCATAATTTTATTCTTTCTAAAATAAGGTGTTTGAGTTCATCAGTTGCAAAATGCTGCTATATAAAACAAGAAAATTTTGCTTTAAAGTTTCAGAAATATGAACCTGTGTTCACATAGGTAACTGAAATCCAAGCACCAAAATATTAAATTAGATGTTGTACAGGAGTAAATGACAGATCAACCAAACATAACAAAACAAAACAAGACCAAAAAAACCCTACACCAAACCAAAACACACAAGTATAAAGAACTGTGAGGCAATAAACCTCATGTGTGTGCTAACAGGAAGATCAATATGAACTTACAGCTTTTAAGAGTGAAAGTAACCTACAGGAACCTACAAGATGATTTTTCAGATTTCCTTGTTTTAAAAAAATCATTACATGTTATTTACTTCAAATCCTCCCCTACATTAAAACCATCTTAATATCCTTTCAATATCCTGCTACGCAGAGTCTCTTTGATGGAAAGCTGCTGTGTGCCTCCCATCTTCTCTGTAGCTGGTTCAAGGGAGGCAATCAAAGGATGCAATCAAGGGATGAGGTCAGAACTGGCCTGTGTTCTGCAAACTGGAAATTATCAGCTGATATAATAACATCCATCTAAATACAGCCCTCGGGCTCCCCAGCAGCTCCTTGGAGATTGCACTTGGAGTGGGAAACACAGAAATAGTCTTGGGTCTCCTTTTCAGCTCTCAGGGTATCACAGCCTCTGGTGTCATTCATATTCCAACTACGGCCATCTAATGATATTTGAAGATACTCTGGATTTCACATCTGGCCTTCTCATGTGACTCCTCTTCATATGAGAGGGGTGTGTAATTGCCATTGGTTCCACATTGCATTTTCCAGTCCCATTCAGATCTTGAGAACCCCACATCACCTCTACAAGTTCCCCTTTCTTACACAACTGGAATTTGAGTTCTGGCTCATCAGAATCATAGAGTCATTAACAGTTAATGATAAATGAGGTGGGAAGGCAAACATGTTTTTAATCACCCTCCTGATTTTGCAAAGGACCAGCATTTGGAAGTGAGACGTGTTACACCAGGAAAAATCCTGGATAAAATATGGCAAAACATGTCCTCCATATATAAATACATATATATAAATATATATATATACACATAATGTAAACTGGCAGCCAACTAACAAAATACGAGGGAATGACTCACGGAATCAGACATGACATCAGAGATGGAGAGGCCTATTATCTCATATATCCCCTCTTCTGAATAGCCTTTGCATTGCTTTATTTAATTCTTTGTTCTCTTTGCCATTAAATATCCCTGCTGATTAGGTTTGCTCAATCTATCTCAATTAGATTTACCTCACTTTCCTAGTCAATTCAGTGCTTAGTCTAGGTTTGTATAAATGAATTCTGGCCACGCAGCAATTGCTTTTGGAATTAACTAAATATAATTATACTGTAATTTTGAGGCTGCAGTAACAGTGTAGTTACATGTAATCATTGTATAAAGTTATGAGTAACCACATAAAATTTATGTTCTTTTTGATTAACATATTAACACTTTTTTTTTTAAATCACAAATTGTGTGGAGTATATTTGGAAATTGCTGTGAATCTCCTATGCCTCAAAGTAACATTTAAGACTCAATCCTCACATTACCAGAAATTAAGGACAACCTACAAGCAAAGACAAAACTCTCAAATTTCCCAGTAGCTTCCATGGTGTCACACCACAGATTCTACTCAGAGCTGAGTTTTTCCAACTTTGCCAGCAGAGCTTACTGGAAGAGTAAGAAAATAGGGAAAATATGTTCACATAAAAATCATACAGATATAATTTAGAGTGAATAGCATGATTTAGGCTTGATGTTCTGCTGTGGCCAAAATAAAATTTCTCATTCAGAAACGGATTTCCATTCTGTGTTCATGCTGTGCTAAACACAACAGGACTCATCCCTCAGCTGCAGGATTTAAGTAATGTAGAAATACAAATAATTAATAATCATTATTAAAAACTCCCTAACTTTAGATGGTAGATGTAACATTTTTTAGCTTACAATCAGTTAGCTACAACAGAGAAGAGAAGAGAAGAGAAGAGAAGAGAAGAGAAGAGAAGAGAAGAGAAGAGAAGAGAAGAGAAGAGAAGAGAAGAGAAGAGAAGAGAAGAGAAGAGAAGAGAAGAGAAGAGAAGAGAAGAGAAGAGGAGAAATTAATTTGACAGGAAATGTGAAGTTAATTAACTGTATGTCCTCAATCTGATGCTTTTTAAAAGTTTCCAGAAAGAATTCCATTTTTTCTTAGAAAAGATGTGCAAAAATGACTTGTCTGCAAATCCAATTAAAGTTGATAAATAATTCAGTTCAGGTAGCTCAATATTCAAATTGAAAGCCAGCATCCAATTTGAGGGGGGAAATAAGCATTAAAAAAACATCTTGAACACATTGTGCTACATTGATACTTTGCAGCGTGAGCTGGACTTTAAATGAAAAGCACTCTTTTTATTCAAATGACAAATTGCTCTAAACTCTAGTATTTAATAAATAATATTATAAAACATTAATAGGAATATAAATACTTAAATATTTATAACCATGAAGACCATAGATTCAGGATAGAGATCTAAGAACTAAAGGCAGACACAGTTCAGGGTATTTCTATCTCAAAACCAGGCCCCCCTCCTGCAGTGAGCTCCATATTGACTGTCACCTCTATTTGCCTTGCATGAGGGACCTTCTTCAGGAAGTTGAGGGCCCTTGCATTAAGTTTTCAGCATCTTTTCTCTTTTCAAGATGCTCTAAACCCAAGCACAAAGCAAGACTGAAGGAAAGTACTTCTGAGATTAGAAAATATTAAATACTGTTGTAAGAATAAACCAAACTCCAGAAGGGTCATTCTGTGTTACAGAATACGCAAATTTCTCAAAGGCTCAGGGCAGAGATGACAAAGGCAGTAGGACATCAATTTATCCCAGAAGTATTTTATAATTTGGTTTATGACAGAAGATGTGAAAGAACTATCTTGAAGACAGTTGTACTTCTGGAATTGCATCTAGAGATTGAAGGTAAACTGCTGTACAATTACCTGTGTGAACAATTGTGCTTGTTTTTCATATGCACACAAATACAGCATTCAGATCTATCCATCTTACTCCAAAATTTGCACCCAAATGCATTAGTAAGAATTTCTTTACTGCTTGCTTTCAATTCAGGTGAGTTTGCCCAATGAGCAATTAAGTTCTAGCTCTGGAAGAAGAGAGAGGTACAAGCAACATCATACAGCGAACTCTTTGAGTTTTGCGACAAGTTTGGGAGAATTTTGGGGTGTGTTCTTCAAGAGATGAATGCCTCAGCCTCAAGGCAGTGAGGCTCTCAAATATTCTACTAATATTTGATGACCTCAGGGAGGAAAATTAAAATTATAATTAAAAAAATTCTAATTACAAGGCTTTGGGGGAACTAACAAGAATATCTGCTGGAAATTCATTCTCAGCATCTGGGAACGAGTAAGGAGAAAGAAGTCAGGGCTCTTGCTGGGAATCACCAACATAATAAATCCAGCTGCAAAGGAATTATTTTCTATTCAGTGGATTAGATTTCTCTAGTGAAGGTGAGGATGTACTAATTCTAAGGTAAGTATTCACAACAACATGACTGTGGTGGAAACTGCAGGAGTTTCAGCATCTAGACCCAAATGCATTATGATTGTTCACAGAGAGCACACACTCTGTGAGCTGGTGCTTCACATGGTTCACTGCCTGCCCTTCCTGAAAGCCAAGCTGGCATGTGCTTCCTGATGGAGTATTTAATACATGGGAGCCAAGCCAAGGGACACAGGTAAAATAAACAAGATGCAACACATGCAAATAAGATTTACTTATTTATACTTACATTTTAGTAGTACTTTAATTTTGCTGTAGGATTTGCTTTAAGAATGCATGTAAAAGTTAGAGCAGAATGAAGAAAGAACAATGCCATTTTAATAATGCATTATATATTTCTACTCGCTTCTTTAAATTTCCCTACAGAAGCAAAATATGAAAATGTCTCTAAGAAAATCCTTAAAATTTTGTAGGACCACAATGAACTAGAATGAGTTATGTTTAGTGTGTAGAAATAACAAACTACATCAGTATCCCTTAGCGGCTGAGATCCATATAGGATTTTTTTTCTGGGTGGTGATTCATATTATCCTATCAATGCATTAGGGGGGATTTAAATTCCTAACATCCACCATCACACCAAAGGCAGAATAGACTACTTAATATGAATAACAAGCACCAGAAGAAAAACACTCCACCCCATGTTTCTTCTGCAACTTTAAATTGGACACAAAGAGGAGGAGAGGAGGAAAAAAAGAGAGCAGAATAACAGGGAATTAATAATGGAGAAACCTGATTAGAATATAATTTGTCCTCATTAGCACAGCATTCCTGACATAAGGCCGCTCCTTGAATCCTGTTTACTTTGAAACTCCAAAGAAAGAAACCTATATAGTTGTTAACACTCGGCTTTTCAAGGCTTGCTCCGTAATGAGGGTGGAGTGTATATGAGCTGCTTGGTTCTTTACCATCAGAGAACACTGAAAACACATCTGTGCACTGAAGCATTATTGGGCCTTTCAAACAACCTCTGCGGCCGCTGCCTATAAATCTCTTCCCCTGTCATGTTTAACTAAAACCCAATACCCATTCAACATGAAATCCATCAATGTTATACAGAAAACAATGACAAAGCACTCTCCTTTGTGTCAGGAAAAACAAATAATTCTGCAGAAAAAAAGAGGGAAACCTTTTTTGGCAAGCTTCTCCAAGGGTACAGGGATAGAAAGTGGCAGCTTTCTTTTAAAGCAACATATACCCAGCTACAGAAATAATTTTCAAGGCCAAATCTACACTGGGCATTATGGTGCCTGCTCAAGATAATACACAATGGCTCAGAAGGATCTGTGTTGAGGCTTTTTATCTGAAGCATGTTTGTCATAAGGACAAAGTCAGCTTTTGCCACCCAGCTGCATGATCCTGTCAATGCCAAACTGGGGGGTTTGCACTTTTGAAGCAAAATATGTATCAATTACAAATCTTCTGCTGGTTCTAACTCCACAGGAGTGCACATATGTGCATGTGTATACATACAGAATGTGTTCACAGGGTGGATTTAGCCTCTTTTTCATTCCCCTAAATTCAACAGGGGGACACAGGAACAGTACAGGGAATAAGGAGTGAAGGCAATTGCCAGAGGCCAAAGACACCTTCCATGAGGATTCACTAATAAATATTTCATGAAAGTAAATTCTAGGAGACCAGTGTTCAATGGGAAAGACTGAGTCTCTAGGCAGATGATTGAACATAACTGGACATGAGTGAAAGTAAACCTAGACCAGAATCATTCCCAAGCCCTTAGACCCAGTATGGAAACAGAACTGGCAAAATATCATTTTAATGTAATATATTCGGTGCCACATAAACAAGGAGGGCTTTGAGTGATAATTATTTACCACAAATTTCATCTAAAGCACATGAGCCTACAGTAAAGAAGTGACTCCCTGACAGACTGTCCTGTCCATGGAGATGGATATCCACCCTGCAATGAACCTCTTCAACTCAGCTATAGGTACAACACTTAACACTGACTCTGTCTTTTAAGCATCCCATTACTGTAAAGACATTAGCCACTGAACTTAATTAACAAAATCAATCATAATTAATTCTTTCAGTGTTCACAGAGTCATCACAGACATTTCCTTTAGAGTTTTACTGTAATTTGCCATTAATGGAGAGCCAAAATAGTCAAATGATTTAGAATATATATAGAATAATGTACACCCACTGTACATAATAAGATGGCATTTTCATTGAGGAGGTGACAGAAGCGTCATAAAGCAAAAAGTGCAGAGCTTGGATAGTTTGTCACTGTCAGAAAAGCTGCGTGAGTGCTTCATCTGCTCCCTTTCAGGGTATTTTGCTCTTCGCTCTCATTAAATTTAGACTCAAAACCACCTGGTACTTATGAACCAGGAACTTTCTGTACATGACTTGGGCCTTCATTTTAAATGTCACGTGTAATGCATGTGGTGGAGAAATTTCCCTGGATTATAATAAAGGATGCCCCAAAGACATTCCTTCTGTGATCAGGCACAGAGCCTGCTGTGCTCCTCTAAAAACACGTGTCCCTGAGGTCATCTTTTGTCAGTCATTCACCACTTTTACATGCTTAATTTGAGATTTTCCCACTTTCCCAATAATCACACTTACTTATGGCACGCTTTACAGTGAAACTGTAGTCCCAAACTTAACAAAAATATGCAACAAAAAGTGGGGATCACCTACAGTTCTCCATAGCATTTCCTTACACCCAGATTATAGATCCTGATACTGTGCACTCATCTTCAAATGGAAAAAAAGCTTCACTTTTGCCTGGAAATGCCACTTTTGCCTCCAGGAGAACTTTCAAGACTAAATCACCAAGTATCTGAGCTTCTGTCCTTTCATTTAATCTGCTTCTGTTATGATGGTAGAATTAATTTCATTTTTCTAAAGCCATCCCTGATCAATTGGGCTTGAATTGTGCCCTGACAACTCTTCTGAGGAAAATTCCGTGAGCTCTTTCTGTTGCTTGTCACATTACATCGCTCTCCCTCAATGCAATGATCTCAGTTATATTTTTGTCAAACCCAAATATCTGCTCTGACTGGGGGACACTTTACCTGGTGTTTTCTGGGAGAGCTACAAGATAATATTTAAGAAGTGCATGAAATAGAAAGTATTCATTGAGTGATTAACTTGATGAGACACAGAGGATACATTTTTAAGCATATTGTATGTGGATATATATGCTATTATTTTTAAAGGTTTACTTAGGATAATGTGATTAAGCTGGATTTTTTTCTACTTCTCTTTTACTTCTTTTTTTTTTTAAACCTGAACAGCAATAGTTTTATTAGATATTTTTTCTACATTAGTGAAAACACAAATTAGTGAGTTCTACAAGCTGAACTTTAATTGAACCACATTACAGCACTACAGGTATCAAGGTTTTTTAAAAAATGTGTCAAATAACCCATCAGGACAATTCTTACCTCCTCTTCTGAATGCAAGGAACAACCCATGATAGCTATCTTTCTGGTCTTCCTCCATCAATCAATATAATCCTATAAGAGTCCAAACTTAACACTAGGTACATAAGAGAGCTACTGAATTAGATAAACTCAATCATCACTGGTGATGAAATGATTATTTAATTACTGTCAGCAGCGCTTCCAATAGCACGGAGAGGAAATCCAAGAACATTGACAGTCAATGGTAATTTATTAATCAATTAAACAGTACTGCTTGGGTAAGCGTAATTTGCACAATAAAAATTGAATTAAGTGCTTAAGTAAAAGGGGTGGCTTTTCTAACGTTAGAGGTTGTGACATACAGCAAAGGACTGCATAGTCAAAGTTTAATGCCTTACTTCCTAATCTCAGTAAAAAGAAAAACAACAGGCTGGTGAGGCTGAGGAGGAAGGGCTGGCATTGCTCACACAGCAGTAACCACAGTGCACTGGTACCTCCAGTGCCTTCTGTGGTGTATTTTTTAAGTTTACAAGTCTAGGAAAGGTCAGACTCAGGATGTTTGCTCTGTGCTGTTAGTCAAGACCACCCCCAGTACTCAGCTTGGAATGATTTTAACAGAAATTCCCTTTTCTCAAGAGAAAAGATTCTCCAGAACTAAACTATTCTCCAGTTCTGCTGTAAACAGGCAGGATCCCCATCACAAACTGATTATTCTCAGAGCATGGCAGTCCTTGCTGTCAGTCCTGCAGTGCAGCACTGCACTCACAAACTCACTTCCTCCTCCTTGCAATTATCCTTGCAAGGTCTTCTACACCCATCTCTGCATCTCACAGGGCTCAGAGAGACTGTCAATTTATTACTTTCATGTCCTAAAGGCATGAAGTGGATGGATGACATCCGCACTCCTGCTAATTTGATTTCTTAATTACAGAACAAATGTATATTGCTCCACTTGAAGTCGAGAGTCCCTTCAGCTAGGCACTATTAGAAACTGCTAATAAAGAACAGGAGAGGAAAAAAAAATTAAAAACAGAGCTTGAGAAGACTGGTTTAACTGGCACAAATTTTCATGTATATGTGATGAAGCAAGGCCTAGATCTGCATTCCCTATTTTAGAGTTCTCACCAACTGACTCTCTCACCCAAAGCTTTCCCTCCCTGCCACTTCTCTCAAGTCAGAATTGTCCATCTCCCACCTATTTTCCATATCATTTTTAGTACCTACCAGCAAATTAGGGTGTCAATCAAAATATACCCACTGACATAATGTCCTTGATAGGTCACGCAGTTGAGTTCTGGCCTTTCTACCACCCTAAACTGAGTTTCTCTCTTGAATTCATCTTCTCCTTGAAGTTAGTCCATTAACTCTACGGGTTCTACCAAGTTACCTTAGATTTAAGGCAGCACAAAAGAGAGCAGAACTGTGTCTAGCCAGATCCTCACAAGATACCATCTTCACAGTCCTTTTCAGTGTTCATCCTCACTGGCTGCTGTTGATCTTTCACTTTGTCTTGCTTATCTAAAACCAATACCTATTCAAACTCCAATCAATCAATACTACATACAGAACGATGAAAAAAGACATCCAATTCTCTTGTTTAACAACTTGTTCAACATCTATTGCTCAGAGACCTTTCAGCATCCACGCCCCCTTACTTCATGGCTATCAGCCTATTGAATTTAAAATAAATTAATGAGAATTTATGATAAATAAGCAGTAGGAGCTACACAGTTCTTCATTCGTGAGAGCAGAGGTCATGACAGAAACATCTTTAACCCTATGAAAACTTTGGTTACTTGATTATCCCTGCAAAGCAAAGCTTGCTTTGGCTGTAGTGAGCTAGTTTGAGGTCTGCCACTCCATACATTATAAGGAACTGCGGCCCTGTTTTTATTTTGTACAGTAGTTGAATAAATAGGAACTTTAAGAGAGCCCAGAACTTTGTCTCAGAAGATTGCTGATACTGCTCTGCTGCAGGCTTGGTAGGAAATTAATTGCAATGCAAAGAGGGAAGAGTTCCAACAGAGCAATACCAGGTGGGACAGGCTAATTTTGTCATCTAATAAATGTCATCTAATAAATGGCAGAACAGTCTCAACCCAGTGAAAGTAAACTCTATCTAACAGGCCTGATTTTATTTATACATGCAGCAGTACTATTTAAAATAGTGCTTTACAGTCAGGCTATCATGGATTTATACAAAAGGCCAGATCCTATGTTCTCTTTAAGAGTTAAAACTCTTATAAAGTTCCACAGGAGTTTAGTTACATAAAAGTCTTTTCAGACACAGGCCTAAGTGCAAAGCAGAAGACAATTTAGTAATGAGATTCGGGACTTGCTTCATATGCCTGAGGCTTAGGATAATTTTGCAAGTAGGTTTTGGATTTTTGTTCTTTTAGAGCAAATTAGACAACGTTGGCAAAATTTGTACTCAGGCTTTTCCCTAAATATGCAGGTTTCAACCTAGTATCTCTGTCCATAAGATCTGATCTTTTTTTCATGATCAGAGCCAGGTCTCAAGGTCTTAAAAATGGCATCCCAATTAACAGAACAGCCATCATAGCTTGAAAATCTCGTTATTAAAAACAAAAACAACCCAGTTCCCAAGTGCTGATGGCTTTAAAGTGGCTGTCACCAGCAAAGGAGCTTAGATATGGATATAAAATAAAAGCACCTAAAATTTCTTTCCTCCTTTTCATGGATACATTAATACTGTGCTGGAGGCTGATCTGGCTAACAAGTTCCGAGCTTGGAACTGAGGTTATTAATGTCACTGTTAAGATTTTTTTTTATATTGAATCCGATCTGTCTTATATCCAAGAGTGTTTTTTATTGAATAATCCACTCACTGAATTAAATGGGCTGTGACTGAAAATGGGGGGATGGAGTGTGTTTTAAAATAAAAAGTGAACACATTTTGTGACCAGATACCACTTAATTTGCAAATGTGTACTCTAGAACCATATGTTGTCTGATGCAGTCAACATTGCTTGCCAAGCAGCATTTGTATCGCTGATCAAACACTCCTGTTCAATAGCAAAAAGATAGAAAACTCTAAACTGTTACCCTCCTGCATATGCATAAGATGCTTTTCTGTCCCTTCCAAGGTGCCTTAATCAATATAATTATTTTCATGTTGTGGGAAAAAAATATTGCATAGTGACTCAGTCTAAGTTGGGACCTGGTCCTCCAAACACTTGCTGGCTGCCCACACGTATGAAATGCTGTGGCAAGTGTGTCCTGCATCTTCCCTGGGCTGGCCAAATGCCTCACATGAAGAATTTGCCCAGTTTAATCCCTGTGGCCATGATAACCAAATGGATATACAAGTGATGTTTACATCCAAGCCAAAATTTACTGGATAGAGACAGGAACACGATTTGGGATTTTTGCAGTTGGGATCATGAAAGATCACAAACAGGTAGGGAAGAAAGGAGAAAGCAGACGTTAATAATCTCACAGATTTCAAAATCCTTTACAGGCTAAGGGGAAATTGGATTATACTGTAAAAGAGGCCTGCTCTGAGTTTGTGCAGTTGCACCTACATGGAAATGCAATTTCTCACATGGCTTTTCAGCGCTGACATTATGAAAATTTAAGTAACTCAGGCTTAAATTTGAGCTCTCCAAAAACTACCATAAAACTGAAGAGAACAGAGTGCCCTCTGTGCTCCACCCAATGACACCCACAAATGCCATTTATTTACCTCTGCTTTCTAAAATGATATTTTCACTGATGGAAATTTTCATAATTAAGCTTGTGACAGCTCCTGCTATGCGGTTCACCAGCAAGGAGGACATAAAGAACACGGAGCACTCATTACACACCGAGCAAACTTAACTCATTAACAGTACTTGGAGTGAGCAATCTCAGACCATTACTTTTAATGGGATTAGCCTTTCTTGTGTACAAAAGGCAGCACAGCTCTGTCTACTTAAAATCATTTCCGTACTCTAACGACATGGGCTACATTCATGCTAACAGGAAAGTGCTCATTCTGGCTTTGCTCCTCATTGTCAGCGTGGCACTGAGCACTTCACCAGCAACAGGAACAATACCTGAGTTATTCTCAGTTTATTTTTGTCACTCTGGTCTGTGCATTTTTCTTTTCTCATTTTACAAGGCCCTACCTTTGATCATCAGTGAGGAACAGGATTAGCTTACTAATTCTGTATTACTGTCAGCAAGATGGCATAGACTCAGTCCTCCACATTAAAGGGAAAAGAGAATCCTTAGAGAATATAAGGATGATGACTTTCCATGAGCTCTGAAAATCCGGCTAGCTCTGCATGTCAACATCAGCATGGTATCACTGAGTAAGCACCTCTGCATCCATGCAGCACATTCCCAACCTGAAATCAGCCACCAGTGACTCTTGTTAGACCTGCTTACACAGTGGCAGAGAGAAATGTTGGTGCTAATGAACCAACCCCTTATTGCAAACAGGGCTGGTGGTACTCCCAAGGTCAGGGAAACCCAAAAGCCAGGAATGAAAATGACTGCCATACCCATGACAACACTAGGACATGTTCCACTTGCAGCAGACTGGTAAGAATCACTATTTTTCATGTAGCATTAACTTTGATAACCCCATTGCCAAGCTCTTTTACGAGGCAATCTTCATAAGGCCAGTAATGAAGCACTGCTGCTCCATGGTGCGTATAAATAACTCTGCCCAGCACATGCACATCTGGCTACATGCAGAGAAGCCTTTAAAACCTCTCAAAATCAGGAACATTCAGACTCCAGAGCTATGTTTTTCTCCTGCACAATCTTGATCTTGAATGAGTGCTCAGTATGTAAAAAAATAAGTAGCATTTAAAACTCAAAATCATACCAATATGGGAGTGTCTAAGGAGCATCTGAGGGAGCAGGAATGCCTTGAAGACAAGGCATTCAAACCTAGTCAAGCATAAGCATATTTGTGAGGGAAACGAAACATAAATGAAGGCATTGACAAGCTCCCTACAGTATCCAGGTGCTTTGCAACTACCTCATGCCACTTCTGAAGCTGGTCACTTACAGGAGGAGACTTTTAGCCAACATTTGACATAAATAAATATCATTAGTATTACACACATGCTCCACTGTTGGAGACATATACACTCTATTTTACCTACTTGTGTCTTCTCCTATGTGTGGTGCACACAGGTTTCTAAAAATACCCCAACTATTTTGAACAGAAAATGCAGTGATGGAAGAATGAGTTGCAAGCTAAAAGAAGAATCAGTCAGCTGCAGCAGGAACTAAACTGCATCCTCTGCTCTCGCAGGTGTTGTGGCTGGTTCAATGCACTGTGTAAATGCTTCCCCCAGGCTCAGCCAGAAGCTCTCATTTAGGACACACTTCCCCTCACCAATGTGAAAAGGAGAAATTAGTAGTACTCTGGAATTCAGTAGCAGCTCCCCAATATATTCAGAATAGCTCTCTAGCACTATCAACCTGCAAGGTGAATAACATCATTAACTCCCACAAGAAAGGAGCTGGAACCTCAGGACAGGGACCTTTTAGTATGAGATCTGAAACGCAGACACTTAATGACTAAAATAAAAAAGTGAACCATAGATTAATTTTGGGGGTAAAGTTGGATGAAATAAAGTTTCCTGTTGTCTTTCCATTGCTGGCCTAAGAGCTTTCTCTGCCTCTAATGAGACTAGATTGCAGCACCTCACACAGAGTCAGAGATGGAATCGTTTTTAGAAAGGATTTCCACTCACAAAATGAAAGCCTTAGGAGTTCACTTCAGAGACAAGATACCAATAGAGACATTATTAACATCACTGACACGCACACAAAGGAAGCCTGAGGCTCAGAGCTCTGCCTCTGTGTGGTTAAAAATGTAGGCACTTAGCAGGGAATGAAAATTACACTGGTCCAAGGTCCGGGACTTGCCATGTTTAGTCCTGGAGTGGTGCCAAAATAAGCGCTGCTAGACTGGATGATCAGTGAGAGAAGGAGATTTCAAGTCTGATAGCATCAGGATTGAAAACTAACTCTTGTAAGGTACTGGGGATGCAAACAGGACAGGGAGTTTCAAAAGAACTGAGAACTTCCTCCTAGAGCTGATACATTAGATCTACAGATCATACAGTTCTTCACCTATTTTGCTGCTTCTTTTTGGTCAGCAATGCAATTATTCATTCACTGTGGCTCAATTTTGGGGAGGTTATTTTTGGGTTTTTAATATCTGTTGTAAAACTGGCTGATGCTGTTTCCTGTCTGATTTAACAATCTGCTCTCCTCTTCTTGGACACCAAATTTGGATATTTTGCAGCAGTTCTGAAATCAGTTGCATTCATCTTTGAGTTGTGAGTGCCTTTGCTTTGATGATTGGGACACAGATGCTTGTGGATTATCTTGTAAACATTTATGGTAAAATACAGAAACTACCTTTTGACAATACTGGTCTGTTACACCTGAAGGCTTGAAATACTAGATTGGCCAAAATCAGCCTTTTCCCTGCTTAATCCATTGTTATTTTTCACAAGGTGAAACAGATTCTTTCAGGGGAAAAAAAAAAAAAATAACCCCACACAAACCCACCAAAAAACGGGTTGGGAGTACTTCAGTCCTTGGATAAGGACAGCCCATGAATCCACCATGAAAGAAAATGAAGCTAAACTTGAGGTTTCTGCAGCAGCAAACGTTTAAGGATTACTCATACTTGGTCTATCAGATAGAGATACACTCTTTCTAGTATTTCCTCCTTCTTCCTGAAAGTAATGCAAATCATTACATTTGAAAGATGTGACCTTGGGCTGCCCAAAGCATGTCTCCCAACCAGAAACCCACTGGGAGTACAGACGGAGGAATGTAGAATCCCTAAAGGGATTTTGGGGTGATGCTGAGTCCCTGCTCACAAAACATCTCTGGCATCACTCGTTTGTCACTGAGGGTAGTGACTTTTGAGAACCCAGATCATTTATTACCAGTAAGTAGGGTACTCTCCACATTTTTATGGCTTTGGTTTAATGGCCCACAGAGTATTAAAAACAAACAAACAAGGCTATTTTTCACAGATGTTAAAAGATGTAGGGATCTTGCAAAGGGTTAAAGCAGTTAAATAGAAAGATATATGTTTTAACGGAGTTGTGCTTTAAAATTACTTCTAATTTATCCACTTACGAGACATGTATGGAGGTAAAATGATCAGTGGTAATGTGCAACAGAAAGATATATACTTTTTTAATTGTAGCCAAGAGGAATAAAACAGCATGGAATAACTTAATCGTTGCTAATTATAATATCACTGAGGTAATTACAATAGATTTTGATTGTCTCATTTTCACACCAGAGGAGGGCACAATACTGGCTTTTCTCTTAATACATATTTGTTTTTAGAGAAGAGCTGACAATTACACTAATTGTACTCACAGCGTGAAACTTTGTTTTTAAAGAAAAATTTGTCTACATGTCATATGGAATAAATGCATGCTTTTTGTTTTGTTAGGTGTAAATTAAAGACATATTAATTGCTTTGTTCACTGTAACAATACAGAGATCTCCTCATGCAAGCACGACTAATTCTGACAGAGTCACATCACTTGGGAAGTGTGTGACACTCCAAGTGAAAATGGCAAGAATGAGCTACCACTTCTCAGTGGTTCACATGCATGTGTTTGAATAGAATATTGTCACCTGGAAGGCAACATCCAGCAGCTGCTCCTCCTCTGTGGAATCCACTTGGATAAAGTAGCAACAACCAAGACAACTGGGTCAGACCCACAAGTCTGAGCTGTGCAATCTTCTCTGACTTCAGTTTGACTCAGTTTGGAAGTTTAACAGCTTCCAAACTCCACCAGATCTAAGGATCAGCATTCTTTGTCTGGCCTTGTCCAAACTTTAAATGCTCCAGAGGCAGATACAGGGGATGTGAGGGTTTGCAATAGCAGGCACAGCCCTGCTCTGACAGGGCTATAGTGGGGGATATAACCATCCTTGAAAATGCTGTCACATCATGTGTGACCATGAGGAACCACCAAAGAAAACCACCTTCCTAACTCACCCTACCAAAATTCTGTACTTGACAAGTAGCATGATTTATCTTTTGTGATACTCTTACCCTCCAAACAAGGATTAAAGTAAAACCAGTGGTTTAACCTCACAAAGTCACCCGTTTCCCTTACAAAGCTGAGTTCATCTAGACAGCTCTCCTGTCTAGATCAGATAGATAACCATAGCAGCATGTCTTAATTCATCTGCCAGTCCCACAGAGGTGGGAAAGCAGGCTGGGCAGGTGCATTCTCCTAGCTCTAATGTCAAGAGGACTTAGAGATGCTCTAACATATTCACAGCAGACCCTGAGAATCTGAACTAGACAATGATTTTTCTTCTGTACTATTTAACATTTTCAGTAAGAGGAACCTGATTTGCTGCTGTAACCCATCAGTGTTGCTGATGGAACCTCACCAGCTTTACCCACTCATATGGTGTCACCACCGACCTTTCAAAGGGTTGCTTGCCTGTTTTCTGATGCAAAACTCACAATCACTTAAGTGCAGCCTACTTCAGATGAAATATCCCATCAGACTAGGCCATTACCACAGAAATTTGCACCTTTCTGGTCATAACCTTTGTTTTTTCTTCCACTGTTTCCAGACCAAAAGCAAGAACAGCTGGAGTTTGTCCTTTCTTTACTCCAACAGCTCCAATGAACACACTCCACATCGGTGGAATGGCTTTAAACTGAAAAAAGGGTAGATATAAATAAGAAATTCAGATATAAAGATCAGATGTAAAGAAAAAATTCTTCCCTGTGAGGATGGTGAGGCCCTGGCACAGGTTGCCTAGAGAAGCTGTGGCTGCCCCATCCATAGAAGTGTTCAAGGCCAGGTTGGATGGGGCTTGGAGCAGCAACACAGCAAAAACCCAGGCCCTAAATTTTAATTTAATAGCTCCTATGGATTAGCACAAGCAAGGCAATGCTAACTCGTTTCTCTTGTCAAAAACAAAGCAAAACAAAAGCCTTTTATCTTTTAATCGATGTATGTAAAATATATATGACCAGAGCCCATGACAGAGATATCCTGTTACACCACCTCAAATGTGTTCTGCAGCATTCTCCTTACTGCACAAGATTTTCATACTGAAAAGATAAGAAACAAGTAGATTTGAACTCCTTGTCACTTTAGTAAACCCCTGCCTATATATTTAGAATTAATTTTTGACTTTTATACCTGTGTTACAGATTCATATTTGCCACCAAAGACCAGCTAAAAGCAGAGAGTAGCTACGGATTTTACATACCAAGTTAATTAGCAATTCTTACCAAACAGAGTGTATCTTTTTGTCTCAGGGTTCAGCTTGGTCTCTATTAGACATATTTACGGGAAAAGTCAATGGATAAGACATTAGAGGCCAACCTCAAAGTCAGAATAAAGCAACCATAGACCTTAGAGAAGTGCTTTATTAGCCAAGAATTGGTTGGTTATTGATCTTGGTCTCTGTCTCTGGTCACAATAGCACTTACCCTAATTTTTCTAGTGTAAATATAAGTAAATTTGAATGGGTGTTGTTGAAACAATCTGTAAATCTACATTTTGTGGTTTATGTTGTAATTGTAGTTACGGGAAGGTTCAATATCTGGAGCATGGTAAGGAGACAAGGCTGTGGCATGGCAACCTCAGCTCTGCAAATATGTCCTGAAGCACTTTCTCAGAGGTTATTAAAATGACTGGAGCTATCACTCTGCTCAGAAGCAGAGAAACCACATGGGTACTCATAAGAAAGGAACTGAGAAAAAGCACTGTAAAGAGAAATGTTATGCATTTAACTTCAGCTTTTCTTTTCACTGAGGTCAACCAGATAATTAAGCAAAACAGATATGCAGAGTTTCTTTACTTTTCTGCAGACAAACATTAATAAATTACTGCTTGTCTCAGCACGACCATGCTTCCCTTATTTTATTGTGCTTTTTCATTTAGTTTCATCTTTAAGATTTATTTGGAGATAATTTTCAACTTACTTCATGGCCTACTGCATAAGACCTCTCTTCCATTTGTCCTATTGGGAGCACCTGTCTTGATCATACTTCTATAGGGTTAATGAGGGTTAATGACTGTTGTATTGCAGATTGATATTACCAAGCAAATTTCAAGTGGAAATACCAAAATAAGTGATAGCTGTATCTGCTGCAACACTTTTCTCCATTTAGGTTAACACTGAATGGACTATAACACATGGGTTTAAAAAACTGAGCACACACTGCAACATACAACTGGAATTTTCACTATTGCTAAATGCTTCCTTCCAAAGTTCCCATTGTTGCTCAAAATCCATACGGCTTTTATTCACATCACAACATAGTGAGAGAGAGGCAAATCTCTGTCTACAGTTCAGCCATATAATAGAAAACAGGGTTTAAAAATGGGGGGGAACATTAACTTTGTTTTTCCACTCCCTGCCAGGAGCAAAGAGAATGTCCTTTCCAGTTCCAGACCTGCCCTGCAATGTCTGTTCTTCCTGCCAGAACAAAACCAGAGACTACCCCTAGTCAAAAACACAAACTGAAGCCATCAGTTGCCTACAACTGAACACCACCACTACTTATCTAGTCTGGACAACATTAAATCCTGTCTGAAACAGACTGAGTTAGAAACCAGAGATATCTGTTTAAATGACACACGATATGTCTAAGTCAGCTCAGCAGTCTGTTTTCTGTTCCTGCACCACACTTTCCCCATTGACTTGATAATTTCCATCCTACTCACAACTTCTATGTTCTACTGAAGTTTTTGTTTAACTGGAGGCTGAATGTGCAGGAGACAGGGT
Source organism: Passer domesticus (assembly GCF_036417665.1). Lineage (NCBI taxonomy): Eukaryota > Metazoa > Chordata > Aves > Passeriformes > Passeridae > Passer > Passer domesticus. The sequence goes on along the minus strand of NC_087487.1, from coordinate 16,181,429 downwards.
TTTCCCAGCAGCTCCAAACCTGAAAACCAGGTTTCACTTCAGGGAAAACATAACACAGATTCTGAGAGTCAAATTCAAAACTCAGCACCGCTGCCTACATTTTCTCCTGCCAGGCTCATCTGTCTCAAACACAACTGCAAACCAATTAAAGGATTTCTCTTACAGGTGATCTGATATGACAGGGGTGAACAATGGGAAGACCACCCAGATGATGCCACACCAGTGCCAGAGAAGAACCAGAAGCAAGTCTGCTTTACATTCTGAACACAAAGCAGTCTTTCATTCCTCCCCACCTGCTTCAACACAAACCACAAGTAGAAACCACCAGCAGCAGCTGAAGTGGCTCAGACTTGCACATGCATCTATCTCATCATTAAAAGTATTGCCCTAACTTTATGAAAAAAATGCAATGATATTTTAATTTACTTTGAGTTGTGGGGCCTTATCACTGGCATAACAAGCTCTTAATTCCTTCTCAATAGGCTATGCAGTTCCTCCAGTCCATAATGTAGGTAAGGAACAACTTCTGCATAACTTCAGCAGACTGTAAATCAGGTTGTAATGAGAAGATATCACAGACCATGATATGTGTACAATTCCAAATTTGTACTATTAAAAAAACCCCAACCAAACAAAACAAACAAATCCCCAATCATAAAAACTTGCATTTTCAAGTGCATTCAAGGCCTTTCTAATTAGGCACTGAATTTCTTCTCCATTTCCTTACTAAGAATGATTCAATGGAAGAGCTGGTTTAAGAGAATTCTACCCTGCTTTCCCTGCTGCTCTTCCTGCTATGCACTGGCTCATAAAGACCTAAACTCATCCAGAAAAGACCAACTGTGACTTGAACCATCAAAAGATTTGTAAGGTGGAACCTCACCTTGAGCGACTTTAGAGCTGCAGTAATTAGTGGCTGTCTGCAGCTGAGCTAAAATACTTTGTAACTTCAGTGATCATCATTATTATTGTTCCTCTGCATCTTCCAGTGTAGTGAAAAACCATCTGGTCTTGGGAACTGTTAATGCCAGTGCATCCAAGAGGAATGAGGGGGGCTTAATATCTCACAAATGGGGCTGTTAGTACCCAGAATGTTCTATGACATTGCATCACTAGCAGATATTGTTGGCAAGTCACAAAATAGTATTTATATTTATTCATGCAATGCAAAGGCAGAACTCTTTTTCTGTCTGCATGTCTAATGGCTGTTAGGAGGCTATGGATGAGAATAATCACAAAACCTGAATGGAGATAATAAAACCAATAGTGTTCAAGTGCTGAAACAAAGAGAATCCCCAGTGGGGCAGTGATCTTCTGAATGACTCGAGTAGTTCTGCACAAGCCTTTGAATTTCACTTTGACATTTAAATGAAGAAAGGGAGAGAAAAGCACAGGCCAATTTCATTGATTGGTGTAACTCAGGAATCTAACATAAAAGCATTGGGATGACTCACAATACATACAACATCTGAAACCAAACTCCATTCTCTTCTATTCCCATTTCATTAAAATAACCTCCTGTTTTCTTCTGTCATAATATCTGACTTGAAAAACCCCGTGTAGGGGGTTAAAGCAGAGCTTTTTTCACTGGAGCTCATTGGGAGGGGAGCTGACTGCAGTGTCCTAATGCATTTCAATTTATTTTTTTTAAAGACCAGTTTCAGCTGAGAATTTACCATGCATCAATTTCAAAAGTTCAAAAACTCACAGCTTCCTCCCTGAAAATTAAAAAAATAGCCAAACCATACTGTTAGTCTCCTCACATAAGGACAGATTCTGTCATCGACTCTTTTTCCAATCCTGCAGCCAAGGTCAATAAAACTATCCCAGTTCTTCACAGGAAGTAACCTGTGTCACAGATAGGCAACACAACTTATTCCTGCCCTTCTCCTACTCAGTCTGTGCAGGTGAAGCTGCACTGGTGAAGGTGAGGCCGTGGCCCGAGCGGGTGTGCAGAGCCAGGCACGGTCTGGAGCCCATCTGGTCACACTCAGTGCCACACATGAACCACTGGACTGATTCTTTAGGGGCTTTTAGGACATAACACAACAGATTGTAGACCAGGGCCACAACTTACTTAGTGAAGAACTTTCCCTACACAGCACATTCTTTGTTTTAATCTATTAAGTGTACATAGATTTGACTTCCACACACCATAAATCCAAGAGCATTGCAGTCCTCCTGAATTAAATCTGATACCCCCATGCACCCACCTTTTCTCCAGTAAAGTTTGCACCTGCCCTTTCCAATCCACACACACACACATCTATATTTGGATTTATGCTGTTTTACGTGCAAACAACAGCAGTTTCCATGGAAGGAACAGCCCATTCCTGCAGACCAGAGTCACCACAGTGCCTTGCTAACTTGTTGTTAAAAAAGTGAGTTTTAGGTCCTGAGACAAACTGCAGGATTGTTTCCAAGCAGACAATCCATCCAAAAGAGTGCACTGTATTAACTTATGGAAGGTCCAGACTATGAAAACATTACAGCAAATATCTTTGCTTTACTTTTGACTGATAATCTTCATCATTAAAATTAATGCCAGCGTAAAGTCAGAATTGTACCTATTAATACAACTCTAATTGATACTATAAGCAGCCAAAATCTCACTATGAATACAATCAATTCTGCACAGATCCTGTTCTTTATTGACTATTTAGTTCACTGGGGATAGTATGTTTTAGCATCATTTTTATTATTTTTCAGCAGTGATGCCACCATATAGGTCTGAGGCCCGGGGGTATTTGGCGATTTCATTTTGACTTCCTGTGACTTTCCCAACATACAGAACCAATATAGGAGGATGCTGTTAGTACACAGTCCCCTTGGGTAGCTAGTTATGAAACCTGAATTGCTGCACTTAAGCAAGCCTGTCAGAATGCTTGGCCTCCTAGACACCATGGCTCCGGCTCCATCTACAAAACTTTAAGTGGCACTAGCTAAAAGTATGGAAAAAACCCATATCCTGTCTTTGCATATATAGAACACTACTAATGGTGTTCTGTAAGAGTGTGTTAGGCTGGGCTAGGAAAAATGGGAGTATTTTTTAGAAGAGAGTTAATTTCTTGGATTCATACAAAAATGTAGCTGAAGTTATGGGTGGGCCAACTGAATTGTAAAATAAGCTCATCTGTAAATAACTCATATTTGCAGATGAAGTTACCCCAGAATGTTTATTATTTTTCATCTCTTTTAGAAAAATTCCTTATAGCCGGCATGATTTCTACAGAGAGTGTACCTGTACATCTGCAAATACTTATAGAAAGTTATAGTGGTGTGATAAAGCAGTTACTGAAACAAAGGATTTCTGCTGGTCCTTTGAATTATACCCTTCAACAACACTGAAAGGGTGTAGCAAATTTTTCCAGTAGCAAATAACATTCTTTTCTTCCCAGTTCTTACCTCCTTAAACAAAGCACCAAAACACCAGCCAACTGTTTTGAACCCTGTTAATTAACGAGGCAAATTTTCAGAGGCAGCAGGACCTCAGCTGGGCCTGTCCCAAAGACATGTGGTCAGGAAACCACGAGAACGGGGTCAGCCTTGAGATGTTCCAGCTCTTGTCATTACTGAAAATTCAGAAGGCATAATGAAAACAATTGCTGCTATTACAGCAATGGCTAAATGCAGGGCACTCATCACTGTGGCACCGAGCTGCCTGGACTGGGACCCGAATTGTCATTGTCCTCAGGAGATGGAAAGCACACCAACCCTCCTGATCCGGGCTGCAGGGAGAGCCAGCTCCCAGAGCTCAGCTGATGATGAGATTCACACCTAGGTGTACCTACACAGGGAGCCAATTTCAAAGGCGTGGGCCTGCTAATGAGATTGCCCTGATGCCAGCATCTGCAAAGCTGTGCCCTCAGGAAGGGAGAGGGAGCTTTCCAGAGGAGCACAGGTTACCTGGTGGGACAGAGATGGTGCTGAGGCTCTCAGGAAGAGTGTCGGGGATTCATTAATAACCACCAGCACACAGGCATTTCATCTTAGAATAAAAATGCCTCCAGCTGCAAACAGTCATCCTGTGTTTTGGCCCTCTGCTGAGGCAGAGGAAAGCACTACCAAGTGACTCAACCAAGCTTCTGTTCTCTCCTCTGTGTTTTTGGAGAATTCACATGGAAGAACTGAGCTTATCAGCGCTGCTCAGACCATAATATCTGACACATCCGATTGCAGCACGCTGTGATAAGGCTACAGAGGAAGGAGATATTTAGAGTTCGATATCTATGTATTTTTAACAGCTTTTTAAAATTATTATGAATGCACACATCACTCAGCAGACTCAGCTGCTTGCCTTAAATCTTTATTAACTAAAATAATGCTTAACCACGTATTTTTTCCTTGCTACCCAAAAGCCAGTGACAACCAAAGCACTAGAGCAAGCACAATGTACCTGTTTGGGGCTTTCTTCTGATGCCATGTTCCCCTTCTCCAAGTCCCCTCCTCTCTACTTTTCCATGATCCAGTAACCAAGTTGCCAAATTATTTTTAAATTTACACTTGCTTAATCAATAGCTCTATCAACATCTGTGGACCCATGAGTTTTAACATCATTTTCAACACTACTCACATCAATAAATTTGACAAAATGCATCCATGAGACATTTTGGAAGTGTATTTTACAATCTACTGCCTCCAAACAATAAGCTGATAATCAGAAAAAAGCAAGTCTTTCTGAGAGATGCATGTGCACACACACACTTCAGGAGCTAGATAAAGCTGAAAATTTAAGGACATGTAAAGTCAGATTTTCAGCTGGTACAAATCAGCACACTCTCCTAATTTATACTGGCTAAGGATTTGACCCTTAAAATATTTTCCTGACACTTTTGATAAAGAAAGAACATTACATTTCACTTTATAATTGGACCCTATAGTTAAAAATAGCCAGATTCTTTCCTGATTAAAGAGACAGGAAGATATAAACCAGATTTATTGTCTATTAGATTTTATGTTCCATTTTCTCTTGTCACAAGAGAAGTAATTTTGTGTATATAGCCTGTCCAGCACAAAGTCATTTGTTCTCTCAAATACACTAATTCAAGCATAAATACATAGATCCATATTAATAAGCCACACCTCCCCCATTCATACAGTCAGGGATCCTGCCTAAATGTTTTCATATTTCCTGGATTTGCACTGCTCTGTGCTGAAGTTCTGACTCAAGTGATCTTTACTTTTTCCCAAAGAAGTCAATAACCAACTGTAAAATATTTGTGAAAAAGATGATTTTATATAGTTAGGTTTGGTTAACATATTTAACAACATCTTCTTAATATTTTTTAAAACAACTGCTTTCACTAAAGTCAAAAGATACATTTTCTTTTGGGGATGAAAACTCCTTTTTCTTTCCTCTGGTGCACATGTGGGGAAGAATCCCATCCAGCTTTACAAATAATGACAGCCAAAATGAATTACAAGTTGGTCTTAACAAACATGTTCTCAAATACATTACCCCACTCCTCACTCAGCCCTCTGTGTAAGTGCTAAGTGGTGGCAGGCAGCAGCAGCCCTGCCTGCAATCTCTGTAATTAAACATTCAAACACAGGCCTGCATCTCTGCAAATGGGCCCCCCAACTTCCCTTTGCTGAACACTTTCTTCAGAAGGAAATCTCACACAGCTGTTGGAAGAACACTGCATGACATCTGCAAAATGTCTATTGTACAGACCAGGGTAAAACACCAACAAGCTGGATCTGACCACTAATTGAAGCCATTGTTTAGGAAAATTACTCGCGTGTGGTCTAACAACTCATCTGAAATTAGTGATTGCTGCAAATGAAAAAGCAGAATCACATACCACCCCCCATCCCCCACCTCTTCCCAAAGGGAATTGTGCTAGAAACAAACATTTACCATCACATACAAATATAACACTGGTTTATGTTGTGTATTTTTTGTATGTTTTTTAACTGCATCAGAGGCCAGTGAGCTGAATTCCAATGCATATTACTGATACTGTCAACAAATATTAAATAGATTTTTTTTTAGTTTGTGAGATAATCAGAAATGTGCCCCTCTTTCTCTTTTCCACCCAGTATGTTTAAATAGAACAAGCCATTTGTAGCTTACTGTCTATCTTACACCTTATTTACACTGAATTTTTATCTTCCACTGCATCTTATTTTTTGTTGGCATTCCCCACCATGCAGTTTACATGGTGATGAAGAAATAGCCTTGCAGGCATTGAAAAAGAGATACAACATGTTAAGACATAATTCCCTGCAGGGCATTCGAGGCTGAATTTGCTGTCACAATGAGTCCAAGCTTCCATAACTATCTGTGTTTTATGTGGATTTGAAACATAAAATTAGATTCATCTTAATCTTCTGAAACAGCAATCTTCCCATGAAAGCTGATAGACAACAGCATATGAAAATGATAAGAGAGAGAGAGAGGACAGAGGGAAGACAAGAACTGAATAAAATGAGATGCTGCACTGTTCTAGTAAAGGAAGTGAAGTTCCCTTATGGGTAATAATATATCATGAAAACTTTGCTGAAAGGGATTGAGCTCCTGCCAAATTCCTTGTTTACACACAAGCCATCCCCAGCGAGGCTCCTCGGCAGCCGGGAGCGCGCGGAGGCAGCGCCAGGACACAAATCCCGGCTGGGCAGGGCAAGGTTTGGGACACGCTGCATCCTGAGCAAGGTCAGATTTATGGCCATGGCCTCCTTCACCCAGGCAGGGACACAGAAGCAAGCCAGGAGAGCTAGAGTTCAAAACAATAAATCTCAAGTTGCTTTGGTCAGTCCAAGGAGCTTAAGGAATATACTGCCCCAGTTTTCTGGGATCAGGCTTTGCAGCTGGAGTAACTTCAACTTTATTTTTGTTCCCCTTGAGGGGCTTCAGATTTGCCAGCTTTGTCATATTCTTCTTCTGCCATTGGGGCACTTGACTGGATTTTAAAAACTTCTCCACAGTCAAAACTACTATGTTCTTATTTTTATTCTTCATACTTAAATATGCAAAGAAGAATACTTTACTGCATGTAACTAAAAAAAAAAATAAAAACAATTACAAAACCTGAAAAGAGGGGAAAAAAATGTAGTGGTTTGAAGATTCAAGCTGACAAAGGAAACAGACTAATTGAAATCTTCCCAAATAATATGGGACTAGATTGTAATTCTTTTTATACTTAATTTAAATCATCTGCAGGTTGTTCTTTTAGTGCAATTACTTCAGACTTACACCGGCATGAATACAGTCTTACTTTTTTTTTCTCAAAATCAATGAAACACACAGAATAAATTTTTCAAAGGGTTCAAATTCATTAATTTTCTTGCTTCACTCATCTACCTCACTGCTGTTAAAAACATCAAATATTCTGTACATTCTCACAGTAATCAGCTACTGACTTGCACTTTTCAACCAGCTACTGTTCTAAATTTTAGAGAGAGAAAAGTGAGAACTACCTAATATAGGTATCAGGACACAAATAATAAGAATTTCCACAACTATCACACTTGCTACATTGCACATATTTTTGGTAACACAGTCCCAAAACTGAGTTTTCTGTGCTATCACTTCTTCTGGTTTTTTTTTTGGTTTTTTTTTAAATTAAGAATGCCTTGGCCAAATCCAGTACTATATTTGGCCTAATTGACTTTCTGGCAAATAAGCAGATAAATTTATTTTCCAGTGTTTTTGATGTAGTTAAATAAAACAAACCCAGGAAAGCCCACTTAAGGATGCTCTAAACTTTGACTTCTTGACTTTCACAGAAGTAGTTTGTATGGAATTGGAAATCAAACACAAGACATCAGGTTTTTGGCTGGGTTTGGTTTATGAGCAGAATATCCATGCCCACCACCACGATGTCCTACTTCCCTTTGATACAACTCCAGTAAAAACAGGCTCCTTGCAGAGAAACTCTGAGATGAGAGCCCTTTCTCCTCTCCAGGCCATGAGGTGACAACTTTTTTTCCTCTCCAGCAAACAGATTCTTTGGTTATCACTGAAATCCTTGCACTGCCACAACCCTTCCAACTCCACCACACAAGCTAAATGGAGCACCAGCAGCTGCTTCCCTGAATCTCCCCTGCCTTCCCAAGCCAGGATCAGCCACATCCTTAGGAAGCAGTGCCTTGGAGGGGTCAGGAAGCCCCACATCCCTTCTCCCCCCCATTTCACACTCACACAAGTCCCAGAGAACAAGGGACAGGGAGATAATGTTCATCTCCATAGCAAACATCTCCACCTGGAAGTGGAACATATATAAGCAGAAGTACAGAACAAAACTTAATGCTCTGTTTTCAGAAGGAAAAAAAAAATAAAGTCAACTCATCAACTAAATTAGGAATAATTGGTGAAATGATTATGCATAAAACACACGGAGGAACTCCTCTAGGTAATCAGTTCTGCTGACTATTTCTCCTGGCTATTCCATTTGATATTCTCCATATCTAAGTCCTGCAGCCTCAGACCCAAAACTGTAATGAAATGCAGCGCTTGATTATTAACTGCTGCTATCCTAAGATCCCAAAGGAAGGAAATACTTCATTTAATTGTGTTTGTGTTAGCCCACAATACATGCAGGGAAAGAGAGGCTGCCATAGGTATGCTGCAGGAGTCTTTATACACCACTTGCAGTGCTTTGGGTTTTTTTAGATCGTATTTCAGAGAATAAAATCAGCGAACAATATTTTCCTAGGAGATTTCAGCTTAGCTGTAGGGATAATACAGTACTACATTTCATTAAAGTTACAGGTTCATCAAATGCTGACGGCACTACTCTATGATCTTTATTGGGGCCATATCATCAAAATAATTAGAACTGATCAAAATGGGTGAGGTAGAGTGAAGATGGGTATGAAATTTTACATTTTCATAAACGCTTTCCTTTTTCATTAAGGTAAGTCAGCCACACCATGTAAGTATTATAATCTGGAATATACGAATAAGAAATATTTAATTCAGTAAAAATAATGTATATGAAAATAGTTTCCTGTTACTATGTTAAGCTGCCTTTAACTGAATTCAGAATTCTTGGTCTTACAGTTTGGTTTTGTGTTCTGGGAAAAAATAAAGACTACTGGATACTACAGAAAGATCTACAATTTATCTGGAGGAAATACAGATTGATTGGTGCGAACAGGCTTTTTGACTTCTAGTTGTGTCTTTTTGGTTTCCTACAAAGTTTACCACAAATTATTCAGGTGTATATTAAGCCTTCTGTAATGAGAAGCACTGAAAAAAATCTGGGATTTTCTGTATTTGTGCACAGTGGTCATATGAAAATTGAAATCTGAACATTCACTGTTTTAAGAAAATTGAATTTCAATACAAACTCATCTAGTCTAATTTGCTCTCCATGGGAAATACTGAAATATCTTCCTAAAAAAATTCCTTTAGCATACTCTGCATATAAAATTTCATTTCAAGGGCAACAAATTGATAAGATAAAGAGAGCCCTAAACATTTATTTTCCGTTTCATTTTTAAGTCTGCACTGAATCTGATATAGAAAGTACAAAATTCTGGGTTCTTCTGGAGGAACCAAAGCAATTGCAAATCTCTTTCACTGTTTTCAGACACAAAATTTCGCAAAAAAAAAAAAAAAAATTAAAAAAAAAAAATTGTCTTCTAATTTCTCCTTCCTTTAGTTTCCAGAAAGGATATGAACTGGTTTTCCAAATCAAACAGAAAATAGTGTAAAGCCAATACTTCTAGAGATTTCAGTTTAAACCCCCCCCCCATGCCTGAAACCTTCAGGAGACAAAAATGGATGAAAACTCTAAAATGGATGAAGATTTAAGACCAATCTGGGTAGATTAAACTCTCACATGTGGACACCATGCAAAATAGAAGTTTTCATAAGCTTCTGTAAAAACCTTACTGGATTTAACCACGACTTGCTTTGCATTTTGAGCGCTGCCCAGACAAGGATATCAAAGTGAGGGTAAGTTTTGCACAAAAGAATTGATGGATTTGGTACAGCTCGTGCAGGTTGCTTTGTTAGTCAGGCTGATTGCTCTCTTTTTCTCAGAGATATACATAGAAAGAACTGGAGTAAGTGACCTCAAAAAAGAAACATTTAACCTTATCCTTGATGTAAACATCTCGCACTGATAGCCCCATGTAGGTAAAGCAAAACATGGCAATTTACCAGAACAAGGTCAACACCACAATAAGGTAGATGTTTCCTTTTTAAGGTTAACTTCTAAGGGGATTAAAGCATTCCTTTCTAACACAAGTAACAAAATGGCACATACTAGAAAGGTTTGCCTCTTAAAAATCAAACAGAGCAGTTGCTGTGATTGATCAGTTTTGAAAGAGAAAGGTGTGCCCGGTTGTAAACTGTTCTAAAAAAGTATGTCACTTATATTTGGAATTAATTAATTAAATAACATAGAAACAACGTTTACATAGCTATGGTGCTTTCTCAATCATATATGAACATGATACAGTACACATAGGTACACATTTCTACATGTGCTTGCACACAGAACTAAAGGAAAAAGGTTAAACATATACACGGCAGGCATAACAAAATTGTGTTCTAGATATTCCTCTATTCATGCACTAGAAAACTTTAGAATCACTAAAGGAAAATAGAACCATGACCACCCTTGCAAAATGAGTGTCATATGAATTGTTAATAGGCAGTACCCCAAGCACATGTGAGGTATTATAATATAGCACATATTGAGGAAGCCTACTGCACACAGAAATTACCAGAGAACACTTAATTTTTGCATTCCACATTTATGCAATTAATTAGAGAACACTTAACATTCTCTCTGACTTCAAGCTCTGCATGATCATGTTTGATCATGAGGGAATTTAAAATCATTTACGTAGCCTAGATTTAAGTACAAGAAGAAACAGAGGCATTGATGGCCAGAAAGGGAAGAATGAATACATTAAATGCCCAAGCTACACAGAAATAAGAAAGCCAATAAAGACACATTTTACTCAGGAAAAGGGATGTTGATATATATTTTAAAAAGCAAAAAACCCCCATTTTTTAATATAGGAAGTATGCAGAGTTATATATTAGGAGACTTTGCTGCATCAAAGAAGAAGACACAAACAGTGAACAGATTTAAGAGATGAGCTGACTATTTAAAATACTTGGTGATACACCACAGCAGAACTGAATTCAGCACAGGTTTTTTGGGTTTGGACAATGTTTTTAGGTACATTTCCCTGCTCTGGGATCTGGGGAGAAATGCCCATATTGCTGCCTGTCAAGCACATACAAAGCCATGGTTAGAAGGGTCACAGCGTCTGTAGTTTGTCAGAATTTGTTCGCCATCCAACACGAGCTCCTGGTACCACAATGACTTTCCCTCCAATGTTTGTGGCACCATCCATTACCCACCCTCCCTGAGGATTCTTTCCCTAGGACCTTACAGAGGTGTGCAGTGGGTGCCTCAGGCAGCCAGAGCTGTCTCTGCTGCCCCAGAGCTCGGTACCCCCGGTGCAGCCATGGATCAGGTGAGTCCCCTTGCAGGCAGAGCCCCGAGCCTGGCACTCAAAGAACATCTTTAATATGCAACTTCACTGTCCAGAGGGAGCTGAGGGAAACATTTAAGGCCATGGTTTAAAGACTGATTTTAAGAGCCTAATGAGGATTCATTTTAAAAGGTGCTCAGAGCCCCCACAAGAGTTCCAAACCACATCAAAAAATCTGAGCTACAATGGACATTACAAGACAGGTATTTGTAACCCAGCTGCTGTACTGAATTCCTCACCCCTTGCAGGTACTGGGTGCCACCTTTCCCTGTATCCTTTTGAATACTCAATGCAATCCACACTGAATCTTGGCGTTTCTACCAGGATCTTGAGAGCTAAATAGTCCCAGTGCTCAGAAAGGAACTGGACAGGGATGATTCAAATGATGGTAATGGCCACATTTAGAAACATTATTGTAATGAATCTTTCTTTCAATCCCCAAATAAATAGTCTGGATCAAATCCTCAGCTAGGCTAGACTGAAGAAGTGATATCAATTTCCACTGGCCCAGAATGCTTGTAATCAAATATATCCATTTATTATCTGTGACAAGGTTGGAAATGTTAGGCAAATTACTTTATTATTCTGCAAAAATACCAGTTTGTCATTAGTATTAGCCTGTGTCTTTAAAATTGGAATTATAAGCAGCTTCTTCATCTTACTACATCATGCTATAATCTGAAGTGCCCTATTAGGAGATGTAATATTTAAGGTCTTTTAGCTGGTACCTCTACATCCTGATTATCCTTTAGAAATTAAATGCCTTCAATATACATTTGTAAGAGAGACTAACAATTTCCTGCCACTCGAAGGATGAAGATGGTAAATGATGGCTGGGGTGGGGGCGGGTTGGTTGTTTTGATGCTGCCAGGCAGGGCTGATAACTTTATATTCTGCGTCCATGGCTCAATGACCCACAAATCTCCTTTGATATGCCAGGCAGCAGAGAGAACCAAGCTGAACGGATCAGGAGGAAAGTGAAAACGCTTCAGCAAGGGGCCCCCGATGAAGCCATCATGTGACAGGAATCCTAAGACTCTGCTATGGAGGGGAGAGGCGAGAGCGGGAGAGAAAGGGAAAAAAAGGGAATAGGGCATTGTGGTGGCACAGGCTGATAGAGACGTCAGAGACGCTTCAGTAATCTCACGACGCTTTGGCCCAGTGTGGGGGCAAACGAGGCCCATATTCAGCATGGCGTGACGGGTAGGACCACCCCGAAAAAGCTGCGAGGGGGCAGGCACTTGGACAAATCAAAGCAGAAGAAAGTAATTTTCGATAAATTAAAGAAATCTCCATGGAAATTAGCATGAAACATTTTCTAATCTCCCGCTTTTCACTGCCGACAAGGGTCACTGGTTTAACTTCTCTCTCTTATTTTATTATTCCCCAGCCACATTCCTCTGCTTTTTTATATCCTTCAATTTTTACTACCTCTTTTTCTTCCAGTCTATCATTTTTAGCCTTTCTTATAGCAGCTTCTTAACCCTTTTAGGACTTCTCCCAGTAAATATTCTGGAGAATTAACTGATCCATTAGAGTTTAAAGGACATACTCCAAGGCAGTTGCCTTTTCTAACTATCTGCAGTATTTCGTCTACCAACCATGCCGTCATTTTAACTGTGATCAAAGTCAAGCATTTCCTTCCCAGTAAAACCTGGAAAAGCCTGCTTTCCACAATCTCCTTTAGACACAGAGTGCTGACGCTGCTAAATACCAGCTGCAAATGCACTGCCAGAGGTAAACACTGCTAAGTCACAGCATTATGACTTTATGATTTTTAATTTTAATATAAGAAATGGATTCTTTTTGCTGTGGTTCTGGTTTTGCCGACTTGAAAGTGTCAGATTAGCACCTCTTCTTTCTCACCTTTGTTTCAGGAGGTCAAACTTGGAAGTCTGTTTTAAATTAAGATGGATTAGGAATATTAAATACCGAGAGGGTTTTTTGTAATAAATATGAAATAGCAAGGAGGTTGCTTGATAAAAAGATAACGCTAGTGTGCACAGGAAGGATATTGAGAGAAAGAGATACCTGACTTCTGACTATTGTAACTTTGTGCTTGCAGACACAAAAACCAATAAAACTTCAGTGATCTGTGATCCATGACTGATGATATGGAGACAGAAAACATGAACAAAATCAGCATGATTAGAATGATCATTTTCATAAAGAATGGTAGTTCAGCTTCATTTGTGAAATAAATAATTGCAGTTCATCCTGTACCATTCATAAAGAACCAGGGTCAAATTTACAATTTTCCATATTTATTTAAAGTATAGACAATTTATGCCATATAATAAATCCATGTTTGTAGTTTCCAAGGAAAATGGACTTGTGAGACCTCCTTCAGTAGATTAAATTTCTAAAGATACCTAAATATATTGGTGTGTGAAGAGGAAAATCTTTATCTAATGATAAATAGTAATGGCAAGCTTAATTAATTCTTGGGCTCTTTGTTTTGGGTTATTTTTTTTTAATTATTTTTTGCCACTTGTAGATGCTGTTGGATCTGAGGAGGGATCTCTACAAGTTTCACAGTAGGTCACAAAAGTATCTCCCCTGAAATGGTTTCTATAAAAAGTGGTCCAAATATGTCACTTGCTATCACTTAGGAAAGGAGCTCTATGGAGAATGATAACTGGTACAGTTTCTATCAGTTTTACTACTTGCACGAGCAGTGTGCTACATGTCTCTCATTTTCTTGAACAAGACAGATGCCTCTGGTGTGAAAAATACAGATGTTGGAATATGCAGCAGACAACTATGGTTTATCAAAAATACACTACTGGCACTGACTGATGTCAGACTTAATCATTCAGCATCCTAGCAGGAGCGAGTGAATTATTGGGTCTTAGTCATGTGTGGTTTATGTTTAAAAAGTAATACGTCATCTTGTTTCTTCTTTACAGGGGTTGGAAACTATTGAGCAGACAGCAATGCCTGGGGCTATAGGTAAAAAGCTGAACAGAGCCCAGAAATGAAGGTGCATGACAAGGAGCAGAGGCATGGACAAGTATCCATGTCTTTTTCTGAAAGAAATGTCAATGAAGGGCAAAAAGAAAAAAACAAAATCAGTATTAGAAAGATTGCACTGAGCAGGGGTGGGGAAATGGAGGAGCCTATGTGCACTTGATAAAAACATTTCCATATTTAATCTCAACCAAATATACGCAACTTAATTTTGTGCTTAAATATATGCATAGTTTAACAAACAGATTCTTAATTTATTCACTGCTTATCATATTTTAGATGATGTTTAAACAACACTGCACTCACACATACACACAAGCATAGGGAAGCCTGGTTTATTAGGCAAGAAGAAATCACCTGTGCACAGAAATCATTTCTCATCAACCATTTGTTTTGAGAACCAATACAACCAAAGTGTTGGGTGCAACCCACTCTCATTTGAGTTTGTCAGAAGGGTCCTTACAAATCTTTTCAGTCCTTTATACACTCCTCTTTAGCCACAGCATTAAAAGTTTCTGAGTAGGTATCAATGAAAATCAAGTGAATCAAAGTATACTGAGACAGTTCCCTGATATCTAACACAAGATAACAGTCAGTGATCTAAATGGCATGATTTTAAGTTGCTTTAGGAAACAATTAAGGTGATATTTCAAGGAGGAAAAGAAGGAAAGATATTTTCCTTCAGGAAAACTGCTATACCACAAACTTGGACAACTAGGAAGTGATGTCTCCTGCAAACATCACCCCAGTCCTGAAGCTATTGTTTATACGAGCACAAGTCAAGTCTGACAAGTCAGGGAAAGGTTTATCCCATGCAAAATTCCATGGGGTGGCTGTGATCTGCTCACACTTTTAGCAGGAAGCAGAAATGAGGAGATGTGTGACTCATTAGCAGCCACAGAGCTGGGGCACGCTGCCCCTTCCAGCCCTACCCCATTACTGCCAACTGCCTGTGATTACCCTGCCAGCATCTGGAGAAAGGTGTTTGTTAGACCATAACAAGCAATGCCTTTATCATATGAACTCTTTTTTTTCCTCAGACTTTTCCCATCAAGAAATACAATTTCAGAGTTAATGTTAGTTAGCCAGTTATGGGAAGTCAGGCTGTCATCCAAAATTCATGTGATACATTTTCTCCTGAATTATCTTCCTCCATGAACTTATGATTAGGTAAACAGCATAATGCACAGAGGAAAAAGTGTATTAATCTGACTATTGCTTCTTCTCTCCCATTAATGGTGGATTTAAGTTGCCAGAATCCATAAATGCAACAGCTTCCTTTAAAAGCAGTAAAATAATTTTCCTGTATAAATGGAGACTTTCAGATCATTATTGGGAAACTGACATATTCTGCACAGAAATAGGTCTCCTCTGGACATCAACACACACCAGCTACAAAATGTGAAGTCAAGCCATTTAGCATTTATTTCAGCAGAAATGACTTACCTCCTAATTGAAGAGCTTTAGTCAGGGGGAAAGAAAAATATAATAATCTTCAAGCATTTTCACTGAACTGGTATTAGGGAGTGCATTGCAGTGGTGTCTGAGACCACAGGTCACAGACCAGAGGTTCTTTAGGCAGGTTCTGTCTAATCCTACAAAGTCTTGAGCTCACAAGGATGGTAATGTCCTGCTACTTAAGGGGTGAGACTCTTTGCCTCTCGGTGGATCAAATCCAAGTATTAGACAAATGTAGCCCAGAACTCACTGCACTGAAGATCTGCAAACCTGGGATCTGTCCTGGCAAAATTTGCACCAAGAAAAAGCATCACTATGAATGTAAGCACATGCCACAGATACTTGCCCCCTGCTTGAGCACTGAGCCCAAGCCTATGAGGGAAGATTAAGAGGAAGCAAAATGCAGAGTTTGAAGAGGCAATCCATGCAAGCAGCTGACTGATGAGCACATCAAGCAAAGACAGGGGGTTTTTGTTTGCTTTGGATTTTTTAGTTTGTCATTTTTAGGGGCTTCAGGAGGAACACGCATCTGGAACTCAGACTGACTAAGGATTAGGGAAAAGTGTAAAAATGCAGAGCTGACATCCTTCTGCTTGTACAGAAGATTCCTACACAACAATGAAATCAACTTTCTGCAGGGGGAAAAGTTACTCAAGAAGAGAGAAGAGCAAGAACTCAGAACGTCTGACTCATTTTTGACTCCTACAGAGTCAGAGCTGGTCATAGGGACCAGTTTACAGCTACCAGAAGTGTGAGAAAGGAATGGGGAGATGAGAGAGAGGGATGAGGTAGGGATACACAGACTTCAAAGGATGGATGGGAATGACTCCACATGAGCAGATCCTTGAAAGGGTTTTCAAAACCAAATGAATTTGCTGAACTAAATCTATTACAAAATTGTGATTCTATTCAGTTACATCAGTGTTAATCAGTACTAACTCCACTGAGTAGTAGTTTTAAACTAGTCCATAACTATTATGAGCAAAGTAAACTGTGTGTAAATACAGTGAAGCACTGAATGCATGTGTAGATAATTAAACTATAATTATATTACCAGAAAAAAAAAAAGCTATAGTGAAAGGTTACTTAGATTTTTCTTTCCTGTTTTGACAAATTAAGAAGAAATGTAACACTCACATTCAAAATACAAATATCACTAACCAAACCTCATCATTTTTTCTTATCCAGAGGACACAGAGGTACAGTCAATTGGCAAACAGGTCCCAGAGAACACTTTCATGATAGAAGAATATTCATATTCATTCAGTGTATGAACTGTAAATATTCATCTATCTGCTTGATAATCATTTCAGTACAATTTATCATTTTACAGTACTCATTTTGAACAGATGATGGGATCAGTTTTACAAACAAAAGCAAAATAGAGAGTTATTCTCAGTATTCTAACTAGCTTGTTCTGCACTGGTCAGTGCTACAGAGGATGTTCACATAGATGGTTATCACAGGTTCAAACTGAGCAAAGGCTGCTCTGCCCAGCTGTGCACAAATACGCTTGTTGAAATCTATCCAGGGTAGTGTTTCCAAAGCTGAGCCTCTTCAGGGAAACTAAACAGGTGTTACCCCTTCCAGCACAGGATGGTCTGGGAACACTTGAGCTGTGCTGTCCTTTTCTTGTCACACACAGGAGACACTGCACATTTCTGGGCAGTCCTCTGCAGTTTGCTGTCCCTTCCCATCCCCAGTTCTCAAGGTCACTCTCCACATGTGCTTACTCTCCCCTTCCCTTGTCTTTAACACACATTCTATCATTAGCAGCCTTTTTGCCACTGCCTCCACTGCAGCCACAGCTCCAGCACAGGGGGTCTGTTCACTGGGGGCTGCAGAATCCACTCCATCTTTCCAGGAGCAGCGTGAGGAGGAGCAGTAGTGACAGACCACTGGCTCGGGCCCCGGGCCGTGTCTCTACGTTCAAATCTCCCATCGCTCCCAGCCTTCCCTATTAGTTACACCAGAGCCTGCAGCCCTGCGAGCTCTGGGATCTGGCAGGGATGCTGTCTCTGGGCTCTCCTGGGAGCAGCAAACCCCACTGCTCTGCAGGGCACAGCTAATGGGGGAGCTGGGAGCCGGAGTGGGGCTGCAGCAGCTGGGCTGTGCTGACAGCTCGCCACCTGATCTCCCCGCTCGGCAGGAGCTGCAGGGCACCAGGAACAGGGAGCCGGGGGCACCTTGGCAGGGGAGATGGATGGGATCTGATCTGAACCTGAAAAACGGCCAGCTTGGTTCAGGCAAGGCTGGTGAAGGGAGGTTTTAATGTATGCTAGCACAAAAATGGCCTGTTTAGATAGCATACACTACGAGTTAAGAGGAATTCAGCCTGGCTAATAGCTTTAGGGATGTGTTTGAAGATCCAGGATGCATCACACGAGACAGCTTTTTGGTTCACAAGGAGATACAGAGATTTTACACAGAGAGTCACAGCCCATTGTTTCCTTTTGCCACATCTGATCTGATTCACAACCTTATGATAAATAAAAACCAAAAAACTCAACAAATGCTGAGGAGGAGTGTGAAAAATTACTCCTATATTTGTTTAAAAAAATGAACCAGACAACAATCCACAAGCCTGTACTTCCCCAATTAGAAGACAGGTACAATTTAGAAGTACACCTATGGAATATATGGCTGCACACTACGATCAGCACGTTGTGACAGTGCCACCAGTTTAACTGGAACAAGACAGCCTGACCCTAACACAGGGATTTCACACAGCACAACCCAGCACAGAGAGATTCCTAAAGGCCCCAGTGCACACCAGGGCTCTGAGAGGTAAGGGTTAGGTACTGCCTAAACAGAAAGTGCATAAGTCACCCCTTAAGACCTTAAGAAAATTAGATTAGAGCAATCCAGGTCTGCAAGGGTCACTTGATTACTTCAAAACTTACCAGTGACTTCCCTCTTTCATTTTCACTAGGTTTTCATGACTTTTGACATTTTTACCATGACAAAATTACAGTCATGACATGCACATCCAGGAGGCAGGCAGGTCAGGAGACACCTTTGTGGATCCACAGTATCTGTTTGACACTCATATGCCTCTGTTCTGCAAACAATCAGGGATGATTTTGTGCCACAAGGAACAGCCACAAAAATCTCCCCTTTGCCTTCAGCTCTCCTCAAAGGAAACATCAGAACCTACCCCTGCTTTTGCTTCTTGCCCTTCCTTGAGTAGCTCACTGCTTTTTCTAGCTCAACACGTGGCTTTTCTCTCTAGCTGTAATAACATGGTGCTTTGTGCTTTAATTTATTTCATGCACAACAAGCATAGTAAATTGCAGGAATAACAAATATCCACTAGAATTCCAAGGCAACAGCCTAGCTGAAATACCAATCTCCCAACTTCAGCAGCCTCTGCAGATGCCTGATGCACTTTCCCCCTGCTTGTTCAGCATCTGAAAGTGGGGCTATCTGAAGGCAACAGAAGGAGCCTACTCACCTCCCAGTTCTGGATTTATTTTTATCTCTGATTATGGACATGTGGTGTTACAATCTGCAGCGACTGGGGTGCAGGGGCAGCAAGGAACAGGAGTGTGGTGTGTGTCATGCAGCATTGCTCACTGATCTCACTCTCCTCTAGGCAACAGCAGCAAAAGTGCAAGGTCACTCACGAGGAATATTTCCCTTTTAGGTTTGAGTGCATCAGAATGGAGCTTGTACAGGGGTAGGGAATGAATTCCCCACTGGAGCTGGGCAGAAGAATGCAAATCTTACTCTCCATTGAAACATGAGCTGGAGGAGTGGGAAAGTAGGACACCACACCACAGCCTGTGGCTCTCTCACCTCTGCCCCACATGAGGTCTGACAGACATATATTTTTTTTTAATCTACAACCAATTCTGCTACTACAGTAGGAAGGCTCAGGTTTCTTCAGGTTTCAAAGTTTCTGGGGATTATTTTTTCATTTTCACATATTTGTGATATATTGCCTTAAATATTGTGCCTAGCCATGGTGCCAACAAATTGGGGAAGGTAACCAAAAACTTCTGATTTTGTTCCACAAAACAATATTAAGTAAGATTTTACAGACAGCTGCAAGAACAAGTGAGGTTCATTGTTCCTACTAACTCACAGTGCACTTAACTCCTTAAAAAGAACTGACAGAGCACTGCAAGCACGAGAGAGTGACTTTCATCTTGGCAAGAAATATCTCCATACACAGACTGTGAAAAAATAATAGGAAGAATAAAATAAAAGAACTGGAATAGGGCCGATCTTTGAGAGGGAGAGGGGAGTCATCTTCACTTGAGAGAAATATTTTCTGCCTTATGTTCTGCCCAGTTTCTCACCAGGACAAAAATCACAGAAAATCACAGAAAAAGTGATTTACATTAATTAAATACCCACTCCCCACCTCATGAGCATGGAGAGCCTCAGAGCAGCAGGCTGTGAGCTGTTGGGCACAATGATTCAGTGGGTGACAAGTGTGTCACCCTTTGCCTTCCCAGCCATAAAGCCAAACCAACCTCAGCCTGGCCACAGAAACATGCCAGCAGATGGCTGAAATAATTGTTGAGTTCAAGACTGCTTGAGAAACAAAAACAGAGTAAAATACTTTTGTCCCCAGTTCAGAACATCCAGATAACATTATTCAATCACATCCTCATTTTTATCAGTTGGGAACTCCAGGTACAGGAAGGTCTTGGCACATAGAAAAGGGTGACAGAACTGAATTTTTTTGACTCAGAGATTTAGATCCCACTCTTTTCCTCCTAAAACTGCAATCTCCTTTCTTGACCTGCAATTCAGCAATGAATACATTTTTTTCAAATTTAAAAAAAATTAATTAATCTTGAAGATACTGATGAAATAAGATAATACACCAGGGCTACAGCAAGGCTAACTAATATAATTTAATCAGCTACAGCACTGATCTTTTGGCTACTTAAACTGGGGGCATGTATCAAGAAAACTGGAGTTCTGTTACACAAAGTTAGGAAGTTTAGGCTCTGATGACAGAATTTCACTTGAATAACTTGAAGTGTGATTTGCACCTGGATTTCCTTATCTCCTTGTTTCAATTTTACTCTGCCTACATGAGGCAACACAGAATGCTGCATCCTGGGAGGATGTTCAGCACTGACAGCCAGCGTGCTATTTTTATTTTCAGAGTGGCTTTGTTACATTCACACATTATATCTTTGCATGAGTCCAATCTAATTTTAAATCTATTGGACTGTTGTAGGATCTGAAAGAGCTGATCCTGTAGGATTTGAAAGTGAGTCTTTGAACTGAGATCTCACGAGATAAATGGCAAATACATTAACTTTGCCACCTCATTTTCTTTAGCTTACAACTTAATTGTATTTGTCGTAGACCTCAGCAATCATGTTTTAATTAGGTCCCTTCGTCTGATTTGATAACTTGTTTTGCATCCTCCTTACCTTACCCACTGCTCCACAGAGCTAAGCAGATAATGTTATGATCTGGCACTTATCTCTAACACTTGCTTTAGTTGAATAAAGTACTCCAGGAACTTTGACTTCCCCAAAGTAAAGAACAGATTCACCAAAATTGCATCTACATATTGGCAGCCAATACTGAAATAACCCCCTACCTATGCAATGCTATATAAGACAAATGTGAAAAGGGATTTTTTGCTCAAGATAACTGGCTAGACAACCCAGCCTTACAGATAGTTGCTGTTTCTTCTAAGTGATCCCACATAGGAGGCCAGCAGGTGCCACATTTCAAATCATGTGAAATTACAAGTTAGCAAGCAGCCTCTCCCCATGGGCTCAAATACTACTTCTTAAAGGCTCAAAATAGGACAGAGCCTAGAGAGGAATTTTATACTCTCTGAAAGGGAATTTCTTTTTTCCAGTTCTGGTGACATCTGTGATCTTTTCTCCCCTTAAAACATCCCCAGAAATCTTCATAATTGAGGACACAGCCATTAAAGCTGCAGCCCTTCTTTTCTGTAAAACCACATTCAATACATACTTAATTCTGACAAGAACCAACAACTCCGTGAAACACTAGTTTTGTTTGTTGTTTATTATTATATAATAATATATAAATATTGTATCCTAAATAGCCTAAATTTTCACTAATTCTAAAGTACTCATACCAAAGATTTTGAAAAATGCTCTGACCACTAAAGTGTGGATTGCTTCAAAAAGCTATTTCACTTAAATTTCTTTCAAAATCTCAAAACTAGGCTTGGTTTTTGATAAATTGATAATCTCCCAAATTTACTTCCCTTGTGATATGAATTCGATCTCAAGCAACATTTTCTCTTTTTTTTTTTTTTTGCATCAAGTTCTATTTCTTTATACTACCTGTTCTTCAATTCTCTTTTGTCCCTGCTAAACCACATTCTAGAATGATTCTGCAAGACTACAGCAGTATTTTAGATTTCACATAATACAACTCAATTTTTTGTTTCAGGCGAAGTGTAATTTTGTCTCAATCAGCAGTCAGTAGCCACATTGCCAATTAGACTGAAGTACACTTTACAATAAAATGTGCAAAATTATTGGAGAAAAATATACAACCGAGAGAGTCTCTGCTGTGGGTAAAATAAATATAATTGATGCATCCTTCAGTCTGCAGCATTGATTATTATTTATTACTACAAACTCTTCAAAACAGGATGATTTGATGTCAACATGTTATTTTAGGAAGTGCACAATTGAAGAAAGCATTATTTGCATGGATTGATTCATAAAATATGTTTACTGAGGAGAGATGTGCACTTTTACTTGAAATGATTCAGAATAATAAAGAGAAGTCAAGACAATCTTCCAGCATTGTAGTTGAAAAGAATATCTAAGTTTTTAAATAAGCTTCAATTAAGAGAATAGTTTTTGTACAAAGCCAGAATCTATGCTCTCTTTTCTTTTTTTTCCCCCCTCTCTTTGTGCAGTCTGTCTGGCTAAACTTAAGAAAACAGTCACAGCAAATCCAGGGTCACTTTTATCCTATGTCACCCTCTGAATTTGGAAACTCCTTGTGAATAGCAAGGATCAGTCCGATCTCCTGGCATTGATCTCCTTTCCAAACAGAATACCACTATGCTTTGATGTGACATATGGAATGAGAAAGAAGTAATAATGAAAATCAATGAGTCTAAATATTCTCTGCTTGTAACTCACCTGTCGTTTGCTATGGTCATGTGAGTCCAGGAAAGAGAGGGATTTAAATGCATCTGCACTTTCTTTTTCTCGTGTTATTTGCAGCCCTATGCTGCAGCATTAAAACAAAAGAAAAAAAAAAGCCACCTGAATTTATGTGAAAATTAACATTTACACATCTGTATATATATATATACACACACACATTTTTTTAAAATATCCAGAGTTGTCACACCATATTATCAAAAACTAGGACCAAACACCACCTTACTACATTCCTATCATAATAATTCCATACTCAATGTTCGCAAAAAAAAAAAAGAAAAAACTTTTACCAGAAAGTTTTAAAATTAATTTCTAAGAGTAATTACTATTATGATCTATGAGTCTGCAAACCTGTCACTGTCCAGATGGCTCAGAAGAAAGGAAAAAACAGGGGGGAAAAAACCCAGTTAAATCAGCTCAATACAACAACAGACTGCTACCACAAAATAAATGCTTCCAAATCAGTGCAAAACAGGTGAAGAGGGCATTAAATTCATGTTGCAAGATCAGCAAAGCCCATCAGGTAGAGGAGTGGATCAGGTAATTTCCACCAACTTGCACAAAGTCCTGTCATGTTGCACCCTCGTCTCATCTGCTGCTTTAAAACTTTTCTCCTCTTTTATTAAAAAATACAAAAAAATCTTAATAAAGTAAATGAGTATTTGTCTTTCCAGACAGGTACTGGTTTTTGTTCCCATAACTAAATTACTCTGTGCAACAAAGAAAATTTCTTCTATCAAACAACCACTACACAGAAAAATTACCCCAAATTAGTTAGGAAAAACTTCCCAATTGCAATGGAGGCCAGGCAAACTGCTAAATTCAGCTGTAGTGCTTCATTATAAATATCAGTAATATCTTCCTAACTCCTCAGTGCAGGCTAAAAAAATGTTCAATTTTAAAGTTTCTTCCTGTCAGAGCCCAACTTCCCTGTGTTTTTGCAACTTTGGTTAGATGGTTTTCTGCATAGGAAATACTGAATTTCATCCCTGCAGTCTGGCTGGCTTTTTTTTTTTTTGGGGGGGGGGGGGGGTTGTTTTTTGGTTTTTTTGGGTGTTTTGTTTTGGTTTTTTTTTGGTTTTTTGTTTTTTGGTTTTTTTTTTGTTTGTTTTGGTTTGGTTTGGGTTTTTTTTTTGTTTGTTTGTCTTTGGTTTTGTTAAAGTGTTTTAGTTTTCCTACAGATGCAGGTCCTGAAAAGCTCAGCTGCCTTCGCACAACTGGGAGGGTGCTTTGCTGAGCAGCAGAGCACCAGAACTCGACACCACCTCACTGCAGCTTTTCTCAGGACAGGTTTTCCCTGGTGGTTGCAGCTGGCAGCGGGATGGGGCGAGCAGTGGGCTCTGTCACTGTGCAGATCCACCCGTGACAGACGGGCAAAACCCACAGAGGTGGGAGCCTGGAGCTTGGAGAGCACAGCCAAGCCCTGCAAGGGGGATTTATTCATTCCCCTGCTCCCCACAGAGCTCCCCTACACCAAGCATCCATTTGGGCAAGGCGTGGAGGAAAGGATTTGCCCCTGAATGCCTTCACAACTTCATTTAGAGCATTACAAATCATGCCTGTGCACCAGACACAATTAACATTCTGGGCAAGCCCACCAGAGCATCCACTCCTCTCCACCGGGGCTCCAGGAACAACTGGGAAGAGAATCCCACATCCCAGAGGTGTGCTAGGTATCCCTGAATTTAACAGGTTTAAGAGAAAAGAAAATCAGCTGCCACTGAGGTGCTGTGCTTTGTGCCCACTCGAATCCTGAGCTGCAAACTGAAATCCCAGGATTTCACTGGGAATTGCAGAACCCAAATTCCCAGAGTTTGGCATGGAATAAGTACAACACAGGCTGGTTTATATGGGCTAGTGACAGGAGCTCATCCCACTGCCCAGATTTTGAGATCCAGTTCTGAGCTGGAGGCACAGGGCAGCTGATGAACATCAGCAACCACAGCAGAAACATCCCAGCTATTTAAAACAAAATGCTTTCCTCACCATTTAACACTTACTGCAAAAGGAAAACTGCATTTCTGACCACCCCTTTTATTTTCCCAATCAAACTTTCATAATGCTAAAACGCAAGACTGGAACATGTTAACTTCAAAGACATATGGTGGCAACTGCTCCTTGATCTTGAATTCCATGAAATTTCAGGTCATTGTGTGGAAGCCAACAACCAGTTTAGTTAAATGCTTAATGACATTAAAAACAGTGATTGATTGCCATAAAAATGGCTCCTAGGGATTACAAAAATTAGGTGACTCACAGAACGTATTAAATGCTCCCAAGTAAATAGAAGAAATATCTGGCTACAAAGTTAAATTTCTGCCAGCCAGATGAAACACTTAAATGCATATATTTTGAGAAAGAAAACTAAGTTATTAATAAGATAGGTTAAAAGTTATTTTTATTTCATTTGCTGGATTAAAAAAAAAAAAAGTATTTCAGGTAACTATGAAACAGAAAACAACACAATCACTTTTTAAGCAATGCGAGCGGCACAGAACTGTATCTACTATTACAACCTACAAAAATATTTATCTCTTCTCGGTTAAAAGCCAAGCAAAAGTACTCCAGGACCTCAGAAAAATCAAGTATGTGTAGTAAGGAGCGGCTGGTGGCATTTCTGTCGGTGCAGGTCCCCTGCCCGGCCGGAGGGAGGGGGCTCAGTGCGCTGTGCGAGACAGGGAATTCAAACTGCCGCAAAAAAAGGGGATTTTGTCCTGAATTTCGGAAATCCTGGAATCGCTCCTGCAGATTCCCAGGCACAAGACAGATGGCACTGCAACCAAGCTAGAGCCGGGGCTGCTGGCTCTCCCTCTGGGTCTAACTCCTATTATCCACTTGTAAATTAACCTGTCAATTTATCAATCAACACCATCTTGATTCTCCCCTGTTCCACTGCCCGGCATCGCTGTGAATTTGCCTCGTAAATAACTGGGAGCCCCATGTTTGTTAGTATTGTGAATGAGTTTATTATCACTTTGATGACTGCTATGAATCACAAATGCTGCCGAGAGCCTGATAAGGAGTGGGGGGAGGAGGGGAAAAAAAAAAAAAAAGTACACGCACACATTAACACGGTTGAAACTATTTGGGAGATAACAGATCGAGTTACGGTGATAGCAAATCATTTCAACTCGGGGGGAAAAAAGGCTAAAAATTGCGGGTTTTGTCGTGGAGAAAAACTCGTAAAGTACAAAAATATTAAAGGGAGCAGTATTGTGTGTGCAGCTCAGCGGTGCCACATTGCTGGGATACTTCAACTTGTTCCTAGAATTCCTCAGGCACTGGGAGATTTTATGCCCTATTTGCAAACTTCGCCTATCCTTTGAGATGCAACAAGTATTTTGTTTATTTATTCTTGCCGGTTTAAGCACCGCATGGAAATGGGA
The DNA here is from genome assembly GCF_036417665.1 of Passer domesticus. Taxonomy (NCBI): domain Eukaryota; kingdom Metazoa; phylum Chordata; class Aves; order Passeriformes; family Passeridae; genus Passer; species Passer domesticus. The sequence goes on along the minus strand of NC_087487.1, from coordinate 16,155,016 downwards.
GTAATTTATGACATGAAAAAGCTGAAGGAATTCAAATTAAAAAAAAAAAAAAACTTTCAAAAGAAAGTTTATTCAAATTCCCATTCTCTTTAAATCTTCTTCATGACATCAGAAAAATGCCAAATTCGTAGCATCTGAATTTATTTATATTTATTGTCCAATTTTGTTTCTTCTGATGGAAGAAACTTTATTTAGACTCAAAAAAATGTAACAAATAAGTTTCCTAACCACTTTGAATTTAGCATTTAAATAATGATTATTATTCTGTAAAAATATTAATATGGAAAGTACAACAACTTTTCAGAAATCCCTTGAGAAATCAGGGTTCAGTGGCCCATTTGCTTTTTGAAGCCAAAATATAACTAAAATCTAAATATGAACAGCATGTTTAAAAAAGCAGACGTTTGGCTATTTTTAAATACTATCAATCTTTTGCCAGGTATAAAAAAGTCTACATTTGGCTTGAATACATTTGAAATCTCAAATTATACAGAAGTTTATTTAGGAAGTATTAAAAAAAATGAAAAATAGATCAAATCTTTTATACGTTTTATTTCTGCAATTTTTGAGATATTGTAATGGAAGTTCTTGGTAAACTTGAGTTAAAATCTGAAGAGAGGTTTAACACAGAGAAATAAAAAGTCATGGGTCTTACAAAGCTGCTAACACACATTCCTGTCCTTTCCCCTGATGATATCATTTTGGGTGGTTTTATGCCTTGCTATAATTTTTCCACATCCTAATTCTTAAGTACTTCCCAAAAGTTAGTAGAAAACATCAGTAAACATTTTAAATGCCTATTTAATATATAGGTTTTTTTAATACTACCAGGCTGATTTACTATATAAAATACCTAAATTCCAAATAATATTAGAAAATGCAGAGTGATGAACATGCAAATGCATGATGAACAGACATCAGTTATTTTGTTAGATCTGTTTTGCTACTATCTTTCAGAATTCCAGATGAGATATGGACCACATTGTGACCTCATACCTTAAAAATCCTTATGGAATCTGGGTTGTAAATATATTTTCTAACTGAATAACCCCGTTCAAACCAAGCTGTGCATGTCAAACTACAAGCTATGAATTGTGCCTGGGGTAGAACAGGACTTAAAAGATGAAGCAAAATAAAATTTGTACAAGTATTTTCTAAGGTTCTCTATAACCTCACTGAAATATCTAAAAAACCCAGTTTATGGAACAAATGGCAAGCAACAGACATGCCCACAGAGAAACAGTTGTCACACAGCAAAATCTCTGGCACAATTAAAGTCGAAGAACGGGGTGTATACTCAACATTGTTATGGCCAGTATATCATTGGTGGAAAAGTAATGGAAAATGAAATTATTTGTTAGAATGCAATTTAGGGAATCTGATAGGTTGTCCATTTTATTCAATTTATAATTAAGATAGTGTTTAAATTTGAAATGAATTCTATATATGCATGTTCAATAGGCTATAGCACAACAATAAGAATGGAATCACATCTCATTTTATCATAAATTGTGTAATAAGCGATAAGGTAAAAACTAGGGCTAAAATCCTTCCAGCAAAAATGAAAGAGAGCGACCTCAATTGCCCTAATTCATTCTGTCTTTTTTTTTTTTTTTAAACTCTTCATTTTCCCTCTGTTCACATTATTAGCTTACACATGAGTGCATTATTAGAAAATAACAAAGCAAAACAGGGAAACTTGGAAGAAGCAGGAGATAGGATCCCCTCTACAGCTGAAAGGTATTCTCATTTCATTTCTTAGGAGTTGCAAAAATAGTTTTATTGCCAGGGAAGGACAATGACCTCTCTCTTTCAACAAGCTTGGTGGTTGGTCTTTTGATGGAAAAAACTAGGGGATACAACATCTGGTAATTTGTGTTACTGAGCTTAGCTGAGGTCTTAACGATGTAAGCAGATTATTCCCGAAGAAGAACAAAAAAAATTCCGGAAGACTCAATGAACTATTTAAAGTTATTAGCTGGTGCATTCTGGCACTTCAACACTCTTTTCGGATTCCTTTTCCCTTTAGACGTTTGTCTTCTGATCAGATTGTTCTAAAAAAGGAGCCCTAACACCTTCCAACCTCACCACGCTTTTCTGGTGGTCCACGCATGTTCTGTCATGCATGCAGAGTCCCCCCTTTTTCCTCTCCACTGAAGGCGAGGAAGCAAGACAATTATTTTTGCTGATTAAATTTTCCCCTGTAGAACATTAAGAACTTATGCCACCACTCCTGAGCTGCTGCGTAGGTCAGGAATGCTGAGCAACACAGATTGCAGCAGTCAAGCTCAGATCAAAAAAAGAAAAGAGGAAAAAGGAAAAAAAAAGGAAAAAAAAAAGTGGGTGGAGAATGAAAAAAAGATAATTTATGTGTGCACTTGACCAGGAATTTCATGCTCAAAACAGACATTCCCAGGAAAACATCCCCTACTTCTTTCTTGACATCCTTCCCCTGCTTTAAATAGTTTTGCACAATTTTAGCTCTGATTCCTCTGCTCCTCATAGTCCTTCCAAACATTTTAATTGCCAATTTTGTGGTGATTTAAAACATCTGATGAGTTTACAGTTCCTTCCATAGGCAATAGACCCACATTTCCTAACGTACACATGTGAGACAACAATCTGAGTTTAAATTACAGACCTGTAGTTTGCTGCCTAGGAAACCAAAGTCATATTGTTGAGTGGCACAAATGACCAAGCTTCTATGAAATCAATAGCTTCGATGTAAAAACAGAGCAAAAATCTCAGATCCAGTTTAAGCTGAAATCTGTTATCAAGGATACTTCCTCAGGAAGAGAGGGGTTTTTATGCTCATTGTTATAAATCTTGCTATGTTAAACTCCGAGCTTTCAAAATGAAACTGGGGGGTTACAGCAAACGAGCAAATATTTCAACCTAAATTTCAGGATTTCTGTAGTAACGAAATCTCTCTGCTGTAGATTACAAGTGTGAGAAGCAACACAGCCCTATAAAAACCCCTCTCTCCACAAGCATCCCTTGGCCTTTTTCTTAATATTTAGTCCCTGCATCTTGCAAACTTGTACTGCAAAATCCTCCCAGGAACTTTTCAGCAAACTTTCATGGAAATATTCAATGTTAGATGACCACGACTTGAAGCACAGGCTGATCACCTACCCTGAGATAACAAATAACCAAATATCTTATTTGCATTCATAAGGACTTGACCAGACTGTCAAAGAGCACAATATCCCAGACACTGAGTTTTAAAAGTAGCTAAAACCCAAGGTTTTCTTTCAAACCATAAGTTCTCCTTTCCACAGAACTTGAATAAACATTCTATATTTGTTCACTTTTACCTTAAACTCAGTGCTTGTCTCCTAATGGAACAAATACAGAATTTGCTGTGTTTATTTTGGAGCATTATTGAATCTCTGGAGGAGGTGTTTTGTTAAATCAGAGATTTTTAAATCCTGTGCTCATAATTAAGAGCCACCTGATGCTAACACTATTCTAGAGCAAAAATTTCCAACGGAGACTTTCAAGACCTCTGCCCACACAAAAACTGGAGGATTATTTTTTTTATAATATACTATATAGAGAGAAATTATCACTGAGAAGTTTCAAAATTTTACTTGCAACACAAGTTATGGCCACAGAATAGCCTGGTACCAACTTCAGTAAATCTACCAGTACAACTTCAATATCCTAAATCTTTACCTTTCCTTTATTGTTAAAAGTTAAAATTTTTAACTATTACAAACCAAACTCTTTACACCAAGAATTTACCATTTTCACTGAAGAATGCTAAAAAATCCCATTTAATTCATGGATGCAGATATAGGCTCTAATTATTTTCTTTTTGTATCATTAAATAAACTGATTTCATATGACTCAGGTATGTTTACCTGTAATGCTTGATAGCTTTGCTGGCAAAACCATCACCCCAAACCACACATTTTTAATCTGAAAACTGATTTTTGCTGGCACTTTAACTTCATTCTATACCCTAAAGAATTGGTCTAGATCCCAACAGCAGCACAGCACGTGCTGCTGTCCCCTAATATCAGGATACACTGATTTAAAATGTGGGTTTTCTAACCCTGGTCCAGATCAGGTTTACCAAAGAAAGAAAACTTCATGTTCTTGTCAGGGTATCAGTATTTATTATTTTAGTGAATTAGTGTTTTCTATTTACATTATTGGTACTGAGACCTTTGAACATGAGACAATTTCTGGCATGTTTTGGGTGTCCCACATTTAGAATTTTTCTGCTTGAGCTTGTTGACTTTCACCTTTAGGGAACTTCCATATCTGCCACCTGGACAGGACCAGCAAGCACCACCCTCCATTGCACAGAGAAGTAACAAGAGGGAGCTGCTGGAATTTCAAAGTTTTGTGTTTACTGGCAAGATTCAGTGCCTGTTTTCTTTCTTAATAGAGAAATAAGGGAAAAATCAAAGTACACAGTGCACTGTGCACACTGTAAGCAGCATGTGCTTTGCTTCAAGAACCAGCTAAAGGAGAATTTAAGAGTTGCAAAGACAGATATAGCACACTGTCATCACCAGTTGCTTCTCAGTGAAGTGAATCCTGTTTTCCTGACACCTACTTCTTTGCAAGAGTGCTTCATTCCCCATTGTTTACTTTTTAAAAGCAGAGGATCCAAAGGGGTTGAATGTTTTAATAAAGTACAAAGTTTTATGCTGAAGTTTTTCTCTTCCCACGCAGAGCAAAAGTCTCAAACCTTTATCATCACACAACATCATACTGAAAAAAAAATCAGTGTACTGCTATGCTATGATTGGCAGCCTGAAGGAAAACATATCTTTGGACAGAAAATTCCAGGACTAAGAACACCTCTGGAATATCTCAGAGGCAACAACAGATGTGTGTTTGGAACCAGGGATGGAGACAGAAATCTCTCAGCCTTAGAGGAATGATGCAGAACAGTCTTAGAAGAGAGGAAGCCTTCAGGTAGCTGCTTATTCCCTTCATCTGAGGAATGCTTGCTATGATAAATGAAAAATTACTTGAGACACTGGTTTGGCATCACAGAGGACAACCAATCCATCTGCCTTTGTGCAGATATTGAACTACCCTGGGGATTCTCTTTGGTGAGGCTGTGTAATGCTCTTGTAGGGCAGCTTTCTTGTACAGCGTGGCACAAAGATGACAAGCCTCATGGATGTGAACAGATTTGAAGTATTAAAGCCAAATTTTGCATTTACACTCTGGGCAATACTCAAAAGAGGATTTTAAAAGGTTGTAGAGTACATATAGAGACCATTTTCTTCTTTGGAAGCCAAACTGGTAGAAGTGCAGAATAGAATATTACACTTTGTGGCTGCAAACTCTCACACAGGAGATTTTTAGGGCTAAGTTCTCTCTGGGGTGGAAAACCAGCCATGTCTTCAAATGCTGTTTTGGTCATTATAGCTTCAGAAGTGGCTGCTTGCACTCTCTCTACCCTTTCAGAGGCATTATGTTCACATGCAACCATGTTCACCTTTCCAGGCAAACCAAAGCTCTGCAAGAATTCACATTTACACATGAAGCTGCCACCTTTAGCAGCTGTCACAGATGCCCCAAGAGAAGGCAAAGTACCAGCTCCAGAATGAACCATTTCACCTAGGTCTGATACAGACCCTGCTGCAAACTTGCACAAAAAGCAGAAATCGAGTAGTTTGCTCCTGGGCACATGGAGCTATTTCTTTTTCTGTGCCTCTACTAAAGTGGGATAGAAAATAACCCCTTGCCCAACACTAAAATACCAGTACAGACCTCTAGGAGAGGCTGGGTGTGGATCTGGCACTAACAGGTGTCAGGGTATGTCACACTGAGGCATCTTCCTACCCTGCACTTCCACTCATTTCTGAAGAGCCACGAGCAGAGCAGAGCAGAGCAGTACTCAACACAAACTCATAAAATTTAACAGCAACAACAAAACAGACGACTTGCATGGCAAGGTTTACGAGGAGAGAGAAAACAGACAGAGGTATATGAGAAGGGGAAAGGGTTTTTTCAAAGGGCTACTGGAAAATATGTTACAAGCAAACAAATCCTGTGACCCCTCCAAACACTGCTGCCAAGATTGATCCTGCCTGGGAATGCAGGGTAAGGGAGGGATCAATGTGTATTTAGCTTTAGGAAGCTAAAGCAGTATTATCACAACTACACTTAAGGCATCCAGTTGGTACAGTAGTGATGGCTTTAGAGATGGATGGGTAGAGAGCAACTTACTTATGGTGACATTCAAAACACAAGCCTGTGAAATACTTTGGAAACAGACCAACACTCTGAAAGATCCCAAATTTACTGCTGCAATATCATCATCAGGTCTTCAGCATGAAACATCTATCTAAAATTGGATAGAATTTCCACCTACCCCTCCGCCCTGATCTGTTAAAAACCATGAGATGAAGTGAGTTATGTCCCATTAATCTTTCTCATAGAAGAATCAGACAGATGGGCTGGATGAAGCGGAGGTGAATGAAGAGAAGCACCTGCTATTTTCAGGGAGTTGAGGGAAATTGGTAAGAAAAAAAATCACAAGTGGGTGGAGAGGGAACAGTATTGCTCTATTACTGGATATCTCCTGAAAAAAAATGACTGATAGGCCTTATGCATCTATGATAATATGTGCTCACATCTTCTGGTGAGGGGGGAAAAAATAAACAAACATCTCAAAAAACAAGGATGCCATTACAGGTCATGAGTCAAAGAGGCTGATGAGCTGTCAGAAGAAATTGCATAGCAGTGTGAAATATATAGGAAAATGTCTAATTGCTGTAAAGAGAATGATGAAAAGGAGGGATGAATGTTTGGTCTTGCAGCAAAGGAAGATAATGCTGTGTGAGAAGTCATCTCTGCTCAGAGAAATCACATTTTGTGTCCTCCTGTGACTTACACCTTGAAAACAGAAGGGAGTTTTCCAAGAGAGTCCTGGAGAAGTTTCTCAATTATTTCTATGTGAAACTCAGTATTTTCTTGCAAACACCAAATGTTTAAGACCAACATTTTACACATTTGCTTCTGTCATGCCACTGCACAGGAGACTTTGAATGTTTGTGCCAAATGGGAAGCAGCAGAATTTCCTGGAGTCGTCCACTGGCAGATGAAAGTAGCTACTAAGGTTTGTACAAAAATCAACCTAAAAGATATACAGCTTGCTATAAAAGTAAAAAATTCCTAAATGACCAGTCAGCTTTAACAGACATTTTTGGGTTTTCTTTAACACCAGTGTAGCTCTATCTGACAAAGCACGACACACAGAGTCATAAAAGTGTAGCCTGAATTTCAGCAGGTGTAGCTCAGCAGACCCTGTGGATATCAACAGCTCTGGCTCCATTTGGGATACCTGATGGTCTTAGCTCAGTGAGACATTCTGATTAATGAAGTTCACTAAGTTATTTATTTATTGCCTTTCTAGTGCAATACACAGATGACAGGGGGGTGTTTCTGTTAATAATGAATAAAAATCAGCCTATCTTTAAACATCTGGTGATACATTTATTAAACTATCTGAAGCACCTGATGGATCTTATACTTGAAAATAATCTCTGTAAAGCAAATCAAAAGGCAAGAGTAACCAGACTTTTTAAAAGCCTGTTTGGGGCATCAGGGGGGTACAAATTTGAATCCTAAAAAAGCCTCAGGTACAGTTTATGGCTTCACAATGTCGAGATCATTCTGCTTTACTGCATTTACAAAATATAATAATAAACTGAGTAGATATTTATACACATGCTTTAATACTACTCTAAAATTAATTTCTAAGAATTTACTTGTCTTTAAGAGTGCTGTATTTAGCCAAGTTTACATTGCATCTGTTTATGTAATGTTTTTATTTAAAATCCACTAAAAGGTGTTAATTAGAGCTGGGTGATTAGATCATAATGAACAGTTTAAGCAATTAATGCTACCCCTTTTTTGACCCATGAATTGTCTATATGCAAAGAGCACTTTTCTTGAACTTGTTATTCAAAAAATATTAAAATGATTTCTTCAGATCTGCATCTCCTCAGCAATCAGCTGGCTGTATTTAACAGTCTGAGTGTGAGGTGTGTTGGTTATTCATGACTTGACACCATGTCATGTGATGTTATTCCTATTCCATCACAGGTCAGAAAGATGCTTTTAGAGTCAGGTTCATACTATGCACACAATCTTTTGAATAAACCAGCTCTGATACTTTTGCAAATACTCACAAGCCTGAATTTCATTCACAATTCAGTAAACTACTTCACTGGAATATCTCTAGTAGGAATAAAAACAGAAAAAAAAGCAAGTAGCAAGAGTCCAAAATCAAGAACTTTGGGAATCAGCAGGAGTTTTCTGTTGAGTCCATAAGACCAAACTGGATCATAAACCCAGTGAATTATACACACTAAAATAAAAACACTCAAATAAAAACAGGGAATATTTGCAACACCTGCCTTGCTCTATAAAGTTCTATCCATACACTTTTGGCTCAGTTCAAACACTAAGCAACCCTCACCAAAATCACAGTCACAAGGAAAGCAATTTTAAAGCTAAGACTTTCCTTTCTTATTTTTTTTAATTAACCTATTTTTCCTCTCTTTAAGTTGATCTCCCTTTTTCCTGTAAGTGAGTACCTGCATCCTTTTTACTTAATACCCAAGAAACCAGCTTCAACCTTGAAAATCATCACATCCTTTTTTTCTTTTCTTTTTTTATTAGTTCACCTAATGGAAAAAGAAAAAAAAAAAGGCAGGACAATAGTGGCAATGATACAATCTGAAATCCACAAGCACAGGTGAAGTTTGTGTGAGGATACCTTCCCCAGGCACATCTGAAATTTGCTCATATGTTTTTATATAGACACGTGTGAAAGAGAACATAAGGAAAACATCATCTTCCATGTAACAAATTAATAATAATAGAAGATAGAGGTTTTGGCATACCTTTGACCATGGCCAGTAACTGTTAACAGCAAGCAAACCAATGAACTGGGGGTTTTAGGACTGCACTGGCCCTGCGAGGAGGACTCTTTCATTCCCCATACTTTGTCACTCACCATAGAGCTGTCTGACATAATGGACTTTCACAACGAGCTCAGAAGCAATTGGCAATTAAGTGGTTTGAAGGGGTGCTTCTGGGCTGCCGTGAAAGGCTTCAGGTGTGAAACGCTTGTTTTCAAGTGCACTAAGCAAAATGTATAGTTGCTTTCAGGGGCCCCCTTGTCCTTCTGAAGGAAGGGGGAGCGCTGGGGAAAGCAAGGACACTCAAGAGCAATTTGCTATTCAGTGCCTGAATGCTGTGTGCTTTTTCTCTCCCCCTCCCCATCCTTGTGTGGCTGGTAAGGAGGGCAGATTGCGATGGCACAAACAGCTTTCGGCACAATGGCAGATCAAGAGAGAGGCAGGGAAAATGAGGCAGAGAGAGAATGGGAGCCTGAATGAAGGAAGGATGGTTTGATTGTTAATTGTGGGTAAATGTGTTGCAAGAATGAAAAGGGTTCATGGACTACTTTAAAACTATACCCAAGCAATAAGTACAGAGTGTGGGGAAATAAGGAGATGTTCCTGACCCTTGTAAGAGCTATAGTATTGCATCTGGCCCACTTGAAAAGTAAATTGAGAACTGTTAAAAAGATAGGCAAATACATTTGTGTGCATTATATACTTCCATTTCTAAAGGAACCCTGACCAACAAATGCACTGGGATGGCAGACACACAATATTTATTTTTTTTCTCCAAGAATTACTTCACCCACAGGACAAAAACAAAACAAGCTAAAATGCGAACATGCCCTAATAGACAAATATTTAAAATACAGATTTTTTTAAAAGGTAAAAATACGTTTCTATTCTAGGACAAAACATATTTGTTCTAAGGCTAGCACAAGGGTAAAGAAAACTTCAAACAGAACTAAGGGAACAATATCCTTCATGAAGACTGTTTCATGTCACTTTTCCTTGTATGACCTTTACTTCTAACATATTGATTTTTTCCTAACCCAGCCTTGCTTTGCAGAAAAAAGGGGTATTGAGTCTTTGAGCTGCTTACATATCACTATTGTACATGCATTCTTAAAGGTGAAGGATCCCCTTTCAGAAGATAACTATCTGACTGACAATATGATTAGAATTGTCTGAGGACTTTTCACTTTAAATGTAGTGAGCCACATATATCAGTTTGGAGCAAGGGGAGGAGATGTGAAATAGCTCGGATGGCGCCGAGTTGATGAAGTATTTACGTGTGAAACGTGTTCAGTTATGGCCTTTTGTATTTTGGGGAGGAGGGTGAGATTGCAGGGGAAACCAGAAATGTCTCTCAGACTCCAGTAAGAAATTGGGTTTTGCCTGTCCCTCTGCAGACCTCCCTAAATTCTGCTAAAAGGTTCTTCCTCTGTTGCTCCTGCATCAGAACAACCGCAAGGGTTCATTTCCATCCTCTCAAAACTTTGCTTGTTTAAGGAATCACAAAAGTCAAGCTGCCGTTTATTGAAAGTGGAGAAAAGCAGTTCTGGATCAGAAAAATTTTACCAAAACAGCACTTATTCTACCTTAAACCATAATTCTCCTCTCACTGGTATTTCTGTGAATCAGAAGCAACAGTAACCCATTCATTGAGCCAACCCTCGCGAAGCCGCACAAAGAGAGGGGAGATCGCGCCTCTTGTCAACCCCATCTTTACCCATCATGAGAAAAATATCATTTTTGCTTGCAAGGAGACCCAGGAAATTTTACCAACACAGAAAACAACCAACACACTACCAATTCTAAAGTCCAGAGGGTTTGTCCATGTGCATTTTCAATGTGGGCCTGTGTGAATACACGTTGAAAATGCAGATGGACAAACCCTCTGGAGTTTAGGAACGGAGCCACCGCTCAGAAACACCAGCAGGAATTTTCCCTTTGGTTTCAGGACATCCCGAGCTCCTCTGTAAACTTTTTCACTCACAACATCCAAGCCACCAAAAGAAAACAAACCCACTGTGCACACCAGGGGCTGCGCTTAGCAACCTCCACATGCAAGTGCAAGGCAAGTCACAGCACCTTTGGAGCCAGGGCTTTTCAGATGCAAATGGGCTCGCACTGGACTGGTTTTACCAGCTGTGGGGTTCAATGCACTCAACCCCCCACCCAGAAGTGAGAATGGCACAGAAAGCTGTAAACCAACTGGTGCTCAGCTGCAAGTGTGTTGTGCTTGCGCAGACTGTTGCATAAACAAAAGAATTTATTCAGAGAGTGATGGACATGAATTTATGCATGTAACCTCTGGCTCGGGGAGATGGATCTCCAGCCTTTGGCTGGTGGTTTTTTGCATCACTATTCAAACTTTGAAAACCCAAAATGTGTACAGGTAACCTGGAGAGATAGATGGAAAAATAAAAATAAGTATATAAGAAGGGGGAAAAAAAAAGAAATCAAAGCATCATTTCAGTTACTCTTCGGCATTTCAGTTAACATTTCATTTTAGAAAAATAAGAGAATCAAAGAAAACTTTTAAAACTCAAAGTGTGATGAAAAGCAAGAAAATGAGAGAGAAAAATTTTCAGCACTGCCCTGACATTTCTGAATGAAAATTTTTAATTACCTGTAAAAATATGACACATTGTTTTGGCACAGCAGAGAGCTTTCTCCAGGGAAGACAGAAGTTCACTTCTAGAAAAAAAACCCGCCTCAAAATGCAAATTTTTTCTAAAGTAATTTTAGACAAAAATGCAAAACTGGTGCCTGTACAGCATCTACCAACAGCATTGGAATATCCAACTGATTCCCTGTTAATTAGGGTGATGGGGACAGGATTTAGTGTGATGGCAGAAGTAGATCCTCCTTGCTTAGCAGAGCACAACAAGGCACATGACAAATCTTATCCATATTTCTTTGTACTACACAAAGCACATTCTAAACCACACAGAGAAGCATGTGCTGCCTGCAGCTATTTTAATGCAGGGGCCAGATATATTGAAGCTGCACTGAGTTTCCCCTATCAGATTGCACTCCAACTCCAGCACAGTTGTCAGACTTTCTACTGCTCTTCTTCTCCTGGTTCTTTCCCACCACAATATGGGCATGCTGTAGCGTCTCTCGTCTGAAAAGGAAAACATACACACTCTAGCCCACTCCTGTCTCTCCAATCACTGCTTCCTCTCATGTTCATTGTACAAGCTGTTTATAGCTGCTGTCAGTTCTCCTTCCATTTTGTCCTAAACTGTTCCTAATCTAATTTCTGCCCATTACACTCAATTGACACAGTTTCCACCAGTCTCCAGTCAGCTCTTCTGAGTCAAAGCACCAACCATACCCTTCTCTTTTTGCCAAGGTCCTTTTGACAGAGTTTTCCATAATGTTCTTCATTAGTTTCCTATTCTTTCACTGTCCTGACACCCACCTTCTGTGTTCTCCTATAGCCTTATCCTTACACCGCTCAACGTCCTGTGAAGGTTTAGCCTTGTCACTTGGACCCATTTTTCTCTTCCTACCCTCGTCTCTGGGCCAGTTCAGGTAGGAAATGCAATCATTTCATACTGATGCCTGTTTACCACGTGCATCCCATCCATCCCTTCCCAGCACCTCCACACAGAAACTGAGAAACCAGCTCAAGCTTCAGTGTAACAAGCAGGGCACTGAGTGTCCTCCTTGGCTCCCCCAACACCACCCCTTGTTTACTCACCATGGACATCACCCCTACCTGCCTACCCCTCAGCCCCAGCCTTCACTTTTGAAGATGACCTTGCTCAAAGTACTTCTCTAAAACACAGCCTTGCCTGTGCTGGCCAAACCTTGTCATCGTGGAATCGTGATTAACAAAACGTCTTTCTCCACAGCTTTGACAAGCACAACCTTGCCCCGCTCGTATCCTTTCAGAATATTCCCATAAATGGGCTTTTCCTAGCCCACTGCTTTGACTATGTCACCCCTCTCTCCCCATCCCTCTGCTGCCCTCCCCCGCCAACCTGCATCAAACATAAGCTACTTGTCCTCACATTCAAGGCCCTTCAGAGATAATACCTATGTACCAATCATCTCTTTTTCTTTGTCAGGAAGCTGAACCTCATCTCCAAGGAGCCAATAATGCCAGCTTCCAGCACACACTTGTTATATTTTTTCAAACAAGCACCTTTCCACTGTCACACATCCTGCCCTTCACTCTTGGGAGAAAACATCTATAGAGATACCTCATTATATGTCTTCAAATCCTTCTTAAATTTTTTTTTTTTCTTTTTGAGGGCTGCAAAATCCCTGAGAACTGTCCTAGCTGCTGCTAGGATAAGACCACTGCCAAACATGCTAACTGGTATTAAGCTATTCATTCTAAATCCTTTTTGTGTGCAGGTATCACCTCCCCTCCAACACGTAAGTTGTAAGCTCTTCGGGGTGTGGATTGTCTTTTTGATTTGTGTTTGCACAGTGTGTAGCACAACAGAGTCCTGACCCTTACCAGATTCTATGGAAGTGAAAAAAAAGTGGCGAATGGGATGTTAGAGAAAGGGTTAATCAGTTTACATCAATTAGTTGGTAACCAGATACCTTTCTGGGACAAATTACAGGCTAATTAGACTGTCCTAATGATGTCATGTTTCCATCTTGCACTTTACTTGTTAAGACGTTGTAGTGCCCTGCTGAGAAAAGCATGTGGGTGGAACTTCTGTAAAAGTGATCTCTTTCCCCCTACAATTTTTGAAATTTTAATTATATTTTTCTTTTTTAATTATACTTTTTTTTAAAATTACATGTCAAAGAATTTGCAAATTTGGGTGATTAAAAAAACAAAACTATCCTTCCAAATTATCTTTTGACTAGTTCTATTCTGAATTTGTCTTTTATGATTATGAACTCTTTCAGATGTTGTGGCTACACAACTATATTCTGCTCCTTCCTGAGGAAATTCAAAAACCTCAACAGAAGTAAAGACAGGTAACCACTCGAAGCCAAACAAGTCACTTGTTCAGGATGGTAAACTTTTTGATGTACATTGCTTTCTCACTGATTCTAATATAATAATTACAAGCAATCTCTAATAATAATACAGCCAATAATTAGTGATGAATGGAATAATTATCAACAATAGTTAGCACTGAAAAATACTCTCCATGCTGAAACTTCTTTGTGAGCCAAGTGTTATTTCAGAACAAGCTGGTATTTAAGAAGAAAATTACCTGTATTGTTATATCCACAAGCTTTCATTTCTCTTTGGAAGGTACGTGGGTGTGATTTGTGCAATTCTCACTATATGTGGAGCAAAATATGACACACAGAATCTGAATGTGCAAAAGCACATACAGATAAGAGAAGCTGTATTTAAGGCTGCATATTACCACTTGCAACATAAACTCTCTTTTGAAACTTTTTTTTCAGAGCAAGTGGCTGTCTCTGTAGACCACCAGTGAACCATTACCACCACTTTTCTTGTGACCATGGTGTTTACTGAAACTTTATCTGAAAATTTAGTATCTGCCTTGTCCTCCTCGCAGCTTGAATTTCATCTGCATCAGCTACTGGGAAGGGAATTAATTTGTGCACCAAAGCTCAGGCTTTGCCATCACCTCATGAGTGCTCCTCAGGATGTGCCAGCATGCACTGGTGTGAAAAACAATTGAAAATATGATACTACGAAGTTTTTAAGGTCCAGGACATGCACATCAATTCCTCTTCTGTCACTTTCAAACGAGTCACTAATGCTGCCTTTTTTGTTAATCATTGAAACAAAATGAAGGGAAGACAAAGATTTCTTATTTGTCTCCTTTCATTCTCAGGGGTTTGGGTTTATTTCCCCAGGTGTTGTTTATATGGAAATGCTGGTTTCTTGCAGCCTTGGTTTCCTTCACAGCCAATCTCCAAATATTCACCAAGGCAGCAATGGCAGCACCAGTGAGAGGGGCAGACCCACCATGACTTGTCCTTATGGGGGTGATCTGTGGGCACTGTCCCCATGTTCTCCAGGGCCCACACAAATGCAGAGTAATTAAAAAAGGCATGATTTCAGGAAACATGGCCTAAACTAGTTTAAATCTTTATCATCTACCCCAGCCTGTAAGTATGCCCATGCCTTGTCCCACAGACCCGCTGATGGTGCAGATTTTCCTGCAGCTCAGCTCTAAATGACTGACTTCTTCCTTATAAAAACGATCTCATTAAGTAAAATTATCCCATTGTTTCAACACTTTCTTCCACAAACCCATTTAAGCACCAGTTTAAAACCTAACACCAAGCAGTTATTTCTGCTGTTACCATCTGTTGCATATAGACTTGAGCAAAGAATTTACGTACAGTCTGTCCAAAAGTGAAAAGGGCAAGATAGAAAAAAAAAAAAAAATCCGTAATCCTATACCACCCCAGAGATCTTAAAATTGGCTTATTCTGCCTGCATTCAACTGGAACTATCAGCAATTTTTCAGGAAAATCTTGTCTAATGACATTCCCCAAAGGTTCATTGACATGCTCTTTTCTGATCAGAATAAATGGTGAAAAAAAGCCCTTTATTTTTTTCCCTTTCATGCCAGGATTTTGGTGGCTATTTAGCCTTCTTGTTTTTATTTTGCTTCTTAGTGAAAGTCAAATATTTGGGCTAATTCTTTGGAGCCAAACTGATAAAATTTGGAAGATGACAGGTAGAACAGGCAACATTCTCACTACACTGAACTTAAAAATATGGATATTTAAGTGATGATATCCAGAAAAATATAAGCATAAAGCCTTTCAAATGCAGTCCTGCCTTAGCTACAATTTCCACCTATCATCTTTAGAATATTCTTAATGAATACATAGTGAGAAATAGTATACATACTGTCTATCCATAAATAGGACTTAACACATCCTCAAGTGCATTAGGTGAAAGTCATGAATTGCTGAAGAGTTTTCAGACTAGTTACTGTACTTGGTAGGTCATATTTGAAACACAGAAGTCTCATCTGTACTTCAACAAATTCATTAATAAATTATCCAAACATCTGTATTTGTTTACAAATACATTTGAATATACATGTACATGTTTTCTATGGCAAGCATGTTCAATAAAAAATGTTTTAGTTTATTAACTGGCCTCTATTTGAAAAAATGCAATGAGATACATCACTGTCTTGCCCAAGAACTGAAGATCAGCATGAACAGACTGTTCTGCTGCACTGTTTCCTAGCAAAGAAAATATTCAGACTATTGTGCTACTCTTCTGCACACCAATATCAGTCATTAGGTGCTTTAATTGAATATAGTCACCTACAGAAGACATACTTATCCATGGGCTGTGCTGAAGAACTGGGGTGCAAAATCAAGATCAAACCTAAGATAAAGTCTCAGTGATCTAACTCAGGCCTTAAACAACCCCCAGTTTCTCAACATAGGAGTTGCATGCAGTTAAGCAGGGGAGAAAAGGAAAGGAATTTATGGCATCAAGATTAATGTCTGAACTGCTGATTCAGGCCCTGAAGAAGGTCTTCTGATTTAACCAGGAGTTCTGTTTAGGTAGGTGATGCAAGGAGGAGGAGGGCTCCAAGCTTTAGTGGTGCAATGCCACAGCACTTCCAGCAACAGCAATTCAGCTCCAAAAGGGCCACAAAGCTGCCGCTTCGCAGCAGCATCCCGTTCTTAATTAACATTTTTGGAAAGACTGCAATTCAGCTGTATGGCCATTCCATCTCAATTGATAGCTGACTGGAAGTGATTTTCACAGCTGGGCTGCCCATCCAAAGCCCAGGGAGGATGCAATATCCCTAATTCTGCAGCCCTGTATACAACCGTAATTAATATTTCTGGAAGTGCTGCATGGCAGCTCGGTGACCACGCTACCTCACTCAGGATCCAGTTGGATCCTGGGCTAGAGCTGAGCTCTGTACCCAGTGGGGCAAGAGCACAAACAGCTGATGCTGCCACAAGTCAGTTTTGACCTCTCTGCTGGTACCTTCCAGAATACCACTGGTAATTTAGAGTAAATGACAAGTCTTGAAAATTAGACATTCTTAGCAACACCTCAACCATGAAACAAATATATATTGAAAAAAATCATCAGTGTCTATTACACAGCATTACAATAGTATATTTCCAATCACACATGTCCCATAATTGCAGTGCTCCCAATGAGTTCCACAGGGCTGGGTCTGGTTTCCCAGTCCCACTAAAGTTCTGCTCTTCTAAAATATTTAATTGTTGCTACAACTCCCAAGTAGGGCAGTAACAGCACATTGTGCAGCACGTCTGTACACATATGAAGTGTGTATTGCCAGCTCCTCTAGAGGAGGAAGACTTGGTCTCACACTGAAAGAATATTCTTCAATTAACATAATTAGGCCATATTAATTATGGATGTCTGACAGAATCTGCACAGGAGTTTAACATGCTAAAATGTATTATTAGAGTTTTGACTGTGGGATCTTTCTGCTGTATCATATTGAGTATGGGACATGAGACCATGGAACTTTAAATGAGATGTGTATTTTTACACTCCTGCCAAAATATTCACACTCCTAAGGAACCCCACCAGCTTTAGTGGACAAAATTAAGAAAAACTCTTTTGGGTTTGGTGATATATGAAGCATATTGCTGATAAAACTGGAATACGCTCAAAATAGAAGGTTTGTGTAGGTGCTAATGTATGTCATATTTCAAAGCCGTGCATCAATGCTTGTTACTGAAGGCAAATCAGGCCAAACTTAGATTTCTTTCCCTGGGATTTCCAAAGTTCAGAGATCAGACACGGCCAGAGAGTTAAGTGAAACCTCATAAAAGGCAGTGAAACCAAAGTCAGCTGAGGCCCAAGCTGTGGATTTCTCATTTGATGCTTTTGTTTGTACAAGGCTTGCTTTCCCTCCTCACCATTTACAAAGTGTGGATTCGATGGCACATATTCCCCATGTGTTTAATGCTTTTCAAGGCAAATTGCATAAAAAAGGAATTTGTTCTATGCCCATTCTGCTTTGTAACATTTGTAAGTGTTCCCTTGCTTACTTTATATCTCTTGTTATATTAATCTTGTTCCCCTGGAATGAGAAAGGGCTAGGGAGTGGGGTGGGGGATTGATTGTTTGTTTGTTTTATTCTAACCACCAACCGAAACCAAAGGCATTAGAAGTGCCCAATGAGGGGAATGAGAGAAGATCACCAAGTCAGGCCACTAAACAAAACAAAAGTGTGTGTGTGTGTATGGGGGGAGGGAGGAGATTAATCTTATTAGGATCGTATATCATGAGGTTGTCAGGTGTGAAAGCAAACGAATGGCCTCTGTTTATCTGAGCTAAACCGTGTGGTTCACCAAAAGACTCACTCCAAGCAGGGTTGGTTTTTTTTTACCCTTAATAAATTGGCCAAGTCGGTGCAGAATGTTGATAATGAAGTATGTGCAAGGGAGGTCTGAGCTCTTACCTTCCAGTGTTTAGATGCAACCAAGCCTTTTTTTTTCCCCCCTCCTTTTTTTATCACAGCTGATTCAGAAAGCCCTTTGGAAAGATGAAGTAGGTAGAAATCAAAATAAATGGATTCTATTAAAACCAGCAATGCATCAACTGCTTGATAAAGTGATTAATAAACAGCTTAGGATGGTGATTGATTAAACTCTTTAATCAAAGTGCTAAACTGACTTAATATGGATAGTTTCAACATGTTCAAAGTATACATTTTCTCAGGCGAGGGTTCAGAGTTGTTTATGTAACTTTTCTGAAGTGTATCCCACAGGTCTCACCTGCAGATAGTGAGGACTGAGGAATGTGGAAGTATTATAAAGCACCACATACATCGCATTAGCTGCTGAAAGTTTGCAAGGAAATTATTCTGTTTTCACCAGACAAACACTGGGTTTTATTGCAGTGAAAGAGAACAGTAAAAAATAAAAGTCAGCTTTTGAACTATTCTGTGGAGCATGAGCAGGCTGAGAAGGAGTGTGGAATCTAAACCCAACAGTGACAGAAAGGGATTACTTTCTGTAAAGGAGAGTTTACTGACTTACTGCAAAAGAACTTATTTCATTTGTTCTGATATCTGATGTCATTTTCACACAATCAGTCAGTCATCAGCTGGGCTCATTAGCTTAATTCATTATTCCAGGATCCATAGAAGGCTCTGCAATTCCGTAGGCACACATGTGCCCAGCACCACCTACTCTCAAAACTTTTTGTCATCTGAATAGAGTAGCACGTCAGCTGTCATTCAGAATTACAGAAGAAAAAAGTTTTGAAGGATGACCTGAATATATCAAAAATCTAAAAACAACCCTAAAACAAAATGCCAAAAGCAACTGTGGAAAACTAAAGTCTGTCCTGCTTTTGATGCCAGCATCGGGGGAGGGAGGAATCCTGACTCACGAGCTTCCAAAGCTGCCTAATCGCTTTGAACACTGAGATTTAGAAAGTTTTAAAAATCCCTATACAATTATTTTTAGAACTTGATCTGTGGAGACTTCCTTCTTTTTTTTTTGTTTTGGTTTTCTTTGGTTTTTTTTTTTTTTTCTTTTAACTTAGTGTTGGCTATCAAAAAAAAAAAAAAATAAGCTGCCTCTTAAATTGGCCATTCCACACAGTAAAAAAATATGTGGTAAAAGGAAGAGTCCCCATTCAATTTGCTTCAATCTGAAGACCTGTGATAGCTCTGGAAGCCTGGCCTGTAATCTAAATGTCTGTAGCCTTGTAAAAAGTAATAAACATTAGTATACTTTTAATGCACCATAACAATTTTTAAGCTCGAACTATCAATCACTATTACACAGAGCCTCTTCCTGCACACAAGCCAAAGTGTTTCAGGTAGCAATATAATTATCCTGTTATGAGCATATATAAAACAAACACCCCGTATAAGACCTTGCAAGAGCAAGGTACTTCACATTCAGAATCCCTGGAGGAGGGGCAATTCTGCAAGAGAAAACTAATAATGTGTAATGGTCTGAGCGAATCTGCACAGGGATTTCCAATAGTCTCATCATTGTAAAATATATGGGACAAACAAATCACTTAAATAGCTTGGAAAGTGGCTGTGCAGTGTTTTATAAACAATCAATAGAGCTTTAAAATCAATATCTTGATGAACCACCAGCCATTGGAGGTTATTAAGCAGAGTGACTTTTCTATAGGAATATACAACTGGAACAGCTATTTGAGAATAGATTTAAACCCACCTTGCTCCACCTCCTGCTTCCTCCACTGAAATAAGGCAGATATCTATAGGAAAGCCATGCACACAGTACCATGAAATAAAGTAATTTCTCCCATACTGCACTGTCACCTCAGACCTGAACTGTGAAGACTTTAAGGCTTTGTATAGAGTTAAAAATTTTACAAGTGTTAGGTACTTGCAGTCTCTTATATTTTCTTACAGTGCTTTTATTCATAGTGCCAAAAGACAGCATAGAAATTAAATTTATACAGAGGCTCTTTCAACTGCAGAGTTATTTCTGAAGCAGCAATCCACAAATGCTTACTTAATATGCTAAAACTCCAGCGAGTAACACAAACTTATCACACCCAAAACGAGCCATCCAGAAAAGATCTGCCCATGGACAAAACCAAATAAAAGCATGGGTGAAATGGGGAAAGGGGATGGATACAGACACTACAAAAAACAATTCCAAAATATAGAAAGCTGAACTTTAGACAAGATGTGGAATTCACAGAATCACTGAATGACTGGGGTTGACAGGGACCTTAAAGATCATCTGATTCCAACTCTCTTACCACGAGCAGGACATTTTCCACAAGACCTTGTGCCTTTTATAAAGCTACTAGCATCATGTAAAGCATTGGAAATAAGAAAAGAGATGGTTTGATAGTTATAAACAAAGGCCAAAAGCCTCTCACAAGAGCAGCATTTTTTATTTCTACAGTGTAAGTACTTGATGCCCTCTAGACTAAAGTCTTCTGGCAAGCTGCACTTAATTGACATAAACAATTCACAGCACCACCCATCAAATGAAGTTTTACAAAAGAGACCAATTAGATAACTATATGCACAATTCTGGGATGTATCTGGGAGTCACATATGGTACTTCTTGCCACTGTTTTCAAAATAAGTCTGTATTTCAGACAACGTTATAATGCAATTAATACTGAGTGCCTGTATTTTTGTAATATTGTTTCTTCAATGTCTAAATTTAATAAGGGCACCACCATTTGGAGTTTCCCCTCTACTTACCTCCTCTAGAAATCTGTATCTCATTTCAATTTGCACATACTGCAAGACAGATTCCTTTTAATTCCTTGTGTTATGGCAGGTTTTGACAAGTAGGTGATATTCAACAGAGCACACTTTAGACCTGGAGGGCCATGAAGAAAGGAAGATTCTTTCTCTCAGTTCTTTTATTATGCTTATGCCTACCATATCTGTCCCCCTCCAATTACTCAGGGTGGAATTTACAGATATGTGCACCCATATCTGCAAAAACTCCTTTTCATTGAATAAGGAGAAAGGGTCAGAGATACAGCAGCATAAAGAGATTATGGCCATTCTCAGTCCCGGAGAGATTCCCCAGGACACTTTTTATGAGCACAGACTTGGGACCAGATTTGCAAATGACAGTACTGTGAACCTGGGTTAAGTTCTGAATACCATCAATTATCATAACAATATGAAAACAACTGCGTAACTGGGAGTAATTTAATCAAACATCCTCAGTTTTTCTCATTTTATGTGACTGTTTTGCCACATGCAATGTCCAGGAATAATTAATACCCTGGGCAAAAATCTTAACCCTTGGTACAGTACGAGAAAGCAATTGGTCTTGCAGTATTTCAAATGCCATTCAAAACAGAAAGCACCAGAAAATTAAAGTCCCCTTTGGCTGCAGCTTCCTGCAACACCAGAGTATTTGGATTCATGTAAAACTTTCAAGTGAAATTCCTCCAGAACAGCTGAAACACCTTGCAGCTGGCCCTAACATTTAGGAGGCTGGTAATTTTTTTCTTCTACAGTTGAGGCCCAGAGTTTTAATCTTTGCTTCATATGACTTTGAACACAGGAGTCTTTCCTCACTATGGCATCCTCCACTGATAAAGCAAAACACTTTCCACATTTTTCCTGGCTGCTGCTGCAAGAGCAGTGAAAGTCGTATTTCAGGCTCCAACTTAAGCAAAATACAATTTTTAGGATCTAAACCAAAGGGCATGAAAGCCAAAAGGAACCCTTGCACCTCACAAACCCTGAGAACACCAGAGAGAGTTCATATGGTCTTTGACTCTCTTGTAACACATTCACCATTTTCAACTTTCTGGCACCTTAAAAGTTTTATGTTTGCCAGATTTTAAACATTTTCATCAATCCATCTCTGTATATATGTTCAAAGTTTTCTCAAATCAGATTTCCTTTACTGCTATGGGAAAAAGTTGAGATTTATCCTTTCACTTTTTAGAAAAGCAGATGTCTATAGCAAGATCTAGGACTCTCTATTCAGACAACAGAGAAGAAAAGAAGCATTTGCTTTCTGTCATCTCTAAACCACCCAGCACATCAAAGTTCAAAGAAAGACTTTATCCCATCACTTTTCCTTTCAAGATCAACTAATGATCCCAATACAACCAAACTATGAATTCTCCTTTATAAATACATTGTAAGAAAGAAAGATGAGGAGACCCTATTTTTTAAGGGGAAACAATATTTCTGCATGTGTATGTTCAGGGCTAACGAGCAACACCATCTGCAAGGCTGGAATATTTTCACACTCCTTTCTATTATACAAAACAATAAACCCTCTCCAGCTGATTTCTCTCATTGTGGAATGCAAATTGCCTATAAAAGACCTCAGGGTGTGAGAAGACACTTATCAAACAGATATTACACATCCTCTCATAGCAACTATACTATCAACTATGCAATTTTAAATATATTAAGGATAAAAAGGTATCAACAAACCTGCTTTTTTTGGTTATAATAATCACCATCTGAAGCACCTCTGTGTGTCAAGCCACTGCTTTGGATAGTGATCTTTGTCACTTTAACTCTGAGACAGCATCTGCTTCATGTCAGGTGAAGAAGTAAATTTTCATTAAAAGAGCGGAAAACAAAATTAAGTAATTTTTAATGTGTAAAAAGGGAGTACTTCCACCTTGATGTAACAGATGCTGTAACAGAACATGGAAAAGATGCATCTTACACAAAAGTTTATTATGTAAAGGTAAACACACTATTACAGAAACTGAGTTCATTAACATTTTGATACAGAGTCGAATTCCCACAAATTACATTCACTGTTCATGGTGCACTCGTGGAGTAACTGATCCCCTGAAAGAACCAGTTTCATGACTTTGATTGCAAGATCTTCCCTACTCAAATAATTCTGGAAATCAGGTGTGGATCTTTAAAAAATGAGGTCTTAATGAAGTAAGAGATTCAGCAGAACAAACCAGATTACTGTCATCAGCCTGAACTGCTGAAGCACAAACAGCACTTTCAATAGTGTGGGTTAGTTTTATTCCAACTACATTGCTTTTAAAGCACACCAGTTAAAAGTCACTGAGAAGACTAACCATGGAGCTCTCCACAACCTGAAATTCAACTTCCTTGTTCTTACAGGAAAGCAATTAAGATCCAGTCATTTTTAATGCTTCATAAATAATCTTCACACTTGCTGTTAAGTTAATTAATATAATCAGTAATGCCAAACGCATCAAAATGAAACTTATTTTGCAAACATGCAAAATGTTCTGCCTCATTGCCTCTCTATCAAAATTAAATGTCATTTTGCTAACAACTTTTGCAAAGTTTTAATTTCAATCCCTTTTGATCACGCATCTCACCAAAAAAATGATACAACTAATCCAAAGTATAGTTGTGTTTTTCTGACAGAGTCCAAGTGTCATGGGAACACTACTTGAGCACTTACAGCCTGAATCTGCAAAAAGTTCTGGGGTCAAGTTACTGATGTCCTTAAGTGTTTCATATCAAAGCATTGGGTATTATTCATTGACCTTCACTGAATTGCCAGAAATTGCTTTTATGTGAAATGAGAGTAATGTAGAGGCTAAATTGTTCATTACTAGCAATGCAAATAAAAACCCAACATTATCTGTAAGAATTACAAGTAGAAAGTCCCTATAACAGGCAAGAAACAAAATCACACTTTTGGAACAGAAAGTTCATAACTATTTTGATGACCACAGACCAGCACTCAGCTTTCTCATTCTGTGCACAGAGTTCACACATTCATATGATAATTGCTCAAAACCAAAAGATACAGAGAATAATTGTAGGGTTTATTTTGTGCTCCTGTGCACCCTGGGAAATCCAAGTGTGGGGAGGTTCACAGGCTGAGAGGCGCCACTGGGATGCTGTCAGCTGCATCAGGGGCTCAACAAATCTCCATGTGCCTGATGTGCTGCCCACATTTTGGGGTCTGCTCTGAGCTTTTTGAGACCCTCCACTATGGGGATGCATTCTCTCCTCCTGAAAGCTGCCTGGAAGTCTGTCTGCAGCCCACCAGCAGAGAGTTGAGTTCCTACAAATGCTGTTATTCACTGGCTGTTTTCCTGCATTGCATCAACATCTCACAGGCATAGGAAATTTCATTAAATGATATTCAGGAGCCTGCCAAAATGATAAAACAAGAAGAATCACCTAACCTTTCAATGTTGTTTCCCACTCATTAGAAGATGTGGAGATTATTTAGTGGATATTCCATGTGCTGTTATTACAATTAGGCTTGTAGGAAAATTCCACAGCTGGGCCCTTATTTTATTCAAAGATGATCACCAGGAAATCAAGAATGATTGTCAAGAAAATATGAAATCTGCAAGACAGTGGCAACTCATGTTCCCTAGCAGCTGACAGATTTTGGGTATCTCCTAGCTACATACAGTACTTGGTTCTTCAAGACATTAAAATAATTAGTAAAATATATAAATAAACTGATATAAAGAATATATTTAGCATTAAACTCCCCTTTTTGTGGGATATCTATATGCACATTGTAGGTTTTAACAGTTTACTTTATTTACAGTTCTTCAAATAAACTTACTGGCTGATACACTACATGAGCTGTTCCTCATAGAGAACATGGCAGGTACCAAGCAATTAAATAGCTGAACTGTGATATTTACTGGTGAATCACAGGCCTCTGTTTCTCTGAGCAGGAAACAAAATCTCCCTTCACTTCAAACAAAGTTTCCTTTCACAGTTTTCAGCAGTGCTATCCACCACTGCATCCAATACAAAACCAACAACATTTCTAGTGGCCTTCATGAATTCAAGCTTCTTCTGTGTCGCAAAACGCAAAAAAGTTGCTCCTTGCACAATGTTTTTGAATATATTAATTTAATCTTGCCCACAAATAAAAATCCAGGGTGAAACACAAAGGCAGAGCCCCAGGTGATTTTAATAGTTTTAAAGGTCTACATCATAAATTTATTCATCATCAATGACTTCTGCATCTTTCTAAAAGGCTTCAAAAAATAAAAAAAAACATTACTGCTCATAGCCATTTCTCTGAACTCCATTTACACAAATGTTCAGGAACCAGGACCACAGGGAACTGAACAGATCTAATCAAAACCTCAATTGCTTCTAATTTACAAGCAAGTTTTTCTGTACTTAGGCAAGACCCATGTCTCAGATCTTCAGTAACCTCCCCAAAATGACAAGGAAGAAATTCATCCAGGTTTGATGGAGACCAAGACCAAGTCAATGCTGAAGCAAACACTATTGCTGGGTTGGAATTAACATTCACCTTGTTTATTAAACACCTCAAAATCCAGGTTATGTGCGCAAAACCCATCCCACTGAAGCAAACCCAAATCATAACACTTCCTGAAAATAATTCATGTTTTAAAATTGAAGTTGCTTGCCCATTAGCCACAAATGCTACAGCAGATTATGATGATGACAAGAAGTTAACTCAAACAGCACAGCACATCACACTGCTGGAACATCAGAACTGTTTCCAGCAGCCCTTTTGTTATTGCATGGCATTTTACCTTGGCTTGTTTTAATTATTTTTTTCCCTAAAATGACATTTTTCACCTCTAACCAGGTTTTAAATCAATGATTGCTTGTCAGTGCACATTTGCTTTCAAGTAATCTATTTTAAACACTTGCATTTCAATATATGATAGGAAGCTGAAGTCTTTACAAGCAAACACAAACCATGGAACACATCCCCAGAGCATGAAGGAATTCTACACACCTTTGACAAAACCTTTCACTTTCAGTAGGAAAAAAAATATGGACTGAACTCACCCATTGTTCCAGAATCCAATTCCAAGTCCTTCAATAACAGCTTCCACCCAGGAAGGCCTGAATCCTTCACCTGGAACTGGGGAAGCATAAACTGACCCAAACCTCTCAGCTCCACCCCACCTCTCCTTGCAGGAGGAAATGGAAATGCAATTTCCTCCTTCTGCAGTCAATTCTGGGATGAGCACAGGTTTTGCTGATGGATCTGGGCATTGCAAGCACCTGCCCCAACATGAGGGGAAGGGAGAGAAGGTGCAGAGCTTAATCTCTGCCTCTTCATTCTGAGAGGCACCTATGCTATCCCTAACACAGGGAATGGAGAGAATTCCAGGACAAGCAGGGCTGGAATGTAAGAAAGGGCAAGAAAAGAATGAGTTGAGGGAAGCTACATCAGATGCTTCATGTTCCTTTAGCTCTCTTCAGAAAGCCAGACTCCTGACATGAGCACAGTCCAGCAGGAGAGGTGACCCTGGCATTGCCCTCCCCTTAGACAGTGTGAAGCCACAGACTTCAGGAAAGGTGGATACAGCCCATCTAACTGTGCCTTTCCAGAGAGGTACACAGGCCTGACAGCAGGTTGGAATAAGAACTCTGGAATTTACTCTTCAGCCAGGAAACAATTCATAGCAAATAGGAGAAACTCAACTACTCAGACTTGAAAAGAAGCTCATGAATTTGAGCCCCGGCAAATACAGACTCTCTCATTATTCTTCAGCAATTGAAAAAAAAAAAAAAGAAAGAAAGAAAAAAAAAGTTAACACTGCTTTAAATTCCAAAAACACAGAGGCCAAGACACTCATCGACTTCTCGCGGGAGCAGGATCTGGCCCAGACACACGAAATGTTTCAAAGGCAGCCTTGGCTCACAACAAGGATCAGTCCAGACAAAAGTATTTGAGTCAGGGCATTGCCAGACAATCTTGCTGGTTGTCAGATCTGCAGTGTAATGACATGTCAATTTGATTCCTTTTGTGCGTGAGCCTGGAGCCTATCTTTGGGCCTGAATTCTTCTGTACTTTAGTTTTTCTTTTGTTCCAGTGGCACTTCTCCCAACATTACTTGACAATGAGTGATGCTCCACAACCCTGATCTTTCACACCCTGTTGGTGACCTATAACTTTTCATGCATAACCTTTGACCTGGACCCTGACAGTTTGATTTATTGTCCAGTGTTATGATTTATGAGTATCTTCTCAGAATAATTAACGGACAACAGGTGGCAGCATAATAATTTTGATTACCCAGCGGTTCATGAAACCACTACAAAGGTGACTTCATTTACTGAATAAGAAAAGGACAACAATTAAAAATTACACAAAGCAACCCTTTTATGCCTTTTTGTTTTTCACCCTTTGTCTGTCCAACAGAAGACTTTATTTAGGCTCATTGCCTCCCTTCTCAAATATCCGGAACTTAGATTCTGTGCAGAAGACAATGGTGCCCAAATCATGGTGCTGGAAGAATTATTTAGCTGTCAGGAAACACTTTAATCTCATGTTGTCAGTTTTTATAAGACCAGTGTGTTATTTTTAAAATCTGTTTGCAAAGCTGTACCATGCGGGCCAAAGTTCATCCCAAAGAGTAGGTTTTTGTTTTATAATTTTGCATTATTGCTGAAATGTTGTCTTGGATTCCACTTACATGAAGTTAGAGCCTGAAAAAGTCAAAAGAGTATTTTCATGGTTCTCCTCTTATATATGCAGTGCTTCTCTCTAAAGGACTTTAACCGATCTCTAGTGATCACAGAATGGGAGGAAACTTTCATGGAATGGTTTTGGTGGGAAGGACCTTTATCTTACCTTTGTGGTAAGACACATTTTGCTGCTAAGTTTCTCAAATAATTGCTTAAATTTGGCTTATTACTGTGGCTTCAGGCCCCATGCTCAGACAAATCCCATTTAGCCAAATCTGCCATATCTATAGAATATCTAACTTTACCTTCCATCACAAGCAGCTTTCCTGCTGTCATTGGGTTACACAGAGCACCAGCAGTGGGAATAGAGAATGCATTCTCCAGAACTGCAGCAATGGCAATATGTATATCAAATACCACCAAAATAAATTGCTCAGCGGCACAGATTTGTCCAATTCTATTTCTTAAAAATAGGCTTAGGATGATCTGTATTTACAATATGTTCACATTTCCATATATTTGATCCAATCCATAAGGCCCCAAGTAGCTTTTTCTCCCAGAAACTTCATCTCAATGTTGATGGATTCTTTCTCATCACTATTCCACACACTGCCCTCCTCCTTATTTCAATTGATCACAATTTCTTAGCACTTTTGATAGGCATATGTTGACATGGAAGAGGACATAACAACATCATCCAGATGGACACATTTTCAAAGTTAATCAATAAAACTTTGGGTGAAGTCAGTTTGAGTTGCAAGTGTTTAAAACTTCCAAAAATTGCAACTGATGGTGAGTAAAGCATGGAGCTGTGGTGTGTTTGCTCACAGGATGTAAGTTACATTGCAGAACAAAGCTTTACTTTAACTGACACTTATTCTTAAATACGGTTCAAATATTGATTAAAATAAGTGGGATAGTGTGTGGTTGCTTAATCTTTATTAAAAGATAAAGAGTCTAACATCTACCAGAACTCAGTGCACTAATGCCAACAGACCACTGCCAGCATGCACCAGCTTGGCCAGTGGAGCCAAGAGCTTCCTTCTCATCCTCCCTAAAAATAAACTGAACACGTTAAAATTCTAATTCTGCTCTGGAATCTGACAGCAAAAATTGTTAGTATTTGTCTGCATGCCCAAGACAGCATATGCAAAAGGAATTTTGGTACTATCACAATGACTATATTATAGGCTTATCATTTTTAATTGACTTTATTACTTACAAAAATATTCCTACAATCCTGCTTTGCATCAGTTCTGTAACAGTCTAGCACAGAACTATGAAATATTAATTCCTGTTACATTCAGATTTTAAACTATCTGATGGAGAGCCTGGCTAATAAATAAAGGCAATTTCCCAGAATATTAAAAACACTCAAGTTTTTGCAAGGGTCCTTAGTGAAAAAATAAATAAATTACTGCTTTGGAGATCAGACTTGGTTTATACCCCTCCCTTCCCCTGAGAACTCAAAGACACCCCTACAACCAAATACTCTTATAATGAAGCCAATTTTGTCCTTAGTAGTTTTATCAAACCTTTAATACCACATTAGCTGCTTAATATCCAGTGAAAGTAGGAACAGAAAAGCACCAGCATCCAACTGCAGTCTCAGAAGAGATGAAGGAAAAATTTGCAACAAATCATTTATCAGATTAATGCAGCTGCTTTTGTTGCTCATGAAATAGCCACAAGCTTTCTGCAAATGGAATAATAATAATAATGATAGTCAACCAAAAAAAACCCCAAAATTAAAAAAAAAATAATAATTTAAAAAAAGAGCGTGTATGCCACAGTTTGTTCTAATTAATGTTTTAATTTGGGACAGGGTCTCAGTGGTGATGTGTCTGGTCTCTCACATGACACCATTTTTCTCTTTGATTGGGTCTTGCAGGGGGATTCACGGTGCAGGGTTTTACACACAGATCTTAAAGAGATGACTGCAAATATAAATGAACACAACTGGGTTCCCCCACTAACACTCAGTTATGGAAATGCTGACATGGATTTAACTGGAATTACTCACTTTGACAGCAGGGAGTTTGACAATCTTCTGATTGTTTCCAACTTTTATGCCACATCAGCTAGAAAGTAAAATTAATTTTAAATTAAATAGAATAAAAGCTCCTACCAGGAAATTTTACCAGATTTACATAGATAAATTAAGGCACAAATATTCTACATGTTCTATGTCATTGAGTTGAGCTTTTCTGGTGGGATTCTCACGTGGGAAGTGGCAAGCTTTAAAATGGTATATGTGCTCAAATCATGATGTGATTTTAGTACTTTGTTTCCCATCAATTTTTAAATTAATTATCTGGAAGCAAGCAGCGGTTCATTTTTGGTCATAGACTTTTTGATTAGAAGCTGTGACCCTTTATGCCTTTTTGGCATGCTCTATACAACACCAATGACATGCAGCATGACCTCTGACACCTGATTCAACAAAAAGTAACTCCCGGACAGATCTTTCATATTCAGCAATCTCTTTGTTACTCTGGGACACTTACCCAATTCCATCCCTTAAAATCCACTATGTCTCCCCTTTTTCTCCCCTACCCCCTCCTACTCAGCAACTTATTTGGTAGCAACGTTTCTGTCCTTCCATTTGTGTCTCTCCTTCTGTTTTTACAAACTTTACACTATACCATCGTCCCATATGTTTGTGCTGCACACAAGGAGGTTTCTTTAGAAAGCGCTGATGCTAATTATAAATTTAATTTGCATTTTAATTAGAATGGTAGCAAATTAAAAGCGTGGCAGCTGGAGAATTTTGAACGCTTTGCAGAGATTTGGTGTCAGTATCTCCCTGCTTCTGACTTCGCTCTCTTTTCATTTTTCCCCTCACTATCTTTCATTCACACAAACATATTGGCAATTTTTCTCCTCTCTTGTTTCTTTTTTTTTTGTCTATTTTTTATTTCTCCATTTTCCCCCCAAGGATCAAGTTATAAATTATTTCTTTTTTGTACTGATAAACAGTATACTCTTGTCTTGTGCCAGTACACCGTGTACTGTAGTGATAGTGCAGCTTTTAAGTGAGCTTTTGTGAGGCTCTGTCAGTGCTGCCCTATTTTGCTATTTATATCCGTCGTTTATTTACAGGTAGGAATCTTTGCTATACCCCCTTGACTAATTTCAAATTCCAGACCACAGCAGCAAACTCTAGCCTAGCCCTAGACATTTCATTTTTTTTTTTAACATGCTACAAATTTGCAGTAAGTCTGGAGAACCTTAACAAAAGCCATTCAGAGTGCACGGGGGACCGCTCAACTTTATTCTCTACTTAGCAAACGCTGCTTTCAATGTGCTTTTGGACAAAAGGCTGAAGTAATCTGTCAGTCTTTTGGTCCATATAATGGCAAATATTCTGGCCCAAGCGTCTCCCAGTGCTGTCTTTCATTTGCCATGCGAGCATGTCTGGGTTTAGTCCTCACGTGAGCACATTTAGTCAGTTCTGTCATTTTCCCTATGTTGCATCTCCATGGTCATTTTCATTCCTTCTGTTCGCTTCCCCCACGGTGTCCTTGCTCAATAATTTTCATTAATTGATTGACAGCTCTGATAGACCCAACTAACCTCTATCTCACTCTCATGTCGGTTTTTAAATAAGTACTTGTACGTCCAATGACCTTGTCGCCTCATCAGATATCAGAAAATGAGCATGCAGATATGGAGGAAGCTGATTAGCAAAATAAGGAAGATCTCACTCCTGGCGTAAGTCCATAATAAGCTCTGACAACTAACTTTAGAGTTAGGCATTTAAAACAAAAGGGACCTACAAATGTGGAATAAATACACCTCAACCAGTTTCCTGAGCGCTGGCTGCAGTTAAAGGAAGATTTGGAACATCAGGAACATAACAACCTTTATAAAAGGCTGGAAAGCAAGCTCTATTTCCAACATGGGAATTGCATGTTGGAAACACTCAACCTTATTTTACAGTTTATAATTCTGTTTTCATATACCTGGACAGCATTGTTTAGCTCCCCAAAATCCATCCATAGAAGAGGAAGTGAATGTATA
This sequence comes from Passer domesticus, assembly GCF_036417665.1. Taxonomy (NCBI): domain Eukaryota; kingdom Metazoa; phylum Chordata; class Aves; order Passeriformes; family Passeridae; genus Passer; species Passer domesticus. The sequence goes on along the minus strand of NC_087487.1, from coordinate 16,123,296 downwards.
AATAAAGCTATGTTTTATTTCATTTTATTTAATATACAACTGAATTATTTACAGCACACCAGTGATCTTTCCCATAGTAAAATTAATTAAACCTCAAAATATTGTGGGGTTTTTTTGTCACATACCCCTAAATGAAAAAAAAAAAATTACATGGGGTATTCTAGGTACTTTAATTAGAAATTTTCCTTGCAGAAAATATCAAAATTTAAACAGACAAAACCATCAGAAATTTTTATTTATATTTTTGTTTTAAATATGGGAAACTGAGGCCCAACGATGCTTGCAGGTCAGAAATTATTCCAGCTCAACTGAATCCCAGTCTTCCAGAATGCCACAATCTTTACTTCAGATCACTGCAGCACTGTAGGTTTCAATTTTTTTTTTTTTTAATATAGATAGAGATTTGTCAAGTGGCATTTCAGTTCTTTGGTACAGAGGATGCCAAATGCCAGTCTCACTCAATGTGCTTTAATGAGACAGATTAAGACTGTTTACCAAACTGCAAAACCTACCCAGCTTGGAGCTGCTGTTTGAGCTCCCTTAAGACCAGGAGATATAACAGAATAAACTTCACTGGCAAAAAGGAACAAGTATGTTGGAATATCACCTCTACATTTTCACCTGTGCAGACTAATTCTGATCCCACACCCCTTTTTCACACTTGCACAGCTGCAATTTTCATAGTTTCATCCCTTATTATTCCTACCAGTTTCACTCCTTATTCAGTAGGAGAACCAATGGGATGAGGCCTTGAAATAGAAATTACTGAAATTTAGTCTAATATGATCTTCAGAAAAAGGAGCATCTTGGTTTTTTCCCTCCTTTGGCTTCTGCATAGGTGAAAGACACTGGATTTTCTGTGTGAGGTGGAGTTATTACTGGCTCTCAGCAGACTGAAGGGCAAAGCAGGAAAGTGGAAAGGCAAACAAGTCAAAAAGTTCTCTAAGAAGGCCTAGCTGGAACTCAAGAATATGGACAGTGAAAAAAATCAACTACTACTGGTGGAGATTACAATTAGTGTAGGTGCATTCTAGTATTTATATCCAAGTATTTCATAGAATGTTTAATTCCTAAATCACTATGCTTTTTGGTGTGGCAGGATTCCTTGACTTTTCAGAAAGCTGATGCCTGGGATAGGTTGAGTCTGGAGTTGCATATAGATCATGCTCAGACTGCCATGGAAGCACTCCACCTTGGCACATCAGTCATCAAGAGCAAAAAGTGGTAAATTACCTTCAAAGAAACCTAGGGAAAGTATGTGACAGAAAATACTGAAAATTGTCTGTAAGTTATTAAGAGTTTAAAACATAACAAAATCTTGCTATGAAGGGCACTTGTCTTTCAAGAAATGCTATGTTTTTACAGAGGCAATTTAAAAAAAAAATAATAAAATCTTCATTCCCATGGGCAATTTCCAGCTGTACAAGATTCGAATCTCACCGCCAGGGGAGTTGAAAGTAGAAGTCTATTTCTGAAAGTTCCCTTAAAAGAATTTTTCTTAAGTGATTCTATTAATTTTAAAGCCTTCTGGGCTACCAACAAAAAATTCAGTGACCTCAGTGAAAGTAACCACATGGGTCTAGACTGACTATTTACAGGAGTAAAGCTTTGCAGAAGCTAAATCAACTAAATTATCTTCAAGATCTAACTTCCACAAGACTTAAGAAACATTAGGCAAAATGCTGATACTTGGTTACCATAATTAACCTTGCATTTTAATTGTATTATTGCCCAGTAAAATTCTGACTTCTGTTGCACTGTTATACACCCTGGAATACTTTTCTCCTCTGGAACATAAACAAATCAAAACAAGCTCAACTGCTGGATGAACTCTGGTCAACTGAATTTCTTTTAATAACTTTTTATTATGAAGCTGTCCATGGAGGACACTGCATTCTCCAAATTACAAGCCTTCCACCTTAGCACTTTGGAAAGGCTTGGATTTTATTTCATGTAAGTTTTTGCAGCTGTACAAAATACTTTCATTAACCCAAGAATGGATTATTTGGAGTGCTAATTAATTGATTCTTCAAAATGCCAATTGACATACTCCTAGGGAAAACCTGATCTAAGCAACTATGTTAATCAAGCTATTGTACTTATGGTTCTGTCTGAATATCAGACCATCTGAAATGAGGAGAACTTTGCCATTACTATCCTGGACCTCTTGTGGGCAGCTAATTAATATGAGTAGACTATGACAGTTGCACTTGTACATTCACTGTACTGCCTGACAATAACTCTATAAAATTAGATTTCAGCTAAAGAATGGAAACAGTGTTAAATACCATTATTTGCCTTCCTTTGATGTCTGAGAGTCATTATGAAAGCAATTACAGCAGTTTCTCTGTCTGTATGTCTACAGGGTATTTATCTGTATCTGTCTGAGTCCTTTGCCAGGTGGAGAATATATGGCATATTAAAGACAAGGGAATTCAGCCTCAATTATCAGACTATGAACAGAAGAAGAAACAAAATCAGAGTTTTGCAGATGATCCTGCCAGAAAACAGCAATTTAATATTAAAGGCAGGTAATCTGGGGAAAACTTGCCCAGTGCAGGGTCTTTTTATTTTAATATCACTGATTTCCCCCCTCCTTCCATTGTCCTATTTTGTTTCCTGTTCTTTCAGCTTCCATGTTTTTCTAATACCTCTGCTCACTTTAAATAAGCTTTTGCTAGGTTTGAGAGTCTCATCAACGTGAGACTTTTTTGTAAGCCCTACTTTTTGTTTCTTAATTACACAGAGATATTCTGCCATCGAAGAACCCCTCAGAGGAAACGAGATTCTGGGTGGGGTAAGGCCAGATTGAGGCAATATGCTGGAAATACAGTGAGGAGCTTTTTGCTACCTACAGGAGACTGATGTTCCATTCTGCCTGAGCCCAGTGTTTTTTTTCTGCCCTCCACAGCAGTATGACAAAATCCACAGGTTGGCTGATAGGTTAAAGCTGTACTAACTTTACACCCAAAAGGGCCAGATTCATCCTTTGAATTCCTTCAGCTCTATTCACACAATAGGCCACTGGACAAATAAAGACAATCCTTCCATTACTTTTCTGTGTTACTGAGTTTAGAACTGAGAAAATTATGTTCTGAAAAAAAAACCTTTGAAAAATACTAATTTTTTAAGCAAACGTGTATACAGAAAGCATGAACATTTCACTTTTTCACCTGAAAAAAATATTAGTCCTTAACTTCTGTTTTCAGTATATTGAAGTAACATCCATTCATTATTCCTTCATAATTTCCAAAACGTGGATAATTTAACAACTTGTCCTCCCAGTGTTCTCCAATAACAAACCTCACCACAAATCTCAAAATGTCAGCTCCACCAAGAATTGGGATTTCTGGTGCCGTCACTAAACTCTGGTGATGAGGTTTCATAACTGCACCTGAACCATCATGCAGAGTTAGGATTTGGGCAGATGAAACAAATGCCTGGTATTTCCAAAGGGATTGCCCAGTTGTACCACAGACAGAGGGAAGCAGTACAGAGCTGCATGAAAGCTGCTTTCCCTCCCCATTCAGGGCTGACAGGATGCTGATTTATCTTAGTTGCCTGCTATCCATCATCATTTGACAGTCTGGTGAATGTATCGATAAAAGCCAAAGATTCTCCTCTTGGTAACCCCAGATTTCTGATGCTTTATGCTGTCTTTTGTTTTAAATAGAAAGGCAGGAACATTAGCAAAAGTCATGCTGACCATCAGGCACGACGACTACTGTGAAACTTGGGTTTATTTTTAGGAATAGCCTTTAACATGATATTAAAAAATAATAAATCTAGACTCTGTGTGTATGTGTGGAGAGGGGGTAGATTTAATACATTAAGATATTCTAGGGGCAATTTAGATAAAAGGCACTGTAGTGTCTGACCATGTAGTACCTATGCCTAGAAGGGTTTGACTGTGTCTGCCATCAGATGAAGGCTGACCCAGTCTTCAAGAAATCTGGACTCTTTTCCAGCTGCATATTCTTTTTTTTTTTTTTTTTAACTTTTAAAGAAAGCTTATTAGGCTACAGACATTTCCTTCTACCCTCCTCAGATATTTTACTGGCAGTCTCATGTTACAATCTTCTTCCATCCTATAAGGGCATATTCTGATCTTGGTCATTGGAAATCTTAATTCTTGCAAAATTAGAATGTTTATAAAAAATGTGTTTGTCTGTGCAAATGCACCTAAATATATATGCTACAAGAATTTTTATTTTAAAAGATTAATGAATGACGTAAGTCTCATTAAAAACTTAATACCTTCTGAGCAGAGATACTGTGTTCCTTCAAAGAAGGAGGAAAGGATTTAATGATATATTAGACATTTTACAGTATAAATATATTCTTGATTAATTAAATCTGTGTAGTCTATTGCCTTACCCTGAGGAAACTACGATATTCAACAATGCTTTTCTTAATAAGAATAAAAACCCAAACAACTTGCTTTTGATATTTAACCTAAGAGAAGAGATGTAGAGAAAAATATTTTATGAACTTGTATAAACAAAGAAATTTAATTCTTTCCTTTAATTAAAAAGAAACAATGCAACTTGTAAGAAATGTAAGAAACACACTTACTTTCTTCAAAAAGGAAGATTAATACAGGTTAAAAAGCCTTTCCAGTTTTACAAAATTAATACTGTGCTTAATTACATGAGATTAAAATTTCATTATACATTATACTTTAATTGGCATAGAAAGGGCCAGAGGTTAAAACCTTTGCACGAGTTACCTTTTGTACTGTTCCAATATCTAATAACATAGCAGTTTTAAATTATAAACCCTGACAACATTTAACAAGTTTCTTACATGTTTTAATTTTACCCTAGTAATCTTTTATGTGGAGCAGTAGTGCTCCTGAGGTCATAATCCTGGACAAGGAAACAAGCAAAGACAGAAATCACTACAAAGCCAAAGGGGCTGGATGTTATTGGATTATGGGATATTCCTACCTGGACTCCGATATCAGCTATAGGTTCAGACACAACAGCTGTGATGGTTAAAACACACTGTGTGGGGCAGCTTTTTGCCTCCTAAACAGGCAGCTGGACCTTCAAAAACACCGGGAACTTCTTGGGAAAAGACCAAAGAAATCTGGAGGGTCCTTCAAGTGGCCTTGAACTGTTTAAACCAATGATGCCAGGCTCTACAAGTGGGATTTTCAGGGGACTCCAAGGGGTTTAGGCATACAAAGCCTATTGACTTCTAATGGAATTAGGACACCTATTCCAGAGGTGTTTGGAAAACCCAACACTACTTAGGACAATGTTCCTTCTACATAGATAAGAGAGGCAACTGTTTCAAGGACAAACACGACTCATTTTTGGAAATGAATAAAATAATTTATTTATATGTATGAGGAACATTTTGCTGGTAAGCCACTGCATTTCCACTCTACCTCCTCTATGTAATGAATCCCTAATGAATCCACCTCGTTGGTGGATCCAGGTGTGTCTGGAGAATTGATACTGTTCTACAAATACTGATTTGCACACCCACCAATAGATATTTTAGTGTTGCTGCAACTGACCTCTTGAATAGTCTTTATTCCTGAACAAGTCCAGGGAAAAAAGGATTTTTTAAGGAGTCAGCAGCAACTTCTGCCACTACTGGGACTCAAAATGCAATCTCTTCCTACTGAATTCAGTGATTATTGATTACTCTTCAGTGCTGGAAAAGTCAGTGTGTAGATGGACTCCTTGCTGTTTAAACACCAACCACAAGAATTTAAGACTGGACCAACTGAAAAAAAACAACTTTCTAAGCCATATTTTGACCTTTCCCCCCATCCTATACTTCTGGGCATGTGAAAAATTAAACAAGAGATGCTTCTTATGGCAAATCCAGGCAGCTCAGCATCTACATCATGCAAAAAACTGCATCCACAAAGAGCCATGTGTTGTTTAGCAGCATCCCACAGTGACCTGGAGAAAAGGGGTGTTTGTCCATGCTGTCACACTGAGGTGAGAACAGTTCTAATTACCTATTTTTTTCCTGAGGTAGTTTACAGTTGAATCTCATTATTGGATAACTGTTTAATCAACTCTAAAAAAATACAGTATAATTAGATACAACATGAGGAAAGGAGGGAAGCAGCTCCAAGAATGGCAGAAGCCAACTCAGTATTTTGTGAATATCTCATTTGAACCAAAATTCAGGTGCTGAAAAATACAGGGTTTGTGCTTTTAAAACATTTAACAATCTTACACTACATCTTTAGACACTAAAACAGTTGTTCAGAGTCCCATTTGAATTAAATTAGTGTAATTTCATCTAAATCAGAGATGTGCTGATTTGCCAAGTATGAGTCTCTGACCCACACTCTTTTTTAGTAGCATACCAACTCTGAGCCTGATAATGTTTTCACTGAAAAAGAAAACTTCAAAGGGATTTTTGAGTGGTTAATGAAATTCAGGATGAGGCCTTCTGCAAGTAACTATAGAGAGTAATTTTAAAATATCTTCTTCATTAAAAGGACAAACTTTCAGAGCCAGCAAATGGAATTCTGTAATTAAAACATGTTTGTTTAAAAAAAAATAAATCTGGAGAGGTCTTGGACAGTGAAATAATATCCTTTAGATTAGTGTTTAATTGAAAACAGTATTTACTGCTCTACTGCATTTGATAGAGCTCTTTACTGTGCTTCTTTATGTATAATTGTATTTTGCAACCAATTTAAAATAACTAGATGAGTGCAGTCCTTATGTAAGGTGAAGATGAGTCCTTGCAAGGATAGCAACGTCTACAGGGGTTTCTTTCTGACAGATATGAAAAAGTAATTTTCATTCTGCTACTTTCCTATGATCCTTTCTGCATATAAAATGCCTTTCACAGACATATACACACACAGGACTCCTCACCTGAGAGCAATACTTCCTAAAATACAACACAGCCCTCTCTAATACTCATCCCATCTTTGATTTAGAGATGAGTCAGTCCTAACAATAACTTTTTTCCTCTAAGAGCATAATCTGTTGCTTTTTATACCGATAGTCTTTTTAAAATGTGACTACAACAATTCTAACAAAGAAATAAATAGGAACAATTCTGCCTTGACAATGTTATGGGTAAACAGTTCAAAAGATAATTCTAAACTTCCAATTGCAAAGGGGGAGTTTAGGGCAAGTGACTCTTTTCCCTGCCTTAGAAGTATCACTGGTTTTACCAGATTTTTAAATTCATAAGCTCTTTGAGCAGCTCTTGCAAGAAGCCTGAGTACTGAAAATTTGGCCATGCCAGTAGAAATATTAATGAGCTTGGGTTTGGATGATTATGCAGCCCATTTCCTCACCCCACTGACAATTGCCTTGTTGCATCTTTGATCAAGTTTAGTTTAGATACACTCAGATCAATGACCCTGTCTGTCCTCATACTCATAAAAGATGAGTTTAACATGATGCTATTGAAACAGCAATAATAATGCCCTGCCACACTAGGAAAAAAATGTGCTGCAAGTCAGAATATTTCCTGGTAAAGATATTACATTTTTTAAATGTGATTTTAAAAGCAGGAAGAGGATCTCAGTATGACTTATTTGCATGTGAGAGACTCAAGCTCTTCCCTTCTGTGCCCATGCTCTGATTGCATTTAGCATCTCGGCCTATTGTTATAGACAAGACAACGTCCAACTCTCCCAAGGTTAATTGACTGCTGTTCTTTGAAATATACATGAGAAACTGTATTGACTGTCTCACATCCAACCTCACCTGTCATCAGGAGGAGAACAGGAACAGGCGAAAGGACTCCACAAATGGATGAGAAGGACAAAGGTGAAATGCAAAGGGCAGCACTAAATTTCACCAAAATCCCTTCTCTGTTGTTGTCTTGTGTGTTTTCCAAACCAGCTCATTGTGATTAGAAAGAGTCTGTAATTTTAAGAAGAGATCTCTCCTGTAAATTTACCAAGTCACCCAGTTCTCCTAATGCTATAGGGTCTCAAGGCAACTGAACCCAACAAACAGGAATATGCAGATGGCCCAGATTCATTTGCAAAATTAACATTTGTAGCTTTTCAGCCTTTCCTAAGGATGGTGATTTCTTCACATATGGAAATACTTCTACAACATTTTAAAGTCTATACTGATCAAACTTCCAGAAATAATAATTTTATCTCAGATACTACAATACCAGGACCCCAATCACCTAAATAAAAAATAAAATGACAAACATTATGTTGGCATGATCTGACAGACTCCCATAGGGAGAGTGAATTAGACCCTCATCTCTGAAGTGTTACATGTAACTTCCTTAGCTCTTACATCAAATTTCAGCCTTGCAGTATTAAACCTGATTATGCCACTACATCTGCTAAAAAAAATATTTTTTTTGCAAGAGTTGTCTGAAGGGAAAATGTTCTTCCCTGTGACTTCCACATGTGGTCTGCACACAGGGATATCAGAAGTGCAGCATCTTCTGGAGATATCTCACAGAAGAAATAATGTCACATAGGAACTGACAGTCTAAATTGCAGTCTTTCCAGGCTCATTTCTTCAAGGGATAGAATTAAATTTGGCTTAAATATCACACAACTTCCCGTGTTTTCAATGCTCTGACACCAGGAGAACAGCTGGAATTGTTAAACCTCAGCACACCTTGAAAGCCGCCCCATGTAAAACGGAACAAAAGGGGCTCTTTTTTCAGATAAAAAGCATTGTTTTGTACAACACGCCTGTCTTCACACAACAGCAATTATTGTTATGCTCAGATTGGAAAAGGGGTTTACCTCAGACTGCTGACACAGCCCTACCCACAGAGCCATCCCCTGAAGAGCCGGGAGAAGCCAAGCACACATCTGATTTTTGTGACTCGTGTCTCCACGATGACAAGCCCGCACAAGACACATTTCTGATGATGAGATAACCCCTGGTAATGCCTCCACCATGATAACTGGATTTCTGCTAAGCTTTCCATGACCAAATTACAGCCATAATCATGACACACTGCACACCACTGCCAACAGCATAAAGTGACACCTGCTAACAACAGCTTGAAAGGGAACTTGTTGGTGTGACCAGGAACATAAACAATAAATAAGGGGCTGTTTTTTCTAAAACTTGCTCATATTGGATCAGGCTCAGCTTGGCAGCCTCACAGAACCAGAGCCCAAATTCACAAGGGGCACAAACTCTGAGAGCTGTGAAGCACTTTGTTGCTAAAAAAAACCAAAACACTCTCCATATCATACGAAGGAGTACCAGTCACACAGATCCAATTAAATCTCTTTGGATTGCACTCAACCTGCATCTAGACTTTAGTATAGAAAATCTACACATGCAATGAGTCCAAAAGCCAGAGGTAGCATATTTTCATTGCTCAGCTCAGCACTAGGAGGTTACAAATGCCAGTGTCCTACTCCCTCTCAAAATCTCTCATCTCCTACCCCCTACCTGCCAGTTTTATAGAGCATTTCCCTTGCCACTAATTCTGATAGCATGCCCTAATTAACTCATTTTATCTTTTGGTATAAATCAATTACAATTAAAATATAGTTTGTCAAACCTCAGTGGACTGTTGTTTCATGTTAAAAACATTTTTTACTCATGAGAGAAAGTGTGATTAACTTCAATAGAAAGCTTAAAGTTCAACTTACTATGTGCAGAGGGAATCAAGCAGAATCCTTTGCAAAACACTCCAAGCTTATCTCTGTGTGAGGAAACTTCAACAAGTGGAGGGTTTTACACTGGTCACTGAGAACATGGGTCAGGATCTAGGAAAAAAAAAAAAAAACATTGGTAAGTTGTTGGCTTGGTTTTGTTTTGTTTTAAAAATGTGGTGAATAAGATGATGAAAGAAAATGCAGCACTTGAAAAGATCAAAAAGAGCTTTTTAGGTGTCATGCTTTTTTTGAAATATATTTGAAACATGCAGTACTGTATTTTAATTTCAGATGGGAGGTTAAAACACAACAAGTCCAGTGTTCCACCACAGATAAGGGATTCAGTTTCCTTGGCCATGAGTTAGCAGTAGCAGAAGTTTGGCAGAGCTCCCTGTTTCAATAGGGCCAGAGGTGCACTGGAAGTGTCCTGTCCCTGCTCTTATCACCACAGAAACCATTTTAAACACTAAATAAACAGTAGAATACCCTTCCACACACTAAAAATGTGTTATATATTAATTATCTAAGATCCTATAGTCCCAATAAATGTGATGGAGAGAGCTGAAACAGAAAAAATAATCTATACCTAGATAAATGGGACTGTAATACTTTATTTCTTTTTACCTTAGGGCAATTTTGTTACCACAGTGTCACAGAATACAACATGGAAAATCCTCATCTGACAGATTTCAGTGGTAAGGGATAAGGGAAGGGGACACATGCCTGAGGGGGGACCCTTAGGAGGACACCCGTGGAGGATCCCACAGTATGACACACATCCCTGAGGGATGGCAGCCCCTGAGCAGCCCACAGGACACCCCTGAGGAGCCACCCCATGGAACATCAGCAGCCCACCCCAAATTACTGATTTCCAAGAAGAAATTAAAAGAAAATTGATGTTTTATAAGATTCTTCCACTTGGTTCAAATCTATGCATAGATGCCACAATTATTTTCCCCTGCTAATTGACACACCAGCCCCACCTTACTCCAATGGAGCTGCATTTTCACCCAAAACCACTGGCACTGCTCCAGCAGTCCACTTCAGCATGAAGATCAGCTGATTTTAAAACCCCTAACCATCATAAAACTGGTGTGTCTAAAATTTAAAATTACTTGGGGCATCTTCAGCCCTGAGTTTCCTGTTCAGCATCCTCAGGCACAGCACCTGAAATCCAGGTGGCTGCACTAAAAGTCAAAGTTTTCATTCCCACGGGCACAAGTGCAAAGCAGTAAAAAAAGGGGGCATCATTTAACAACTGGATTTCTGCTGCACACTTGCACTGCAATAAATAAGATCCCTGTGTTTACCATCAGCTGGGAGGCCGTGATGATTGCTGCTCTCAGAAGCTTTAAATATTTCCTTTATGTTTTTATCCTATAAGATTCCATGGGTATTTTGCTGCACATTTGTAACGAGTACAGCTCTAGATTAGCAAACCACGGTTTTGTTTGACCCCAGCTACCATGTAAGCTTCTAGTTTTCTCTAGTCTAAAGTACACTGAAGTATTTTTCTGCTTTCCTGCAGTTTTTAAGTAGATAATAAGTCCCAAACTTCACCAGCCTTTAGCTGAAAGAAGCTTGTCACGGTGGTTGGTAGCTAATGAAGATCCTTTTAGTTTATCTTCATCAATTGTCAAATATTTGAGTCCATGAAGTGGTGTGATGAGGTACAAAGACAGATATTTGAAGGGATTTTAACTCATTTGAGCAATTACATGCTTAACTGCCCTGCGATAATCTGTCAGTCTGAGTCTTTTCTACACAGCAGAAGTGGGGAGTATTAGAATAGCTGGATTTAGAACATAAAGGCCTGGCCTGAATGGAAGAAAGGCACCAGAGAAATTAATTGCCAGTAACAAACAGCAGGACTGCTTGCAAGTTATATATCACATAGTTACCTACCAGCAGTGGTAGGAGCCAGCTGTAAAATAACAGGCTGAATGGTGACAAAACAGTCACTGCTATGAAATCAGGGAATACCATGAAGAATTTAAACTAACACTGGCTAATCGAGTACACTGTATTACATAAATTATATAGATACAGAGATAAAAATCTTGTGTTATGTAAAGATTTGCTACACCTACATTTCAGTAAAACAAACGTGGTTTTAATTATAGCCCTAGGAATCTTTGGAGGTGAGCCTGTAATTTATCTGCTGATATTTATTTGTGCATGTGTTTCTGCCATACTCGGAATATAAAACTTGTGTAAATCCACTAATGGAGAGCAATGAGTGAAATAAAAAAAGAAAAAAAATTCCTTTGTGTGTTATTCTTTGAGATTTTTCTATTAGAGTCAGATTATAAGGAAAATTTAACTGGTAGTGTATATCACTTATAATGGTTTTGTTACAATTTCCCTGGCCTCCAAAAGTTCTAAGAGGAGCCAATTATAGAGGAGTGATCTCACTTCAGGCTCAGTGCTGCTCAGGGCCACTGTTTGCAGAAACATGACACAGTTCTTTATCTTGTTTCTCCTGTCCCTGTCAGGTCCCTGATGTCATCAACTTGCTCCTTCTCCGGCCTCCCTCTTGACTTCTGGATGGAATAGGAAGATCCTTCCAGTAGAGTCCTTGCTATTGACTGCCAGGAAGCACAGTCATGGCACAGCGGGAGCATCCCACAGAGCTCTGTTCCACAGCACCTCCATCCTGCACCCTCAGAACCCTGCCCAGCTCAGCCACACCCTGGGATCTCCTGCACTGGGGACATATCCATCCCACTTACAGCCTTTACACACCAGAAATTCAGCATTTTTCAACTTTTGCACAGGTTTGGGGTTGGGTTTTTTCCCCCACTTTGGAATGACACCGTGAGGAATGTAGACTTGAGGCTACAATTAATGCAAGAAATGTCAAACACACATAGTGGAGTCTCTCACTGCCCTCCTGGTAACACAGCCCTTAAGTGACAAAGTGTGTTTCTATTGGGAGAGGGCCACTTCCTTCCCATTACCCATGTCAGTTATGATGTTTATTTAAGATTTGCCATCTCCCTGAGGTGCCAGCTCTGAGGGAGCTGCTTAGCATGGCAGTGCTGGGTATAAAACAAAAACCCTTCACCTCAGGGACTGTGCTTCAGCTCTGACCCAAGGTCAGGAAGGAAATAAGATAGGTAATCTCAGCTCTGTCCCTAATGACCAGTATTCCACATCACAATGCTACACATGGCTGTCAGCTTCTGCTCAGGAGAGGCCCAGGACACAGCCAGCATGGGGAACTAATTACCCTCCCATCCCAGGGAACACATGGGCAGCCTGGGAGCGCCGTGAGGTGCGGAGCAGGCTAATAAAGTGGAGGAGTGTCACACACATGGCTGTGGCACACGGTTCAGGAGCCACCTTCGTTTTCCTTCATTAATGAGGATTTTTATTTAAGGCTCACAGTATCACATTAACATATTAAAAAAAAAAAAGGAGAAAAAAAGAAAAAAAAAGAAGTGATTTATTCGCTCAGCCCAGCGTTGCAAACCTCACCTGCCTTTTGTTTTTACAGCCCTAATTCACATGGGCCAAATTAAGTCCAGACTTTTACGAGTGGGGCATAAAGGGCACACAGAGCTGCTCCCCCCTTCAGTGGAAGAAGGAACCATAAATTGGCTGCTTACACTGGAGAATCCAGAGGAAGAAATCATGCAGTGCCAGCAGCATTAGTTGGGTCACAGGCCACGTCTGAGCTGGGTGGACTGCAATGTGTTCTCTTTCCCTCCTAACTGTATGGCAGGGAAACCAGTAAGGAAGCTAAGTCTTCAAAGAGCTGATGTTTACCACACTCCTCCTGTACCCCTGGAGCAACCAGCACCCCTGGGTATGGCTGCTCACAGAGCACAGAAGGGTCTCTCCCTCCATGAGAGGGCTGAGCCTCATTAGCTCACAACCAACATTTATTGGGATGCAACAGCTTTCTGTAATTACAGCATCCACTAACAGCCTAGACCAAGGGGTGGAAATATCTGGCAGCAGAAACACAGGTGACTGCCAGCAGAGGTGCTCACAACTCTGCCACAACCAGGCAGCACCAGCAGAGCCAGCCAGGACATTCCTTTTGTCCAACAAAAGCCCAGAAGATACAGGAAGCTTAGAGGAAAACACAAAGCAATGTGCACCAAGGAAAGGGGTATCTTTAGAAGGTTATGTTTTTACAGCTGTTAAAACAGCAAAAGTGTTAGTTAAAATAAAAACAGATAGTAGAGAAAGCAGAGATTGGGAAATATCTGTTATAATAGACAGAAAGTTACCTTGACACAGACCCACATCTGCCTTTGCAGCAAAAGGCAGAGCCCACCACGTAGGAGCATTTCTACCCAGGAATGGGTGGCACCCTCTGCTTCCACCTGTGTGGGAACCTGGGAAATGTAGTCTCCCAGGTGGCCCGTCTCTTGCATAGGTTCCCCTGACTACATTAAATAACATGATTTTAAAGGAAATTAAGTATTTATATATGTGATGCTGGGCTTTTCCCCAATTGAAAAACAGATCCAAACTCTTTCGAGTGATGGGAATTATAAGCACATCCTTAAAAATCACACTGGTCCAAACAGGGAGAAAGCTAAGTCACATTTATCTTGTTCTGACTCAGACTGAACTGTATTAACTTGGGATGTTTATCTTTTTATTTAGACCACTGAATTTTGGAGTAGCACTCTGTGGATTTCATGTCTACCCTATCCAAGCAGCAACAGCATGAGAAAAACACCTGTAAGCTTCAGTGATAATCAAGGACAAAGAATCACAGTGTTCCCACCCTTTCTGAGGAAGACAAACCATTGGCAACTTGTGCAGATTTTTCTTCAAACTATATGTCACATAAAAATGTCAGACCAACTGGGGATTAGATCTAAAATCAGGCTGGAGTCTGTTTCACTGGAAAACAGTCAGAAGCAGTCTCCTTATATCTGTGAGGAAATCTGTACAGACAGACTGCTAGACCACAGAAGACAGGCAATGCACCCTCGTGGGTTTTTGTGTTTTGGTTACAGCATGTGCCTCCACCAGAAATACTCATCTAGTTCTCAGGTCCTGAATTAAGCTTAAACATTAATTGTACTTGCTGCGATGTCACAAATAAATGCAGCAAGTTCCAAAACTGAATCACACCATGTTGAACCCAGGCCTGGCAGATGCTCGTGTTTTCCTGGAACAGAAGCAAAACTGGCAGAATGAGGCACAGGCTGGACTTTGTGTCTCTACACCCAGTAGTAGAACTGAGCTGGTATATTTAGAAATGAACAGTGATGAGAACACAGATTCCAATTCCAGGATGTCCAGCATCCCTCTTGGAGCAGTGATCCTCATACAGGACAAATCTTAATTGCCAGAGTTACCACATTATGGTCGTAATTTGATAGGAAAATGGGATGCTGAAGGTGTGGCAGTAAAACCAGTTGCTTTCCACACTGTTCATTGAGACAGATGCAAATAAGCTGTGCAAACATGGGCAGTGAAATAATTTTTCCATTTAATTCAACAAGGATTTTACCTCATACCTTTTTAGTTTACCAGTTCCATAAGCTAAATTTACTGACATGCTGCAGAGAGTAGGACTAAAGCAGCAGGTATATGCTCATTGCTTTAATTCATTTAGTAAGTCCAGGTATAATAGAGATTTTCTATTACAGCCAAACCTTTGTGACAGAGGCAAAACAATCTTGTGGTAACACTAAAAATTATTATCACTTTCATTATCATAGCACATGGGAGCCTTCACTGACAACTGGAACCTATCACAGGCAAATACAAAAGACAGAGCAAGAAAGGAGTTTTCAGAATGCAGCATCTTCTATTTCAAGTGTCAGAGATAGCCCTCAAAAAATTAAATCTGCAAGGAACATGAGAGGCAAGTTTTGCCTGAGATCTGTTTCATATTCTTATTGGCATCATTCCCCAGGGGCAAGTAATTTTGAGTGCAATACAAAGTTGATAATATGCTGAGTATAATTATAATGAGGACTGATTAAGTTGGTAGCCAAAGTAGAGTAGCTTTATATCTGAGAGAGCATCATAAAAGAAAACCACATTAAAAGTTCTGGAAAAAAAATTAAAAAAACCTGCACACAGGGATTGACAACTCGTTCCCCAGTGAAATAACATCAAAGCTGATATATATTGTATGGAAAACAACCCACAAACAGAGAAAATATTCTAATTCTTTTAATGTTTCCATGTCAAAAACTTAAAATCTGAATACATTAGATGCTGCAAAAGAGAAGAAAGTATTGACAGCTGTAGCTATTCCATGTAATTAAGTTCAATGTGCCCCATTTTTCAGTAGCTGTTGAACAACTATGTTTGCCTTTGGAATTTTCTTCTCAGTTTCTCAGGAACATTTGGCAACAGAAACAATTTTTGAAGAAATCTTTTCAGGAACTGATTCATCCCTGATTCTAGGGGAATTACAAGAGCTAAGTGGTATAAGGGCTGATTAAGCCAGTCCACCGTTTGAAAGTATTTCCTCCTTTTGTTTTCTGTTTTTATTTCACATTTTCCTGTAGTCCTTCTCTGAGTCTGACATCTTAATGTGTTTTGAATTTGGAAGAGTAAATCCAGCTGGATGAAATCACACAAAATCTGAATGTTTCTCATGTCTGAGTCCTGCTTCTTTGACAGGCAGAACTCATGGATACAAATTTTTAATAATTATTTTTACATCATGCTCACTTAAATATGAAAGAAAAAAAAAGATTACCTGTACCCACTGTTGCAAAGTGGAATAATCACACAGGCTCTTGAGCCTAATTTTGTGATGGGTTGAAATAGTGGCCCCAAAGCAGCAGTGAACTTTTTAAGTGCCTCCCTTTGTATGGAGTCATTACAGTAAGTGCAATTATGAATGCTAAACTTAATAGAATGATTCAAATGCTGAATTTAAAGCATTTGCTTTGAAAAACCATCATTATCACACCAGCATGCTCCAGGTCCAAAATTATTCCAGTCGAAAGTATTAAATACATGGGATTTTTCTTTCCATTTTAACTGTATGGCAGATATGGTACCCGGCTGTGAAAATCCAGCACTTTACAGGAACCCAGGACCTTCTGGTTCAGCAAAGTCATCTCCCAGTTACTGCAGGCAACTGTCATTAAAAACAATTTAAAAGTAGTTCACATTCCATCTTAACACTACCAAAGCATTTTAGCCCTATTGCTTCATCACTGAACAGTTTCTCTTCTGGTTTCCAACCTCACTGTATTTTTAATTTATCCTGTCCACTCTGTCCAGCTATTCTTTCCCTGATCTAATATTATCCTGGGTTACAAAGACCTTGGATAATGGCTAATTTTTTTAAGAAATATGCAAGAATGTATCTTCATGGTTTACCCAAAATGCAGAGGCTTTAATGAACAGGAAAAAAAAAATCCCTGGGGCAGAAGAGATGCTAAGTATCATTGAACTGGGTATTAGAGAGCTGATGTATAAATACAGCATAAAAAAGGGTAATGCTGTCTTGTGCAGCAAAATGATACCAACACAATTAGTTCAATGCTGTTTTTAGAGTTTACTGAATATGACCTCTGCATTTTTCATCTTCAAAGGTTACTCCTAATTAGCATCCAGTGATAACATGTTAGAGATGCTTCTTTAAAAGATATCACAGCTCTAGCAATGAGTACTGACATGGTATCTATCAAAGTCTCATGGTGCCTGCAATTCTGACAAAAGGCACTCAAAAGGACTGGCACGTATCACCTTATTTGCATTTTTGCATTTCATTATGCTCATAATTGCATACCACCACAGCAATTCTTCCCCACTATCTCAGAAAACATTATCAGCAACGTCTGAAATAAATGCTTAAATGTCAACAATTGACGAGCAAGAAAAGCTGACCTTTGCAGGATCTCATTCTTCTGAGAATTGCCCTGGTATGACTCACTCCTTAACTTTCTGTTTGCGTTTGATAACACCAAAAGAACAGAGTTTCTGTAAGGAATGGTTCTGCGTGTTGGAAATAGAGGGGAAGTCAAAGAGCTGTAAAAATACCATCCATTTACACCAGCAGTCAGCTGGGATAGACTGAACGGTTGCAAAACCAACTCTTAAAGTCACCAAAATATAAAAGTGGACATTAACAGTAAGCGACAATGGAATCTCTGCAGAATTGCTGTACCCACATCAGAATTAAAGAGAATTTATCCAATATCAATATTATGCCAATGGACAAAACAATCTTTCTTCCACAAGAAATGTTTGACACTTATAAATCGCTCATCTAAACCCAAGGAAAACCATTCCCAGTCATGCACATATATTGACTGGTCTTCACTAGCCCGAGTTAAAATTTTACAATCATTTTTGCTTCCACCATCATTTTGTGGCTCCATTTACCTTGATTTGCATAGCAATTTTGGTGCACATTTAAAAAATTTAAAAAGAAAAAAACAAAACCAAAAACCAAAAAAACCCCACACTAACAATTTTAGCTTAAAATAAATTACACCACCACGGAAATTGCTGCCACTGTCCAAAAATGCTAATCAATTTTGAAAATCTACATCATGGCTTGTGTCCCAGATTTTTTCCATCCAATCCACATCAAAAAGAAATGATAGAAAATGATGTTCACATGTTCCACTGCTTGTTTGCTTGTTTTAGTTGAGGCATTGGTTATGCTTCAATGGCAAACTAATCGCCTGTTTGGAATCTCATCCAGTTTGTGTTACTTTTTTTTTAATGGCAGTATGGAGATGCTGCAGAAGATTTCAACATGGTCCACAGTGAAAGACTGAGGTTCTCTGACACAGGAAATTTTTAACTTCACTTTTAGAGGTATTAGCAAAAAGAAAAATTAATTGTTTTGACCAGTATTGCATGCTTTTGTTGAAGGACTTCATTTCCCTGTATTAAGTTTGTTCTAATGAAGCAAATACAACAAAACAGTCTGAAAAAAAAGCAAAAGCCTCTGAGGAGTATCAATTTTTCCAAGGCCCATAAAAAATCAGTACTCACAAACCTTCTAGGATCTAGAGGAATTCAGTAAGGAAATAAATGTACCTCTTATTCTCTCTTATTCTCTGCAATTAAAAACACCTTGCCAAGACTCCTTGTCATAATCCATGAACTGATCAATCTCAGTGTTCATACACAGTGTATACACAGGAATATGGCCCAGGATGTCATCCAAGGTGACTGAAAGGACTAGACCTGCAGGTAAATTCCTATCTGAGATTTTCCTGTATGTTACCAGGCAAAGTGCCTCTGCCTTTAGAAACAACTGACAAAAACCACTGGAGAAAATACAAGATAGTAAACAAAAACATGCTTTAGGATTTAATTTATAAGTTCTATTTTGCACATTCTACAACACATGAAAGAGAATTATTCTTCCAGAACAAACCACTGTGTTGCATCAAGTCCTGAGGAGCTTCCTAACTCAATGGTTCACCTTGCTTGAACCACACATCTTTGCAATTGTTGTAATAAATTACACAGAGTCCAGATCTCTTTAAAGGCAGCTCCTCTGAAATAAGGATTCACTGTATGTTACATCACACTTTCCTTGTTTAAACATGGAAAAAATAAATGGGAAAATAATAGCAGTGGACTTGGATTTACCAACTATATCCATCATCCTTATGCACCTTGACAAATTTTAGTAGTACTGACCAGCATTTTGTGAAAAACTCCCAAGGTATTAGTCTCCTCAGTTTAGACATTTAAAACACCACTTCTAAAAAAACACTTCAACATGATTTCTATTTTACAATCTCCTAGACCTCATTAAGATCACAGTCTTTGTTTCTGGCTATTGAGACAACTCAAATAAAGCTCAGACTCCTCATTATAAAATATTCTGCCAAATGATTTAAAACCAGGCATGAAAAACTATCTATAAAAACAACTTCCCACATGGATATGATTAACAACCAAGATGGAAGTGTTTCTTGTTGTCAATAACAACTTCTAGTAATGATAAAGATGGGCCAATATAAATGGAAAAAAAACCCTTGGAGCGTTCCGCACATAAAAAAATATATATAAATCAATCTTTTATATGAAAAATAATACTGAAATGATTTTAAGCAATTCTCAGGTTTATGTCCTTTTTGTCCAAAGTTGGAAAATGAATCTTTTTTTTATTATGGTGTGTTTACTATAAAAACATTTGTCACTGTTCTTCATTGAGAGATAAAACGCTGGAAATACACAGTGCACTTATTGGACAATTTAACATGCTCAGGTCAGGCACTCTGAGACTTCACAGTAGCACAACAAGAGCAGATATTTGAGATGCTGAAAATCCAGATTATGGCTTTCAGAAGACATGGTGTATTGTTCACCCAGGTTGAAAGCAGATGTATGTTTATATACTTTAATCTTGGCTCAGATGTGAGCTACCATGTTAACAATTTTGTTGCCCAGGCTGCCCTGGCTTGGGATTTAAATAAAAACAAATTACAGGTCTTAACAGTGATAGATGGACTTCTCTTACATTTGTGTAGAGTATTTTTGCCTTAAGATTAAAGGCTTACGCATTTATCTGCATAAACTAACCCCTGGAGTAGGGTACTGCTGACATTTTCCAAGAAAAATGAATATCCTAACTTATTCCAAAGAGAAGACTTGGTATTTGTATGGCCAGAGTGACCTTTGCAAGTGCCCTTTCAGATTAGGTGCACTACATGGAAAATTGTGCTCTTACAGTACTCCATAAATCATACCTACCAATTTTCTTTAAAGGGGTATGTAAATATCAGTGTACCAGGTGGGTAAACAACACTAACCTCGTACAAATGGCTTGAAAATTGAAGAAAAGCACCTTATTTTGCTGCTGAAATTGCTTTTGAAGCCCAGCATCGTGGCTTGGGTTGTAGAATGCATGAAATGATTTGTGCACTGGGAATAGAAAATGGGTTGATGATAACCACACTCGACACAGTTCCTATGTTTCTGAGTTCTTTCGATGATCAAAGATATCATTGCTGTATATTACTTTTCTTTGCTGATCCCAAATGCATGTGAATTTCAAGTGACACACACATTATCTGCATGTTTCCAAAATGGACAGACAGGTTTTTAGTTTGTATTTCTCATTTGAGCTAGTTAATGCTTCTGGTCCAGATTCAGTCTGAGTCTCCTTGCAATGGTTATGTAGCATTTCCATTTAATAAAACCAAGGCAGAGAAGTTCATGTGCAAAAGATGAAAAAATAATGTGAAGTTACAGCCTTTGAAACTGTCAGAAGAGTGATTTGAATAAGTACTGAGTATGGAAGTGGGAAGATGTGCTAATTGTTGCTAAGCTATAACAGATAATAGATAATAGATGAGATTCTGAATTAAGAAAAGAGCCCTGGTTTTGGGGACACCAGTAGGATAACAATACACCACAGATAATAAAGCACCTGGGTGAAGAACCAACTTCACATGTGATCCCAATTGCAGTTTAACTCTGAACATTTGTGACTTTTATTAATTCTGAAGTGTAATTTCCACACAAATGTGGTGTTGTTGTGCTGCATCTCCCATTATGTTCCAGTGATGTAGCATAAATACCTACAGGAAAATTTAATAACTCTTTTTGGAATGTGCATTGTCAAAGCAAAATTTACAGTGTTCTCTGAAAGATCTCTAATCCCAGCCTTACCTTTAAGTTCCTGAAGAAACCACCGTTTTGATTTATTGAAGAATTGCTTTGTTGACTATGAACCAGAGTTTATATAAAATTAAAGATGTGATTTGTATTCAAAATTTTTCCATGTCCTGTGATCTAAGATTCATAGAAATTTTTTGGGTTAAAAGGGGCCTTAAAGATAATTTGATTCCACTCTGCTGCCATGAGCAGGGACACCTTCCACTAGACCAGGTTATTTCCATGTTTTCCTCTTTCAAAATGGTGAAAGATGTAGTAGGGCAAACGTGATAGCAGTTCACCTTAAATACTTTTCTAATAATTTTTTAGCCCTGATTCACCTCTGTCAATAAAATTATTTGGGATCCTTCTTTATCACGGTGAATGGGAACAGCAGAAATGTACAGATTTCTATTTCCAGACACTTCCATCCATTTTTGCTATATTTTTACTACAGAGAGGCAGACCCTTAATACTTTGCACTAGACAGGTTTTGAAATGCTCTGACAAGAAGTTGTAATGTCACTAAAACACAGCATAGGAAAATTTGGGAAAGAATTCCATTGGGTTAGAGTTAACAGAGATGCCACAAGTTAAGTCGTCCACTCCATCAAGAACATAATGTTGAATATTTTTGACTCCTGGGTTCATTCAGCTTCAGTTCATTTGTTGATGCTCAAATCACAAACAAACATGTGACACCCTGGGTTCCAAAACCCAGCCCAGCTCCTGGATAATTCTCAAGTATGGACCTTAACAGTGGGATCACAACTGCAAGGATTAAAGGATGGGAGCAGGAACAGGATGTGTGTTTCCTCCTCTTACCAACTAAATGATGTTGAAATAAGCAGCTAAAAATCACAATCAGCTATTTGGAAAGATGAAGTGTGAATAAGGAATAAAAGCCATAATCCATTTTTAGCATCTGCTCAAGAAGATGCCTTAGAGTTATATGGTATATCAACATTGCCAGTGTCTTCCTTTAAAATCCTTAAATCAGCTCAGCTCAGAGTGCCTTTGGGGCATGAGGCAGAAGACAGAATTGCTCACAGGGAAGTATCTGAAGCATTTCTGAAAAGAGATTTATTTTTCACAAGGGGAAATAAACCAAACAGAGGAGGGATATCATCTACCTCCCAAAGAAAAACACTGGAGGGAGAAGAGAGCTGCAAATGCTGTAAAGCCAAGCTTGGAGCATTTCTGGTAAATCTGTTCTCACTGAGAAAAGAGACCATGGAGGGCATGAGGGTAGTGTGTGAGGACACTCCCAGCCCACAGACCTCTCAAAATATCAGTGTCCATATCCCAGAGCTGCCTGCCTGCCATTGCTCAGTCATTTTACTACTGGTCCACCCAAAAACTTTTTCAGCAGGGAGAGTTTACAGAGGAGATCCAACAGCAAATCCAATGTGCTTGAGGAAAGATTTAAAAGCAGTTTGAAACACTAATATCATTTCAAGTCACAAAAGGCTACACAAACACCCCAGGGACACAAACTGCCTTGTTGGGATGGGCCATAGGTTTCTCAGCTGCTCTCATCTCCTTGCAGCCCCTGACTTGGTGTGCTCAGCAGCACTCTTGACTTTCCAGAGCTTGCACATAGCTTGGAGAAACAGTGAGACTGAGTTTCTGCTCTCTGCAGCCCATATCTGCAAGGCATTTGCTTCCTGCTGCAAGTCTTTTGGTTCTTTTCCTCTATTGCCCTTGATACTTTGCATTAGACTGGGTTTAAAATGCTCTGAGAAGAAGCTGCAATGTCACTAAAACTCAGCATGGGAAAACTCTGGAAAGAATTCCATTGAGTCAGGGTTAACAGAGGTGCCACACGTTAGGTCATCCACTCCACCAAGAATACAAGGATGTTGAATTTCTTTCCTTTACAATTAAATCAAAGACAAACAAATATTTCAGTGAGAGGCAGCACAACCCTATTTTGTTATGATAAAAGGACGTGGTATACTTTAAAAAATTATTTAGTCCTCAGAACTTTTATTAATGGTTATTATTTATCAGATCTCATCTATGTGTTGCACTGATACTGATTTAAGACAAGACCAGGAAAAATTAAAGACTCATGTTAGCATGAGGAAACTTGCACCATTTCATCTCACTCCAAAAAGACTCCTTGTAACAGAGAAGTGAATTACCCTTAACTTTAAAAGTCATGAGCAAACACCCATGAGAAACTCCACAACTTAGGAAAAAGAGGTTTTCCTGCGACTGAGATCTTTTTAAAAGTTTCCACCTTTTACAAACACATTGCAGGAGCAAATTTCAAAGGAACTTTTTGATTTTACAGAGACATGTCCAGCTACTGGCAGATTTAGATTTACTCACAAGTTGTTGAGAGTTCAGTGTGATTACTCTGAGGCATAAAAAGTAAGCAGTAAACACACATGAATAGGCTTGAGACTGAAAACAATTCAGCACTCGGAGACAAGCAGAATATGAATATTTTCAAGGTGACTTCTTCACTTTAGAAGATTTTTTTGAAGGCAGCACTATGTTGCACACAGTACAATGCTGCTGAGAGTATGGAAAATGGGCTATTTTCTCCAGAGGGGACTGGATATAAATATGATGTTATTGTTAGTTATCCATTTAAAACATCTTTGATCTTAAGAGGAGCTGCATCATGCCAAGCTTTACAATTATACTCTATCTCCAATCTCCCCAGATCCCAACATCTAAGGTCTCATTCATTATCCTATTAGGTTGCCACTGTTGGGAGGGACAAAAGACCTGCAAATGCTGAAAAAACCAGGCTTGGAGCATTCAAGGCCTAATCTAGAGAAGCCA
This sequence comes from Passer domesticus, assembly GCF_036417665.1. NCBI lineage: Eukaryota > Metazoa > Chordata > Aves > Passeriformes > Passeridae > Passer > Passer domesticus. The sequence goes on along the minus strand of NC_087487.1, from coordinate 16,099,334 downwards.
CTGATTCCACCATACTATAACAACACAACTGAAGCCCCAGTCTTGCTTTCTCAAAATCACCAACTAAAAATGAATATCCAGTGGCAAAAATTTCATTTTAAGATGTCTATTCTGCAAAATCCTTGGTAGGATATAACTAATTTTCTGTTTACTGAAACCTCAAAACATCATACGACCTTGCATCCACTTGCACAACAGTTAGAAAAAAATAAAAAACATTATATTTGACAGGCACTGCTAATAATGAAAATGTTTTTAAATGTAAGCTCTAGCTGTGTACCAATCACTGCCTAATCAGGGTTATGCTTTTCAAATTATATTGTGTCTTCTTTCACCTCCTGCCTATTATGTAAAATAAAAAGAGAAGTGCTTAGGCAAATCCTTGATCTGTTCACATATATTTTTAATATTAATATGTCAGCGCAGTGGCAATAATGATATTAGGCAAATGACGGAATTCTCCCCCCAGCTGGACATGTTAATTGAGAAGCCAAATTTTGGAGGCAAAGTTCACGTCTGTGCAGATGGCAGGACAATGTGGGATGGCAGCCCTAGGTCAGTGTCAATCCCAAACCCCACTCTAATGGCTCCCTTCTCTGCTTTCCCAACGTCAGCTGCTCCCTGGGCGGGGGGAGAGCTCGGGCAAGGCTGCCTCCGTGGTTTTTTTCCTGCCCTTGACTCTGGTGCACGAATTTCACACAGGGAAGATGCCCCAGTGTGTGATAATAATAATGCAAAAATTAAAAAAAAAAAAAAAAAGGAAAAAAAAAAAGAGGAATTTATGCTTCAAGGCACAAACAAGAGGGACAATTGCAGTATTTCCTTTAGAGCTGGTGCAGCTGCATTAAACTCAACACCAGACCCTTGCTCTGGCAGGGCTTCCTCACAAGTTTGCTGATATCAAGGGCAACACACTTCCCAGAAGAATCTAGTCACCTCATGTTTCCTTAGTTTAATAACATTTTTTGAGGTGATGTATTGTATTTATTTGCATTTAAATTCAGGTCACTTAATATTTTGGGTAGACTGGACAGATTTTAAGATGCTCTATTCTGCTTGAAGCATATAAAGCTATTTTGCACTTATCAAAAGACCCCAAATATCGATCATATTTATAGAAGTATTATTTCTTTTAACATGATCTGTGAATCAAAAGTTGAATGTATATACTCATATGTTGAGAGAGAGATAGAGCTATACAGCAACACAAAAAGACTTTAACAGTTTCAGTTTCCTAATATAATTATTTATTATCTCTAATTAAAATGCAGAGCTTGGCTTTCTGTGTGAGAGTAGATGAAAAGCCTTTTTATTGAAAAGAGCAACTATGAGCTCTAAATTTCTTTATGGTAGAGATAACTTATGTAATCACTGGTAACCTTTTTCAAGAATATTATCTCACTGTTTATAAAACAATACCTTTTTAGTTTAGAAATTCCCATTTACATATGAAAAAGAGCTTTATTTATTGATGCCTTTGACTGATGTGCATTCCTCTTTCAGGAATACCCTCTTTTTTGTATCTTATATATGCCAGAGAAGCTACTTTCCTTTTGGCATTACCTGCAGTGATATCTTAAAACAATTCTCTGCTTGAATTATCACTAAGTACAAAATCAGTTCATTCTTCAAATAAAATCATGTCATATATCCTTGGTTTATAATGTTATATTTCAAATGTTTTCTATTCTTATGGGTAAAAGAATGCAACTTTTAACCACCAGCAGCAGGTACAAGCAAAGGCAAAACCATTTTCATTTCTGTTTGTAAGAAAATCTTCACACATCCCACAACGTACACACACACACACATATATTTTCTGCTTTTTAAATAAATTAGCTACTTTATGCTTTATATCAGAATGATATAGGGAACAAAGAACTGAAAGGACATATCAGTGAAGTGCCCACATCTACGTTAAAAATGAGTAATGAGCTCATATATTAACATTACTTAATTTTTATATTTAAAGAATACCCCCTTTAATTTCTAAATAAAGAGGGTTTTATATCATTGAAGGGAGTTATCTATAAATGATTCAATGATAAAATATCTGAAAAAATTATGGATTACTATTTTGCTTCTATTTCTGTAACTTCCAACATACCTACAACCCAAATCTCACCCATCTGAAGTACTAACAACACCTTCTGATAAATGTACAGCAAATATGTGAAGTGAACTAGTTTTACAGTCATAAACCACAAATATAGAGTATACCAGAGTGCAGATTCATACGTGGCCAAATATCTTATGGATATTTCACAACCCTGTAAGGCTTGGTTCCAAGCTCACTGCAAAGGGAAGACTTCCCCTGGTTCCACTGGGCTTTCAGTCATGCCCTTGACTCTGTGTATTTTTTCATGAAATGGAAAATATAATAATCTGTGGCATTGCCAGGTATGAGTGAGGGCAGAAAATGAGTTTGGTGATGCTGGATTTGTGTAAACCTAGGCAAAATCTGACCTTGCACACTGGCACGTCAGAAAAGTAGGTAATGCATTTAACTGAAGATCTCTGTTGTGCTGTAATCATCGGGTCTTGTGTTTCACTAATTAATGACTGTGTAAAGCAAAAGAATTCAAATAAACATTATTTTAAAATCCATTTACTCTTTACAGTGCTTGTCTTGTAACTTTTACTGAATATTGATTATCTTTTAACTGACCTCCTCTCTCAAACCAATATCTCATCATAAGTAATTCCAATCCTTTTCTCTAGAACAGAAGCCACCTTTTGCTTAAGGACACAGTCTAGGGCAGATTTTGTGGAACAGATTCCCAGATATCTGACTGATATCTCTCCAGGTCTACTGTAAAGCCTCTCTGAATGTCAATACTTATATCTAAACAAATTACACAGGTCTTCAAGTAAATATCTACATGTACTCCATGCCATCTATCCAGTTGTTCCAGGTTTAATCTTACAACTAATTCAGGAAAATAATGAAAAGTAATAATCCATGTAAATCAGTTTAAACTTGGACAGGCAATCTGAATAACCCTGTACACAGAAAAATATGTACATTGATCAAAAAAACCAATATTTTTTATAGACAGGAGATGAGTGTATACTAAGTTACCTCTGATTTAATTTACAATATTGTTAGCTAGATTTTATCCTATTTATTACTGAATAATAATTCAGATTCCAACACTGTTTGTGAGTAAAGTCTTTAAACCATATTCACAGTCTGTTTAGGGAGAATCTTTGGGCTAGAGCCACTCAGGTTTGAGTTAATCTCAGATGATGCAGGTTTATAAAATCACACCACAAGAGCCAAAAGGCAATCCAAGGAAATGTGGGGAAATTCAGACCATTCCTTCAATTTGTAAATCAGATAACATTACACAGGCTTAACATTTGACATCAGATATTTTTCAGTCTTTTTTTTCCTGTTCCAGTTACTCTTAGCAACAGTGTTGAACACTAATGCAGTTTCTGCATTATTACCAATGGGAAATCCCTGGCATCAAAGGATTAATCTTAGTCTTTGTCTTGTTTTAGTAATAGGAAATAAATTTTACCTAGTCATTGTCCTAGTCAAGTCAAATAAAGAAAGTGTATCTGCTGACAAGCCGTTATTATCACAGTCAAATAGATTAGCATTGATTTGCTGTAGGTGAGAGCTGCTGAAGGGTCCGTCCTGGATGTGCTCTGTAGCAGCATGATTATTTACTGTAAACCTACCCCCTGATTTTCTCCTTAGGCCAGTATTGTTATTATTAAAGCTAATTCACAGGGAATTATGGCAGCTCTCCTGGTCTACAGCCTTTGGTCAGAGACCTAAGCAGGTGTTTGCTTAATAATTTGGTCAAAGATCAGTGAGTGAAAGGTTAGGCCATGGAGGGGAAGAATGGAGAGGTCAGAGCACTTGCAGGAGGGGTCTGAGACTTGATCTTGCCGAGTCTGGGACGGTCGAACCTCAAGGTCACCCATTAGTGATCCTGCTTTAACGGACTGCAGGATGTCACCCATAAATTCACCATGCCACCACCTTTAACCCTATTAATACTTTGACTACTGGAAATAAAAGCGAGGACCCAGAAGGAACCAGTCCGTGGAGAATTATGCACAAAATGTCTACGAGATTAAATTTATCTAATAAAGCTACAACTCTTAATGCTGCTCTCCAAGGGAAAAACTTTGCTTCACTTTAGCCTTTTATAGAGGTTCATTAGTTGCTGTGTCAAGGTGGTGGGGAAATAAAGACCCTGCACATGCAACATGCATGTACACATTCTAAACAAATATATGTTTTACAAGATTTTCTGCAAAAACTGAAGTAAAATTAATGAAAGTAGCAACAAAGCTGAACCATCTCCTGTTGCCAAAAACCTGTCCATGGATGTGCAGTCAAAATTTTATAATGAACACCCAGAACTAGAGGCTGACAAACACTGAGTAGTCACCCCCCTCTCAGAAGCAGAAATGTTTTCTCCTTTTTTTAGTCAATAAGTATGTTTTGACAGTCAAGTACTTTTGCATGTAGAAGTCTGGGATCACCAAACTGTAACTGCCAACTGGGAAAATGATACTGTCTATTTAGGAGTTTCACCTCAGAAAGTACATCTTTCCTTCCACTTTCCAACTTCACTCCAAGCTGGAGGAGTTTGTACTTGCTGCATTATCCTGAGTTCAAGGGTTTCAAATATTTTTAACATCTAAGAAAAAAATAATTCAGCCTAGTTTCAAATAATTTCATATCAAATATGTGTGAAGCTGCTTAGTATCACCATTCATCACAATTCATTTTGGGGCATCTCAAGACCCTGGGAGAGTCATCTTTTGCTGTGTCTGGGATCTCCTGGACTGCACGTGACCAGAATGAATTTGTATTTTTAATCAAAATTGTCCTACAGATGTGCAGAGTGTTCATCAGAACAAATAAAGGTCCTGGTTTATCCAGAAGAGGTTATAGATCAGAACCAGAAGAATGTGTAGTGACTGTTCACAGAGAGGAGATTTAAAGGGATGGCTGATGGAGGGACCTCTCAGCCACTTGAGAAATCAGCGAGTTTGGCCTGTAAAAGAAGTAACATCACAGATTGGGTCAGGAAAATGTTCACCCACTGTTATTAGGATTGGGATGTGTGTGGGACAATGGGACACTGAACTCCACTCCAGAAAGTTCCCAGGAACTCCTGGCAAGCAGCTCCTTCCAGTGCAGGAGGAGGATACAGGACCTACAGGCACTGAAGCACCACAGAAGGGAGCAGAAGGGTAGGAAGGGTGAGACATAAAGGAACCATCCACTAGAGATAAATGAAGACATCACAGCAGAGTAAAAAGAGATAACAACAGACAGTTAGGTGCAGAGTGCTAATTGGGAGTCTGAACTGAATCAGTGGCCCCAGCCCAGCAGTAATGAAATATTCATAGACGGCCACACAACACTCTGGCAGTAAAGGACAGGTTCTTTGCCTTGCAGCACAGAGAATTTTAGTTTATCACTGTCCCCTTGTGTTCCCTACCATTACAACTCCGAGGCTGTAGGAAGGAAAGGCATCCCACTGCTGTAAAGTGTGTTTTCTCCATGAAAATGCCATGCTGGGTAACTTGGCTATCCAGGAATTAAATTATATAACCCATAGAAGCCAACCACATAGGAAATAGAGACATTCTGAAACTTCACAGATAACCTTCATTTAACTACCAGTCATCTTTTCTTTGACTTTTAGCAAATTTTAGTTTCCATGCCTTCCCATCTCATAAAATCTCTGCAAACATCTGTGTTTTTTCATATGTGGGCAGGAGGGACCACAGTTTCAATAGAAAAGTAACTCTGCTATTGATAAAAAATTCATGGGCATTTCAAAGTGAGAAACTAACCCTGACAGAGACTGTCATCTCTTATACAGCATAAAGTGTCCGCAAAGATCAACAGGTTCTGGGCTCCATCCAGATTCCCTCTGATCTGAGCCCTTCATCCAGAATATTTGGCTTCAATTCATATCACTTGAACTCACATTGTTCAGATGAGCTTAAATCTTTGCACAAACTGTTTGCTCAATTGCACTGCATACCGTGCATGCTGCTGGGTGCACCTGTTTGTTTTGATAGCAAGCACAATAGGATATTTTGTGGGTTGAAATCATCCATTGTAACAAAACAGTCTTTTTTTAATTAAAAACAATTCTGGAAATGAAGACACAATAAGAATATGTAGGGGGAAAATCCTTTTATAACGATTGGAAAGTAAAATGTGTCAAAATATTTTTTGAACCTCGCAAGTATTTTGGTGACACAAAGTCAGTTTTCAGAGAGGAGTTGAGTTTTAATGGGCAGAAGCTTCTGTCTTTTAAATGATCTCTGAAAGATATTCTAAGTAAATCACTATTCTGTTTGAAAAATAAAGATAAAATAATTATTAAAGGGAACTGTATACTTACTCTGTTCCATGTTCTGCTTGCTAATTAGGAAGGAAATGAACTTTAAAAAAATCTGATCAGGAAATAATATTTCCAATCTACTTAATCAGTATGGATTGGAATCCATTCACAGAAAGCTGTATCTCAAAATAATTCTGCTTGTTGCATTTTCATTAAGTAATATAATAATAACATACATAAAGTCTAAGCTGTAAAACAGACTGATGATGTTCATCTTTAATATGAAATCTTGCACTTTGAGTGCTGTTTTAATAACTGCTTGCAAGTAAATAATATCTTTAGCTCCCAAACTTGCAGAGAACTCTACAGTAGATCAGGTCAAAATACTAAGTATTGTAAACTAATTATAACCCTGAATAGTTATTTTCTAGGAATAGTTTAATAGAGTTTGTATTACTGTAACATTGCACATTCAAATGTGAAATAACACTGAAAACAGAGAAAGTTATTCATGCAGAATGTTGTTGCAATAGATCATTTCCTCCTGTTCAGTGAGAGTAGAACAGTCATTGGGACACTGGTGCATGTCACAAGCTCTGAAAATAGAAAACAACTTTGCAGGCATTGGCCATGAAAGCATTATCAGTTCCCCTCTAGATTCCAGCCTTCACAAGCTTTAAAATGAGAGAGAAAAAATTTTCTCAGTGGTCACCACAGAGGTAAAATTACCCAAGATAGCAAAGGACAGCTGAAGATCTTGAGCAGCTCAGGATGGAAGTCTTCACCCCAGCCACGTGCCAGTCCTTGGGTGGATTCCTGGCTCCCTAGGACAGAACTCTTGGCTTCACATGACCTCTCACTGCATCAGGGAAGGTCGATTAGCCAGAAACCAGGAGAGATGTTGTCCTATGGATTTGTGGCTTTCTTTGGAGGAGAGGAGACTGGTGTTTTCTTGCAGAAATCAGTGTCCTGCCCAGCACAAAGGCAGTGCCCTTTTGCCCCCCTTGCATGCAGAGAGAGGGGATCGAACATGGTAAAATTCACTGCTGGGCAAGAGGCCAGAACATGGCCTGTGTACTATTAAGCCTTCAAAATAGGGTTTAAGTGGGACTTAAGTGGTGCATGAGCCTTTTGTTGGCTTTCTGCCCAGAAGTGAACTTTACCCACAGAGAATATTACGTGTTGTCCAAGCATTGTGTGCCATATATGGGTGCAGTGTAATTCCCCTTTGTCACCCTGACAAAACACCCTGCACTGCTTAAAACCCAGTTGCTCTAAATGGTCCTGCTGCACATAACACAACCAAAGTGCTGCTAGCACAGGAAGAAAGACTGTCTTTCTAGTGAAAGAAATTCAATTTTCTCGGGACTGCCATGCCAACATGGTAAACAGGATGGGCCCTTGTTACAGAATGATGTGGTTTCTGGCATTTACTTGTACAAAACAGCACATTCTGCAGGTCTTTATTTTGAACTTAGAAGAAGAATCCTTCATATTAAAATGTAGCCTGAAGTATTCCCACATTCTTCAGTGTGCTTAATTTTACACACATGAGTAACCTTTCAGACTCAATAGAACTTCACAGGCAGCAGAAATAAATTAAAACATTGTATATGTCTTTAAAGGAGCCTAAAGTTGGTTGGTACTTGAATTCCTTAAGTGAAAGCTTCTCCCTTTTTATTTCTATTTCTGTTTGGGTTTTTTTTCTGTTTGGCATTAGAGCTGTTTCTTTCCTGATTGACTCATTTTCCTTTGAGAGTTGTTTAGATAGGTTACTGAGAAGGTTAGAAAAGACAAGAAACAAAGGTTTAATGACTTGCAAAATTATGCACAATACAAGAGGAAAACACACATCCTGAACACTTCCCAGCCTGATACAGTTTTAGCTGAAAAAAGGATGATGAGAAGGGAAGCAGAATTGGGAACAGAAACATGAGATGTCCTGGAAGGAATAATAAATCATGATTTGCTATTGTAAATTCTACCAGCAGCTCTTAAAAGTGACCACAAGTACTCTCACTGATATCTAGAGAAGGCGTCCAGACCTGCTGACAGGTTTGTGTATACCAAACTGATTAACACTTTATATTATAAAAATTATTATTAGGGGCTTTGAATTTGAGTTCCTGCATTGCTTTTATTTCAAAGTAAGCAGATGTATTTTTTTTTCTGATAGTACTTGCTCGAAGTGGCACGTGGAACCTGATGATTATATTCATTTTTATTTAGTTAGCAGATGGCTTCCAGCAGCAATTCCTTAAAAGTTTCCTCATTTATAAAATATGAAGTGGCTGGCCTAAGTTAAACCAATTAGTAACTTTCCTTTATCACTTTTGCAGGTGCTTTTTTCATTAGGAGATATCAATCAACAGCAGGGCAGTAAACATGCTAGTTCTGGTATTTGTGGAATGCTCAGATCATCAATTGAAGTACAAGCAGTTCAAATCTGAAATATTAGCAGTTCAAAAATCCATTAAGATCAGTATCAGACGAGTTGTTATAATACCCATCTTGAAATGTATTGCACAGAATCAGCATGTGACGCCTTGGAGCTGGAAGAAAATATTTCCTGTTACTACAATGTTCCTACAAAAACTCTAGATTGCATTCTGAGGCCAAGATAAAATGTTTTTTCACCTGGAAAATGTTCCCTTCTAGTAATATCATCTTCATTAAAAGGGTTCAGCTTAATTTCTTCAGCTCCAGATAGAGAAGTTAGAGAAAATGTTTGGGATGAAAGTATTCCTATGCAACACTGCTGAAAGGTGATTCACCTATTTCTTAAAAAGAAATATTTGGCTGTATTTCTACAACCAGGATCTTTCAAGAAGATGCCAGTTTTAGTTTAAAAAAACCAAAGCCACATTATTTGAAATAATGGACACGATTCAGACTTTTACCCACTCAAAATAAGTAACATTACTGATTCTGCAGAACTGTATCAGGTACCTTTACAGTCTGAAAATCAACTGTCTTTTCAGTTACAGTGGGTGTAATGCAGTTGCTAGATTTCACATCAAGTAGGAAACAGAGTAACATTTATCTTTTCTGAATTGGTAATTATTAGAGAAGAACAAAATCCTGATTCTTTAAAGCTACAATATCAGGTAATGATTCAATTCATAGGAACAGGATCCTGGCAGGATCAGGCCAAGCATTCACCAGAAATGTTGGTGTAATAAATTTGTGTTTTGGAAAAAGGCAGGTTAAAATGATAAATGTCAAATAGTGGTAGTTGTTTTTAAAAGGCATCTCCCCTGACACTTCACCTTCATCCCTTGCTCTCCCCTCACAGATGGCAACGAGGTGCACAGTGGAAGAAATTAAGATGAGAGTGTGTTGACAGGAGCAAGGACACTCCAGTTTTCATCCCTGCAGACAACAGAAATGACATCACATCTCCCCAAACTGACACATTAATAAATTTAGTATCACCTGAACTTTTCTGGAAAAGAGAACCTTTTACACCAGCAAGTTATCTGGTGTCAGCAATAATAGGATTCTGTATCCTACCCTGCTCCATATATGATGGCAGAATTACCTTTTGGGCCCTAACAAGTTGACAGGGGTTCATTTTGCTTCCTCTTTTAATGACATCTTCTTTGCAGGTGAACTGCAGATGTAATGACTTCCTCTTTTGCTTCTGAATACTCCTGAAATGTCATCATGACCCAAGACATCTCAATCTGGCTTAATGCAAACGGGAAGCAAAGGGTTTTTAAAGGTGAAACTGATCTTGCTAATGAAGAAGTATCACTCTTCATCTGGACAGGGAGCACAAAGCTTGTTAGATCGAGCTAGGTGAATGTCACAGGTTAGAGTTCAAGCATAACACAGAATTGTGACTAAAGATGTTATCTGCCATTTGTGTAGACATACAAAATCAAAACAAAGTAATGTAAGTCTAAATCTAAGTATTTTGAAACAATACAGAGGTATGAAATAATCTTTTGCTGGAGAGATCAGCATTTTGAGGACCTTCATCATGAAAAGTTTAATTATTTTTTTTAAGAAGGCAATAAAGATGTAAGAATACATACCTGGGGTTTTTTTTAAAGAGAATGAATAAACAGCAAAAGGAGACGTTGGATGCTGGTGTAGCCCATTCATTTCTCCAAGTTAGAGAATTAATGCAAAATTTAATTTGTATATTTAACTTCAGCTGGTTTCAGATGGTAAAAATACATTAATTTCTAGATAGCTTGTATGTACATATGTATTTCTTTAATGCACAAGAAAGCAATTTAGGAGGTTCAGGCAATGTCTGGGCCATTCTTCTGTACACAAGGAAAGCAGCTTGTCCTTTGGACATACAGAAAGTTCCCTAAAGACATTGGAAACTTCTGGAGAAAAAACCCCAAAACTGAAATCACAGGGGAGAACCAAAGAAACAGAGATCACCTTTGCTGACTTTGCCTCCCCACACTGCCTGCTCATCCCAACTTTTGTGGGAGATCACAGCCCTCCCACTGGGAATTCTGACTGGCTGTAGAAAGCATTAACTTTCAAAGCCTTTGCTGACTGTAGAGAAATGGTAGCAGTAGCAAAATTTAGCTCCCTTCTTTGCAGATATTTCCTACATGTTTAATTCATTTAATGCTTTGTTTACAGTCCAGATCCTGGTGATACTTTTCTATTTAAAGGATCCTACTGTTTGCAGGATTGCAGGATATTTCAGATGGACACATTGTGTGAATGGGCCCAGATTGAAGCTAAAGCAGAAATTGTTCAGTGATTCACCAAGAGAAAATAAAAAACAAAAGCCTACTGGATTCAAACACTTGTCTGATTCAGGGAACATTTTAAAAACACCACATGAATATTTTAAGTGCCAAAGCTAAAATGGAGATTTGAAAATAAAGGCTCCAATTTTTGAGGAATATTTGCACCATGCATTTAATCTTCTTGTCTACTTAGAATAAAAAATATTGGTTTCAATATGAAGGTATATTTGAAATTATCTAGATTTTTTGAGCAAAGTGTTTGCAATATATTTTGTTTAAGATGGACTTAGAAGGGATTTTTCTTATTTACTCTTGTTTTCCCGAATATGTTTAATGGAATTTCCTACTATGAAATAAAAAAATCAAACAAGAAGGGATGTAAAAAGAAGACTTCTTGTTTGTAGAAACAATATCTAATGACTAAATGTGGTGAGCTCAGCCCCTGACTGATATCCATGAAGATCCTTAGCCAGAAGAATGTACATAAATTAAACTATATCATAGTAAATTTTACCCAAAACAATGAAGTCAGTGTTTACATTAAAAATAAAAAATTCATTGTGTATCAAAGCTTAATACTAAATGACTCAGATGAACAAAATGGAACAACTGGAGGTTACACTGCATAGCAGTGGGTCAACTTTGCAAAAACTATTCAGCAGAGTTCTCTAAAGGTCACTACAAAAGAGTATGAAGGAGGAGAGAGAACAGTTCAACAATCAAAACTGAATTATGGAGCCCAGAAATCTGCTGGCATGGCCATGCCATCGAGATAAGAAACGGCTTAAAATATATCAGAACCTCATACAATTCCTTATTACGCAACTGGGAACAAAGAACAGCTTTTATGCAGCAGCAAAAACTTCCAGGCCATACATCATGCAGTGGGTTGATGCTGGAGAACAGCCTTTATTCATTCCAGATCAATGAGTGCTATAGAATGGATGATAAACTTGCATGTCCAACCCCAAAGTTGCCATTCAAATTGCTTCACGACAAAAAGCAACTGGCTGAATGCAAGATTTGATTATCTAATTCCTGATACAACAGTGAAAATGTGGAACTTTCCTTCTCACATGTCCGAGGTAGAAAAATTGGCTAATGAGTTTAATCCACTTACCTCAAAAGAAAAAGTGAAGTATTTGCAAATAAGTTTAAACAAATTTTCAATTAAAAAAATTATGAGTCATGGCCTCTGTGTTATTTTAGGAAAAACAAGCAATTACACTTAGTTCTAACAGGTGGAATAATGACTTTTTCACCTGTCAACTGACAGCTTAAAATTCCCACACATGTAGCCCATTTCTGTTTCATCTTTTCTTTGAATTTCAGCTGCTTTGCTTTTCAATGCCTGTGCTTTGCTGGTGTCTCCTTTGTGTCTGAAACTCTCACACTGAGTTCCGCCTCTTTGGTGCTGGGCTTTCTTTTCACAGTGACATTTCAACATAAACAGTCAATATTCATTACCTCAAAGGAGACTTCCCTCCTATTGCTGACCAATTAAATACCAGCTGAGTTAGGCAGACAAAGGTAAAGAAGTTGGAACACAAGGCTGGCTGGGGTATATTTCTTCTTCCCCTAACAGTGAAAAAATGGATTCAAAACAAAGAACTGAAAATATTAGAAAAATCTGAAGCAGAGCAAAACAGTTTCTTCAGAAGTTAAGCTCCTCTTTTTTATCTTGCATGGTTCTTTGCTAGTTTTATTTAGTCTGTAGGAAGGAACAAAAAAAATGCATATGTACCACAGGGACAAAGAGAAGTCACAGGTATTCCTGTGCAATCCTACCTTTGATGAAATAGCAAGGATGTAAAAAAAATAACATCTAATATTTGATGCCAAGAGAAAGGGCTTTCCCCCTCTATTTCCTGAGATGTGAATGAGATTCAGATGTGTTCTCAGTGTTGTTGCATTATGTTCAGTTCAGCTTCACTCCGCATTATGTGAGGTTCAGCTCTGAGGAGGAAAATGCCCGCCTAAACAGATCATGAGCAGGGGTGAAAAGGGACACTAAACTCGTGGCTTAAGAGGACAGCCTGCTGTCAGACTGCCTGGAGGCTGATCAACCTCCTCCTCTTCCCTGGAGTGGGAGGGGATGGGCATCAGTGCCACTGACTGCCTCCAGGGAAGGAGCAGTTCCACCCAGGGCACCGCAGCCCAGGCGCTCACACACAAAGTGCAGCAGCTCTGAATCATAAAAGCACCCAGCTGAGAAGGATGCTGAAAGCTCACCCAAACTGCACACCTGCCTCAAGGCAGGAGCAGACACCTGAGCTCCTCCTGACACATTTGTCTGACCTCTCAGTGAGAACCTGCAGCAGCACAGACTTGACTCCTCCCTTGGTGATCCATGCCAGGGCTTAACAAGTTATCAAGTTCTTACTGCTGTTGAAAGTAGATCATTTTTGCTGTGAAGTTAGCCTGCAGAAACCTAAATTTGCACACACCCAAATGGAATTCAGAGAAAAGATCAGAGGTGTTTTGGCCAGTAATATATTTCAAACACCTTCGGCATATACATCTTGGGTGATGAGGCTGTTTAGAGAACAATTTAAAAAAAATACAGCAATATTTTATAAGCTGTAACAGTGCAGAAACTTTAGCTGTTTGTCTTAACAAATGAATTATTATAACAACCTGCCAAACAGAACAAAATAGTTTGGGATATGAGGGTGCAAAAATCAGCAGCAAACATGGGGCTAACAAAAACAAGTCTGAAATCAAAGGTCATAATTACTGCCCTGTACAAGATCAGGCTGAATTGTCACTGTCTGAAATAGTGTTTTTAATGATATTAAATTTTTCCAAGAACACATAAACAATTCTTTTCCTTCTTGTGAAACAGGTTTCTATAGCACAAAAGGGCCCAATCCCACAGCCTGCCCTCAGTGGGAGGTTCGCTTAACCAAGAAATGCAATGTCAGGCTTTCTCAGAGGATAAAAACAATACAAAGAATTGGTGTAGATGCTTTATGTAAAGGTAACAGCTTGAATCCCTGAAAGCATCCAGATGATTTTTACTTAAACGGATGTGACATTGGCAAGAAAGAAACTTTATCCTCATGAGAGATCTTTATTAGCCAGGGTACTTAACCCTAAAGATGAGGAGAATTTAATAATCACAGGGTTGTTTTCTCCCTCTTTCTTTCATTTGTGCAACCAGCAGCTAGAGGGCACAAAAGAATGCTTTTACCTTATGATCTATCATAGAAAAGAGCTCTGCACACTGAATAAACAAAAAAAAAATCAGTGCTAATATCATAGCATATTACATGTTTTGCTTAGGATCTTCATCCCTATTCTCTTTCACAAGGCACAGTAGCAATTCAGAGAGACAATGGCATGACAAGGCAGGAGACTCATCAAAGACCTTTGTCCCACTAAGAATATGTATTTAAACCCCAGAACGTGGCAGGTATTTCACACTGCACACACTCACTGTGAATTTGGTCATCATTACTTGCCTTAACTGTTTTGCAAAGCTCTTTGTTTAAAACTAATATAAACACGTATTTAACCTCCTTCATTCTTACATCTTAAATATTAATGCTGGCTGTGATCCTGCATTAATAACAGCTATTATTTTTGCATTAATAAGGAGCTTACAAGAATAAACATGGAAGTCATAGTGCAGCCTTCCTGTCAATTAAAAGGAGAGTCAGTTGTAGTTGCAGAGTGCTTTATCTTATCATTTCACTCAGGACATTCCCAGGTTCACAGATCTGATCTGAGCAGCTCCAGTGATAATAAACATGTAAGTACACAAAAAACCATCATGGCAAGAAAGCCACAAAGGAGGTTATCAGCGAGTTGCCAATTTTGGACTCCCTCACTTTGGAAAGAGCATTATCACCATAAATGAGGTCATTTATGTGGACAGTGTGAGCACAGAGCTTGACATTTTTCCACCAGAAATCCTCATAACCCCAGGAGGGGTCACATCTGTTGCTGCATGGTGAAAGGGGGGGACCTCAACAGCAACGTGTGTATTTGTATGTGTGTATATATATATCCATACAGTTAAAAAGCAAAGCAAAACAAAGACCCTTCCCTTCACCCCTAATGAACTTCCCCAGCCCCTTAGGCTGAAATGACTTGGATCTGGATAGAGTACCATTTGCCAAATTGTAAATTGCCTACATTTATTTTGGGAGTGCACTAAACAGAGTGCTAATTGCCTTGTTTAGCACTTTCCCTTCTTTCATTTGCACTGGTGTAAAATCTTAGTAAATTAACTCAGGATTTTATTATGTAGGTAGCATTTGAACAACTGAATCAGTGAGAAAGCAGCATCAAAGGACTGATAAAAGAGGAGTTGACTCTACCCAGAATGCCATTTATATGTCCCTTGAATTAAAAAGGATGAAATTAACTTTTAATCCTTTTGCTTTTCATATAGCTGATCTTAACATAACATGTATTACTCAGTCATTTTATTTGCATTTACTCATTTAAAAATGTTAATAACTGTGGTTGCAAAGCTTACTGTATGGGAATGTGCAATTGCTTGTATTCATATACATAAGTGTGTACGATTCCTTAGTAATTTTTTTGAACTGCAGCCAAACACAGACTTGAGGCTTCTGTTTATTGTCAAAGAGAACACCCTGAAGAGCAATTCCCATCTAACTGTTCAGTGGGCTATGCAAAATTAGCTGGTGGTCTCACACTTGTACACAGCACCAATGGTATCTTATTTTTACATGAAGTCCAAAGAGAAAACGTGGGGAGGGGGGAGCAGGAACAATCACCCTGTTTTCACCACTACAATAATCATCTCTCCCAGAGGGAAATGAGAAATATGTCATTTATTCTGGGAGCATAATCAAAGATATTACTTGTATAAACACGGTGTTTTAGACTAAAATCTCTCATCAGAAAAAATGCCCCCTAAAAGCCATAGGCTGAGGATTTGTACATGGTAGCCCATTGCTCATGAACAAAACTTCATGACAGGAAAATTCAGACTGGAGACCTCCAAGCCCATACTCAGTAAATCTTGGTTCTGTTCTGCACTCACCTTCTGGAAAATTTAGATGGATTTCAAAAGCAAGGATTCATCTGGGGTGTTCTACTAACTGAACCTTAATTATCCCAAGCTCAGAAAAGCCAGAACTTTTGTCTTTGAAAGCAGCACAAGTCTCATAAGTACAGAAATAATGGATAAAAGCCTGTTTGTTGCTGTCAGTAAAGCACTGTGCTTACCAAAATTTGGTGCATTCTCTTCTTTCAGTTTGCTCTCCTTTCAAATCATGTATGTGCATACATGAGGAGTTCGGATTAAAAAAAAAATATTTATTAATGTTAGAACAAATTTAATAAACTGTTTAAAAGAAATAACATTACTTTTCCTAGTTTCTGATATATATTTTTAAAGGGTTTTTTTACTATTTTCCCCTCAGTACTTCTGATTCTAATAGGAACAGGAAACACAAAGCAACTTTACATTAAAAGTCAGCAATTCCTGAATCCTTTGCTTTGATTAAAGCATAATCCATAAATCTTTGATTAAAGATTATGTAATTATTTTCAGGTACTCAAACCTCTATACATAAAGTTACTTTACAAGTCACAAAAAAGTGATTGCTTTAGAAAGCAGCTTTTAAAATTATCTTTGTTAAGCTCAGTTTCCAGACCAACATTCTTTGGGAGGGTTCCAGATAAGTATCTGGAACTTTTGGATGCTCCTCCCAGTGGAATCATCCAGCCATTTGATGTAACTCTATTATTATTTAACACCTGGCTGCACTGCTGTGAAGTGCAGTGTGAATAAAATATGATTTGGAGTGTGCTGGCAACTATTTGCCAACAAAACAAAAGAAATGTTTTCTAATGACTCTCTGCACATTAATTTATAATAGAGATCCAAAAGCAACTCCTCAGATTACAAGGATAAAGGAAACCAGCCAAGTATTTCCATATCCAGGACTGGGACCACATCTTCTTGCTGCAAGAGTTTGCAAGCTGGAAAAGAAGTGGGTTATAGATTTATTTTTATCTGCGCAAGAATATCATGGTTAATTAGGATGTGATATCCCTGCTACTGCTGAGGTTTTTTTACATTACAGGTAACTCATAGAACTCATTCAGGCACTAGAACTCCCTGATGTTCCCTGCTGATAACACAGGCAATGAAAATTCAAACTCTGCATCAGGAAGTTTTTCATTATAATCTGAAAGTGTTGAATTTAAAGCACTGAGGAGCAGACACAATGGCTACAGGAGGGGATGTAGCCACAGACCACGCAGAGCTCAGTGGATATGAGTACAGTCTTTCCTCAAGAAAGCTGCATAAATCTGGCAAAGATGAAGTTAGCTCTGTCAGTTCAGTAAAGAACTGAGCTACTGAGCCCATTGAGAAGGGAAGAATATTTACTGCAGAAGGAATATCTAAGACACAGGCTGAATAGCTCTGAAAAATGACTACACAGGAGCCTAAGGAGAGGATTTTGGTTTTAAGCAATGTTTTACAATTTTGGCCTTACAGTTTCAGAAATATATTTTTAATTAATTAATCTAAGACTGAAAAATAAACGGAAACAAACAGGTGCTTTCAAGTCCTTTGAACTTCAGTATTTACTGGCATGAAAAAATTAATATGGCAGGAAAAAGAAATGAGAACTTTTCTACGGATATATAGATTTTAAGGTTCTAACATAGTCTCAGACAAAATGAAGATGCTGAAGACTGTTTACCAAAAACTTTCATGCAGAGATGTTTGTCACCATTAATATTTTAAGCAAATCCTGCCCATCTCCACTTTTAACAGAAGCCCATCCATTAAAAAAAATATTTATCATTGCAGTTAGAAAATGCAAATAACTTTACAAGTTTATTAATAAAGTTCCTTATCTGCAATAATTTATACTTTATAATACCAACAGGATTTTCTTAAAAGGCATAGCCTTTAAAATATAAGCACTATGATTACACTAATAAAAGAAAACTAACCCCATCCAGGTATCTTCTAGGAACTAATTTTCATAGTCCTTCCTTTTTTAAGACTTTTAAACAAAATTAGTGTAATCTGGATCCACATGGAAATTATGTTTTGTTTAAATAGTTAAGTGTGATTAAGTCATGAACTTGCAATGAAATGTCACAATGTGAAGTCATAAAAACCTGAGCTGTGATCATCTGAGAGAAAATAGTAAATACAGCTACTACAGTTGCATCAACCTTTTGAGGATGGTAGAGGATATTAACTCAGTGAAAAGAGACTGCATAGTGGCTATTCTGCTCACCTGGGTTTTTAGGGACATTTTTTTTTTGTCTTGCCACTTCCTTCCTATTTTCCCTCAGCCCTCGTTCAGCTTCATTCAGCTATTTTAACTCATTTAAATTATTGGGATACCTGGAAAATAAAGCACCAGTTTTTAATCAGTCTTAGTACTTGTGATGCTGAGTGAGCAGGGCTTTGAGATGACTCTGCTGCATCTTTTTCTTAAAAAAAAAAAAAAAGAACCCAGTGCTATCTTTTTAAATGCCAGGGAGAGTTTTACATAAACAAGGCACAAGACCAATGACCAACAAACTCAGAAAAATTAAAGAACACAGAAAACAGAGTGAAAAACTGAAAAAAATTCTCTTGTGTTCTAACCAAGTGGGTCCTTTCCCTCAGGCTTGCTCTTGGATCAGCAGCTCAGTGACTTTCTAAATGTTGGCAGGCTGCGCACAGTCCCCTGGCTCCTTTGGATGCACTGGGCATTCCCTACAGAGCCCTGCCCACTCCCCAGCCTCAGCACCACCGTGGCCTCAGCCCTTGCTCCAGGGCCCCTTTTCCCCCACCTCATCTCCTGTGATGATGCTCAGATGCTCTGGAGGAAGGAGCAATCTCCCCTGACTCCAGAGGGCTGCTGCAGAGGACAGCAGTCAGGAGAAGTCAAACATCAGCCCCATGGGCTGTGTACACACACTGGCTGACACATCATAACCTCCAAGCAGTAAAATGCACTATCTCCAGGATATTATTTCATAAATTATAATCTTAAAGAGATTCCATTTCAGTTTTTGTCCAAGTCTGCAGGGACCTGCTGGAAGTCCTGCCTCGAGCTGGGTCCCAGGGAGGGAGGCTGGAGGGTGACCTTGGAGGAGTCTGGACTCCCCTCACTGCTTCCATCTCTTACACAAGAAAACCATCTCTGAGAGCAAGCCCCACGTTGTCTCCACACACTACTGCCACACAAAACAGGACTATTTTTCACTTTAAAACAGCACAATGGTAGTTGAGAGCATTAGTAAAAGAGCTTGGTTTGATTTGCCATATTTCATGCCTGTAAATGATAGGACAAATTTTAAATTACTTATCCAGTGTTAGAGACAGATTAGTGACAGAAAACCAGAGACATCCATATGTCTTTACATCCAGTTCTGATCCTCCAGCAGCAACCAGAGGTCCCCCCTGGGTAAGCCTCAGCAGCATTGGATGTCAGCCACAAACGATGGCAGCACCAATGGGAAGCAGTCAACAAAGGTTTGATATTTCATTTTGGGGGGCAGGAAAATTAAATCTGCAGTTTGTGACTCTTAGGAAATTAAGTCTCTATTAGGAAAGGGTTAAAGACAGATTATGTAAATAGGGATATTGTTATTTCTCCCATATGTAGCACTGTGGAGTGAAGACTGCTTTCTCTCCCTGCCTGTTTTTTCTTTTTTTTTCCCTTTTTTTTTTTTTTTAGTTTTTCTTTTCCACAAATTGAGAGATTAACCTGGTCTCAATTGAAATGGCAGCCCATATCATACCTTCCCTTGATCTCACAGCATGGCTAATAACAGCTGGGGCCTACCAAGCAGGCTTCTTTATTTTTCCTTTATTGTTCCAGGCCACACAACCGTGAACCTTCAGCATGTTATGTACTTAAGCATGGTCAGGTTGATGTCATTATTTTCTTATTGTTGTGGAGCTCCCTGGGTGTTTGCCCATATTCATAGAGAGGGGCTTGTGTGCTCTTTGTAGGTTAACCTTTTAAAAAGGAGATGCTCGACCACTTGCAAATGTAGCCCAGGGCTGTGACATTGCACTGGCCGATTGGTACGCTTCAAAACACATATTAGCACCGCTTGTGCTATTTCATCTTCCCTTTTAATTTTAGCCCAGTCTTGTTAGATAAATCTTATCTGCACCACAAGTAAATGCTTGATAGAGCACATTTTTAAAGCCTTTAGAAGGAGGGGGAGAGGAAAAAAAAGTGTGGTTTGTCTGGGTCACTGTGTGCTTTGTCTAAGTCTAGGCAGAACTATTTGCCAGTTTATCTGTCCGCTGTCCCTCCATCCATCTCACCAGCCACCTCGCAGCAAACAAGCCACAAGCATTAATGCTGAATTGTGAGAGCTACAGGGAAAAGTGCTTCTCTGCATGAACCCCAGCCACAGTCAGCTTTTACAATCCTATAAAAATTGGTCTGCTTGCTATCAGTTCAGCCTGGGAAGCAAGCACAGCTCTCAATTGCCTCCAGCTTTGATGTAAGCACCCCACAATATTTCCGTTTAAACCATAGTGGAGAGAAGACACCTATAAAAATATTAATTAGCTCCAGTTGACACCAGATGCAGTTAACATATTGTGCACCAACTCCAAAATACTAGAGTTTTTATTAGGTAAGCTAATGTTTATTAGGATCATTAAAGTCTGAGTCATAAAAGGCTGAGCATAAGAAAGATGTTCCAGGTATTATTTCTACCACGTATCAAACGTAAGTTTGTTAAGTTGCATTCCCAGTGTTAATTATTTTGGAATTCATTTTGCAACTACAAGCTTTCAAAGAATTTGGCAAGGTTTTTTCAGGCACTCAGCGGGCCAAAATGGAAATAAGTGAACGGGTGGTTTTTCCCCTACCTCCCTCTTCACTCCACTGGTTTCAATGAATTTTGGCCTTGTAACTTTTAAATGAAGCAGATACAAACAGCACCACAGATTACAGGCTTAATGTCTGAATTATTTCAGTAGTGTCAATTATGATAATGATAGTCCTGACACCAGTGTATCCTTTGCTGCATTTTCTTTTGTAGACTGGTTGATCCTTTGCTTTTTCAGCCTGGGAGGTCAGGAAGGTGAGTGGTACAGCTGGGCAGCCAGCAGCCTTATGTATCTGGGTCACTTCAGTGCCCCAAAGGTGTGCCTGAAGTTACTGGTGTGATGGGAAGCACAAGGCCACCTGTGCTCCAGTGCATGAGGATTGGGTTTATGGTCGCCACCACTCTGGATGCAAAACTTACCCTTCTGTAAAATCCGTGCCACTCAGGCAGGAGGTGAAACAAAAACGATGCTGAGACCTTACAGGATGGAGCACGCTGGGTTCCACATCCATAATGACACCTTTGGAACTTCCCTGTGTCTTTACCAGGTACAACAAGGATTGTCTCCTTAATTCTTCTTTCAGTTACTGCAGAAAGGACAACAAATAGACTTTATTTTTCTTATTTCTGGGGTTCTTCTCTGTTCTGATTTTATAAGCCACCATATGTGCCTATGTCTAAGCATAAGGATATCCTCTCAATCCCTTGCACATGACCATGCAAGGGGTTTTTTTACATAGATCATTATTTTACTCTTCATACTGGAATTTCTTGAGCCACATAGAGCCAATCAGTTCTCTCTTTTATGCCTGTAAGGAAAGAATCTAATATTTTAATGTATACAAACTTCCCTGGACAATCTGGATTACTCTAGAGCAGAGCTAGGAAAGCCAACATTGAAAAATTGGAATGGTCACAGAGATTGATCCTGGTGGAAGTCTCAAGTCCCACTGAAGATGGAAACAGCACTGAACTGTCAACTCTGTATGCCCCTTTTTCATTTTCAGGCTTTATTTTATTATCAAAACCCCTTGGTTAGTCTACAAGACAATACTCCATAATATACTGAATTCATTTTTCTCTGACATTATGTACCTTAGTAATTTCTCCACTGCAGTTCAAGTAAATTTAATGTTCAGGTAAAATGGTTATTTTTCTCTTGACACTAACACTGAATATTTCCTTCTATAAGGAGACATTCCAAGTAACTGTTTTAATTCCCCAAAATGTGTGGAAACTTGTATGTACAAATATAAATTTATAAGCATATGCCCATATATATGCCTCACTGAAATGTCAGTGTCAGGCATATCCTTAATTCAGCTTTGTTTAAGCAAATTTAGAATCAGAATCACAAATGAATAAAATTAAAATAATATTTCTCCCATATCTATTTTAGTGTTGTGGTTGTAGAGAATAAAACAAAACACTGGTTTTGGAGTACAGCAATGAACTGTGAATTCATTAAAAGTTCAGCAGTCTAATCTTTTATTATCTTATACAAAATATCCCCTGAACTGATCTTCTGTACACTTAAAATACCCCATTTAACTGAATCCGTTTTTTAAACTATTTTAATATTTTCCCAGATCAGCACAGTTCAGCTATGTAAAACAGCAAGATACACCACCATATTTATTTTGACTGAGGCCCTTCAGGATGTTTTTATGCCAAAATCTAGCACCATATTGCTTGGTGCAGAAAACCCAAAAAATTAAGTAAAGCTGTAGAAAAATGAAAGGTTTAGTCCAAAACCTTTCCTCCATATAAGTATTGTAATTTTTTTTTATTTTTGTAGACCAAAAGATATTTCAAATTTTACTGACAAATTTCCAGTGTCTCTTTTCAAACCTTTCAGTTCCATCAAAACCAAAGAAACAACAATATTGCCAGAAGACACTATTTACTAGGAACCCTGGGCTACCCTTTGGAAAATATGACTTGAGCAAGATGTCCTTTCAGATAGCACCGTGCTCTGTTTCTGGTTCCATCAGGTCTTTGCATATTTTAAATTATTTTCAGAAATATGCTTATGCCTTTTTTTTTTTTTTTTTTGAGATCTGATTTTCTTATCTGAACTCTTTTAACAAAGGTATTATGCTAAGTATAAAAGCTGTCCAATTTTTTCCAACCTTTTGCTTCTCTCTAAACCACAGTCATTTTGTTAGACATTGAAAATGTCTTGATTTAGTTGTCTTGCTATTTTGGGCCTGTCCTGCCCCCTGCAGTGGTAATAAGGATGGGGCTTCCTGCTGGGTCCTGAAGAATACCATTTCACGGCCGCCACATAGCTGGCGGCTTTTATTTATGGAGCCAAGAAAATGAATGGGTATTAGTGTCCAAACATTTCAACATGCTCCTGTGGCCATGCACAAAAGGGACTGATTTGCAGCAAATTTCCACTTATTTTCCAAAAGTATTTACCTTGCAGAAGCTTGGCTGATCGCTATAATGGCATAGCAGAGGGGAAAAATGACCATTTCAGAACCCAATTTTTATATATGTTTCTGAACCTTAAAAGTGCTATACTTCTTCTGAATAAAGATAATACTCTTGGCTACTAGGCTTTTATGGATATGTGGCTAATGCCAGCCCTTTTTTCCTGTGTGTCTTTACAGCAGATGAAATAGGCATTACCTGAAAGCAAGAAGCTTACCCTGCAATGGGGACTGTGTGGGTGAAAGCTCTTGTGAAAAACAAAACTTCTTTTGAGCCCTGCAGTTGGCAGCATGGCACCTCCAGGAGGGGTTTCCAACACCTTCACTTGTACCTGCCTGCCAGGGACAGCACAGGGTGCATTTGATACTTCTCCTAAACTACTCCAGGGAATTTTGGCAAGGAATTTCAACTGGTGCTTCACTAGGTAACCACACGATCCCTGCACCATGATGCTATCCCGAAAAAATGCAGATCTTGACCAGGATAATACACCAGCAAAACCTGGTGAGAGCTACACCTACCCTCTAAATCACTGCAATGTGATAACCACATGAGGCTGTTAAGATACACTTGCTGAAAGTTCTGTCCAGACACTGAAAAGTTCAGGAATGCAAATCAAAATCTTGTGCTCGTGTCTTCTTAAGCAGTTCCAGACCAGCTTTGTGGCAGCAAACTTTTAGGGCAGTCAGCATGTGGGTGTTAGATGACAGAAAGGCTTAGTTAGATAGAATGGAAACTATTCTTAGTTCTGCAGGTGTTTGCAGGTACCCAATTTCAGGTGCAATTCCATGTATACACACTCACAGGTGGAGACTGTATGCTTGAAGGCCCCCACAATAATATTTGTAGGAAAACCACAACAAAAAGAAAAACTGGATTGCTTGTACTATAACATCATTTCTTGGAAGTTCCCAGCAGGTAAGTTGTGAAGTCTGGATAATAGAATCACACCACTACAGTAGCTGCTATACAAGTTTATGCAGGTCACCAGATATTGCAGCCTGCAACCCCTCAGTGTAAGTTTCAAAAGAAACAATACAGGAAAGAAAGACTTGACAATGACAATATCTTTGCAGTATTTTTTTCCATTGTATATTTTTTATTGAACTATTATTTGAAATACAAACTGTATTACTGCTGTGTGTGGTTGCCTCACCTGCATTAAAATGCAAAACCATCATAACTTATTTTTTAATTGATTAGTTGTGTGTTATCTGTATTTTTTGCTTTTTATCCTGTAAAGTCATCTGGCAATTTATAAATTAAATATATTTATATTTATATTATTTAATATATTAATTAAATTATATTAACACCCCTGCTTTAGCTCCTGGTCTTTGAGGTACCTCTTTTTCTTCTAAAATCAGTTTACATAAATGACATAATTAAAACAAGAGTTCTATTTCACCACAGTATTCAAATACCTTGCAGAGTAAATAGACCCATAATGAAAAAAAATCTGAAATCCTGTATTACAGCAACCCATATGGAGCTGCTTCATAGTTGCAGCACTTGCTCCCTACTCCTTTGTTTCCTATTCAGATTGATTCTAGTCAGACTCCCTTCTCCTAAATCTATTCTCATTCATGCAATCCCAAAGAAACAGCACACAACATGGGTAAATCCTCTGCAAGGAACAACTCTACCTCCTCCTGTTATCCCACCTTCAACTGCTGGTATCAGTTTCACTATATATATGAAAAGAGATGGAGGAATGAAGTGGTGGAATAGAGAGCAGGTAAAGAATCTCATCTGTTTCAACATCTTTCAAACTATTCATGAGGCACACCAAGAGAAAGAGCAATGGGTAGGTGAGAGATGCTCTTTCCTTTTTTTGCTCCCTAGAGTTTTATGAGATTTTGCTGCTCTTCACATTGCACAGCAGAATGCACCATGCACCAGAGGAGCGTAGGAAGGAATAAATAAAAGGTGCAGCTGGAGGAATATCTACGAGTCTCCAGGAAAGGAAAAATCCTTTCTGTGCGCCCCAGCTTCTCCCTCTGGACATCAGCCATCATAACGTTCACATCAGCGTGTTGTGAGGGCTTGCTGTGAATTCTGCAGGCATTGGGTAATTTTTAAATTTCCACTCTGTTTCTGATGAAACTGCACATCTGTATGATACTTATTGAAAACCTTAGAACACCCTCACAGCTAATGTAACAATTTAATTTTCCGAAGCAATCAAGGCCAATCAAATACCAGACATAAGTGACCTGTTTTATAACAAACTGTAATTTTAAACATTTTAGAAATAAGAATATGCCATTAGTCTCCCTACCTTGCAACAATGCAATTAAGACCATGAATTGGTGAATTATTGTATTTTATCCTGGTTAAGAATAAGCTGTCCTGAACATTCTCATATGAAGTAGTGTATATCAAAACCTATTCTTTCCACTAAGCCTCAATTTCATTCTGTTGCAAAGCAGCAGGAAAACTTTAAAAAAAAGTAATATCCCGGGTTTTTTTCTTTTTATCTTAGTGTATCTTGGTTCATCAATGACTGAGGAAGTCTACCAAATCCTGGTTGAGGTCCTTTCTTCAATCATTAGAAGTGACTCATCATCCACCCCCCCACAATTCCCCAATTATTATAAAGGTTTCATCTTGTCAGGATAGAAAAAAATAAGGAAAAAAAAGGGGAGGTGGAGAAAGAAAAAGAAAAAAAAAAATTGCCTTTTTTTTTTTTTTTTCCTCAGGATAAGAATTACCTTTATCAAACAATGGCTTTGCATGTTATGGCATTAATTTTGCAGTAAATTATAGTGCAGGTAGGTGGAATTGTTCACACTGCTTGACCAAAGTGTCTGACCCAGCCAGACCTCTGATTGATGGATAGTTTTTCATTTTCTTCTACGAGTTCTATCAGACAGAATCGAAAAACTGGGTGAAAAAGATCCTGTTTCATGTAATAGTATTTTGTTATATATCATTAGCACTTAATTCTGTCACCAGTGCCATGTCTGTGTTAACCAGGCCTTTCAACTTAATCCCTTCACACCTCAGTGTGACATACAAGGATGTTGGGAGGTTATGCAGGGAGAAAATTAGAAGGGCCAAAGCCCAGTGTGAACTTAATCTGCCTACTGCTGTAAAAGACAATAAAAAATGTTTCTATAAATACACTGGCAACAAGAGGAGAGCTAACAAGAATCCCTATCCTTCAGTGGAGGCAGGGGAAAAACAAAGCGACAAAAGATGAGGAGAAGACTCAGGTACTGTTCTCTAGGTAAACAATTTCTCAAGCTGGAGGACAGGGAGCAAAATTAAGCCCCCATAACCCAAGGAGAAATTATCAGTGACCTCTCAGCTACACCTCTTAGACACACAGGTCAGGGTGGGATTCACCCAAGGCCATTGAGGGAGCTGCTGCAAGTGGTCACTGAGCCACCCTCCATCATCTCCCAGCAGTCCTGGCTCACTGGGGAGCTCCCAGCTGACATGAAGATGTAGTGGACTTGGCAGTGTTGCATCAACACTTGGACTTGATGCTCTTAAAGGTCTTTTCCAAACTAAGCAGTTCTGTGATTCATCTTGGACAATCAATTCGCTGAAACTCCTGGTGCCAATCGGTGCAACAGTTCAGAGACCTCTGCTACATTGTGACTTGGCTCAGCCCCTACAAATTTAATTTTGTCTCTCACAAAATTAAAAATGTGATTAGAGCATGATTGGACATACCTGGGGTCTAAGTTTCTTAGGTATCAGTGCCACTGTATTCTCAACTGACCGAGTATGAACCCATGAAACTTTGGCTGCTCACCTGAGTAACAACTGCATATCAAAGTTCACGTGGCTGTTACTCCAGTACTGTCATCCAAGATCCCTTCTTTAATTCAGACACATCCACCTGTTGTATTACACCTCTTTATGGCTGAAGAGAAGTTCAGGCTTGTTCAGGATCTCTTTTCACCATGGCCTTCCACATCTTGGTGCACTTCATGTCTCTATGTTGTTTCTTCTGTTCAGGCCACAACTCAGTCTTAAGTCCAAGCTTGCCTTATAAGCACAACTATTAAGGAAAAGGTGTACACAGATTGTTTTACAAACTGGGCAATCATGAGAATGAAGCTCACTTTAATGCTAGTAGGTCTCATGGTAAGGGTTTAACGGTCACTTAGATGAAACCTTGGTCCTTTTGTACATGTTTTTATGGGTTGAATTTAAGTCAGGATAGATGAAGGGTAAACTATTCAATGAGGTTACTTTGTTTTGCAGCTGCAGTTTTATTATTGCCAATCTTACTACTTGAAAGGGGAGAATGAGGCAGTAACTAATAAAATAAAAAGAGCACACAGCTCTGGCAGAAGGAATTTCAGTGGGTGGCAAAGCTGATCAAACGATAGTGAATAGATTTGTGAAAATTTAAATGTTCTATGTCAAAGGACTCAAAAGTTACCAATTTTTCATCTTTGTCAACATTTCCACGACTTAATCAGAACCACAAAGTACCTGTAAAAAATACTTACATTCTGCAGAAAATTTGTATTTCTTTATTGTAGTTTTACACATGCATAGTACATGATTTTTTCACACATTTAAACTACCAGATCATGCTTGCAGGGTGGTAATACTTCTTCAGATTCTCATCAGTGCATGGCGTATCCTCTCATATTAATCTGTCAAATCATCCCAGAGACACTTCTTATTGAAATCTCTATAATCTCAAAATTGTTCCCTCAAGAAACAAACTAACAACATTGTTTTCTTTAGTAGAAGTTTAGTTATTCTCAAAACCAGTCAGAGTTCATGGAAGAGGCAATGATCAGTTCAAATTACCTATTTACAGGATATAATTTGGGCCCTAATATATGAGCTTTTATTTTTATATTTCGTGCTACAACAGCATTTAACGACCGTTTTTTTCCCCCATTTGAGGACTATTGTTATGGTGTCTCCGTGTTTGTCCCTTTCTGACACACTGCAATATGTATCATTTGGATGACAAGTTGTTTGAGACATAAACTGAATATTCCTTAACTAAGCAATGATGTATTTAATAAAAACACAAGATTGGTAGCAGGCAAAATCTGGTGTCATATTTTTTCACCCTTCTCTCTATGGAAGTGTCTACTTAATTTTGAAGATCCTTCTTTCTGACTTTTAACCTGAGTGTAACTTCCTATTGGGTTGGGTTTTGCTTTGTTCTTGGGTTGGTTTTGTAGTTAATGGTTCTTTTAACACCTGGCATCTGCCATGAATCTTTAGTCTGAAGCAAAGATACATTGCAAGTGCCTTACCTCAGCCACACTGAATGTATATCCAGAGACATTCCATTGGTTCCATTGGCATCTGTCCATATGTGCACAACTGTAAATGACGTGAAAAAAAAATCTGGCCTCTGATATGAAAAAGGCTATTTATGCACTTTCACAAAGGACAAAAGTCTTATAACTTTGGGTCTACACAGAAATGAGACACAAATATGTTAGTGAAAAGCCCCAAGTTTTCTAAATGTAGATGAGCACAGATTAAGAAAGCAGTAATTAATTTCCTTTGACCTCAAGCTGAAATTCCTTTCTAAAGCTGTCATAAAGAGAAAGAGGCCAGAGAGAAGAAGTGAAACTGTGTAACAATGCAATTAAACCCTTGTAATGAGGTCAGCCATTGGACTTGTTGCAACTGATATCATTATAGCAATGAGGAGGCATTATACGATGGCCTGATTTTTTACAGGATTCATTTTTTTCTTTAACTCTTTAACAGTCAGATATGTATTCTATAGCATTATAAAATAATTGTTGTTAATGACCAGAAGAATAGACACAAGCCCTATTGTCTTACTGTTTCTTAAGTTCATGTTATGGATGCATGGAAAAACTCCATGGCAGTGGAACATGGGACGATTTGATGGGAGAAAACCTTCCACTCAAACTCTGTGTTGTATTTGCCATTGGAGCTTCTTCCCAGAAAGAAACTCCACACCCTTCTACAATCAGAGAAACTTCCAGCAATCTGCTGACAGCTGGTGAAGGGGAATATTTGACTCATGTGGGAGTTGTGGTGCTCAAGGAAACATGAGCAGACCTGCAGGACTGACCTGAATCTGAAAGAATCTCAAGTAGTCTCGATCTCACTTGAAACTTGTTGATTCATTGCGGTTCTGGGAAAAGAATCTGCTCCACTGGAAGGGTATTCATTGGTTTCATGTGTTCTGCAAACATATGTTTCGATTGGTTAGGCATTAAAAAGAAACAAAAACTTGGGAAACTCAGATATGGGCACAGATTAAAGGAGATTTAGATAGGGTACATTTTATGTAATGCTTCATTAAATAAACAATCATTTTTCAAGTGGAAATCTAAGGTATTTTCTCTTTTTTGATGGAATGTCTTAAGTACTGGGTATGCAAATGACAACTACCTCTGTTACTACCTCTGTGACTCACCTGGATGCACTGCCACTGAACTGAACTGTGTCACCTTTTTCCTAATACTATTCATAGATCAAGTATTCAGAGATCAGCAATTAAGAATACTATTAGTGATAATATTAATGATAATAAATAAGAAGCTGTGGTTGTTCCTCCAGCCTGTGCCTATGAGTGAATCCTTACTAGGGTTTGTAAGATAGAGGTATTTAGGTTTAAGAAATCATTTGTAATTATGAATCCAAAGTGGCCACAGGTCTGAAAAGATGGAAATACCTGCAGGATAAAGAGAGAAAAAATTAATGAGGAAAAATGGTAGTTTACTGGGACCTTAAATATTCATACCACAGTTAGTCCTTAAAAACAACGGAGAAAACCTGAAACTTATAATGCCACAGAGCTTGATGAAGAGTCAATTTATTGACTTCAATGGGCCAAGAAGATTTCAGACTTGAGCTGGCTTTCCTGAGGCTTCAGCTCCTCTGCTCCTCTGCCAATACCCACATGAAGGAAATTCAAACTGAAACGCAGTATTTCTTCCTCGTACCCCTCTCCATTCCTAAAATTGTGCATCTTAAATCAACTTGAACAAAGTTTCAAGAACCTTTACCTTTTCTGAATAAGTTCACTATCCCCTGTGTGCATATTATACTTGTAAAAGAACTATTAGAAGATGGCTTACTAGTTGGAAATAAAGAATAGGCACCATTTTCTTGCACTCAGAGCACTGAGTCACCAGTTCAGATCCCTTTCCTTTCACTGGTGCACTGAGTGATTATGTGCCTCAGTTTCCCCTCAATAAGTATGATACTACTGACCTCTGCAGAGAGCTGTAAGCTTTGTGTGAACCTCTGTATCAAGTGTGAAGCCATAGCATTATTAACGATATTTTATACAGGGGCAGCTGAGTGATGTCCTATAAATTGTCATTTCTCTCCAAATGGATCACAATATAATATTTCCCCCAGAAATACATTTATTATTTAACACTTTTCTGTGAAAGGTTTCTTTTACATTGCAAATGCTCAGAGTTCTTTCATAGGTCTTAGACTATTGACCCTTTACCTTAAAACATGCTATTAATGCTTAACGCTGTTATTAGTATTCAGGGAAGTAATGATTGGTACTAAAATGGAAATGTGCAGTAAAAACACCTTCTATTTTGTAAAATAATTATGTAGCCTAATAATTATTTCATACGATTCTTTTTGATTGATAGGGAAAGGGCACCAAGAAGTTTGGAATCATGATTCCTTAAGGTCTACATTCAAATTGCAGCCACCAACACCATTGTTTCCGACACTTACATTCTCCAAGAACGGCAATAGGATGATCCCTGGTTCTGTTTGGATGAGGGTTACATCAGATAAGGGATACTTAATTAGCTTTTTTTTTGTTTGAATGGCAAGGAATTATAATTCTATAAAGGGCAGCTCCACGTTCTTGCAATTTCCAAGTAAGTCACTGGTACCCCGGAGGTCAAACATAGTTCAAGTCTGCAGTGAAGTGAGACTACCTCCTTCCACTCTGCTGTCATCCCACCTGACCCTAACCTGGTAAAAGCATCCCTAGTGATGCCAAAGAGGCCTTTCCTTTCTCTGTCTACCAGCTACACTGGTCTTTCACATTTAAGGCTGCCAGATAAATGTCAAACCGCAATGTTCTTGTGATGTTTAATGGGAACCAGACTGAGAGTGCTTGAACTTGTTTCACTTTAGAGAAGTTTTTGTCACTTTGACTTAGGTGGAAAAACAAGTTTTAGATCAATAATGTCCATAAATGAAGCACTGGGTTTTCTTAGCTGATTTGCTGCTTGCTTAAAAAAAAAAAAAAAAAGAAATTTAAAAATCTACCTGGGTGCTTGTGCCTGTGTATAGTACAGAAATAGCTGCAAGACTACAGTTCCATGTTTTAGAGTTGGTTAGTTCTAGCTCTATTCTTTTTTTTTTTTGAGTGCATAATATTAGCAACTTTTATAGTTGCTTTTCTCACAGATTTTCAGATTCAAACAGCTATAGTTGGGTGTCTGTTTGCACGTATAACTATTTTAAATTTGGGCCTGTTTCGTTGCCAATTTTTCCTTCAAATGTTGTATCAAAATTTCAAATAAAATATTAAAGCCGTGCTTACTACTGGTGCTACTACTGCAATGGATTGGAAACAAAATGAAAAATACGGCTGTAAATAAGGATTATACATGTACACAGATAAATTAATCATTTGTAAATAATCTTAAACAAATGTTAACATGAATTTGAAAGTATTGAGAATTCTTTCCTGTCATAATGCTGACATAGACGAGGACTTTTGAGCTTCTTCTCCTCTACATTTACCAGCAGAGATTCCTAACAGAGCAGCCAACATCTAGCAACCATAAGATTCCTGCCCATCACTCAGCTAACCGGGGAGCTGTTCAGATATTAAAGTGATAACTGCCACAATAAAACATCAAGGCCTTTTTAAGAGTTGTTAGAGGAAGAAAGGAGACTCTCCTGCCAATTCCACTGCAGCTTCTCAGCCATGAGTGCTCTGGGTGGAGCACAACTGCTCTCCTGGATCCCTATTTCAGCTCTTACACGACTACTGAAAGACATCAGCAGTGCCAATAAAAGCAGTAAAACACCAGCAGGATCAGCAGTAGGAGCAACAGCTGGCCAGATACAAGAAAGGAAATAAAATGTACCATCTGAGGGTAATCAAGGGATTAGTTATGATTCATGAGTCAGAACTTCTTTCTGGACAGACTCCTGCTTTGATCTAGCTACATATGGCCCTTTGCTCTGGCTCTGTGTCAAAACAGCCAAAGGAGAAACACAGGAAGTGTTAAATGGAAGCAGTAAGTGTGAGATATTCAGAGATATTTATACATTCATTGGGACAATTAGCTGGATTCAAAGTTATGTCATTTACTACATAATTAAAATTCAGATAAGTTTTTACTTTTGTAGAAAATATTACAATATTCGTAAAGAATGTCAGTCGCCTAGTGAGGACATTGCCAATGATGTTAGGAAGTGTGAAGATCAGATCCCTGATTCCCATCTAGGGATAAAGGAAATTTCAAATGCTGTATGAATATTTTGCCACATTTCTCTTAACAATATAGCAGAAAGAAATGAAGTAGTGAAAGCATCACCTTATTACAAATTTGAATTCTTCTGTTTTCACTTCTCTTAGCTCTAATCATCTTGGGGTTTAAGCCACAGCAAAGTATTTCTGTCAGCAGTTAGAAATGTCTTGCAGACCAGGAGTGAGTAAGCTTCTAGTCTTCTGTCAGAAAAGTTAAGTAAACTCTCCAAGTTTCTCAACAGTTCTCAACAGGGAATGTATTTTCAAGATCTCAAATAATTTATAGACATTCTTCTCAGAATCCTCTTAAATGTTTTTGCTGTGTTTCTCAAATAATTTATAGACATTCTTCTCAGAATCCTCTTAAATGTTTTTGCTGTGTTTTGGTATTTAAGTGACCTTACTCTTTTTCAATGTTCCTCTTCTTGTACATCCAAGAATCTCATTTAGACACAGATTTTTTTAAACCAATTTTAAATCTGATTTTTAGGGACTACTCTGATTTTTGGATTACACTGTTTTTTGGACTATACCAATTTTTTTAAGGAAGCAATTCAGCATCAAATCACTCACAAAATTTTAATTCTTTCAGAGCAATTGTTTTTACCTATTAAGAGCTGATATAAATTCTAAAATCTTTAATAACATAAGAAGTCAGTTCTGATAATATTATGTTTTTGGTTTAATCTGAAACTAGTTCACAACTTACAGTCTTTTTTCACACATTTTAACTCCTCCTCCAGGTTATGCAACAATGCAAACGTATATTCCAATAATAACAATATAGACATGGTTTCATATATGCCAAAAATATAGAGATCCTATATATAGAGGGCCATATTTAGCCTCTACTTCCATCACCCTGTGAATGTAGTGCCAGAGGGAATAATTAAGGGGCAAGACTGGTTGACCTAGACAGTGGTTGACCCGCCCGACAGGCTTTCAGACTGAATTCTCTGGTCTGCTAAAGAAGAAAGCCTCACAAAGTGTCTTTAAAGCAGCCATGGAAGACAAGAAGACGGCTCCCTAGTGACTCTGTGATGATGTAAGTCTGTCAGAGATGGCTCAGCTATTTGCCATCACAAGGCATTTCCTGCCCCCAGCATAAGAGGACAGTCATAAAGTCATATATGGAAGGCAGAGTGGGAACTGAATGTGGTGAACTTCACTACCTTAGATCCTTTGTCAGCAGAAGTAGGCTTCCCCCTTTGTAACCAGAACCATGTGAACCTGAATCTCCAGACCCCTGTGGTTTCCCACTTTGTTCTGTGGCTTTGACATACCAGGAAAATGTGGCTTAATGGTCGTCTCATCCAAACAAGAAATCCATCTCCAGCAACAACCTGTCAGAATTCTATGAAATCTGAGTTAGGCATTACCAACCTGTTTTCAAAATGGTCACCTGCTACAACCCACTCCAAGCAAGAGGAGTTCCACCAACAAAACCTGTTTGGTGTCTCATCTGTTCCTGAGTCCGTATGCTGAACCTGTGCCAAAAATACTGCACAGGGATGGCACTGGGGTTTGACCATAAGGATTGTGTGGAGATTATTTCACACTATAACTACTACAGACAAGTCATCAAACTTCAGTTTACTGATTGAAACAGTCTGAAGGGAATCTCCAAATCTACTTAGAGATGAAAAGTCCCTGTGTCAATTCATTGGTCAACTTTGGTTTATCATTAGGAAATGTAAAACAGTAAGTTTGCAGGAAAGATATTCCTTACTAGATCCAACTGAAGCCTTTCAAGATCAGATATTAAAAAGCACATAAACTCACTCCTTACAATTAACTACAAATGTCTTTTCCTCCTCTCTTCCTCAGCAACCACAGGACTTGCACTGGATGTGAATAAAATGGCATATTTTAGCCAACAATCTGACAACATTTCTGATCACAGAACTAACAGATTCAGGTTATCAATTCCTGTCATGAGTTAAGCCCAGTTATGCCCCCCCAAAAGGATTCTACAACACCTCTTTCCCAGAACATGCCATACCCTTTAGAGGCTAACTTTTTCCTGAACTCCCTAGTAATTCCCAGCGCAGGGAAGAATGTAGGACATGAAGCAGAAGTCAGTCTGATCTGAAAAAAAACCCAAAGCCAGAATTTCTACAAGCCCAGTTGCCTTGTAATGAAAATTGAGGTTTCCAAGCTTTCCACAGCAGACAATCTCCAAATGACATTCAAGAAAATGCATTAGATTTCAGGCATTAATGGTACAAAAACATTTTCCCATTCTCACCATATTTTTTATGATTTCTCTTACTGTATCCTAAGTGTTTGGAGGTTTTCTCCCAGTTCAAATGTACATGGCTTATACAGTCCAACTTTCTCTAGAGAAGGCTATCATATTTCAAAGGCACAGTTTTTTAGGCTGCTTAAAAGCCTGTTAAGGAAACTACCTGCCAAATTCTGCCTTATGACTAAAACTGAATTCCAGCGTATACTCACTCATGATCCCGGTAGAGCCAATGACACTTCTGGTCTCTGATCATCAAGTTCCAGTCCTTTGACATTGCAATTATTTTTTCCAGTAGGTTTTTTTAAAGGCCATTTTCAAATAAAGGATGAGGTTCAAAAGGAAATGTTAATGCTTTTCTTTCTTGAAAGATCAGATCAGACTGGCTGGGAAGAAGGAACTGGTGTACAGTTTTGTTCCTGTTAATTTTGTTAATAGTCTTGTTCTGCAACTTGTCTGGATGCTTTGAGACTAGTGCTGGTCTTTTCTCCTTTTTTCCCACTGACATGCTCTTGCCAGGGATATCATTATGACATTCTGTAGTAACAAGCATTCTTCTGTTCAAATTTATATCAATTAGTTTGGGACAGTAATTCAATCGGACGGCCCACTGGATTTTGAAAGACTTGCAACCATGTCAAAGTGGCGACCTTTTTCCTCCACTCTCA
The DNA here is from genome assembly GCF_036417665.1 of Passer domesticus. Lineage (NCBI taxonomy): Eukaryota > Metazoa > Chordata > Aves > Passeriformes > Passeridae > Passer > Passer domesticus. The sequence continues at coordinate 16,063,689 of NC_087487.1, read as the reverse complement.
GCCAAAAGCCATTTTTTAACAAGGAGCTCTTGAAAAGAAATGCCACTTTGATAATTAGTTATTGATCACGGACAATGCGGTGACGAATACCATCGGATTAGCCAGACGCCAGTGGGTCGCGACACGAGGGTTTCCTTATCGCAATAATCTACGGAAAGAAATATAGAATAAAGGTCATTAAGGCTTCTGTTTTGGGAACATAACCCAGATATCTTAACTTCCGTATTAAAAATAAAAATGCCGGTTCTGGATGCACTTAGTTTTGTCATGAACACGTTAAAGAAGCTTCTGGCTAGGCAAAATTTGAGAAGTTACACTCTTTATGCAACTACATTTAAAATTGTTTTGATAAATTAACCCTGGTGTGGCCAGCAGTGTTACCTCACTAAAATACCATTATCTTTCCCACCCTAAAATGTCCATTAGAAACTATTTTGGATCTGTGCATAAAAACACCGTAACAATTATAGACTTAAAATATAATGGACTTTTCTTTCATCTAATTTAGAAAGCATTTCAGGGCCTGCCTGAAATTGCTTCATGTAAGTTATTTAATAGAGAAAAAATGGCAAAGAACAATTTTATTGCACTTAAAGAGCAGAAAGGAGGAAGGAATCCATTAGTTTTAGAGGTTCTTTCCAGAATATTAATGAAACATAGCTTTGCTGAAATGTGCAAGGATATACAACTACCTGTGCTATAATTTTGTCTGACTTGAGAGACTATTAGATTAGTACCAAAGTAATACAACTGTTTTTGAGGAATGTAGGATAATGTTAGAGTCCCATTGTAATTGAACTTTTATAATACCATAGGTAATACCCATACCTGACTGGACTATCTAGTACTTCACATTAATAAATATATTAATTATAGGTCATAATTTCAAATTCAATACAGGGCTTTACTCCTCCACAGACTTATCTAGAATAGATATAATTTCAGTGTGACAATGAGATAAAGACTCATAGAACAAAAAAAGTCCAGAACGATTGACTTAAATAATGTCACATAGGATATCAGAAATCTGCAAGTCTAAAAGTCAAACTCAGATTACTTCGTTTCTCATCATATAAAATTATTTTATTATAAACTGATAATTAATGGCATTTTAAACACTGTGACTAATCTAATGCTAGTCAACACTGCCCAAATTGAAGCGATATTAAATCCGCTTACCATTGCATAATTCTTGTCTGTTTCAGCACACAGCACTATAAAATGGACACCAAGACAAGAAGAACCTCTCAAACCTAAAAGTTTTTTTCATATAGATTTGGATTCATATTGATGGGGAAGCACAACATGCCCATTTCCGAGGTGAAAGGCATCCGTTCTTTCCAGGGAAAAAGAGCATCATTTAGGGGTTTTTTAGACTGATGAACCTATCATGAACACATCATTAATTTCTTTTCATATCCAATATTATTTTGTAAAGTTCATTATTAATTCAATGTCATTTTATTGTTGTTATTAAATTACTATTATTTTAATTTATTATAAATTAGCTTTTCAAAGAGCTTCCAGAGATTAATTTTTATCCCACAGTGTGTATGAAAACATTCTAAAACTGTGTGCAAGGTAACAATTAGAACAGTTACTCATTAGCTTCATAAAGGTAACCTGTTCTAACTTCCGTGATCTGAAGGTTATTTCAGTTTACTGCATGAAATAGTCATAAGGAGGAAACTACAATTTCTGTACTGTGTGGCCACAGCAAAGGTAACATGATACAGAAGTTAGAATTCTCTTATGGATAATTCTGCAAGCAGGATGTTTGTGACCCTTTTCTGATGTTTTCTGGTCATGGAGACTTCGGCAACATAACTCACAACGCTTGGGTTTCTGCCTGTTGTGAACTGCTATTTTATGGGTCAGATTAAGAGCATTAAAATAATAATTCTAACATTGTTCCAAGCTGCTAAGAGGGAAACCTGAAGCACTCCAACTGACAGCATGCAGATGGTTTCTGGTGCTTCCAGTCTTCTTTTACTAAGAAGGAAAGACCTCTACCTCTTTCACTAACAGTATGATACAGATGAACACATTAGTACCACTACAGTTTATGCCTAAATGTGTTCACTGCATAATATAAAAAAGATCCAAAGATCCAAGATGCACATGCAGAATCCCTTGTGAACACAGAACAAGGATAAACTATTCCAGTGCACTGGAATTCTAGGTACACTGTAATTCTTTCTCTGCTTTTTAGTATCTGGACCCTGGATAGTTCAGAAACATTTCCTTCCCTGATATGCAGACAGGGCCATTTCTATGAGGAAAGATCACAAATACATGGGACATCTCTCCTTCCTGAGCCACTGGCCACAAGGTTTGGAAATCATCTGAAAATGGTAATGTCATTAATACAGATATGATCATCATCCAGGAAAGCAGAAGATAAATCTCTTTAGCTGTGTTTATACCTTGCAATCTCACCTCTATGCTTCATAAGGCAATGGAAATACTGTCTGCCAGACACTTGTTTGTGTAGATACCATGGTGATGGGTGTGTGATAAGATACGGATTATTTTTACAACAAGGCAATAATTCTTACTTACCTATTTTTATCAGGGTGTTTGGAGGACTAATCAGTTAATGTTTGCTCAAATCTGTGAAAGGCCATATAAGTAGCAAGCATTATTAGTGGTACTTTATTATGATATTGACTTTGCCACATCAGACTGTAGTTCTTTCCCCTACTTAGGTGTAAGATTACCACGGAATGTTTATATTCCCATAATGTGTTTCCTTTTGAAGGTGAGTTGAACAGCTTATTGTTACATGTGACCCACAATATAATTTATTAACATGAGCCAGGAGACTCTAGAAATATATTCCAGGGACCTTTCCAGTTAACTTAACGCTTTTACATTCTCAGTTTGTTCTGAGCAGTGTTTGTTGACGTGCATTTCCAAAAACCTGTTTGGCCAATCCACACAGCCCTCCAGGGCCCTGTGTTTTGCTGCACCAGCAGGCATGCTGTCATTACTCTGGCACTGAAACACAGCTGACTGGAAAAGCTGCTGCTCCACCACTGAATTCACCACATTTGGAAGTGCCTTGTCCTGAGAGCAAAGGCTGGACAACTGCACAAAGTCTGCAGTCCAGATCAACACTTAAAACAAGAGCCAGCCCACCCTCCCTCTCCTCAAAAAAACCCACAAAGCCACCTGATCTGTCAAGTTTGCTCTTAGTATCCATATTCCAGGCTGACAGATATTTACTCTCCTCCCCCCAGCCCTTACATCTGGATCAATGGGGACAGGCTTTCCACCCCTCAGAAGATTCACTTACATTAAGTGGCGAGGTGGAAGCAGTGAATGAACAATAGATGGCTGTCAGGCTCGACAGCAGGGCATGGATGTATGAGCGTGGAGCTGACAGCAAGGGCCTCAGAGGGTAAACTGCTTTGCTGGAACTAATTAAACAGATGAAATTATTACATGAATATGCAGATGTTGTTTACATTTTACCATATGGTATTATTTCAGGTAATAACTCGCAGGAGGATCCCTTCCTCTCATCAAGAGGAAATGAGTTGAAAAGGAGGCTCCACGTGTCACCTTTCAGTTGCTAGGCAGACATTGATATGGCAGGCTTCTCTCTGAGTCCTGGGGAAACTCTGCTCCTTGTAGCTATGTGACACCAGAGAGGATTTGCATTCCTCAGACTATGTCATGTTGGAAGAGATTCTCTTTTATTAAGCATAAGTGCAAAATTTTTACCTTTATGCAAAGAAGGCAAGCACTTTTCCAAATGTTGATTCCCAATGTGTGCTTTAGTGCTGAGATACTGCCAATCCATAGTCCAGAGCTAAGAACTGACAGGTCTGTCCCAATCTGTGGAGGCTGGAAGGACATTTCTGCACTGGGTGACATGGCTGTGCTGGTCAGTATTTACTGCTCTGCCAGACTGAAGAGTGGATACAGAGGTGTTCCTGTTCAGAAAGTTTACATTTATTACACTGAAAGGGCTGTTCTTTGGAATTACAGAGACACAGGACTACCAATGGTACAAAAATTTACTAATTGTATTATTTAGGATGGGTAGTCAGCTAGAATCCGACACAACAAATCTGCTGTACAACCCATGCAAAGATAAATGCTGAGAACAAGCAACACTGAGAACCTTTAGAGAAAGTGTTAACTGTGGAAGCAGGACAGTGAGGGACCAGAGGCAACCATGGGCTGCTTTGGGAGCTGCTTGTTACTAGGTACATTAGGGAGGAGAACTGCAGAAATGTAGCCATGCTCGCACTGTCTGCACCCAGTCTCTAATTAAAAATATCCATAAATCTTGAACAAATAAATACAATTGTCAAACAAGTATAATAACCCTACTCATTAACTGATCGAAGTCTTCTACTTAAAGACAAACATGCAACTGTCCTGTCCTTTTACTGCTATTCAGAACTCCCATCCTAAACCAATTCAATATTAATGGAAGTGATAGCTCTTTTGGGCTGATTCAGCATCTCATTTCTACAATGACCATTTTTATACTCTCCAAGGGATAAATGGCACCACCTTTTTCATCATATGCACAAAATATCTTTATATTACTCTCTTTATTGCTTCTTCTAAATGTTCCTGGCTGATATGTGGGCTGACCATATTGATCTTTCCCCAAAGACTCAAGTACCAGATATGTTTCTGCAGCTCACTGATAGGGGATAATGCCAAGTTACATCACCACTGCACTGACAGATTGGTTGCACATTGCCACTGATACATTTGGCTTTCAAATATCTTTCTTAGGTACATCATTTTAATAGATCACTGGGGTCACTGGTGGCCCATATCATTTAAGATGCAAAGACATGATGTCAGTGGTGCAAAATGTGGTTTTGGTCAAACTATCATGCTGTGTTTTTGAAATTTAAAAAATGTTTCTCTTTACCACTTTTTCCCCCGTTAAAAAAAAGTAATAATAATCCAACTGAATAGCCATTATAAGTTCCTCTGGCCATTCTGAGTGCATGAAGAGAAGAAAACCACCAGGTCTCCATGACTTAGAGGTAGCTTTATAGAGAGCCAGTGCTCTAAGTTCAGAAATTATTTCTCTGACTTACTCTTCTGACATAAACATTTAGCAGTGTAACGTATATATCAAAACAAACCAGAACAGTTCACTTTATGTACATTCCCTTTGGAGAGGAGGTGAGAAAACAAACACAGAACAGATGTTAGTCATGCTTAATGTACTACTGGAGGGTACTTGGATAGTAAGGTGATGAATATGGTAAAAGAAATGAGTATTCTCTTCTGCAGCTGCTGTTCCTAACTGACAAAATAGCAATGAGAAGTGCTTCATTCCTCTGCTCATCAGTGCACCACCCAACAACAAAACACTGAAGAAAAACACTCTGGATTTTCCTCAGGAAACCAACACACACAGCAAATATTGCTACTAATTACTGACTGATAGCTGCCTTTCCATCCTCGTGGGGTATTGTCAAAAGTTAGCTTTGATCATACAAAAATCCACATTCCTCTTCAATAAAATAAATCACTTCAGCAGTTAGGAGAAGTTTCTGTAAATTCCTACAGATTATTTTGTCAAACTCTTTGTCTTTCTTGTTTTATTCATAACATGACATATTAAACTACAAGAAGAAATTTTGTTTCAGAAAACTATTAATTTTTCACCAGAAATGAGTCCTCTGGGTCACAGGGCAAGCCACAGGTTTTGCTGGGCACACAGGGGGTTCATTTATCTCATCCCTGCCCAAGACCTGCCACTGCACATATTTGTCTAACCACAACCATGTCTTTCCTGCTGCAAAGTCTCCGGATTGCAGAGCAGTTTTGATCTCTCCTTGTGAAGCTTTCTGTCTGCCCACAACATGCACTGGTCCTACTGAAAAAAAAAAAGCCTGGGAAGAAAAGCAACATTACTTGAAATAAATTCAAGAACTTCAGCATCAGGATAAGAGAAGACCTTGCTGCCAGTGATCAGAGGTGTGGACAAAGGAACAAATGAAACAAGAGAGGAGCTGAGAACGTCCTGGTGTTGGCATCCAGGGAGGTGGAGAGTGGCTGCTCACAGATCACTGAGCAGGCACTGCCTAAGGCTGTTACTGCTGAGCAGAAATCATGATACAGCTATTATTAATAACAGTATCATACTGCTCAGAGGTCTTTCAATGGTGTTAGAAGCAGCAAATGAGACATCAGATGGGGGTTAGAGAATAAGGGCCTGCTTTATGGCTCCCATCTTTTCCCATTTACCCCTGTCAGAGTCTTTGTCCGAGTCTGCATTACTTCTGAACCCAATCTGTTATATCATCTGAACACAGACTATGTAAGTAATGTGTAAATGCAAGAATAAACATATCTATCTAATACCCCTAGAATTCACCTCTCCTCTCTTCTCCCCTCACCTCCCCTCCCCTTTTTTCTTTTCCCTTTCTTTCTATTTTGTTCTATTTAGTACAACAATGGATCACTAGTTCTCACTCACTGGACTTCTTTTCCCTGCTCTCTAACATGTCTAAAACTCCCCATCTCTATCTTCTGCCTGTCACATTATTCCTTTAATGTTATTGTACTGCTCTCCCCAGCTCACTCTCTGGGTGTTGTGAACTCATGTGGACACAACTGTGCTTTCTTCATGTTTGGAAAGTATCCAGCACATTAGTGTTACTGAAAAAACAAAAAGTAGGTAAACTTTGTTTTCATTTCTCCTTACTCATCTTTTGTTCTTCTTCCAAGAAACCAACTCCACTTGGCAGGCACCACTCGTGTAAGATAAGTTACTAACACTGTAAGACATACAATTAAAAGTAGCATGTTCATCAAACACACATAATTCATCATGCAGATTGAGCTGAACTGTGGCTCCTTACCTCCACTAGAAAGTCCCAGTGAGCAAAGGGCAGGAGAACATTCATTCATTTTCCTCATACCAGATTCTGTTCCAGAGTTTCATACTTTTATACTTTGCCACCTGAGGTTTAAACTTTCTCTAGTGCATGCAAAATGAAATAAATCAAGCCATAGCAAAGATCTGACCCAAAGTCTACTGGATGAAGGCCCAAACCTCAGAGATTAAATAATTCAGAATACTTTTCATTCAAAATAAAGGAATATAAAGGAATTTATGTATGTTCCTGACATAGAAAAGCCACAATTGTGTAACATTTCTCTTGTCCTGATTTGTGCTAAAGAGGAAAACCAATTCCAGATCCAGAGCTGTGTTGATTTTAATACAGTATTTCACTTTAATGGAAGCAAGATATCAACCTGTTAATGTGGGACTGCAGGTCATGAGTCCCTTAAACTGACACCATCCACACCCTACTCCTTACCAGCATTTTTCAAAAACCTTCAAAGAGAAACTCTAACTCTTTAATGGAATGAAAGAAGTGATGGAGATATTATCATCTTTGTTAAGTTTCTATTCCAGTACAGTCACATACACAAAAACCCCCATACTTCTGGAAGCATTTTACATAGTGACTAATGCAAAATATTTCAGCTGTGTCAGCATCCATCCGATTCCAGATTACATTTTGGCATTTCAGACAAAAGACATCCTGGCAAAAAATTAACTGAGGAACGGGTAATATGATTATGACAATTTATATTTGTAACAGTTGTGAATGGCAGCATCAGTGCTTGCTAATCCTTTGATAAATTCTTGTTACCTTTCAGTTCTCAACTGCATCCATGCAAGTACAAAGCATATTGGAGGCAGATGCTGCAGCAGATGAATGTGCTTGCCAAGTAATGCTTTGTTTGTTGCTTTTTTTTTTTCCATCTAGGTATTCTTAACTGTCATGTTACATGCACCAAATACTTTTTACTTCTGGCACACTTCATGCACTGTTCTGGGACATGAATAATACAGCTGGTGTTTTTTACCCTTCACTCTTCTCCCTATTCTCTTTTACACATCTTCATATAAGGCCTCATCTTGCAGCCTTTACTTAAATGAGAAAAACCATTTACTCCAGTGGCACTAACCAAAGTAAAAACAAATAGCAAAAAGCTTGAATGAACTGCACAGTAATTAATATTTTAGTCAATCCAATAATAATCCTTTTTTCTCTCCTCGTTTCTTAACCTTGAAACATCACAATGGAATATAATAAAGCAGAAGAAAAACTGATTTTAGGACAACCAAGTTTAAAATTGTGTTTCTCTTACAACAGCTCACATGAACAGGAGCACCCCATCTGCGCTATACTTTTAGATCTTATAGGCAAGACTGGGGAAAAAAAACCTGGAAATCTTTCCTTAATTTGGAAAAAAAATGTCCACAAAGATACAACTTATTAACAAAATTGCACCTTTTACAACTTTTTAACAAAAGTCATATCTTTTTACAGTTTTACACTGTCTCCCATCATTGAAAAATCAGAATATATTTTTACCTAAATTTCACAGGATGGGGTTTGCTGGTGTCTTTGGTATTCACCTGTTCTGCACCACAAATGCCTGCAGAGATTTGAGTGTGGGTGTTTTGGAATTCACTCACTGCTATTGTTGTTATCTTCTGAAATTAAAGAGGGGTTGGTTGGCTGCATAGTGAGCACAGAAAGGGCATCAACCTCATGGATTACTTTGCAGAATGTGTCTGGTTTTGAAGGGGAGTGTACACACATGCATGCAGGTATGTCTAAAAGAGCACCCATAGATACAAACCATATTGTCACAGAAAAAGGCTGGAAAGGTTTGGGAGCGCAAAAGAAATATCTTTCCCCTCTAAACTGCTTTATTACTGGCATTCCCTCCCTCTTGGGCATGTGTTCAGCTGAGACTAGGCCAAATTGGCAGTCATTTCCAAAGCGCTTGGCAGGCCTGTGATCCCTGGGAGTTTTCAGCTGACATCTCTCTCCCCACCAGTCTCTGCAAGGGTCACTGGGAGACCTGACTCCCAGGCCCGGGCTTGCTCTGGCTGTGTCATGAGTCAGGACCAATATAAATTAAAACCTTAAAGCCATACTGTGAAGGCATTCTTCACCCCCTGAGGTATTTTTTTTTTCTGTGTGACAGATTGCTTTTCTACTAGTTTCCTATTTTTTCATTCTTGGATAATACAGTAGCAAGTATGCGCCTTTGAGCTGAAGAAAAGGGGAATATCTGGTAAAGAGAGGGTTAAACTTCCACCAAATTTTTAATATTTTTGGTAGATTTGTTGATGCTCAACAAGCAGGAGTGAAATAATAATAATACTAGCGGCTGCTTATCACTTACAAACAATAGTCCAATGACAATGTTCACACTGACGGAAAAAATGGGAGTAGAAATTAATAGTGACAGTCCTGCAGGAAACAAGGGAGAAATTGGATACCAAGTTATAAAATACAGACTAATCCAATAGGCACATGCTGCTGTTATTATATTAATATTGTTAAAAATATCAAAGCACTTTAAAAATGGAATTGAACTGTAGGTAGATAGACAGTATTATTTCCACATTTTTTTAAATAGAAATTTTCACTCCTTGTTTGGCTTGGAGGCATGGATGTAATTTGTTGCTCAAAAACCAGTAGCTGAATGCTGTGAAAAATAAGACTCGGGATTAAAGCCTCCCATCCGAAGGACAGAATCAGGCTACACTGTGAGCTTTCTGTTATTAACAAAACCATCTGAGTCACTGCAGATATGAATTTCACTGATATTGTTCAAAAGTGGGGTGGGCTGTGTTTATTTAGTTAGTTAGATGAACAGGGAAAGATTGTTTTTCCTCCATGCAAAAACAAACAGCAAGAAACCCAACCAAACTCACATAAATAAAGAAGTAAACATGAACCTTGACACATCTCACCTGCTGATGAACCTAATCCCATAGCTCAGGCTCAGATAGGTAAAATCCCTCTTTTAAAAAAACAAAATCACAGGGCTTCATTACAGAGATAAAGTGCATAACATGGGCTGTACATCCTGGAGGAAATGACCACAGCATTGGCATCAGGAACTCGGGGTGGTGCTGCAGCTGCTGCACTTTCCTGCTGCGCCCATTCTGCACCTTGCACGGCAGGGCTGACTCCTGATGCACACACCAGAGCCTGAGTAACAGTGATGCCTCACAGAAGCGCAACTTCAGCTGGAATGGGGGGATTAGGGAATCTATGGGGCTTCAGATAGTGCCTTGAAAGGCATGGGGCTGCCTGGGATGATGCGAGGGAATCCTACAAGAGGAGAACCAGGTGGAGGATGAGCGTTGCCTTGGCAGCTCTCCCTGTTAGAGGTGCAGAAAGGAGCCATGAGAAGCAGCATTGCTACCCGGGGTTGGGTGACAAAGGGAATACAAACAGCAGCTGGGAGCAGTCAGGGTGGGCAGGTGGCTCCATGCTGCCTAAAAGACCCGACCAAAACCCACAAAGCAAATGCTCTACGTCACCTCAAAGCTTGTTCTCTTTTTCAGCTGATCGTGAATAAAAATATCTGTTCCCCTACAGTGACTTCAAGCCAAGCCCACGACCTGCTTGCTTTCAAAGAGGTTTCTCCATGCAAATCATCTCCCTGCCTGCTTTTAGTGAGGATGTGCTTCCTTCCCCTCCTGGTGCTCTGTCAGATAGACCTTCCCTTCCCACCAGACACTAAGACTTGACTTAATAAGCAAGGGGGGTAAAATATCCACTCTTTACACGTAGGGTGTCCTGAGGTACATACAAGCGTCACTCTAAGATGTGATAAAGTAATCCAATGCTGGGCTCAGCCTGCCAGTTCAGGCCTAAAGGGATTTGATTCAGTGTCAAAACCTTTGGCTCGGGAGGTCACTCTCTCCTCTTGCTTTTCTTATAACAAAGGCAGAGGGGTTGGGGCGGGGGGGAGGGTTTCCTCCTCTTCTTTTTTTTTTTTTTCTTCTTCTTTTTTTTTTTTTTTTGGTCTTGTGAATTCATCAGCTGCTGTTTGTTGAGCAGCAGGCCTTTATTCTGCCTGCTGAAACATTTTCATTAGATGGAGGCCTCTGAAGTGCGCTGGCGGCTGGGACCGCGCGAGGACAAAATCTTAGGCCTCTCCAGAAGCCGGCTGATTGAAATCAGCACTGTGTCAGGGGCTGTCATATCTCAGAAAAGACATAAAACACACGGAAACATCAATAAGCAACAAGCCTCTGACAGCTCTGAGACATTCCAGATGACAAGAAGAGAAAAGGGGTAAGGTTAGGGCTCATGGGGGATATTTAAAATGCCTAACAGCCAGCCGAAGTGTTGGCAGGCTTCAGGGAGGCCCAGAAAAGACAAGATAAAGTCTATCAGGTTATCACCTGGTTCGAGACAGATCCCTCACAGCAAGGCCACAGGGATGAGACAATGACACGACAGCTTTTTTCTTTTTTTTTTTTTACTATTATTATTATTCTTTTATTATTTATTTTTTAAATGTATCAGAGAAACAGACTGCATTTACACTGAGGTTACCCAGACAACGTTTGTGCTGGAGAAGATTAAAAAAAAAAAAAAAAAGAAAAAAAAGGAGAAGAAATGTAAAAGAGGGAGGACAAAAAGAGAATCCTGCGAGTTAAAGAATTCTGCTTCCAGCTACCATGTACAGAAATCAAAAAGGATTAACAAGTTTTTTTTTCATTTAATTTCCTGTACACCAGACGCTTTTGTTAAGAGATCAGAGATATTGCTATTTATTGAATTTTTAATATGATCTTTATTAAAAGGCAGCACACATGTTTAGTTTTCCTTTTTTTCTTTTTTTTAAACATGCATGGGTATAAAAATCAAAGCACTGGAATGAACCATGGTTGTTTGATTTTGGTCTCTTTATATTATGGCGATTCAGACTCTTATTTAAATTTTAAAATAATAAAAACCCAGCCCACATAGAAATAGCCCCTCATTCTCCTTTTAACTCACATCTATTCTGCTAAGTAAGCAATGGGCCCAGAGCAGCACTTTGACCAATCAGATAATGAATTCTGCCTTTGGAGTCAGTGTAAGACCAAGGAATGAGGTGTGTAGCTGAGTGGAAAGGGCTATGTGTAATTAAATCACCATTGTATGTGCTCATTTATTACATGCAATACCCCCAGGTTAGTCTGCAGCATGAACTGTATCACTAATGAAAGGAGTAAAAACCAAACTTATATGATCCCCTCCCACCCCACAGTTCTGGGTGCTAAGGAACTGGCCCAGTTTGGACCTGGAAGAATCAAGATTGCTGGAGCAGAACCTGTTTTACCCAGTCATTTACAAAACACATCAGACCATCTCTCCTAGTGACAGTCAACAGCAATTCCAGCCTCTTCTTCCTTGAATATTTAGCATGACATAAACATGGAGATTTCTTAAGGCTAATTCTGTGCTAAAATCTAAGCAAATATCCTGACCAAAAGAGAAATACCTTGTTTTCTATCTGCAGCTCTATAGATTTTCTTTAGAACCTTTACAACCTGCAACTATTTAAAAACCAGACTAGAGTAAGATTTCATAAAACGCCCTACTTGTTTGTTTTATGCTGCCCATATTGAATCCATGGGATTCAACATTGTTTTCCTGTGCATAAATGTTATTGTGCTGGCTTGAAGCTTGGGAACTTTCTTCTGCCAGACTTCAATTCTGTATGGCCTGTGAATTTCCTTGGTCTTTCTGACAAAACACTCTGTAATCCGAGCCAGTGAACCTCAAGAGTGAAAGTGGACATGATCTACCACCTCATGTTTAGTTGCTTTTTCAGGCAAGATTTTCACTTTCAAGAATGCCAGCTGAATTTCATAGTGCCTGTGATTCCATATATATTTGTGGACAACTGTGTTGGGAAACTTTACAACGGCAGCCTTGTGGGTTTTGTTGGTCATAACATCAAATTAGAGGGAAACTGCTGGGGCAGCCCTACTGAGCCAGAAGTGCAAAGAAAGCTCTGAGGAAGCTCCAAAACCTAACCAAAACAGACAGGCCTTTCTTCCACTTATCTACAGGTTGGTGCTGCACAGCAGAGTAAATGCAGCCTCTGCACTTCACCTTCCACAATGTGATTTGGTAGTGATTCTCCCCATGGCATTCACTTATTCTTAAATCAAATTACTCATGAAGTTTGAAATCTCTGGACAGTGTGGGTCACATATTTTAGGAGGATATACTGACTGGGATTCTCTAAACTGCCTCACACAATAAAGGAAAAGCTGAAAGACCTACTCCAGTATACAGCAAGTAGTCAGCCTTAAACAGAATCAAGGGAAGACTGAGTACTATAAAATATATTTACCTAAAACATTTCCACACAAGCACTAGGTTTATGAAAGAAAATTAGTAAGTCATCAATTCCTACTTACAGAAGACAAATTGTGATTTTCCCTTGTTTATTGGAAGGGTGTATTCTGCTGACCAGCTCAGCACAAAATTACAAGCACCAGAGGATTCAGATCACTCAGGGTCTTTTCATCAGCCTTTTAGATCAAAAGCAGTCTCACAAAAGGTGTCCTGAGCCTGAAGCGAGGACAAGTCAAGTCTCTTGACTGAATGCAGCATGTGTCAACCTGGACACCTTCTGACCTGCCAGGTTACTTCTACTTCTGGCACCAAGAATTCCAGAGAGGATACCTCATCTGTGTCTTTTCTTTTTAATGGAAAGTTGGAGCTATATCTAACATCAGAAGTAATTATTCACTGTATCAATAATTGCAAAGGGTGGTATGCAGATCACAGATGGCCTGTGGGGAGCAGCAGGCATAGACAGAATGGGCCAGGTGCTATTTGATGTTGGTAGAAGTTAGAGCCATCTTCCAGCTTGGAACAAGAGACTATTACAAGAGAGCAAAGGTGAGTTTTCATATACTCCCACTCCTCACCTGTGCTTTCTAAAAACCACCTGTATCTCAAGATCTAGTCAAAAATCTGAAGTGATACAGGCTTTTGTCTTTTTTTTTTCTCTCCTACAGACTTTGACAAGTATTTTTCCAAAGATAAATGCTTTTAACTTTCCAGAAGAAAACTAGTTTTCCTACAGTTCAAAATAAATGTCCACTTTTTCCCCAGTGTTTTGAGGAGGAACTTTTTTTCAAGTACAGTGGTCAAAACAGGATTCTCTTCTATCACTAAAGAAAAGAATACCAGGTTTATTTTTTTTCTGCCTTTGTCCTTTCTTATTCTTCTTTTGATATCATTTTTTGAAGGAATAAAAATATCAAAAGACTTTTTCCCCCTTGAAATAAAAAAAAAAAGGGTACCAGAACCCCTTACTTCTTGAAAGAAGTCCACAAGATGAACTTAAACATGGGGTTTTTGGTCCTCTGTGTGAAGACTCACGTCTGTGGAAGCTGCACTGAAAACCTGCCAAAAAACCTTCTTAAGACTGAAAAATCAGGTTCAGTGGTCACTTCCTTTTAAGTGTGTCTGGCAACCAGCACTATTTCTATGACTCAGGCAGAAAACTGATTTCTATGATTATCAGACATTTAAAACCCCCAAAAATGAGATAGGAGATACAGAGGGGCTTCTCACTGCAATAATGAAAATCTGTTCTGAGCCACTGGATTCTCAGAACCTTGAGTAGATCAACTGGAGACTGCAGCACCAGTGAGCTCTGGTTTGTTTCACATGAGGAATTTTACACAGAAGTTTTCAAAATGATGCATTAAAAACTTCAGGGAGTAACTAAAAGACTTACAAATAACAACAGTAATACATTAATAGCTCACTTGTGTCTGAGTGCATTTGAAGATGATCAAGAACTGTGCTGAAATTTTAGCTTCTCATGGGAAGCCAGACTGAACCATCAATACAGGTGCCACAAACGGGATCCATGCCAGAGTGGAATTGGCCCCATTCCTCTTGCAGTAATGAAGAAGTGATTTCATTAGACACCAACATGATTCATTAACATCAGTCAGCATGTATTAATACAAGATAATACAGTCAGAAGTGGGTTTTCTCCCTCTTCTATGCATGTGAAAGTATTGTCAGAACTGCAATGACCATCTTGGTGATCAGAGCTTGGTCTGAATACCAATACATTGCCAATCCCAGAACAGCCAGGTCAGCTTGTCAAGCCCCCTAGACTAGACAAAAAAAAAATTAAAAAATTAAAAAATCCCATAAAGTGAGGAGAGAATAAGGAATAAGATGTGAGGATCTTCCAGATAAGAAATATTACTAATTCTAGTGGAGAAGACTCTGCAGCTGCTGTAACAACACATAGACCTGTATGTGTGTGCCTCCCTCTGCAAAAAGCTTTGACCAGCACCTTGCAGACTGCTGCAATGTTGTCTTGGCTTTGACTGCAAATACAGTAGCTCTTGGAGTGCCATCACTGGTAAGGTGAGCAGGATTTACTATGCCTTAAAGTAATTACATGCAGCTTCAAATTCAATGAGTTCAGTGGCAATGAAAGTCCAACAAAGCATCCTGTTCACAGAACATGTGTGCCTGCAGTGCAACACTGCAGTCAGAACTGTGAAAATACCTTTTTAATGCGTGCTGGGAATTAATTCTCATTAAATGGGAGTGCCATCCTGCTGAATTTCCCCACACAATCTGAGCACATGCCACCAAGCACCACTTCTTGAAGAAACTTGTTAGGTCAGCCAGTGCCAAAAAAAAGCCACTCATCAAGCAGTGTGACTGTTGTAATTTGGAAGCTGTGCTCACTGTCCTCTATTTCTTGATTTAAGAGCATTATGAAACTATGCCATTTTGGTGTAGTCTTTTTATTCCCATGGTAATTTATGTCTGTGGGTAAGGATTTTATTTCATCTAAGCCATGGTGCCAGAGTTATTTTCCGAAGCTCTTGAGTTTCCCTTTGATGCCATTGAAATTAAAACCAGAGCTGCAGATAGTACCCATGCTGTTTGTCACAGAGTCAGAGGTTAGAATGCATTTGCTGCTATTTATTGTGGCTCATCGACTGCAATCATTGCTGCTGCTCTTCTCATCATTGATACAAAAATATTAATAACAGACAACAAGAGTGGCACATAACTGACTTTGTCTGGCACCATCAGCATTATAAAAAACACATTACACAAGTATCTGCAAATCTCTCCATGCTGCAGTAATCTTACTTGCCTTGGGAAAATTTTAATTAAAAAGATGAATTCCAACCTTAAATATTTTATTATTTAGACAAACAATTTGCATCTTTAGTAAGTAAACACTAAAAGATACGTCTGCATTTCCTATGCATAGATGGTGTGAAATGTTATAAAGTCTAATTTCTTTCTAAATTACATCAAAATTTTCTATCTGTGCTTAAACAACTAATCATGTAAAGCGCTAGGCTACATATTCTTAACTACAACATAAAAATTGTGTCTAATTTATCTTCCTGTCTATTTGGCCCATCCTAGGTCTGAAATGGCACTTCCTGAGAATTTGCTCAGGAAAAACACTGATAATTTTTACATTAATAGATCAATAACGACCACTCACGTGGACTCCTCTAAGAGCAGGTCTGTGACACAGCTGTGAGTGATGACAGTCACCAACAGGTAACAATGCCATGGCTTCATCACCTGCACACCTCTGGGAAGCATCTCAGCCTATCCTTGAGAGTAGAGCTGAGCACAGCTACTCCTCCACCTTGCTCCTTATGGCACAGGGGACTTTGCAGACATCTATAGGTGCAGGAGACCCTGCAGAACATTATTTTGGGATTTTAGTTTATTTTCACTCTATAATTTTAAAGCAAAAAGAAGCCCATCATGTTTCTGAGTCTGTATTGTGTGGAGCTGGTTTCTGACTAGTTGGGAATGTCCAGTCCTCAACATTTCTTGGAGCTTTCCACATGCAGGTTTTGGCAAAAAAAAAAAAAAACAACCACCAAAAAAGGATTTTTCCTGTTCTACAGGATGTCTTTGGTGCTCAAAGAGAGAGGCAGTAATGCTGTCACCCAGCAAGATCACATCTACACTTGGTGACACACCTTTAGTTGGTGGCCCCACAGACCAATAAAGGACCACAGACCAGGAAGGACCAATAAAGGACCAACAAAGGACCACAAACAGCCAGGAAGCTTCACTCTGGGACATAACTGTGAACACTTTCCAGGAAAGGAAATGTAATGCAGGGAGAGAGCACAGTCTACAATTTATGGAAGCAGCTTTTATAATCCCCATTCACAGATGCCTCCAGCATCAAGCCCCAGCCTTTTATCCCCAAAGGTAAGTCATAGCAGAGAGTTTATGAAAAAAAATGCAGACAGAAAAAAAAAAGCATACACATCACAAAATTAATAACAAATGTACATTTTACAATAATATATAATTAGCCTGTCTTAATTACCACTTCACTACCATTTAGAAAAAGGTGATGGAAGTTCAATAAAATGAGGTGCTTTTATTCAACAGTAGTCAAATTAATTTATACACTCACATTCTCTTTAATAATTCCATGATACAGTAGATTTCTTTTATCCACATTTTGGAATGCATCTATGCAATAGTTATCTCAGACTGCAAGTACTGTTGCAAAATTCTGATAAATTCTGGAACGAATATTATTAGAGGAGGAAAAGTCATTTCATTACTTGCCATGAGTCTGATTATGCATCCTACAATTCAGTTAGAAGATAGAAGTGCTCTTTCCTTTTAAAAGAGAGAAGAAAAAGGGCCATCAGACCACTATACAAGATATCCCATTTTTCTAGTAAGAATGTACTATCTGCAGCAAATCTGCTTCCAACATAATCTTTTGTTGCTCTTAATTATCTAAAACATCCAAGCCAAAAGCTTCTGCCTCCTCTCCATCACTGCAGAGGCATGAATATTTTCAATACCTCATCTATCTTTAACTCCACTAATATGCAATATCAGACCTGTCTGTTCCATCTGAGAATACTCTATCACATCCTTTGATGGCGAGTACCAGAGATGCTATTTACCTATTCTGTGTTGTCTTTACACCTAATCTTGACTGAGGTTTCAATAGCAGGATCTTGTAATAAATCTCTCTTCCTGAAGGAAAAAAACCTGCACCTACAAGCATTCAAGTGAATGACTCTTGATACCAGTCATGAACTTGGAGATGTTGCTCTGAGACATAAAAAGCTGCTTCTAAGCCTAATAATTTGCCTGTGATCAGCTTAATGAAAACTTCACTTCAGCTCAATGTACAAATATGTATTTACCATGCAGCTATCTGTGCATGATCATAGAATATTAATGCACCCAGTCAGAGGGCAGAATAAATGTTATATCTAAAAGAATTTAAATAAGTTTTTTTTCTCACAGATTTATTGGGATGCTCAGTGTTTAGTGCTTCTAAGTGAAGATTCTGGAGAGGGAAAAGTCAATTCTCTGCACTGACTGCTACCTTTTGGCTTCTCATTAGGGCTCACTACAACATAAAAACCAGGAATAGGTGCCAGCAGATCAGCTTGATTACAATAAAATTTGAATAATTTTTTTTCCAGGAACTCCTAAGTTTCACATCTTTCTGATCCATCTTAATAGTTGCTATTTTGCTGATGACTCACATATAACTCTGATTTAAATAGAGCTAAAATGGAAAATATCACCAAAAGCTTTGTATTTTTTTTTAATTTGCGTTTAGTTTCTGAACTGTTTCTGACCTATGATATTTTCATAAAAATAGACTGAGACTGATAACTATAACACACTGCACATTCCCAAGGATAAATGACAAAGAATTTCTTCATTTGGAAAATGCCTAAAACCAATCAGGCTAATTTTGCCTGTATTCTATCCAACATCATATGCCCAACCTGACAAAACCATGTCATTATACTACCACAGTTCCATTATGCTGCCAAATCTGCCACAAACACCAATATCCAACTTTTTCCGAGGTTTCTGTTAAGACTTAATGCAATATTTCCACATGCACATGTGTATGGTTACCAACTGATAAGAAACTAGTAGCATTCATTAAGTATTGCTATAAATCTCTCCACTGAAACAGCAATAATATTCCCTTCCAGCAACCACAATAAATGTAATGCTTAATCTCTCTCTGTGATATTGTATAACTCTAGCCTGCAGCTAGACTTCCACTGTAGGTGGTACTGGAGAGGATAACTCTGCAGCGACAGCACACGATGTGTTCCTCTTGTCCACTATGTGGAAGTTATGGAGTTTGAAAGATTTTTTTTTTTTTCCTTCCAGAGAAAAGTCAGGTTTTAGACAGGGATAAGAAAGAAGAGAGAATCAAAATGTTTAAAGTGGCACAATAATATTCTCAATAGGAGCGATGACTTTTTTTTAGATCCCTTTTTTCCTTGATCTGTGTCCATTAAATTTCACCTTGTCCTCATCTTTGAGGCCCTCTATAGATCTGTCTTTGCTTTACCTTTCTCCAGCACATTGAATGCTGTAACTATCAAAACAGGTTTTGTAAAATTTCACAAATGTTTTTTAAGCACATCCTGCAGTGGCTTATTTTGACTAAGAAAATAACAAAGTCAAAAATATCTTTTTTCATTGCGGTTTTGAATGCCAGATCACAGAAGTCCAGGCAGCTTCATAACAATGTCCAGCAGTTCTGGGAATGCTCATCTATAAAGAACCCCTCCCTTTTTCTTTAATGCCTGGCCATTTTCCATCAATACAGTCCCTGTTTCCCTTTGTCACCATCAGCCACCAAAGCAGGTGTTTGGTGCATCCTTGTGGGAGGTGGGACCATCCCTCGGGCAGAGACCTCCAGAGCAGATTCCAGCACCCACATCTACACTGGACATCCAAATCCCACACCAGGCTAAGCCAGATGTCCCTGCTGTTTATCCCCAAAGGAAATTCCGACTCCTGCAGCGTTCCCCTCCCAGGGTGGAAGGTGAGGAGGACAGGCAGAGAGGAGCAGCGTGGAGCATCCTTGCAGGAGCAGGGCCACCGGGTCAGGGCAGGACATGCCCTGCAGCACGGAATAAATGCTGCTCTGCAAAGAGCACAGAGCCTGGGCTGCTGTGGCTGCCAGAGTGTGTGCCAGGCAGCTCGGGAGCTGGCAGAGCCCTCCCGGGCAGGGGCTGGCACAGCCCCAGGCTCTCTGCAATGCCAGCCTGTAATCCTGCCCTGCTCCCTGCAGACTCTGGAGGCAAAGTTTCTTCCCCCCTGCTCTGCTCTTACCATAGGTGTGTGGCAGAGGGCTGGATTTGACCTAAATTTGATTTATTCATTTTTCCAATGCTTTACAGGGTACTTAAGCCCTAGGTCAGCAAAGCACTTAATCACATGCTTAACCTTAAGCACATGCTTAAGTGCTTAATCAGGGCCTTGTTGCTATATAAAGCACAAAGCTATGACTCAATTTGAAGCAACTGAGTTGAAAAAATGAGACTCCCCCCATTCTCATTTGCTTACCTTGACGTACACATATAAGCCAAATTATTCATATTAAATCTGTTCGAATATATTCCAGTCTGAAGTCTAATTTAGGAGTTTGCAACCTGAATATTGTGCCTATTAAGAGAATTACACTCCTGGATGCAGAAAGAGATGCCCTTCCACTATATAACTGTTGCCATATATTAACATTCTCCTAATTCTGATGATTTACCTAATAAAATAAAATAAAAATGTTTAAAAAGGATTATCTTTAAAGGTAAGCTCAAAGTGAGCCATTCACATGTTATATACAAAGATACTACTTATAGCAGGATGCACCCATATGCACTCTACAGCTACATATGCAGTCTCAAGATTACTATTTTAAAATGTGTACTGCATCCTTATCTAACTTGTCCAGTAGGTGCAATTATTTGTAGAATTTGTTCTACAGTTAGGCAGGAAATTTTCCTTTTGCTCAAACAGTTCAGATTTGCCTCTGCTGTGATTTTCTTCTGACTAAACATCCTCTAAAACATTTTTTTATGCTTCCTAGAATTACTGGCACTCTGACTACAATATCCTGTTGGATGGATACCATGAAAGCTGCTAGCTTTGGTAACTACATCTAAAATGTACAGAATGTCATATAAGACAGTTCACCAAGGGGAGGGAGCCTGGACTTTAAATCAACAATAATTTTCTGTGAACTGGGAATGCTTTTCAGCATATTTGGTGTTTGATATTACCTTCTTTCCTTCTATTTAACAGGAACATCATACCACACATATTTGATACCATTATTAATTAGGAATGGTTGTGGCCCAACAGCTTTAGATAGAACTGGTAAAAAACTTTTTAAATTTATTTTTATTTATAAAACAAAATGCATTTAGAAAAAGCTTCAGCCACACTATGATGCAATGGAATTCTCAACTTCCCTGATGAAATAATCAATTCAGCATGAGCACAATAAACCACTTGCAAAATATTTTCCACTACTCCATCAAAGGAGCATATTCCCAGCATCCTTTAGAAGACATGCAGTACCCTTTCCCTGTGCTACTTCTACATGACACAACTTGCTCTTCTTCCCCTGGCTTGCAAGAAAATAAGATAGTAAAATCCTAAGTAGTCACTCACACTATCAAAGTTGTCCCCTCCTGACCTCATTCCACCAGTTTAACCACTTGTTCCAGGCTGAAATTAGCCTGTTCTAAACTTTGGTAAATTCAATTCCACTGCAAAAGGATGATTACTTTGTCTCCCTAATCAAACAACATAAAACTATACAAGAAATAGGGATGAAATAGCCACATCCTGCCTGTTATAGAGAGAAAAATCACATGGTCACCATCCGGCCCAGCCCTGCATTTCTCCTTTTCAGCTTCATGCTACACCCATGAGTTGGGGCTTCCCAAAAAGAGCAATCACTCTTAACTGTCCTTGAGTCACTACATCTTAGCAGCTTTGGGACTTTTTAAGACAAACAGTTTGTTATCTGGACACAGTCAGAAGAACAGTATTCAGATGCAGCAGAACTTCATGTAAGACTGACAAGGGAACATTATCTTCTGACATGGACTGCTGCTGGGAAGTGGCTGAGGGAGCTTCTGAGGGACAGCCTTGAGGCCCCTCTTTGGGTTCTAGCCCTGAGTCAAACCCTCAGGTTTCTAGTAGGGGATGAAGCTGGAGGGCTTTTACTGTCTGCCCTGACATTTTGATACTCATATTTTCTTTTAAAACCAGCCCTAAAAATTATTCTGAGCAAACTTGCAGCAGTTTGACTCTTACCTCGCCACAGTTGGTGCTGTGGAGATACCTGTGATTCAGAATAGTGTTCAGTAAAATCATGCTCTACTCAGGGGCTGGTGAAATCAATGTTTTCTGTTACAGGATTGGTGCACGGTTTATTTCCACCCATTGTATCCTCAGCACAGCAATAGCAGGCTCTCAGTAAGGAGATGAACCCCAACCACTTATTAGTTCATGGCTGGAAGCCATCAGCTCCACATTACACAAAATCCCCGATTCATCACTGACTCTCTCCATCCTCACACCTTTCAACTCATGCATCTGAGGTAAATACAAAGTGAAGCAGTGGGAAATCATCACCAAAGTTTCTGTCCTGAATTTTAATGCATTTCTCTGCTGCCTTTTCTTTTTTTTTTTTTTTCTTTTCCAAAAAATAAAAAAGAGCTATTTTCTTGGGGAGTTTTTTCCTTCAAAGATAATAGCAGAGGCTTCAACAATATCTCTGCCAAAAAGGAAAACTCCTTGAACCTTGACTTTCTGTCCTACTACACATAATGAGACAACTACTTAAACTGCATTTAAAAAGTGCTGAGTAGATGAACTCAATGCCTAATGATGTTACTCAGCTTGTCGGCAGCTGATTGACACTAAAAGTAATAAATTAGAACAGAAAATGATTTTACAAGATCCCTGGGATGACAGACAGGCTAAGTGTAATATCCTCCATTACAGTTGTCACTAGATTTTATACAGTTCAGATCTGAACAGCCTCGGCAGGAAAGTGGAACAATTTCATGAGATAGATCTTCAGATGATATAGAGTAGCATAAATCCTCTGAAGTTAAAGAAGCTATCCTGATTTATGCAGACAGGGATCTGGCTCTATATCTTTATACACGCTTCTGCTCAAGTATTGGAATGAAATCATTTGTTTTCCCATGCAAATCTGGGCAGAGAAAAGCAGAAACCCTGTAAGAGAGGAATGCTGAGGGCTGATGTCTTGGCTGTGTTTGTTTCTATCCCTCCCCCCCCTTCTCCTTTTAAAAGGACAGAAAACAGTATTTAGAGCATGGCATCACTGATTTTGTTGGCTGCCTTCATTTCAGGGAATCCCACTATAAATCCACAGCTCTGCAGAAGCACCTTTTGAATCATTAGCATTCACTGTCAGAATCCTTTGTAACGTCTTAGGATGTGTAAAAGCAAGACAAAAGGCAAGCATGTGGATACTCCACCAAGCTCAAATAGCCATTATGCCATTATTGTTTGGGGTTAATGAAAAGAAAGAATAAAAATGTGTATCTGAGCCCTAGCTATCTGTAAAGTCTAAATGACTGGTCTGGTTTGGGGTGAGGGTTTTTTGCCTTTTTTTTTTTTTTAATAAACTTCCATTCATAAAACTTTTCTTGAGAAGAAAACATAGTCTCTTCATGTACAGTTTATTCCAAGCTCAGGGATGACTGTGGATAATTTTAATTCTGCTTCATTCAATGAGCTCTTCTAATGCAATGATTTTCTCCATGGAAGACCTTAACCACAGTGGCCATTCGCAGCTGATGAATTTTTTTTTTATAAATAATTTATTAAGCTATTGCAGACTTATACTTTTTGCACTGAAAGGAAAAAGAGGAGGGGGGAGGATTGCATCTTAAACTCTATTTACAAATTTACCTTGGCAGGCCCTCTTGCTGCCAATAGGAAGCCATGTTGCATATTTAATTTGCTCTTTTGTTACAATGGGGCTTAGGTTAGTTAATTTCAATTTTCGATTTCAAAAGCTATCAAATATGGCTCAGATGAGAAATCAATTTTTCTCAGCTGCCTCTGTTTTTGTCATGGGGAGGTTTCCCATTGGCGAGGGGACAGCCACGTGGCACAGCAAGAGATTAGTTCACTAGACCCCGTGTTTCAGCCACCTCAATTACTGGCTGCCTCTTGTAATTTAGCCTTATAACACCTAATTTCAAGATAGAACTCATATTTAATTCATGAAAGCTTCCACAAGAGTAATTGTGAAATAAATTGCCATAGAAAATATCCATTTGTGACTCGTTTTAATTTTGTATGCTAGTAGCACGCTATTTGTTCTACTTGTTTAACACTTTAGCACAAACATATTTTATATTGAACTTTATGGACTGCTAATAGGTTATTATTTTTCACTGTTTCCCCTTCACGGACACACCACTGAATGTCCCTCTCCTTCATGCAGCTCCGGGTCTGGCAACATTGAAATAGATGCACTAAAACACAGAAACTTGTAATCTCCTAATTATTGACTGGATTGTTATGATCTGTTCATAACTTTAAAAGTAGCAGATAAAATCACAAGTGATGGTTTGTAAATGGTAGTTAGATGACAAGGATCATTTAAAGGGCCAAGGAATAAATACAGTTTAATTTCTCTAATGTTTTAAACAAACCCATTCATTACACATATTGATGTTGCATGCTAACAGCAGTATATGTATTTTTAATTCTTTAACCAAAATAAATGTTTCCACTGTATACACACCATTTTGTCCTTTTCCTCCCTGTTGCTATGACAACAAGGTGGGTGAGGCCTCCTCAACTGCCAAACTCAGCTGTCATCCCTTCACCCTAAAAGCCTTATAATTGCTTTTATTTGCATACGACAATTAGGCAGGATGGCTCACAGCAAGAAAACCAACCTTTCTCTCCCCCAGTGCACACAACGCCAGCCTGTAATTTATAAAAGATACACGCCATGTGGTGGAGCACTAAAATAGAGTGATGAGTCCTTTCATCTGATTGTAAGCTATTAACAAAAGAAAACATCCCCTTTCAGGCTGTAAAAAATGCCTATCTGGTGTGAACCTGGAGAAAAAAAAAAGGGGGGGGAAATAAAAAAAAGTTTTGCCACCTCCATGCAAACCCTTCACATTCATTATCGTGTTGAACTCAAGGAAAGAGTTTGAAAGCAAGAGTTGCATTTTGGTGCTTTATGAACAATGGAGTGTCAGCAAAATTGATGATGTGGTAAAACTGGATGGGGATTTTTGTTCTTGGCTTACGTCACACCCAAAGATGCCAACGTGAGATGGTAGTTCCTTGCTGAGAAGTGCTGCAAGGAAAGCATGAGATGGGTCAGGATGTCAGCTGAAGACAGTGTAATGAGAAACTAGAAGTTCAATACTTTTAATAGTTCTGTTTGTGGGAAATAGATTGTATTGCAAAAACTACTTAAGGAAGAAGAACTTCCCATGCTTAAGGAAGAGTACCTCTGCTTATATGTCAGGCTGATGTTGGGGCCTAAATGTCTGCACAGCTTATTCATATGAAGAGTCAGTGTCCAGGTAAATGTTTTCATTTAAGCTTTTTAATAGCATGCTGCTGGTCTTAACTTTCATAATTACATAAGTACCTTTCCTCAAGCAACTCCTCTACAACAGTCTTTCATCATATCTATTCTCTTCTGGAAGCTCTTTATGAAATATTTGTCACACCTGAGCTGATTGAGTATCTCCGATCCTCAAAAATCCCAAAAAAGACCCCTGCTTTCCCTTGGCAGACTCCACATCTACAGTTTCAATGATAAAAGCACAGTGCAGCTAGATTGTTCTAAAAATAAACCAGCTAATACATTACAATGGCACTACAGCACACACATTTTTAAGTCTCTCTGAATTACCTTCCTCAGAAGGGCATCCCTGTTGAAACAGGGTGGGGGACTACACAAAGGATAAAGCAGAACAGATCCAGCCCAGGTCAAGCACAGGTGTGTCCCTGCAGCCACCTCTGTGACCTGGCATTAGTGATGAGGCTGAGTCAGGAGCACAGCTTGCAGGTATCTCCTTCAACTTTGCCCACCTCACTGCTTCAAATTCTCCTTTAGCACACAAGATTTACCCAAATTGGTTTCAATGAGCATGTGGAAGAGGAGGGCAAGTTTGGAGGAAGAGTGGAAAAGAAAACAAGGGGATGGGTGTTCAGACAAGGGACATGCAGTGCCAAGTCCTCTCCTGCCCTCCCTCCCTCATGAGCTCAGGCACATGCTCACAAACCACAGCACACAACTTCCAGAAGCACTTTCCAGCTTCTACCAAACACAGGGAGCAAGGAAAAGTCAACAGAGCACAAATTTCTCAGCACAGTGCTTGAATAAACCAGCAGTTTTGGCAGCACCCTGAACTGGCAGCAGGTTCAACTCACCCAGCCTTGCCACCGACCCACAGCTGAATCCTGACAAATCCCCAGCACAGGCTTCAGCTGCTGTGGCTGCTCATACGTGATATTGGTACTTTTTTTTGAAGTTGTGCAAAGGACATGAAGGTCAATTCAATCAGCAGAGGATTTTTTTCCCCAGTGCAATTTACTAATATTTTGTCCATTCTGGCTTTACAAGATCCAAGTAACACAATTCTCCATTAAGCAGTACATGCCTTACCCTAACTGGATTTGATCTGTTTTTCTTAATTTTCAGATTTTATATTCCTCTTCTAACTCTGTGTTTCTCTAAGCATTTACCTTACTGTTCTCAGTATTCTGTTTTTACCCCCAGTGCTTGAAAAATATCTTGGAGTATCAAGGTAGATTCTCATAAAGCGCAACATAAAATTTTAAATTTTAAGGAATTTTTCTATATGTGCCCTTTGTCATTGCTATTAAAACGCCAGTTAAACTCATACACTGATTTCAAAAAGAGAATTTTTACTTCTATGTTGAACTTTTTTTTCCCCTCATTGCATATTTAATCTCAAAACTAGGATAGTGCTGAGTTGATCCTTTTAGATGTCTAAAATCAAATTCTTCCCTGGGACAGGTGAGTGTTGAGGCTACTAGACCTTTTGGTTTCAGAACTGAAATTGGTCCCCGAGTTTCCCAAGAGAAAAAAAACTTGATTATAAAAATAAGTATCAAAGTATATAAGGAATATAATGCAGGGCTTCCCTGGGATCACAGGGAAGAATTATTTCCTTCTCCATAACAGACGCTTGCCTTTTACACAAGGAGGCTTGTTTTGAGCATAGCAAGTTTTTTCTCCATGCTCAGTAAAACATAAGAATTTAAAGACAGTAAGATTTCTTAAAATGTAAAAGCAGGACAAGATGTAAATTTTGTTTTGGGAGGCGTTGCAGTTCTAATGTCTTTGCTCTCTATTTTGGAATGCAGACACTTCTTCAAGGAAAAGCAAACCATGAACAATTAGCAAAACTTTACAAGATGGAGCTTTCTTGGGATGGTGCAAGATACACTCTGATCATTCACACGGATTTTATGCCATTATTGGCTGTTGCATTCAACAGAAACACAATCCCACAACACTAATACAGCCCTGTTCATCACATTCACATCACAAGTAGAGCCTAATATGCTTCTTTCTTAGCCCAAAACTTTTCCTACCTAGATGGTAAAGCCTGAACTTTTGCTGAAGTTACTACAGCTTTCCATCAATATAAATTAGAGAGGAATATGTTCCAAAGTGAATGCAATACATAAAATTCTGTTTGATTCTGAAGAACAGCTTTGTGCTATGGAATAATATCTCAGTTTGACACAGTTATTGAGGAGATGACTTCTAAGGTATAGGAATAAGGTATAAGGATCAATGTTACTTTGAAGATCTGCATTTTGAAACTTAATTTCTCCAATATTTTCTGAAAAATTAGGTTAACTTTGTTTTGATGGCTCCTAAAAGCAAACTCCACCAGCTGGATTTTGTACTCGCGCCAAGGTACGCATCAATATGCACAAGACAGGAGGAAAAGGAAGATAAAAGATGTGAATATCAGTAACTGATACCTGAAATTTAAACAAACTTTTAGAAAATAAAATTTGCTAATGGCCCTGCAGATAGCAAATCAACTTTTAGTAAGGGAACAAGTAAGAAGTGAATGAGTTTTACTTCCCTTATACGAGGAGGCTGAGCTGCTCCTCTGGTTCCCTTTGCCTGGATGGCAGGGACAGGTTTGCCAAGTTTTTACCTTTTTTTCTATTGAGATAAACAATAAAAAGTTTCTCATTTAGGATATTGTGAAGTAGACACAAAGCTGCTACTGAACTGAGAATGCCTTCAAATTTATATCCAAATTTATTTATCAAATATTCAAATTTATTTTGCAGGAAAAAAGACCCAGGTAAATTTATAAGAAAAAAATTGGTATTCCCACAGACAAGAGGTGGGATCAAGCTCTCACTTATGTTTTGACTATCACAACAGAAAAATGCCACTAAGTAATCTTTGATGCAGACATTATACAACAGTTCACTGTACTTTAATCCATCTCCTTCTACCTTTTTTTTTATTTCCAATAAAAGGAACAACGCACACTCGACATGAACTCTAGGATTTAAATGAAGCTCCATGCGTGCTAATATTAGAGACACATTAATAATAAATTGGGAAGCAGGCAAGTCAGAGATGATTTCTGACTCGGTTTTGTACCTCAGACACTAGAACTTGAACTGCAGAGTTTGACACTGACACTTTTTAGGGAACAAAGTCTCTCTCCTACCACCTCCTCCACCCCCCAATTCAAATCTCATCTGCGAAGTGCTGAAATGAAGCTGTCACTCAGGCCTGCTCAGGGACCTGTCAGCAAAACATTGAGCCTTTTCATTTTGATGGGTCAGCCTGCAATCCCCTTGAAAGAGAAGTCCGTGCCACTGTGGTTTTTCTTTCTGCAGGAATTCTGAATTCTAATGAAACTCCAAATCGCCCAATAAAGGCAGGGGCATGGGGAAGTAATCCAACCCAGATCGGAGTGAAATTTGTATTTTATCTTTTTATTTTCCCCAGACCATTATTCTAATAGCATTCAGAGAGCGTTGTAGGTTTTTTTCTCCCCCCACAAGTCCTTCCCCCCTGCTTTTTTTTCTTTTTTTTTTTTTTGTTCAGGGCAGGCGCAAACGGAATGATGTGTCCTTTGTCTTGATGCTACACTGAGATTAGGTAGCAGCTCTCTGAAAATGAAAGGGCATGGCTCAAATTTTCTTGGGTAAATATCCATCCACCTATTGCAGTCTGTAGCTCCACTGCTACAAATATCTCTAATGTATGACTGTGTTGAGAGAAAGAGAAAATTTCACATTAGCATTTCTTCCCCAGAAGAAACTGTCTTTCATTAAGATTGTACAAAGCTTTTTCTAGACAAGAAGGAAAACTGTACCTTTCCTTTCTGCTCAACTTTGCTTTCCAGATTAGTTGCCACCTGTGACTTTTATCAGGATAGAGAACTGAGAAAATAATTTATATAATATATTGTAGTATTCTCTTTAAAGTGCCTTTATTAACACATGTTTTATGTTTCTAAAACATGTACAAATTCAGTAGCCCAATAAAATCTGTTTATTTTAACTTTTTTTTTTTGTTAACTGGTTAAAAATCAGAATCATTAGAGGAGGAATATCATGAAGAGACTCAGAATTTATGACACAGTTAGTGCTAGTGCCTGGTGATCTTTATATATTTTTGGAGTTAAAGATAATCCCACAGGGTTTTTTTTAAACAGAGTTCTCTGTAGGGTGCACAATGATTTCAAGAACAATTAAGACAAACAGATTAAAAAGTCACATAACTCGGAAGTCAAAAAATAATCTGAGTATCACACACAAAGGCATTGTGTGAAAAATACAAACATAGTATCATTAAATAATATTTTAAGGAAATAGAAAATAAAAAGGCAGATGGAAACCTGGCTAAAAACTTGTGAAGCACAAATTAAGCAATGATGTAAAGGTATCAATTACACAATATAAGACTGCTAATGGCATAATGGTAAGTGTTCCCCAAGTCTCTTCATTGTCTGGTTAACCTGCAAGTACCCATCAGGGATGTTTCGACTGCCACAGCAGCCCTCCCACCCTATAGTTATGTTTGTGTTATTCAATCTTGCAGAATCACCATCTTCAGGCTCTCACCCTCTCTCTGCAAGACATGACCCAAACATCTCATCCTCCTCTGCTCTGCCTGTCCAAAGAGAACCCATTATAACCCCAGGTGCTGAAAACCCCAGGTATTATTATGTAGTACACAGCAAACCAATGCTCATAGGTGTGTGTGCCCAGTACACATCTCTTCCTGCTATTTTCTTGAGCATTGTGATCAGACTTGGATGCCAGAAAAAGCATAGCATGTAATTTTCCTTGGTGATGACCTTCAGAGGTTCTTTTTCCCCTCTTGATTAGCACTCACCTCCATGGGAAATCATTATAGCAGACCCCTATTTCTCTACCTGCACTGTCAGGGGCTGCTGAAGCTATACTTCCTTTACCCTGCTCTACCTCACTGCTGCACCATAGGCAGTGTGTACAATCACCCAGAGTTCTGCTGCTGCGCTACATCTGGACATCCAGAAAGCAATTTAAACAGTGATAGACACTGCTTCCTTCCTTCCTTCAGGACATTAATAGCACTTTCTCTGCTTTGTATTAAATCCCTTTCCCTCACCCTCCTGCTCAGCAGGTAAAGGGCAGAGACTTGGATAGAGCAAAGGTACATATATGTAACCAAGACAAAAGCTATTTTATTTTAAAGATGTGTGTCTAATGTGTACAGTAAACAATCTCACATGCAGTTCAGAACTGGCATATGTATGTTTATATAAACCTAATTGCTCAACCAGGTATAAATACATATGTGTATATAAAGGACAGGTACATAATCTTTTCTAAATGCTTAAATGCTTGCAAATCTCCCATTCAGTAGGTGCTGCACTTCTCAAAATGCAGGTATCACAAAGACAGCCTTTGGTGTCATCATGGCTATTTTGATGACTTTTGTGTATTTTACCTTTTCATTATGTTCAATGTCTCACAAAGCCAATGTTAGCTCTCACTTGTTGTCTAGTATGTGATGATTGCTGACTGCAAAAACTTGATAATGAAAATTCTCCTTTCAGAGCATCAGCAACAGTTTGTGTTTGCATAACAAATAACTGAAGAATCTACCTTTGAAGACTTAACACTGGCTACGATATTCAGTGTAGAAGAGGGCATTGATTTCCTGCTGCTTGGTAGTGCTCAGCCTTGAGTCTTCTAAGACAAGAAGGAAAACATATCCTGAACTCATTTGAGATCCTGATCCAATAGCAAAGACAAGCTGAAAACTGCACTTCTACAAAGACAAGCAAATATTCTGGATGCAACTGAGCTAAATGAAGTTATTTTACTCAAAAATCCACCTAATTGCCACCTTCCTTTCACTGGTCCAGGTCCAATTCATACCTTGTGTAGTTTCATCTATTTCAGCCAAATTCCCTCTGCTCCAAGCTGAATGTGTGGAGAAATCTGAACAGAGCACAGCTGCATCCTCTGGTGAGGGTGATACTCATCCTGTCTTAATGGGAGCCTGGGAATCATTTCCAGGAGGTGAAGCTGCCAATGCAGACACCCACAGTCTACATCTTCCCATATTCTTTCTGTTCCAGCTCAACAGAAGTTGTCACAGTCCAGCTTTTCCTTCAAAGCTTGCAACCAGCCAGTTCCATATGCATCATCTCTTCCTGACTCAAACAGTCAGCCTGACCTCAGTTATTAGCAATCACAGAGCTTCTGTGGAGTGTTTTACCCTGAATCAGAAGATAGCAGGTTTTGTGATCAGAAACATCAGGGTCTTGCTCTTTCCTCTGACCCCAGAAGGTATGGGATGTGGAAACGTTATGGATACAGTTTAAGGGAAGCTACCAGAAATTTTAAAATATTACCTACTTATGTATCAAAAAAATGCTTTATAAATGTAGCACCCTTTCTGTCTCACCTTTGTTAATATTAATAATAATATAACAAACTCACAAAGTTGTCCAACAACTTACAAACCAAATGCATCCAAAAAAATCCACAAGCCACTGTGTATGATGCCTAAATGTGACAAGTTACTCCCAACACAACTGCTTCCCTCACCTTTACTCACACTCAGTAACGCTTACCCTAATGAGACCCCATGGAAAAGTCAATCTCCATGTGAGACTTGAAGGATCAGAGTCCAAGTAGCAAAACATATTTAAATGGGCTAAGTTAATCTTCAGGTTAATTAATGCCATTCTAGGTTTATTCTAGCAATATTTCATTCTATTTCATCCTAGTACTACTCTATTTCCCCTAAGAACCTTAATATTTTTGGGTTATTTTTATTACAAAATTTCAGTCTGCCTGTGGCCTGGTATTAATTACTTTGATAGAGTTAAGGCTTAATTTACACCAGTGGCTACTTTTTGTGAGCATAAACACTAGAACATTTGATAAAATTAAAATTGTCATTGCCTTGTGAGCTGGTAAGATTTAACATGTAAAACAATATTGCCAAAGAGAATTAAAGCCCTTTTTTTTCTATTTCATTTAGTGAAGTGATGCCTTTATCTGTAGGTTTTTACTTATTTTTCTTTTAACTTTTAGTGTATTTTTAACTGCAACTGCAGACCCTCCTAAGTGTTAAAAACCACAAGGATAAACCCAGGAAGCACTCCAGATACATCTCCAGTAGCACAAGACCTGTTCCTCCCACCCCAATCCCCTTATAATTGGTTTTGATGTTCAATATAAGGGATAAATGAGTGCCCCTCTCCTGCTTGCTCACAGTATGCCACAAAACCCTGAAAGGGTTAATTGGCATTTTAAGAAAAGGTAATTGTAAAGCATATCTGCTGGGGTTATCCCCAGAATTGGGGGGGTGGTGCATAGGTCTCCCACCCACTGGAGCATCTCACATCTTGAAGAGCATGCTGAAGACAAAAGCACTCCTACTGCTGTTTCTTGATTTTCACTTTCAGCTCTAACTGCTAACCCCCAACGTGCTCTTTTGAGTTTACTATATCAAGCTAGTACTTACAGCAGAGTATATGTACTGTGTCTTGACTGTAAAATTATACTGACATTGTAAGCATAAATATAAATCTCTGTGTGTGTGTTTGAATCATACATAATTTACTGCTGGATTTATTCATTGCAGAGGAGCACGCTGACTGGAGTGGGTGCTCTAAGAAAAATTGGACGGTGAAACTGGCTATAGTTCTATATTTTTTAAATAAACCAAACATTTCACTGAGTAAAATATATAACCTGACATATAAAAAGAAATGTGGTTTTAAGTAAGTGAGAAGTCGAACTGAATCGGAGCAAGGTCATGGGTGGTCATTTTCTTACTATATCAAACTCTCTGCCACTTGTTTGTAGATGCTTGTAACATTTTTATCCTCTGAAAATATATATTTCATTTCCACTTTTGCCAATTGGAACTTTTTCCAGGATGGTCTTCGAATGCATTCCCGTGAGTGAAGAAAAGTCATATACACTCAAGCACAAAGGAAACACTTCCAGCTTTGGGCTGACAAATACCCAAGAGTTAACACCAATTTGGGGGTTTTATTCAAGCAATGTTTTTCTGGGTGCAGGAGTTGATTTCCATATTACTTTCTTTGGTGCTTGGCTTTGGGTATTCAGTTTACAAGAGGCAGAGTTCCTGTGTGTTTTTTTTCTAGTGTCACCCATCACACTGTAAAATAAGGAGTGGCTTCACCCCTTTAGCCTTACATTCATCAAACTCTACCATCAGCAATTCTGCCCCTCCTGCCCTGTTCCTGCTCAGATTATGCCCAAAGGGTGCAAACTATAAAAATGCTCACTGTGAGGAGGATGGCAGAATGGATCCCGTGTATTTTCCACTCATGTTTTGGATTAAATTCACCACCTTGAAGAAAACTGTCTATGAAATCCATGGAAATATTTGTATAGGCATATGGAAGTAAAGGAAGGTTGCATACCTATTCATTAGTATCTTAATTCATTTAAAATATCCCCAAAACTATTCCAGCCCTCTCTTCCAATCTCTATCCTGTATCTTCCTTCTTTCTGAAACCGTCCCACCCCTCAACAATAGCTCTAATTTAAAGAAAGCACCACAGCAGCTTCATTTTTTAAAATCAGCTGTGCTGTTGATTGCATTGTATCACATCCTGCAACAACTTTACAGTTTGACAATTTTTAGTCCTGGTGTTTTTCAGTGAGAATTTAAAGAAGCTCTACTCAGCCAACCAAGAGTTTGGTCTTCCTCGTTCCACATCATCATGTGAGCATAGAGGAAAGCATAGCTATGGCTCTAACAACTTCTACATTACATAACCAAATTAAAAAACCTCATTTGCTAAATCACTTAGAGGGCATAAGGGTTTTCCTACGTGCAGATAAGAATTACAACTGACTCTCAAATTTCCTGGCCATTGAAGTTTTTATTTGTATATACTGGGAGCAAAACACCTCTCCCAAGCAGGAAACTTGAGGAAATGCTGAGTCTGGCAACTCTTAGACAGCATAAGCATTTGTTTTGTCACATATTAAAGGCCAACAGCATTTTTCAGAATATTGACCTTTCGTTTCCTACACCAATATAATATTTCCTAGACTAATAGTTAATATTTAAGAGGAAGGTATGCCTCTATATTTTTGAGGAGCAGCTGAGGGAGCTGGGGATCTTACCCTGGAGAAAAGGAGGGTCATGGGGAACCTTCTCACTCTCTACAACTCCCTGGAGGGAGGGTGGGGGTCAGGCTTTGCTCCCACATAAAAAGTGACAGGATAAGAGGAAATGACCTCAAGCTGTGCTGGGAGAGGTTTAGATTAGATATTTGGAAAAATATCTTCACAAAAAGGGTTGTCAAGCATGGGCACAGGCTGCCCTGGGCAGTGGTGGAGTCAGAATCCCTAGAGGTGTTTAACAGAAGTGTAGACATGGCACTTCAGGCCATGGTCTGGTGGTGGGCTTGGCAGTGCTGGTTAACAATTGGACTCAATGATCTTAGAGGTCTTTTCCAGCCTAAACAAATCTATGATTCTGCAACTCTAAGCACAAATTAGCTGCATGCACCTTCAGTAGATATTTCCTCCAATATATCTCGTTAATGGGGTATTCACTCAAGAGTCCCAGTGAAATTCTTGTCATTGTTGAGCTCGTCTCTTAGATCCTTTCCTATTTGCTTTCTGCATTTTCACTTCTTCGTGAAGATGCTTAATGCAGTATAATTGAAACAATTTTATTGTCTCCAGCCATCCATTCTACTGTTTCAGTGGCAGAAAATACTGGTCAATTTGACAAGTTAATATGACTTTAGTGGTCATTTGAACTCCTTTAAGCCACTGGGTGCTAAAATTACTTGTCAGATTCCTACACCTGCAGTCTGAATGTAACTTGTCCATAAGAAAAGGAGGGGGAAATTATTTTCCGCCAAAAACCTTTCCTGAAAGTAGTAATTGCAATTTTTACTAATTGATAGGGCATTGACTCTTCCTACAGCAGTTCTGAACCACCTGAGAGCAATATTTGATACTCCTACGTGGAACTCATGATGATATCTCCAAACTACCTTCTGTTTTTCCTACTGGGCTGAATCATTAAAGACAGAGTGGGTTACACAGCCATTTCAACTCTTCCTTTGGTATAGATAATTTTTGGTAAACTAATTTAGCTACTACTTGGATGCCTATTGTTCAACATCCAGTTCATGTTTACACTTGAGTTTACTGTTCTGACCATGAAACTCCACACAGATATGTGCAGTTAATATTGGAGCAACTGCCAAAAGAAAGAAAACATTTCTTCCTCCGACCCTGCCTCTATCAGCACACCTAATTTGCTTCAGACTCAGTAGCAGTAGATACAATCAAACCAAAAGCTCAAGTTTGGAGTTTGGTTTGGGTTTTTTTAGTTTTGTTTCTATGTATATCAACAACACCAGTGATATCTTTTCATGATCCTCAAATGAATTCATACCACACAAATGAATTATCAAGTAACTATAGGAATTATATTAAGGACTTGATCCCATATCCTTGGAATTCAATGGCATTCCCAATAAAATCAGCTAGACCACACCATATTTTTACCATAGCCCTATATTTTTTAGGCTGTATGTTATCCTATAAAGATTAGACCACACGCTCTCCTAACATCAGTAATGGTTCCCATTGACTCACAGCCACGGCTACCACCGTGAGCTCCTGCCAAGAGGTCACCCTGGAAAGTTTCTGACAAATCAATGGGAGCTTTATGGGCTGGTTTTCTTCCTTTCAGGAATAAATGCAAACAGTGTCACTGCCTGGACACTTCTGCACCAGGACTAATTCATCAATGTGCTGAGAAATTCCTTTCTGGTCCATCCTATTGCAGTCATTCCCTCCAACTTCTTGCATTTCAGTTCCTTTTCTTTAAAAAACTGTTCAGTAGGAGAACACAGGTACTGGTAACCTAACACAGGTTTCTTTGTGTCATTCACACTATGGTGCAAGTCACTTTTCAAACCACATGAACTTGCTAATTTTAATGGGATACACATAATAAAGCACCCAACTTTGGAAACTTCCCACCTTAGTGTCTTTAAATGTAAACTTCAAGAACCCATTTAGTAACACTATAATCTTGTTATGGGGATAATACCTTTTTTTTTTTTTTTTAACAGTGATCAGCAGACTCTCCTAAATAACAGCAGCAATTTTTCTTTACAATGCCAACACAATTACTGCTCTGGAAAAAGGCTTGATGTCAGAAAAGGTAAGCTAGCTGCTCTTCCTAAAAACCACACATCTAAATTCTTCTGCTAGTGTGGTTTCCTACAGATTTCTGTCCTTTAGCCCTTGCTCCTCTATCTCCTCACCATACGCTCCGTTCAGGAAGCACGAGGAGATGCTGCAGCCCGCCAGCTGTTCCCAAAGCCAGCGTGGAAGGGTTGAGTCCTGCCCACCTTCCCCACAGTGGGGGCACTCCTTTGGCTTTCTCTCCTCCACAGATTTTAACCAAACTTATAAGAACTTAATTATGCCGACATTTCTGCCCTTCTGTTAAATTCAGTTGAGAAAAGCAACCGTGCTAGGAGAGGACTGACAGGTAAAGCAAATGATTAAAACCTCATTTTTGTACATCCACAGCCTAAAGGATGTCATAAAAATCTACAGAATGTCTGAAGCCCTGTGCTAGAAATACTGCGAGCTACATGATCTGAGTTAAAGCTTCATTTGTATACGGGTGTGTATTTAAAGATAATTAATATTAGCTGTGACTTTTGAGACTCGTATTAACACAGCCTCACTTTGTAGTGCCTACAGTTTTGTAAATGCAAATAATTTTTAGTTCAGTTTTGCATTTTTAATTATAAGCAGACAGCGTTTCTTTGGTATTTAACTGCCTAACCATGACTCAGGATAGGCAGACACATCCATGGCAATTAATTGTGACTAGGATTTGCAGGTGTAATGAAATCAAAGTGCCTTTTTTTCTTCTTTAAATTAACCCTCAAGCAAGTCTTGAACAGAAGTACTTGAGATGCACGGGCCCAGATTTATTTTTTAAAGCTTTGACCAAGAGATTCCTCTTGGTTGAACTAAGGTAGTGTATGTAATATTAATAGGAGCTCACACTGCTGTGAACGCTTACTGTATAGTATCGGATGGGAGGAGATATACTGTGATATTAAAAAAAAACATTATTTCGAGGTAGGCATGCCAAAAGCAGTTCTGTGGAACAGAAGGTGGCCTAATTATTAAAAGAAATGGCTTCCATCTCTGTGATGGTCTGACTGTTTGTGGATAAAATCCTACAACTGTGAAAGGCCTCATGCACTGCAAAAAAAAAAAAAAAAAAAAAGAGAGAGAGAAAGAGGGGGAAAAAAATCAAAGTGTTCAGCAGCCATACATCAGAGAGACTATACAAGAAGGGTATCGTATTTTTAGAGACCCCAGAATTCCTGAGCAAAGTAGTAGTTAGTACCAGGTCTACATCAAAAGAAAACAACATTCTGTGTCATCACTGGCCTCCTCTGTGATGTTTTGCCCTCAGCTTCATAATACTCAAAAAGTCATGGTTGAAAAAGACAGACTGTCCCTTTAAAATTAGATCATCCCTTTTATTAATATGCAGAATGAGTTGTCAATTGACCAAGCAACAAATGTACATCCTCATATCCTCATTTTCACTTCTATCTATGAATATTTTAAAACCCTAATGTGTGCTTGGCCATTTGGGTTTTAAGCAAAGACTTATCACAGTGTAAAACCCCTCATTTTTATCCCTTAGCTGAGGGCTTCTTTTTCCCTTTTCCAGGGTGTCATTAAAAATCTGATGCCAAGAGCTGGGACTTGGCAGGGTTTGCGATATAATTTGCAATCTGCAGTGTTTGCTGGCTAGCCCCCACCTGCCCCCCTCTTTTTTTTTTTCCCTTTTTTTTTTCCTTTTTTTTTTTTTAACCAGCCTGCCTGCTAGAGTCAATAGGGGGCATCCCTCATCTGTCTAAAAGAAAAATAGCAGCATACTAATTAGAATTCTATTTGCCAGAAGCCTCGGAGTTGCTGTGCTTATAGATTTCAAGCTTCTTTTGTTTGAATTAAATTGCCAACTTTTCCCCCCCCTCCTCCCTTCCCTTCTTTGCACTAGGCATGAGAGAGCGGGTGCCTTATTTGATTGAAAGAGGGGTAGGGGGATGGGGAAAAGGAAAGCCTTAGCTATGGAAATGCTGAGGAAATGTCAGGGTTGTGTTTAAAAATGCCTGGTATGCTTTTCAATGCCTGACTCCTGTCTTTCTCGCAGGGTTGTGGAGGGAAGGAAAGGGGGCCTGGCATTAAGCACAGGCACTCTGCCCCTTCTCCCTGACACTGAAATTCTGGGGGAGAGCCTGACATGCTTTTCCCCAGCTCAAAGCCAGATGGTTCAAGCTTGGATAAAACCTTGGGATGAGATCACAAAGCTTGTTCATAACAGAACACACAACATCTCTGTTTTTCTGTTAATACCTCCTTTTGTACACGTTGTGTGGGGTGAGGGAGGGGCCAGGGCATATGTCATAAATCCAAAGGAAAATGTCATATTTAACATTAATTTGTTTTCATAACCCCGTGAAAGAATTCAAGCTCGCCCCATTAAAATGTCATAATTAACCGCCGAGAAGTTTTATTACAAATAATTTTTTAATTTCGTGAACAACGAACCGAAAGGCGCAGCCCAAAGTTTTTTCACTGCCCTTAAGCATCTGAACATATACATGATTTTTTTATTATTATTATTATTTACGTGCAAAGAAGAGTTTCACAGCGTTTCACATTTATGCAACTTCCCAAGTTTAGGTGATTAAAGAATATGAAGGCTGAGCTCGGTTTGCATGGCCGGGAATTCTGCCCATGCACAATACAGCCATTGACTCCAGCCATTGACAGTCAAGTCTCATGCACTGATTCACAACCGGGGATAAGCGAATCGTGGGGACAGAATAATGCACTCGATGGTCTTCATATTCCTCATAACAACGGAATGCTCGCCAAGGAATAAGAATTCCTTTCAAATGCATTAATCAGTCAAATTTACTTGGCATTTTCATGGATTTGCTTTCTCCTTATGAATTCTTAACAGAGCTCACCTAGAGCCGTGATGGGCGCTCTCGGATGGCACTGCTGCTGTTCCTTACCCAGACAATGTTATATTCCTTACTTATGGCACAAATACTGCATTAATGCTTGCAATAAGGCATATTTAGAATTTTTGTACATATCAGCTTAAAGCTTCCTTTCATTGCTATTCATTCACCCCAATGTGATTTTGTTTCATAAACATCCACAAAACAGCAATGTTATTTTAGACAGGAGTACAAACATGGGAAAAGGAAATTAAGGCTAATTCCAAGTTGGGGTTGTTTGTCAAACAATACTTAAAATTAGCAATTTAGAATGCAAACTTCTTCTCTTACTTAAAAATCTGACCCTCAAATTTGGTTTAAAAATAATACTGAGATATGCCATCATGTTTGACATGAATACTGTTCTATTTCTTTTTCTTTTAAACTGGGAAAGCTTTAAGAATTAATCATTCTGTAGTTTTTTGACTGAATTCAGGATCATGCCTGAAATACTAGTTTTTCCTTTAAAAAAAAAAATCATATATACTTTATCATAGTATATTTGATTTTGGCTTAGAAGATGCTGAGATTATTTCTGCACATCCTTTCAAAATAAATTTCCTGAAAAAAAGCCACAGAACTAAAGTACCAGCTAACCATTGCATTTTTATGTATTCATTAAAGATAAGATCTTAAAGGAAAGAGGGAAAATATGGACATTAGTAACTCTTACATATACTCCTTGGTGCTATTATATTTTAATTAGCACAGTTTGCAGGCTGTAACCTTTCCTAGGCCTACATGATGCATGAATATTTTATTTGCATTACTATAAAGTAAAAATAATTTGATTATCATTCGTACTATTTATGATTACATGTTTCTAGACACGCACATAGTCTCTATTCATAGAGGACTTTAACATTCTTAAATAGCATAGAGTGCTGACAAGCAAAGTATTGATGTTTACAGTATCATGCAAACCCCGAAGCCAACCATGCTCACATCCCTTTGAATTACTTTTCCAATTCGAAGCCTCTAAGAACCCAGTCCTCCTTTATCTCTTCTCGTTATAAAAAGTGGCAGGAGGCAGAGTGGCAGAATGACCCACAAGATGGCACCTGTCACCAGTGGGATTTCTTCTGCCTTCTGCAGGCCAAATTTTGTTTGAACTCACTATGGCCTCTGTCATATCCTCATTTTCCCTTCCACTCTTGCCTCTCCTCCTTAATCCCCTTCGTGCAGGCTCAGGCTCTGTTTACCGAGCTTCCGAAACCTTTTTTCTGCAAGAAGCCAAAGTAAAACTTTATTGAAAGAGGGGGCTCAGGATTAAGAGGCAAAGCCCGGCGAGGAGGAAGCCGAGCGCAGCACCTGCCGCCTTCGCCTAAAGACAGTTCCTGCTATCCACCATTACCAGGCTCATTCTTATAGATGTGCATCTGAAATACATGATTACTTTAGGTCTCAAAGGTGAGGGAGCTGATTAGCTCTCTAATGAAGCCTTTTGTTATTACTTACAGACAAAGTACATCACACAGATGGAACGTACCAGAAGACCGCTTCCTTATGTCGGGCTGGACATATTTTAACTGGTAAGATCATCCAGAGCAATGAGGTGAAGCGGTTGCTATAAATACAGAATCAGTGGAATTTTTTAAAAAAAACAGATTAAAGGCAGTGACAGAAAACAACAAACAACCACCATAAGACCGCTATGCCTAAGCCCCAAAGATGAAACCGGTAATTCATCTGCTGCATGAGTCATTCTGTACTTTGTCCAAAATTACATGGGGCAACATTAACTATCTGCCTAATAATAGAGTTATAGTTGCCTATTAAAAGAGCTACAGCCAGTCCATAAAGATGATGTTGATGGACACCTCTCTTCTCTTTGACTACAGAAAGGGCCAAACTAAAATGCTCTTACAGAAACACGACACACAGAGAAAACCCCTCAAGCTGCAGGTCATTGCATCACTTCATTTCACCAACTGCAACAGAGAATTGTTTTTCCACACAAAATTACACAGCAGATCACAGGGACCTAGACAGAGCCTGGAGCAGCAAGCAGCTCCTCCTTTGGGGAATGCCACAGTGGCAATTGGTTTCCTCCTTTAATGACTTCATCACTTGGAAAGGGAAAATATCTTACAACCCCTCCTCATCATCCTCATTCCTCCTTTTATCAACTTCAAAAATTCACCTAATTACCCCAAAGCATAAACAGGGTCTGTGAGTAGCCACCAGCAAGGGCAGGAAGGGTTCACAGTTTTCCTTTTCCTAATGAAAGATGGCACAAGCCTTGAGTCTTACCTAGGGAAACATCTGAAGTCATTAAGAATATCATAGCTTCATCAAACCTAGTGAAGGAAGTCTTGTCTACATTTAGACAAGACAAATATACCTTTATACCAAATATATCTTTATACCAAGACAAAATTATTTAAAACAGTGCAGCTACACATAGACAGTTGCTAATCGCAGTGTTAAAAATCACTATTGCTATTATGAAACCTTTAAAATATTAACATTAACATGATTAAGGGTATCCTTTTGATAACTTTCTACAATTAACACAAAGAGCAAATTGCATTTCTGTAGCCCATAAGTTGCTTTTGCTACAAACACCAGAAATAATTCTCACCTCTCAACACAAACAACTAGGCCATAAATAGATGTTTTACTGAAATTCATCAAAACCTGGGTATCAATACAGTTCCCAAGATGTCACCTTCATTTCAGTGCCTCCTCCATAAGCAACTGAGGGATAATCTCAAGGAGTTTACAGAAAAACAAGGGGAAAAAAAAAAAAAAACACATCAATAGTGTCCATTTGAATTGGAGAATGTGGGCTAATAAAACTGAAGTGGGTTTAGGAACCCTGCCAATTTACCTTGAGTTTTTGGGGAGGGGGGATTTGTTTTGACCTTTTGATTTTTCATTTTGAAGTGACTTTTATTTCAGGCTTTTTCTGGTAAATTATGAAATCAAGCAAGTCCAACCCAGAATGAACCATTTTGATCAATCTGAAAGGCAGCTTTTTTTGAGACTTTTCTTCTGCCAAGAATTTGAAAATGTCACATTTCATTCCAGGATGAACAGAAGCCAGATTTCAAACTCTCCAAATCCTTTGCGAAACAAAATTTCTGTCTCTTTCACAGCTCCAAAATTAATTTTTCCCTCAAAAGCTGCAGGGTGGCTTAAGATAGTGGTCAGCAATTACAGATAACATGTGGGTGGATTTTAATAGCATTAGCGTGGTGGGGGCAAGGGTGGGATCGTGGAGTCAGAGCATCTTGAGGGAAGAGTGGAGCACCAGCACTCCCAGCTCCTGGCTCCAGTGAATCCCAAGCTCAGGCGAGCTCCAGTGCCTCTCCTCAAAGCAAGATATAGACACTGGAGCGAACGCCAGCATTTCCTAGCTCCCACTGAGTTTCTATCAATATTCTTAAACTTTAAAAAAGAAAAATACAATCTGGTGTAACAGCCCTAGAAGACTGCTGACTACTGCTACAAGAAACTCTCTACAACTGGAACCTACAGAGGGATATAAATCCAAGGGCTGACCTGTAGCTTTTCACCCAGCCAAGGAAGCTATTAAATTCTTGCTGATTTCAGTTACTCTCCAGTAATGCGCCATTTCTTGAGAAGGAAAAAGAAAAAAATCTCCCAGTGTCCCTTCAAAGGGCAATTACCTAAGGATTGTGATTTTTTCCTCAGAAATATTTAGGAAAACTTAGAAGTCATGAGGCCAGGTCTGCAGTGGCATCAAGGCATCCCACTTGTTCTCATGGCTCTGCACAGGAACATCTCACCATGCCAGAGACCTCTGGAATTATTCTGGCACAGGCAACAGCACCACTCAGGTGAAAATATTCTTATAAAAGTCATACAATCACCAAATCAGGCACGTAAAAACCATGACTGCCATTTTTTACTGACATCTGAGCAGGCCCAAACACCTTTCTTTCTCCCCAGTGGACCAACACCACCCCACCAAGGGAATGTCTCCTTCCCATCCACACCATGGGTTCTGGGGCCTTCAGAGGGCACAGAACTCCCTGCTGGGCTTTGTACAAATTGCCTGTACTTTACAGTGAAACAAGATAAATTCTTTGCATGTCAAGGACAGATATCATTCATGCTTTTTTTATCACTGTTGTTTCCCAGCTCTATTGCTTCTGCCACTTTTAACTTCCATCCTGCTCCCTGGGAGTCATATTTAAGGTCAACCAGTACACATTAGTCCTGCCCAGAGTAAAAATTTCCCCCTTACATTGAAAATGACAGGCCTGTAAAACAAAACATGAATAAAAAAAAGCCATTCATTATTTATAAAAAAGCAGAATGGCAGGGTTGTCTTTTCTTGCATTACACAAATCCAGTATGAAAACTCTAACCTGTATATTATTATAAAAGCTCTGTCGCCTGTAATATCTCTTTGTTTTTGTAATTATTTTAGGCTTTCTACTCAGGAGGAATAAAAAGAGCTTATATTTTCCCAGCACTCTGATGAAATAACTTTGAAATCACGCCTTGTAGTTTTCTTCAGTATAATTAATCTCAATATGTCACTCCCCCCACCCGCTATGATAGTCTCACTGGAGTGGGTTGTGGGGGGACAGTCAGTAGAAGGATAT
Source organism: Passer domesticus (assembly GCF_036417665.1). NCBI lineage: Eukaryota > Metazoa > Chordata > Aves > Passeriformes > Passeridae > Passer > Passer domesticus. The sequence goes on along the minus strand of NC_087487.1, from coordinate 16,019,790 downwards.
TTTGGTTTTTTGGTTTTCAGCCCAGTTAACCACTCTTTCTCCACAACTAGATCATAAAAAAAAAAAAAAAATCAAACAAAACCTGCAAGAGATAATCCCCCACCAATAAATTTATCAAGAGTGAATTTTCTGCAGGCTTGCTAAACTGTCATAAAGGGGAGGAGGTAGAGATCAAATATACTGTTGAGTAAGGAAACAGAGAGCACAAACTTTGTCCTCAGCTCGGGGACAATGATGCTCCAAGATTAACCCACCCTCTCAATTAACACCTCACATGAAAATCCCAGCAAGGTCATGGGATCTGTGCTGCAACTCGGTCAATCAGCATTGCCTGCCTCCATACAAACCAAGATCGAATGCAGAATTAACACCGGTCCCCCAAGCCCTCGCTCACAGACTCACGTCAGATTAAGCCCTTGCATGGAGGAGATATGAAAAGCATTTCTAATTAGGGTCTGAGGTTACTGGTTAAAATGCAGTCGAGCAGTCTACCAACCATTCTTCTCCCTCTTTTTTTTTTATAATTTTAATTAAACTCAGATACTATTTAATTCCTACCTGCATATATTTAGTACTACTTGAATGCAAACCTGATAAAGAATACTCCTGATCCCCACTTAGCTGCCACAAGCACTTATTAAAAGGAGGGTGACTGTCTTCAAGATCTTCCATGGGTCCCTTTGCAATAATTACTTTTTATATCAAATGAAAAGCATAATATTTTCCTGTAAATAGATTTTTTTTCCTTGTGAAACCTTGACTTCCCTAGTCTTGTGACAAAATTATAATTATAACCTCAGTGTAGTGGTTAGTTACTGTCATTCCAGTCCATGAGGAGACTTTTTTCTGTATATGCTGTGCTCTTCTTATTCCATTACTCATAGGATTCTTCAGATGTACACTTGAGGACATTTTGCAGCCCTTTACTGTCACAGAAGCACTGCTGTACAACCTGTGTTTTGAGGAATGGGAGAGAGGGGATTTAGCACCAGTTGGATCCTGTTAAATTATTTGTAATTCTAGGCCACCCCACAACATTTCTGCCATTGTGTGATTAGCAATCTAGATCTCTCCATAACAATTTTTAATATCTACCATGACCCTGGAAGCCTGAGTGCTACATCTACAGCATACTAAAGCCTTGTGTCTCCAAATTATAGCCCTGAATAATTCAGGAATTGTAACGGTAGCTCAGTACTTATTAAAGCACTGGGAAAACTTTGGGATTCTCATATCTACAGGCTCTTCATTATTATTCTGATTATAAAGATGTTTTAATATATGCTGTTGCTATTCTTACACTTCACCACAATACCATTTGTGAGGAATCCATAAGTGATTCAACTCCTGTATTAAGCAGCTACACCTCAAACTATCAAGGGATGCAGTAAAATGAAGTTTTGTTTCTTTTCTGGGAAGATGGGAATTATCTAATAATCTATACATTAAATTTTAAAATCCCAAATTATGCCTTAGACATCATAACAAAAATCTGACACCAAATTTACTTAAGCAAAACAAAATCACGTACACACAGAACAACTCAGGTTTCTCCCTGATAGACTCAATGGCACAAACAGGGACAAAAATAAGTCTAAATAGTTTAATAACATATTAAACACATTCTGTCTTCTGTGCTAATCCCAAATAAGCGGCTCTAATAAGCCTTAGTGACAAGGAGGATCTAATGAAGAGTTGAATTTTTCATAGAGGTTTTATTAGGTTCATCAGCCTCCTCCAAAGTCCAGGCCTTCAGTCATGACAGCTCTGAAATCTGGAAGAGATTATCTTCAATTTACTGAGAATAAACATCTCATTTCCACAAGGAAAATTCCATTTGATGACAAAATTTGTCTGTGTCCTAAATTTTGAAACCCTGCCACTGGACGTCATACTTGAGTAGCTCTGGGTAAACGCAAAAATTACTGAGTTGTAATAACATGAAAAAATCCATGAGGCATTTTCAGTGTGAGAGTAATATGCAGCACAGAAAGCATCCAAAATAGCATTTTGGCAAGCTTTATTAATTTTCCCAAGCTGTTGAAAAAAAACTTCATTACTTTCTGGACAGTCAGGCACCCAGACTCTTGTATTGACTGTCCTCATCTGACTGCCTCACACAGACTATGACTTGGCTAATGGTTTACCAGACGAGATATCCCACACTATTAAAAGGAGCCCTCTAAATTAATTTATAACTCAAAGCATCCTCTTCCCAAAACCCTGTGAAATATCAGATGTGTTGAGGGGGAAAGTAGCTTTAGCCTGTCTCACTAAATAAAGCCAGTAAAGTGGGTCACACCAAAAAATGAAATCCTAGTGTGATCACTGCTTATGTTGTCAGGTTTAAAACAGGTGATAAGGTTTTATTTACAACCATACTCATAATATCTGGCGTGGAGCAGATGATAAGGTTTTATTATTGCTGCTTACTTCTGAAAGAAATTACTTTCCATGTGTGTAAAGCTGTACATTAGAGAAGCCTTAGGCTGGGTAGGAAATCCGACTTTTTCCAGGAGAAGGAGGGCAGAAAATTCCACCATGTTAAAGCTGTAATGGGTGGGAGATGAAAACTGGCTGCCTGAACCCCCCTGCATGGAAAAACAGACACTGGACTTTGCTGTGTGGGTGCCTCAGTGCTCTGCAGCACAGCAAGACAGGGGTCACGTCCCCATAAATTGTGCTCAGTCAACAGAATAGCAGAATTCTGACCCAGAATCAGTGTTAGGATGGCAGCCATGCACACAAAGGCTGGAAAATACCTCTGGCATCTTTGGGTTTTCCTTCATTCCAGTTTATGAATAAGCAAATCAAAATGCCTGGTCTGTACAGCCATCAGCTGCTCCCAGGAAAGTGATGCTGTCACTCTTCCCTACCACACCTTTGAACAAGGTTTTCAGCATTGACAGGAATTGTAGAGAAGTCCCTTTTGTCCATCCAAAACAATTTCATATTTAGGAAACATTTTATAACCTGGTTTGGTGGTTGGGGGCTAGTTTGGTTTTTTTTTTTACTTTTTTAAACTATAGTTGAGTAACTTCATTACTTAATTATCTTTTAAGCTTCAGAAGGTGTGGAGGTGTTTTGGAATAAAAGTACATTAAAGGCTCGTCATGAAGTTACTAAAAAAAAAAACTGACTGGAAACTGTTTCTTTTGGTAGTGTTTAAATGCAACAGTTAAAAGAAATACTGAAAATTTTGCAAAAACACCTTTCAAAATGGAAAAAAATCTGGTCCATTCTCACAGTGAAATCATCTCCAATGATTTTCTCTTCCTGAAAGATACCACAAAATCCACTGAATGCTGCAAAGAAAGGCAACAGGAACAGACAGCACAACCAGCATCCTAGAGAACTCCTCAAAATCCTTCAGGATTAAGGATGCAGGCATCATAGTGGGATCTGTTTTAGCTCTAGAGCTTTTACTTTTAGAGTAAGTATGTCCTGATCTGAAACAGATGGAAACAGTAGCTTACTACAGGAAAATGATGACACTACTTTCAAATAATGGCTACAAACTTAAACCTGCAAAACTCTGTTAAATACAGGCAGGAGTAAATGGGCAATTAATCATGACAGAAAGAAACAAACAAAAAAACCCTCCTGACAAAAGATTTTGCAAACTTAAATGCACCATCCCTTTTAATAAGATGTGCTTTGTCACTATTATCTATCCTCAAATTACACCTGCCCCTTGCTCACACTAATTCAGTTTAGCATGCAAAAGCACTGCTTGCCCCTATGGACATTAGAAGAATTCATGTTTAGGTTACCAGAAAAGAACCTTGTAGCTAAAAGAGCAAAAAAATTTAGAACACATTGTTCTTTTCTAAAACTCATTTCTCCCATTCAGCTAACTAGTACTCTTTTCATTTAATCTACTCAGGTAAAAATAACCATTAAATATCACCTAAGTATCACTTAAATTCTATTTTGGGGATTTATGACTAGGATTAGCTTGGTGTCAGCTTTGTGTCACCTCTTAGCACAGGGCTGAATGACAGAAATTCATTTAACCACAGTTTGAATCCCATTTCTTCCATACCTCTCGATTCATGTACATTTTTCTGCCTAACATATATTGATCTCAGAAACCCAAAGCCACTTTTTAACACTTTATTAAACACAATATATACAAAGTAACATATTGAAAGTATAATAATGAGGCCATTGGTAATACAATAATGATAGTCAAAGCTCTATCAAATATGTAATAAATATTTTAATTACATACCTCATGTATCTGCTCCCCACTGTGAAAAATAACCAGGCCTAGCAATTTTCATGGACGATGACAAGATTACTATTACTAATGGTCTGAGGTACAAGTGTTTATTTTTAACATTATTAACGGTACTAATTATGATGAATACGATTATTTAGAGTCATTATGTGGTAGAAGAGTTTGATGATTCACTCAGGTGCCTAGAATTTAACATTCTCCATCTACCATCTATGGAAATTAATGACATAGCTTAACTCTGTTGTTATCGTACTCACTGCCAAGAAAATTGCTTTTAAAGAAGAAAAAAGCAGAAGATCACCCAAGTGTGCTGCCCATTTCTTTATTACCCTGCAAATGTTCGTGTTTGCAAATCAGTAAGAAAGCCTGATAATAAGATGCTTCACTCTGGAAAAAATGAGACAGTGACTTTTACAGATGAAGGGACAGGTTCCACAAGCCTTCTATACAGAAGTATTATTTTCATTATCGTAGGGCTTGGAATCAGAGCCCTTGGGCTAGGTACCAGACATCCAAAAGAGCTTATAGAGGCATGACAGACAAAGGAATATTTTTTTAAAGCCCATTTCACAGATGGAAGCTTACACCACAAAAATCCGAGGCCTAAGACCATCTAGTTTATATCACTCAGAGCATCTTCATGGCCTCTCACCTGTCAACAGGGCACGCTTTCCCTCCTGCACAGTCTGTCCTCCCCAGCATCTTCACAGCTATTTCATACATGGCTGATGGATTTGGGCAGACAAGGTGCCACACGAGCTCAAGGACACGCTGCAGCTGTGCCTGCAGCCTCACAGGTAGAAAAAAACTCATTTGGTGAGCAACCTTGGGCTTGCTGTTGGCAGAGAGTGCTGACAGAGGCACAAAGGCTGTGGCAGAGACACAACACACGTTTCCTAAACCAGAGATGCAGGCTCAGCACGAGGCCACCACCAGTTCCCTGTCACGGGAATCTGTGTCACCCACCCCGCACAGCACGGCCTCATGGGGCTCAACCAAACCCTGTCTCCATGAGGAAAACACAGAAACCATTTTGCCATTGATTTTGATGCTTAACCCTTTGCAGGCCTCAGCCAAACCTCTCCCTCAGATCCCAGGGATTGCTGAGGCTTCATCTGCCCAGTGACAATAAACAACTGGCACCTCTGCAGCACGCGGGAGAGAGAGGGCAGAACCATTAACTAGTTAAATCTGATAAATACAGACTCTCAGCAAAAGGAGGAAGAAAATGGACCATTCTCACTTTGTAATGCATTTCCATCGGTGACTGGCACGCTATTAGGATCGGGATCAAAGGGGGTGGGATGCTGGTGTCTGTGGATTTGGGCCTTTCACACTGTCTGATTGATGGAACTGAAAGGCTTCTGCTTGTAAAGCAGTCACCCCAAACAGCTGTCTCCTGCTCCTGTCCTCCTCTCCATTGCAGCATATGCAGTTCAGATTTCATTTACCAGCCCCTTTGAATAGCAGAGCTCTCACCGTGGAAGTAAAGCCTTGCCTCAGAGAGGATGACTGGCAATTTGCATGCACAGTACTGCTGAAAGCATTGTGTGGCGTTAGTTGCCAAAGGACATGCAGCAATGTGTATCTCCTATCTTCCCTACTTTTCTGGTTTCTTAAATTATCAGTGTTTTACTTCCCTTTCATGTTCAAAGCATAGCAAATTTATTTGATATATTCTGAATGCCGGAGCATGCCAATGACATCAATCAAACTACAGAACACTGGGAAAGCTGCTATAGAGTAATCAGAATTGGCCATAAGCTATAAATATCTACTGTCTCATGATTCTCTTGGCTGCTATGCAAACTTTGATCATTAGCACTGATCAAAGATCATGAGGGATAAAATGGTATTATGATATAATGCCATGTATGGTACAGCTGATACTAAGGGCTATAGATGACCTATGCTTGACTATACTGTCTTTCTCTACACACCAGAAAGATTCATTAAAATGGCAGCTCTCTTTTTGCAGTACCTTAGAGGATATGTAACAGAAAATCAGAGTGCAATCACAATTGGCATAACTATTCATCACCAGCCTGAGTGGTCTGTGTTTGTATTCCCTGCAACACAGCTCCTTATAACACTGCACAGGTGACTCTCAGACAACATCTAATTGTGCCTGAGAGGTCACCAAACACAACTAATGACTTTTTATTGTTTTATTGCATTTAGATGGATTGGTTGTTTCCTCTCTAATAGCAGGACATACCCAGCATTTCAGAGGTAGATCTTGTGTGGTAAAGTTACACAAGTTTGGCTTCACATTTTTAATCTAATCATTACTCGTATGAGTATGGTGTCTTGATAAAACATAGATTTTATTCATTCGTAATACACCCCCCCAATGCCCAAATTAAGAAATACAATATGGGGTCTCCTCCCCTGCTTGCCATCACTTTATTCTGTATTCTGAGTTAGGTATTTAAATACCTTAACCAGAACTCCAAAGCTTTCACATAAACCAAAGCAGTATCCAAACTCACAGCTGTCAAATAAAATTATATAGAATTGCTTTGCACAAAAGAAAATAAATTAATACAGCCTTACTCATTAACTTGTGAGTATTTTGACAAAAAATCCACCCAGAAAGAACTGTAACTGTTTAAGGTTCTCTTAATCATCTACTTTTTCTATGAAAATTAGAACATCTTTCCTTGAAATTTTAAAGTTAGCTTACACAGTCAGGGACAAGAATATCATATGACTCGCATGGCCACATGCATTTCAGAGCTCTTATCAATAAAATCTACATAGTTAATTTGCACAGTTCAAATTTAAAGTGCTGGATACACATGCATAGGCCAAATTACACCTCAACAACAAATCAAAGTGCATCTTTCAAATGGAAGGCTACAGTTTTCTCAGATGTGTCATTATTCAGAATGCAGATCTTATTCTGCTTTGCTAATACCACAAGTTTTCTTGAGCCTGTAGCTCAAATATTTCCAAAAAATAACAAAGATTATTAAAATTTTCCCCTCTTTAAACAGCAGCAGAAAAAAACATAGGCACAGGAGAGAGAGGTGATCTGCCCAAAGTCTTACACTGAGGCTGAAAAACCACCACTAGCATGGATCCCACCTCTCTTGAGTCCAACTCAAGTAATTTAAACATAAGATCCTTCTTCAGCTGAATTGGAGAAGGGAAATCAACCTTAAAGAATACATTCTCATTAACTGGTTCTGTGCAAACCATGTTCTCTCAGCCCCCTCAGACTTGCTTGAATTAACAGAAAAAAAATCATTCATAGAAGTTCTTTTGGTGACATATGTAAAACAGCTGATTCATATACAGGCTTCACATGCTGGGTCAGAACAAATTGTCCTCAAAAGCAACATGGTTAAATTGAGTGGAACTAGCTCCCACCAACTTCCAAGGTACATAATAGATATTATAAACTTGTCTTACTTGGCACCAATTTGACAACCTCAGTTTGAGAGAACAGAGAGTGAAAATGAGTTTTAAGCATTCAGCTACAAAGTACAACATTCATTATGTACAGTCCTTTAACAGATTGCCCAGATTGTGGACGCCTTCAGCAGACTTGGAATTTAATCTCCCTGGTGCAGTTTTAGTCACTGCATGTACTACTAATATATAGCTGCTACTACAACATAGATTACTGTTTAATCCTGAGCTTTTCTTACATTTCCATGTTGCTTAGCACATAAAGCTCTAGTCCTCAATGGATCTACAAGGTAAGAAGCCAAATTCCACTCCATGTAAATGAACCTGAGAAAAAGAGCTGAGGATCAGTACTTATCCCAAAACTGCCCAGCAGTGAGGTACCAGCCACTTTGAACCTGTCCTGGACTCTCACATGAGGTCTCACTAGCATCCATCGGGTCTGCCTTGGGGAAAATTTCTGTGTCTTCCAAAAAAGTGATTGAGAATCACGTGGCCCTCATGCCATGCAAAAGTGAATTCAGCACTAAAGATGAATCCCCACAGATATAACCCTAAATGGTTCAGGATGCCATTTCTGATCCACATCTGGTAAAGGAGGAAAAAACCCTGTCTCCTGGAAAAACATCCTATTGTGCTTTTGATTCTTAAAAGAGTTCTTTCTTTCTTTCCCCATTTTAGGACGAGGAGAGTATTTCACATGGTTTCTTCTCTCTCTGCTTATTACTGATTCTCTTATCTTGCCCAAAAAACAAAATAAGAGGAAAGTCAGAAGTGTAATTTGACTTTTTCTTAAGGTCATTCTCAAGGTCACTCTGGCAGCAGTCTGATAAAATAAACAGCATAAACCAAGGGGAAACCTGAATCACAGAGTCTGTTCCAGTACCTACCAAACTCAATGCATGTCTGCATTGGTTAAACTGGGCATTTGATCAGACTCAGGCAGGAATAGTTTGGCACTCAAAACCACTTATTTTTTTTCTAATTGCCAGTTTCCCAATCTCTCTACCATAGTCCAGTTTTGGGCTTACACTACATGCAAAGTCCCACTGTGCTGCCAGTGACAATAATCATGATGCTGCTGCAGTGCCTTGATTACACCCCTGTGCTTTTACCTACTGCACTGGCTCCTGTGCTGCAAGACACCAGCATTTCCCACTGAGCTGTTGGTGTGACTTTCTTTTAAAGTCTTTCCCACCACCACCACTGTAAGCCTAACGTTGCATTCATAAAAACAAAACAGTAGTCCTTGTGTTTGAATGGCAGATAATTCAAGTAATTTCTTTTATGTATTTCAAGTATACTTCACTTTGCAAAGTTTCAGTTTCACAACTCAGATGGTCCACAGGATGAATATATTCTTTTGAAACATACTTTTTATGCAGTCATACACTGAGACCTTGTGTGTATTGTTACACACATACACCTGCATCTACCAAAACGCAGAGAGCATTTCAAATGCACTTGTGGGAGTTTGGAGCTGAATTCTGCCACCTTGCCCTTAGTCAGAGGAAGGGATTACCCACAAGGATTCTAAAATCCCAACTTCCTTAATAAAGTTGCCATTTAAATATTTACTGGATGCGCTAATGGAGAAGAGAACCAAGTGATAACAGCTGTGATAAAAAGCTTCTTACATTTGAAGCCTGCAAAGAGAAAACCTGTGTCAACTTATTTTTCTAAGCAAAAGATCTATGGTAAACCTGGAAGTAGGCTGTAAACCTAATTACATCAGGTTTTCTCAGGCAATCGTTTTAAATTGCTTTGAAGAGAAACTCCCATCAATGCAAACATCCAGGAGTCATCTTTTAAGATTGAAAATTATCTTTTCATCTGCCAAACAGGAAAAATGATTGATTGCATTTTCACAAATTTGAGCCCTCATTTTTAAGCCAGACACAGGACTTGTGAAAACATTTCTGAGGTAAGGCACAGTTTCACTATTCTGTTTCTTTTCCAAATATATATCTGCAATGAATATGCTGACTGCTCCACTTGCCTCTTCTGTGGGCCCCACTATGGCAGTCTTTTCCAAATGCTTCTCTTCTTCTTTTCCCCAAATTAGTTCTGCATAATCTTAGAATTTTACCTCGTGTAGAGCAAATACAGAGTCATGTTTTACTAATACCTTTGCACTTCTCCATAGATTTTCCTGAAGTTAACAGCCTTCTGCCTCTCCCTTTGCTAACTAGGGATTACAAACACTACTCCAGTTATCCTCATCATTCTAAGTCCCCAAACATCCCAGAAATTATCAACAGTCACCTTTTGATCACATTACATTCTCCACATCTGCCTAAGTATTAAAACCACATTCATCACCATAAAATCATGGAATGGTTTGGGTTGAAAGGGAACAAAGTTTGTCTGATTTCACCCCTGCCATAGGGAGGGGCACCTTCCACTATCCCAGGTTGCTCCAAGCTCCATCCAACCTGCCTTTGGACATTTCCAGGGATCCAAGGGCAGCCACAGCTGCTCTGGGCACCCTCTGCCAGGGCCTCCCTACCCTCATAGGTAATAATTTCTTGATAATATCCAATCTAACCCTACCCTTTTACAGTTCAAAGCCATTCCCCCTTGTCCTGCCATTCCATGCCCTTGTCAAAAGTCCCTCCTCAGCCCTCCTGTAGCCCCTTTAGGCACTGAAAGCTGCTCTAATGATATGATAATCATGATATGTGATTTTTCCAAACCAAAAGCAGATTTTGTAATAACTCTAGCCCTTGATATGTAAGTACATTAAACCTGCCTTTCTTCTCTCCTGTCCTAATAATTAGCGTTCACATGGACTGCTTGGAATGATCTCTTGCAATCACACTCACACTGCCCACCTGTACTGAAAGTTTCAAGTACTGAGACAGCATAATTTTCTGAAAATAAAATATAATGGCCACAGCAGCGAAGAGGACATTTCATTCTTCTTCCTTAAAGAAGAAAAACCTTTGGCAGTAGAATTTTGAAAATCAACACTACAGACAGCTTTTTTCCCCATTTTTGACAGTTTGTGGCAAAGTTAAACAGCACTAATGCATTCCATTTGTTTCAGATAGATCAAAGAAAGAAAATGTATCAGCAAGCAAAGTTTTCACACACTCTCCTCCTTTTCTAGAGGGCTTTTTAATAGAAATTATTGTCATTTAGCTCATAGATTACCTTGACTGTGCAGGAGAGCAGCATTAGGTCATGCAACAGTGGTCATGCATGACCTTGGGATTTCTGAGCATGCTCCTCACACTTTTGCAGCAAGCCTCACCTGAAGTTCCTTGTCAGCACCCAAGTCACTGTTCTTCACTAAAATCTAAGATTAATAACTCATGAGAGATAATGAAGACAACTAAGCATCTGTTTGAATACTTACTGAAACCTTGGTATTTACCTAGACTACGAAACACAGCAAAATATGTTCCTACTTATCTTCTACCAGCCAATATTAGGAGTTATTGTCAGTTTGAAATATTTTACAAGCCTTTAAAACATTCACTTCAGGGCAAGGGTGCTGGCCTTACGCTGGCCAGCAAACATACTGAAAATAAGCCTTGGCAAACAGTTTTGACAGAGATATTTTGGGCTTCAAGTTTTGTTGATAATGCACAGACACAATCAGTACGACATGATATTTTTATTAAAACTAAATTGTGCATATGTTAAAGGGATTAAAAACTGGGTGATGGCTCTCAACATGTTGCTAATAGGGAATCAGTCAAAAAACAGCCATTTCTGTGAAGATGTGCCTTAGCTTGTCTTGATCTACTGCTGCATAGTGTACATATCAACAAACCAGAAGCAAATAGAACAGGGATACACTCACAAATTTTCAAAGTAGATAAGAATATGCTGGATCACCAGCTGTGACTAAAATTTGTTTGTAATGCTTGATGTATAAACAGGGAAGAAAAACTAAGGAGGGAGAACAAGCAATATATGCAGCAGTGATATTCAGTCATTAACAAATTACTTGATATGGAAAACAAAGATTGCTCCCCCTGAATTTTTTAAGACACAGTCAAAGTTTGGAAAAGCTGCTATGTTGGAAGAGATCTAAAATATCAATCTAAATAGGTTGTATACAAAACTTAGAGTTTGCAGTAGAAACATCATATATATGGTGAGCAAGACTCTTCTTTTCTCTGAAGAGACTCATGATCCTTACAGGTACATCACATGCAGCTGAATGAACATGTCTGAGACAGCAGCTGTGACAGGAGAGAGGATAAACCTTTTTCTCAATATTCTCCCACAGCTCCACCACAGCAGGGGACAAACCTCATGTTCAGATTTAGTTGCAGGCTTTGACCAAATTTTATATATATGTTGGAATAAAGAGTTCTGTCTGAAGAAGTAATGCTTTGGGTAAAATTCACTTCACTGAATTTAGCTTCCCAAAAGAGCCACTCGTGTTTGTCTTGAGAATTGTTTTAGGGGAAGCTGTTGGTCATGCCAATATAATTCCCTTCACACAAAAGCACAGTTCTGTACTGGATACCAGCAATCTATACAAAGTGATGTTATTACCAGAGTTACTATGTATGTGTTGGCAATTACATATATTTTTCTTCTTACCACTGTATAAATTTCCTTTCCCTAATAAAGTGTGCAAGGTTTCCCAAAGAGTTTAATAACCCAGACTCACTCAAGTGTAGCTGTTAAAATAAGCTAAACTGGTTTAACTTCTGAGCTGTCAGACCTAATTTCAAATGATGAGATGTGACCACTGTTTTCACGTGAATTGCTAAAATTAGGTAATTTCCAAACATATGCAATAAATACAAGGAAGAACGTCAAAGTTCAGGGCTTTTTTTGTTGTGAATTTGCTTTCTTAAATAAGTGGCCAAGAAAAAGTCATTAATTTATTAAAAATAATCTAAAATAGTTAAAACTGTTAACATACTAATAAGCCATGAAGAGTAGTGTTCCTGTATTTTAAAAAAGTTAATTTTCAAAAGGTATTTTAACTTTTTTTTAAGCTATCTGGTTCAATCATTTTTTTTCCTTCAGGCAGTAAAAGCAAATGCATATGGCATGAAAATCTGTTAAAACATAGTACTTTACACCTTTGTTTGTACCTGCTCCAAATATATTTGTCTATAAATTAACTGCACATGGTGGTTTTCACATTGGCTTATTTTATCCATGTGTTCAAGAAATTTAATACATCACTTGTGTTCCCTCTATTACAGCTCAACTCATCAGACAAAAAGAGGAGGAGTATAAACATAGCTACGTATTTTTGCATTTTTATATGCAATTTATGCCCATCAACCATATGTAAAAAAGGTGAGAAAGTAACCCTGTATTTCTTTCTGCTGTATCTCAAGAGCTGAACTCTCTACAAATACCAATGTCTGAAGCAAGTGGTGGATACCCCATCCCTGGAAGTGTCCAAGGACAAGTTGGACAGAGCTTGGAGCAACCTGGTCTGGTCAAAGGTGTCCTTGCCCATGACAGGGGATGGAAGGGGATGACCTTTAAGGTCCTTTCCAACCCTAGCCATTCTAATTCCATGATTTTACAGGCAGAAGAACATTTACTGTCAGTGGCCTGCAGGGCAGACCATCCAGTTGGATCCACACAGTAATCCCATCCCAACACCAACCATTCCTTCATGCTCTCCAGCAGCAATCAGCACTCATGTCAGCAGCTAAACTCTTACTGGGAGTTTTTCTGATGGAAATCCACAGATCCCAGGTATTTCCTACATGCTCTAAAGACACCCCAGGCCTGCCTCCTGCTCCTGTGAGCCAGGGTCCCTGTTTCAGCAAGGCTGTATCACAGAATGCCCCAGGCTCTCCGCCAACTCCCTCGGCACACGCTTCCATGCGAAGCGGGACGGATGTTTGGTACATGTGGGCTGGGTCACCTCACCCCTCTCTTAATTTTAGCACATGTGAAATTTGCCATATGGGCAGCTCTGAAGAGTGAAGCCCTTCACTTTCTTGCAAGAGTAGTAGAGCACAATCTTCTCCATTACTGTTACCTTAATGCATCTCATCCCTTGAGATAACTTTTTAGGAAAGCTGAGCTGGATCACCAAGTCTAGTTCCCAGCTCCTGCAGACAACACGTTCCTTTCCACAGGCTAATCAAGAACTTTCTACCTTGAGGGTTCACCTTCTCTGTTCCTACCATTGTTCCTATTCTCAGGTTGCTTTCAGATTCACTCTTGGAACAGTTCAAAGCTTTGTTCTCACCTCCACCCTTTATTTAGCACTGTGTTATTGCACCAATAGTATTCTTGGTGCAGGTAAGAGAATTAAGACTCTTCTTTGCATTCCCTCCTTGCAGTGGAAGCCTCAGCTTCCAGGCACAGCAAGCCCATCTTTCTTAGTGACCAGAAATCTCATTTCATATCACCTTTGCTATTAAATCAGCCTGCTTTGGATTCAGACAGAAAGTTGAGACTTGAACTCTGCACTGCCTCACCTGATGCAATGGTACACTTATTTAAAGAGGTTACATATGGAAAAGGTTAATGCCACAATCCTGCAAAAACTTGCCTAAATGCCTAATTTCAGGCGTATAAATAATTCCATTAAATTCAAATTACTCAAGCCCACTGAATTCAATGTGCCTATGCCCATGACTAAATTATAAGGCACAGGATTGTGGATGTAGAGATCGTTATCCATGACCCAATTTGGTGGGTCCTCACATAAATCAGATAAGCAAATCCCTTTTGCTCCTGTTTGCACTCTGCAGAATCCTTGCAATCCTGGATGTCTTAAAGAGATGACAACAGGGAAAAGCAGCCAAGTATCACAGGCACTATGGTGAATTTTCAACCGTGGCCTCAACCATTTTGTTTGGTCATTTTTTAAGAAAAAAAATATACTGTAAGCAAAATTAAGCACAGTTTCTTAGTGCTACTTATATGAAGAGATAGATCCGTGTTCCAAATTTTAACTAAGCACTGCCTAAAGGGTGGAAATACTGTCTTTAGGAGCTTTCTTTAATTTTCTCTTCAAAGCTTAATTACATTACAGGAAATATTTGGCTAAGGTGTGGCTATTCATCATAGTATCTCTATTACCAGCATCATCAGAGAGGTTTCTGTCAATTTTTCATTTTAACCTGGCTTTTACTTTCATAATATAATTATAACCCCTCATTTCATTTATATTATAAAGAAAAATTACATCTCTTAATTTTCTTTTACTAAAGGAAAAGCTTTTTCTCTAAAAAAACCTATGTGGTAGTATGCAACATATTTAGAGCTTACGATCAGCAATTTCTCTAAAGAGGAAGATTTCAGGAAAAAGTGACTCTAAAAGTAATTTCAGCAGCAAAGTAGATTAAATATCCACCATATTAGTCACAGAGTATTAGATGGAATTGGATTGACTGGAAAGAGGTCAAAGAGTTGCTGAAGGTTTTAGCCCACCAGAGGAGCAATAAAATTCAACCATACTTAAAATCATTAGCTTTAAACCCTTTGATATTAGATCCAAACCTCCAGCTCTCACAGAAGGAACCTCCAAGCACCATGCCAGGCCAAAAGGAAACCCTCTAAGACATCCACATTTCACGGAAACCTTTCAGTGAAGCACAGCAGTGAGAACAGAAAGAAGCTGCACACGCAGGAAAGACCGAGCCACAAGCACAGGGGAAAGGAAAATGCAGCCTTTAAGGAAAGTTGATTTATAAAATAGCAAGATATTCACTTTAACAAGTACTAGTGGGGCCCAGGGGGATTTTTTAGGTGGCAAAAACCCCACCCACCAGTTCCTGCATAGTTCCTCCACTTCAATTCCTTGCTCCCAGTCCCAGTGCTTGTTTGTCCCTTCCTTTTCTCGTGATGACAAGGCACATTCCCCCTCACAAAGGACAGGTTTGCCCAGCAAGTGTGGCACCAAAACGAGACAACCAGGGATCTGGATTGCATGACATGATAAAGGAAAGACGCCATGTGCTGACAGCAAGGCAAGGAGGAAATCTGAAAACACAGAAGTCATCTAACACAGCAACAATCCAAAAGAAAGAGAAAAAGGCAGAGGGGTAATTAAAAACCCTGAAGACAGTGATGGGTCTCAAGTTTTTGAACTGACTTCCTATTTAATAGAAAGGATGGTTTCCACCCGAGAGAAGAGAGATAAAAGAGAGATTTTGCTGTAACTAATAACCAACTGACATATTTCTGTTGGTTTTGTACATTTCTTCACTCATTTTGAAAATGACAAGTATAATTAAAGTTGTTAAATACATTGAGAGACTTGTCAGTCAACTAAAATATCAACTCTTATAAATTCTCCACAATAAGCACTGCACACAGCACAATGCAGAAGAAATTAATCTCTCACCAGAAAGATTTAGTCATTTGATGATCCTAAAAAAAAAAAATCCCAGATTTTCTATTTCCTGGGGCAAAATGAACTTTTCTTCATGTGTTTGTGGATATAAAATGCATGTGTTTAATTTAACTCCTGCAGTATAGCAAAACAAAAATTTTATTAAGAATTTTGGTGCTATTCTGAAATATTTAGGGGTTTAACTTTAATGCACAGCCTACAGGGGAGCACATTAGGGGTTTTTATTTTGCACAAGTATATTTTTTTCACAAAGGATAAAACAAAAAAGAGGATGTTCCAGAAACATGCATTTTAGTGACAAGTTTCAGTGGAAAAAACCCATGGCTGTGCCCTGCCACAAGGCTCAAACTAAATTAAACGCAACCCAGGCAATAATTAAGTTTTGTGTATATGTATATGCAGGATGATTTTAACCCACATAAAACCCCCTTACAGCTATAGCTTTGCAAACCACTCAGAAAGAAGACAAACCCTCAAAGTGTGACTTCAACACTCAGCTAATCCATGTGTGCCAACAGGTATGACATGATCCAAAAGGCTACAAGCCAGTCAGGAGAGAAGAGCCCATGGAAACACATGAACTACTCCAGAAAAAGTGCTGAAAGAAATAAACCATCCTGGAAAACGTGCTTTTTCAGTATTTGATAAGAAACAGTGCCTCAAAGCAGCCATCAA
The DNA here is from genome assembly GCF_036417665.1 of Passer domesticus. Classification (NCBI taxonomy): domain Eukaryota; kingdom Metazoa; phylum Chordata; class Aves; order Passeriformes; family Passeridae; genus Passer; species Passer domesticus. Next base: position 16,003,153 of record NC_087487.1, on the reverse strand, counting down.
GCATCAGTCTCCAGCATCTGATCACATTCTGATGGAACAGTGGATTAATTTCCTGTGAATTCACGAGCAACCTGCGCTGGAGCCCTGCTGCAGCCTCACTGCTGAGCACAACACGGACCCCACAGATGGCACAGCCCCTGCTCACCACATCTGTGGCCGTGTCCCACTGCTCTGACCCCGGGGAAATGGGAGCTGGGCACAGCTCAGGGCTCGTGGGGCTGCAGGGGGCAGCGCAGGGCCAGGAGGGCAGCAGGTCCTTCCCTCCCTCCTGGGTGTCCCCGTGGGGACAAACCCTCAGAGAGGTGGGCAAAAACAGGTCCCCAGGACAAACTAAAACCCTTCAGGAAAGCAAAACCTATGGGGACACGAAGCGTATTTAACATAATTAATGGAATTTAAAAACTCATTTGAGTTTACTGCACTAGCTGTATAAATACTGCACTTGCTGCATAAATATAATCAGAGAGAAGGAAAAAAAACCTAAACAAAAAACAAACGGCAAAAAAACCCAAACAAATAAAAAAAATAAAACAGACAAACCTAAACCAAACATCACAAGAAGATTTCACTTGGCCACTAAGACACAGGTTCAAAAGCAAAGTCTGTGTGACAGGAGAATAACTTCCATCTTGTCAAAACCTTCAGTAAGTGATTCCCCTTCCAGGCTGAATTCCTTCTGGTACAATAACTATGAGCTTACTCTAGAGACTGGAATTGATGCTGTCTAAATTAGCACAACTGGTGCTATACCTGAGTTCTCATGCTATAAATGAAGCAGCCCTGATTATAAAATAAATTTTAATTCTTGCTTGAAACCAAACTAATTTTTTTCTTTCCCTCTCCTTTTTAAAGGCTGGTTTATGCTCTGGCATTTTAGCACCCTCACTAGTTGTAGCAGAATTTTTGTTGTAGTCTTTCAAAAATGATCAGATGGGAGCCAGACCAGCCTCTCCCCTCCTGCCAGTGGAAGGTCAAGCCTCAAAGCAGCCCAGGCTTTGTTGTTGTTTAAACCTTGACAACACTGCTGGCATTGTCAGAAATAAGTGAAGGTTTATACACAGGGAATACCTGACCACTTGGAGCTGGATTGGGATCTCCTGTACAGAACAGGTTATTGATGAATAATTTGATATATTATTACAAATATGCTTTATAAAGCAGGACAGTTTCTTTTTCACTTCATGAAAGTAAACCTAGAGACATTATAATAATTTATTTTCTCTGATGGAACTTACTGCTTTAAGCCATTTTGATGAGTAGGCACCAGTGTCATAGTAGAGTAAAATGTGCACTCACAAATATTATCTGAGAATAGTCTTAAAATATCTCCAAGGATTTTATATGCTAGGTAGAATACACTATCATATCAAAGCAATTCCTGTGTTCCATAATTTAAATCAGAGCTGGAAGAATGAGGCTGGGGTGATCAATTTCTTTTCAGGGATAGTGACTGAAAGAATAGTTGACGTTTCATAGGTTTTTTAGTGCCTAAAATAGTGTGGTTTCAATCTCTGAAGGCTTATTTTTCTTTCTAAAGATGGCGTGGGGCCTGGGGGACCCACTTAAAGTTTCTTGCCATACTTGGCCAAGAAACACAAAGTGTTGGTGAAGTATAAACACAGAGCCCTTTTTCTTTGACCCATTCTGCAGTGTGATGGGATAGTGTTGTTAGTTTATGTGAGAGAAAATAGCATAGGCTTTCTGAAAAAAAAAAAAAAAGTGGAATTGGATTAAGGCCTTTGTGCAAGCCTCAATGCTGAGGGGAATTAGCAATAGTTGTAGGCACTTAAAGGAGCTCTCATGCTGAAGCTTATCCCAGATTTTACACAATAAACATTTGAATATCAACAGTGTTTTGCAACTTGCAGCACTAATGTATAAACTTCTTCCTTTTGAAACTCCCAAATCCCTCCAAACGTTCGCAATACCCTCTACATAAACATGTAGGGCCTATAGTGGAAAACACCCAGTCAGGGATGTAAGTCTGATTTTTTTATTTCTTTCTTTTTCATCCCTGGAATCTAAAATGAGATCTACTACCATTAGCTGGTTTAAGCACTTCAGAAGTTCTGTATTTTAACCAACTTTTTCCCCTCCAGCCTCACTTTCCATTTAAAAGACAAAGATGTCAATGAGACATGAGCTTGACTTAGGTATCCTAATATTACATATTTCATGCTACAATAAAAAGGCACTACAAAACCTTTGAAGTGATTCATTAAAATACTGATCTATTCCTCTTATCAGTATGTTCATAACATTTTTTTTAGCTCAGCTAACAAGCTTAAACCACGCTACAACACAAACACGTGGGACAAGGATTCAATTCCCTTCCTTTAAACTCATCTGCAGGTGAGCAGGACTCAGAACAACGAGGAAAAGCTGGACTTGCTGCTGGAGCTCTCCTAACATCCATGGAGCTGCTGTCATTGGCTTAAAGTCAAGCTTGGCGGTTAATGACAGGTTGAGAGCTTCTAACATTAGGTGTATAAATCCACACTGACTAGAGTTGGGAAAAAGGTCTGTCTTTTCAGATAGTGATCAGCCAGATTTGCAGTTGACATGGAATTCCTACTGGCTTTTTTAGATGCCACTTAATTTTGGTATCCTCTTTAAAGGATGACAGCTGATTCAGGAACAAATTACTTCCACGCTCTTGGTGTGAGCCCAAAGTAAATCTTCTCAATACAGTATTTAATTATAAAAGATTCCCCCCCCCCCACCAATTCCCTTTTTAGGTAGGTATGCATGTAATCAATTTTACATCTTTGTAGCTGTAGCTGTCCACTAAAAGATGGAACAAAGAAATAAGCCCATGGTGAAATAGCAGGGTGGGAAAAACTTGGAGATCATTTTTTGTTACAGTGTTTGTTTTGTGCTTGAAAGGACTGTGATAAGAAACTCATTGCATTAAGAAAAAATGAAGACATTACTGCCCTGTCCAGCTCTGAAGCATGTTGAGGCAGTTTGCCTATTGAATTTGATACAATGATGTATAGATGAATAAAGTTATCTCTAGTATTGAATGGGACGGTGTCAGTGGGAGGGTAAAAAGGGAGGAACTTGGAATCTGAAAAGAATACTTTTCCCCCCCTCTTTTTAAGAACTTGAAGGTCAGGGTCCAGCTGCCGTAAAAGGCTAGAGGACAAACAAAATGCTGCACAGGCCCAAATAAAGACAACTATAGACACATAGCAGAGGTTTCCTGCTTCAAGTAGCTATTATATTAACCTACACTTTAGGCAAAGAGCATTTTAGGTTTCACACTGATGAAAACATAGGATGAGCAGAAGCATCAATAAAAGTTGCACCTTTAATGAAACAGATGAAACAGGCCAGCAAAGGTAGGAAACAATTTTTTAAAAGAGGAAATTATGTTGGTTCTAGTTTTCTTGAAACTAATTATTTTGATTGAGATAAGGCAGTAAACTTGCTTTTCTCTTCTTTACATCCAGCCAGAAACAATTCTAATAGTTCTGTTGCCTGGCTCCCTGCAAGGCCTATATCATAAACAGCAAGAAATACAGAGTCTTGAAATTTGAGGTAGTATATGAAAACTATATACTTGAACTCATTGTTCATTCATCCATGCTTATAAACTGTTAATATTCTGATAAGCTGGCTTTCACATTATGGTCTGGGAAATAAGGGTAAGAATCTTCAGTGAAGCAGTCAGAAGGGTTAATATCCCTGATGAGAGGGGAAAACTGCATTAAAACATCAAGTTGAGCTGCATTTTGTCATTCATGCTCAGTGCTGCTTTTGTTGTCTTGTAATTACTCTAAATTTAAATGTCCCCCCATAAGATGAAAGAATGGCTAGTATTTTTTTTTAAGAATAAAAACTACTAGCCTGTGCTTTTCAGCAGGGGGGAGGAGGGGGCTGGATAGCTTTGACTGAGTTTGCTTGGCTTTTTTTAAAACAAAAAAGAAACAGTGGAGGCAGAATTGCCTCGTGATGTCGGGTTTTTAATGTACATAGGAATAAATTTAATAGCTTCAGATGACCATTATAAAAACCAACCCAATTCACTGAATTACTGTTTTTTCAACATTGGGAGGTTTTAATTGTTTGGGGGGTTTTGCTGCTTGTGTTTTATATCAGTGACATAGAATTCTAAAAAAAATGTTCAAATTAATTTAACTAATTGATTTAGCATATACATTTAGTAATAAAGAGATGTACTGATGCCACATAGTCAAATAAGCTCTTTCCAAGTTAACTTCTAGACCAGATATTTAATCATGTAAGTTAGCAGAAAGGCAAAGGCAGAAACCTGAAAAAGGCAGAAAAAAAAAATCTTTCATTAAAAAAAATATTTTCACCTTCTGACAAAAATGTTTTAAGAAATAAAAGCTGGAAATGAAGGTTGAAGTATAACATGAAAAGAAAAAAAGATGCAACAGTTAAGCCTTAAAACCACTGTTTCCAGGCTAATGTGTGTTGTAGATCATTAGCCGAATGCATTGTCTAATGGGCATAAATGAGAGCCTTCGTTTTGAAGTTCCTCTTTCATCTGCAGTCAAACTTTGAGTTTGATCCAATCTATAAAGATAAATCTAGGGATTAATCTGGAGGTTTAAATGGTTTAGCCAAAGGTTGGTCCAGCTTTATAATAATGACAGCTGATTTGTGTTACTTTCCACTGAGATTTCTTTTTTTTTGGATGACCCCCCTACATATTGCATCTTGCAATTAGGCTGTTGACAACTCTATTATGCTGACAGCAGAGGTAGAGCTACATGGGGAATTCTACAGCATGTTGTGCTGTAAATGTTACTCACAGATGTCTTAAGAGACTGCAGCTTGTCCCATGTGTTCCTATCTCTGCTGCAGCACATCTCGAGTTGCAGTTGTTCCAGTCAGAATTGGTGGCATGCTGAGCCTAATGCAACTCTTACCAACAACTTTCTGAGATTAGGAGCCTGTCAGGATGATGTCAATGGAGGTTTAAGAAGTGCTTTCTGAAGTTGTTCTGAGTTAATAATTAATGGGTTGATTATTTTACTCCCTTTGATAGCTCTTTTATATTTGGATGCAGCTGGCTGGAAATAACCACAAAGGGAAACCGATTTTATTTGCCATTAATTTTGACTTTACTTAGCAAATTATCCCGTGTCCCACCATCACATCTTTGCTAATCTGGCTGTGCTGTAATGTGAAGATGAAATCTTTGATTAACAAAACAGATTAATCAGTTTCTAGAGTGTTTTGGGGTAAGATGCATGCACATACATCTCCTCCCAAGTAGTTTTCCAGTACATGCTTAGAGATGTGTTAAGTGCTGAAAGCTGTCGAGCAATAATCAGAATGTTTTTGATGTAGCCTGCATCTTCCTCTTGTAGAAATAAGTGTTTTGCCAACTAAAGCAGAAGCATTTTGTCTGCACAAGGTGAAGATTTGGCAGTGCATATGGAAAATACAAATTTAAGGCTCAAACCTTGTATTTTACACCCAAAAAATCAGCTTTACAACTGAAATTAATCCAAGCTAATTTCCAATATTACTTTCTTGCTATGATAATGCTCACAGATGCTAAATACTTCCTAGATATATGTCAAGACTATGCCCTACCTTAAATAATTGCTATTTTACATTGATTTATTTTCCAGTACTTGAAATATGTGCATATGTATCCTACCTACGCATTCCAACTCTGGCACAAGAGCAAATTCACACATATATGACCTTACTTTCCTTACAAGGAAAAATGCTGGAAGATTCAGCCCTTTATGAGATCTCTGTACTGCCACAAAAATATAGTTAATTTACTTTGCAAAATAGTTTTGTCAGACTGATCTAGTCTATTAAAATTACTCCATAAAAGAAATTAGGGAAACTGAACCAGAAGGAGAAAAAAATGTCTCATTCTGGCTATTCAGAGATTTTGTCACTGCTTGAATATTTCCATCTACAAATTACAAGCAATAGATTAAACTTATATCCTTAAATGAAAAACATCATCTTTTCTATTTAGGTGAGAAAAAAATCTATGCAAGAAATGCATTCAAATGCATTTGTGCTATTTTCATATGAGAAAACTAATAGTTAAGCATATTTTGTAATTACTCACAAATTAAGAATCAAAGCAAAATGTAGTAGTTAACTAAGAGCTCTGTTTCTCTCCTGGGTGACCTACCCAGTATAAATGAAATTCTACTGAGACAGAACACTTTACTAGTCAGATAATGAACAAGCCAGTTTATTGTATTGATTTTTAGAGAACACACATCTCTAAGTGGCACGACTAAACCATATCACCAATTTTCTAGCTATTAGATATTTGCCATTCTGTGAAATAAGTTTGGAGTTCGTAACAAGCACATACTAAAAACTTTTGCAGTAAGATCAAGAAATAAAAATAGAAACTGTTGCTATCTATGAGGACACTGCAGCAGGATCCTGTAGATGCAATAAATCTACATTTTGGTCCCCAGTTTGTAATGCAGTGTGTGGATTCAGCTGTAGAAATGGGTATCACCTGTTAGCAACTCTAAAAAACTTCAATACCAGCAGAGATATGACTCCCCCCTACCACCACTGCACATCTCAAACACATTTGAGTATTTGAACGTATTTGTGAACTATGAAGGACACCCTTAAGAGTTAAGAGAAGCTTGACCATCATGTCACAGTTCTCACTGATCATCTGTAATTGAAAAGAGCTTTTACTCTCCCTGCCTTCCCAACCCCAGCTTAAAAATGGTTTTTAAAAGTTGACAGGCATCAGCAGGGAAGCTGAAAGGACAGCAAGGTTTTTAGATTTATTTTTTTAATACATCCATACCTGTTGAGACAGATTAAGTCAGGAAAAGATGCTGTTTCAGTCACCCTGAGAATTTATTATTTGAGCTGGATTTGATATTTATCAATAATATGCAAGTAGGACAAACTTGCTAAAGCGTGGTGAAGGAAGCGCAAGAGCGTTTTTTAACTTAATAACAAATAAACACTCTGCCTAGTTTTATATATAGATGTGTATTTTTATCAATAAAACACAAATACATTGAACTGCATTCAAGCATAAGTCATTATCCTCTGCATTCTCTCTCCCATTTAAAAAAGGACAAAGATAACAGGGAATTGTAAGGATTTTTGTTAACGTGCACCCTATAAAACTATCTGATTGAAACAGTATATTCTCCTGAGAAACTTTAAATCTGGTCTTCTGCAAAGCACTCAAATTTTAAGATAACTACAGATAACTGATTTTGAAAGGCAGCATTATGAAAGCAGAGCTTATAATATTTCAGTGCCTGCCACTGGACCTCACAGCAGCAATTTCTCCGTGACTTGTTACTACTTTAAAATTAAAGTTTGATATTAAGGGAACACTTTAGTGTTTAGTTTACCAGAATGTTAAATTTTAGCTCCGTGCTGTGTTTTTAAATACAGAGAAAAATGACTGAAGAAATATTTCTGAACAAATAACTCTATCAGTTCCAAATGCCTGCAGAAAAAGCACAGAGTGAGGGGGTCTATACCTGCGCTTCAGACTTCTCCAATCTAAATAACAAATATTTTGTGCAAATTTTAAGATAATCTATTTTTAAACTGCAAATAAACATTTCAGCTCACAAAGCACATAACTAAATATAGGACTTTTCTAGTGTTTTTTTTTTTCCAGGAACATAAAATATCCCCAACAGCAAAATATTTTAAATTATTTAAATAAGCTAACACCTAAAAACAGCCATGTCCCAGGTACAAATTCTGATCCTCACTTCCACATAGAAAATATTTGGTTTCTAATATGAGCAAATATCTTGACAAGTGATTTTATATTAAAAAAAAAAAAAAGACAAAGGAGCATTTCCTGCTGTGTTAGCTCTGTTTCACTGATGTGGCTAAATAGATTTTTAGCATTCACCACTTCTTAAAGGTACATATAACCAGGGTGATGACAAGATATCTGTGTCACGGCAAATTGGGAAATAATTATTCTGTTCTTTGATTTATTACATCAGTTGTAAAGTATCTAACTCGAACTGGGCACTGCAACCTCTGCACATGTGAATTCCTCTCCTGATGTTATTTGTCTCAGTCTATTCATTTTGAGTTTAATTACTCACGGGCATAAAGACGGACAAAATTCGGACCTCAACTCACCACTTTACCCCTAAATCTTCATTAGCCTCTGTCTAAAAGGCTTTACCTGTGTAGCAAAGAAAGGAGCAAATTACACAGTTGCTCCAGTGTAATTGTTTTAGATGTTTGGAGCTGGAAATAAAAGCTGTGTTAATAAGTGCACAGCTGAAAGCTTCGCTTTCTATAGCGCCCAGACGCTTGTTTGCATTTGATGAAAATTATTAATACTAACACCAAAATGGTTTGGAAACCATTTATATGGAATACATACCTACCTCTTTGCTTAAAATCAGTGATCCATTAAGGCTTTTCTTGCTTTTTTCCAAGCTGTGAGCATACTGCGTATTTAAGTGTGTGTAAGAGGGAAGGTGGGGGGTAGGTTTAGCTGAATAAAAGATTGCTTGATATCTTGAAGTCCTTTGAAGAGTTTTATAGGCTTATAAAGCTCAGTGTGAATGAATGACATTTTTCCCCCTTTACTTTTTACATATGGAAGTTTGTTAACCTGCGTTTCAATTAGGGAATAATTATTAATTACACTAATTACAGGTTTAAGGAAAACCACATACTTTGCAAAAAAAAAAAAAGTTAAGCTTAGGGCTGAAATTGTAGCTGCAGACAGTGATGCTCCAATAAAGGCTGAAGCAACACTTGTGGAGGGTTTTATATAAATGCACACATTTCTTTAACAAAACAATAAAGCACTAAAGCAACTTTTATAAGAAAAATGCACTGAGAACATATATCCAATAAATTATTTCAGACAATCCAGGGTTTTTTTCACCAAGAGTAATAACCATTTACTTTGTTTTAAAACTAAAACTCCACTGAATTTATTACAATCTGTATACAAAAAAAACACAAAGCAGTCTTATTTGCTTATTTAACTATCTACACGAAAAAAAAGTACAAATTGCAAGTTACCAAGTGCTAAAAATTATAATAATTTGTTCTGACAAAAGAAAGCACTGCCTACATTATTTAAGCTCACAATCATACAGTTACCCTGAAAAGTCAGAAAACGTAGATCGAATGCTGTAATTTTGTCCTGAGCAACTCCCTTAATTATATTTCTCCTTATAATCTTTAAATTCTAAGCAGAGGAATCCTTAAAAAAGTCTTTCTATTTTTAAATGTCCTTTTTTTTTTAATACGCTCTGTCAATTATACTTCCAAATAAACTTTTCAGAATCTTCTAACCCTGGATATCGCTTCTCCCTGGGAAAAGACACCCTCGATGTTTTAAGAAATGTACGTGAACTAGAGGCTAGTTATTTACATTTTTTGCAAATATACAAAGTAACAAAACCTGGCACTTACTAGAAATCTGTTAGATTTTAATCCAGTGTCATTTTTAACTAAGGATAAAAAGTCGCATAACCACAGATCATTATTTTTAAAGCTTAAACTGCCATTACTGCTCATTCCCATTTACATAGTTTACTGAATTTTCAGGTGACTTCAAATTATAAAATATTAAAGACATAAAAACACTGTTGCTATTAAAAAAAAATCTCTGCCCAATTTTTTTCTGGTTTTCACACCAGTTTTCCGTTGTCTCCTGCATTTAGTTAAGCAAGTGTTTTAAAGCACTGAAAACTCTTTCCATCACATTATTACACAGCAATTGAGACGCATTTGCATAATGAAAAATAATTAGGTAGATAATATCAATAAGTATGATTAAAATCATCTATTGGGGGGGGGCTTAGTGGGAAGATGTAACGAATATTTATAAATTACCATTGTAAAATTAATAATGTTAAACATTTTTTTAAATAGAATGCAAAGCAGACAGCAATTGTTTTATTTTAAACCTCTTTTTATAATGTTGTTGCATTTTCCACAATTAACTGGAAACTTAATCCATCAAAAGTACATACAATTAAATCAACTATACAGAGATGAAATTACTTTTCATATTTCTCTTCCCATGCAGAGACAGAATTCCAAAATTAAAGTAAATTAACTAGATTATTGAAATCCACTTGCAATCCTGATTTTAGACTTAAACAATATTTTAGCAAATACTTAGACAATTACTGTTTATATGGGAAACAGAAAACTGCCTGCAGTTTTAGATGAACCCAATTCCAGTAAATAACTAGAGCTGGAATCATACTTAATTACTGTAGTCAACAACATTCATTATTGAAGGCAGCATACAGCTTATATTAAAGCATACCATTATATATTTACATATTTGTTATTTGCACATTTTTCCTAATAAGATAAATTAGAAAAGATGAAAAATGTATAGGATGCTTAATATGCTGGTACTAGGAAATGCAAGTATTAATCAATTTGGCAAACTAAGATGCAAAAATCCTTTCCAACAAAACAAAAAATATTTTTAGGTCCCTACAATTTGACCAAAATCTTCCTAACCGTGCCCCTGAATTCAGCAGGGCTCAGACAAGGATCCTCAACATGCTCACAGAATTTCTTTCCTTTGATTTGAGCTACTCTCAAACTGAAGAACTACTGCAGCTCGACTTTCTGCCACAATTACTTTAATTTTCAGACAGCAGCTTCATTTTTTTTCCTTTTATAATCTATTTTAGGATTAATAATAATAATTGCTCTCGCTGCCTGAGCATCACTGACATTAAGCAGCATGAGAAGATGTGCCTGCTCCCAGGGTTAGAGTCCTACTTTTCATTGTACATTAAGGCTCTGTAGGGAGCAATCTCTGGGAGGCTGCCCTTACAGAAACACCCTTTTGAGTAATTTTGGGCACACATTGTGGCTTCTTTCCTCCTTGTCCCTCTGCAGAAATATTGGTGCCCAGAGAGCTTTCCCCAAATACACAACATCAACCTGCACAGAGAGGTCCCTTCTGGCTTTAGCCCAGGGTGCAACTCCCTCCTACTCGACAGCAGCACAGAAATAGTTGCAGCCCAAAAAAAAAAAATCCCCACAAAATGTGACAGGTCTGGACAAGCAGCTGGTGCACACATCACACCAGGGCTGTGACATGCAGTAGCTCTCAGGGCAGCAAAGCAGACTACAATAAAAGCAGACAGCTGAAAAACAGCCAGCAGCGACTTTGGGCATGGACCTGTCAAAGATTCGCTCACTGAGGCTCCTTGGTGACTCCCAGAAATGTTGTGGCTTCTATGTTGGGGGGTCTGCAAAACCTCCTGTGGGCATTAGGAAGCGTAGAGGACCCACAAGGTGTCCAATGGCACAAAGCAGTCATGTTTTCCTACAAAATGTAACTTAAATGCCAGAGGAAAGACAAAAACCAGAAAACCCCTCCAGAAAATCCCTCAAACCTCTAATTTCCACTTCAGACCCTTGAACAACTTTCAAACCCTTTTTGCATTAACACTGTTTTGTAGCAATTCCCAGAAAATTCAGGCTTTACTTCTAACATAGAAAACACTTCTAGATCCTCTAGCTATGAAATTTCCCACATCCAGTGGATCACTAAGCCCTGGGCAAAAAGCTGGAATAGCCCTAAATTCCACCTGCCTGAGCAAGGATCTGCTTCCCACCTTTGCCAAGAGCCCTGCAAAGGGACATAATTCAGAGACACTGCTCAGAGCACACCCAAAGCAAAGCAACTGTGGCCCCACTTGCTCTCAGGTTTGTGAGGTAAATTTTCCTTTCCAGCTGCCTTATACGAATTATGTAGATTTCACCACAGAAGGGGAACTGACAGTGATCAATATATCCAAATTATTGTATTAATAACACAACAATTCACAACCACTGAGGGCTGGAGAAGAAACACAACAGAAGCAGGTCACACCAAGGCTTCCTGAAGCCCTGCACTTCTCTGTGTCCAGGCATAACTCCTCTAAAACCAATGGGAATTTGCTTGAGCAAGGATGATAACCCTGAAGTTAAAATAACCATTGCTTCACTACAGACCATTTCAAGGACTAGGTCTGATTATTCTTCCTCAGCAATGGGGAAAGCTATGCTCTCACATTTCAAAATCAGGGGTGGGCTGAGAGGGCTGCCAAGTCTCCTCCAGCATCATGGCACCTCATTGTTAATAGTCTTCAGAAGCCCCTTATTTCCATTTACATGAGTTCATTAGGATTACACAGGTGACTGATGTTCTATGCTAAGTGTCTCCGTGATTGCACAAAGTGCCATATTAACAAAAATCAAAATAAAAATGGTTTGTCAAACACCACACAAAATGCTGCCGAGTGCTTCACGGGCAACTGTTTTAGCCTCCATATGCTTGCACACTATGAGTCAATCTTTAATTACATGATCATATAGAAAACTCCAGCCTCAGTGGCAGGGGCTCTGCAACATTACAAGCAACAAAACCCAAGGGAAGGAGCACACAGGGCTGCTGCTTCCCACTGCTTCCACACCGCTAACGCTTCACCAGCACCTCCCTGATCTCAATTCTTGCTATTCTTAACTTTCCACTAGAAGAAAGGGTTTGTTTCAAGACTTCAGAATGCAAAAGCAGATAAAAATTTATCTTCACATCAGCAAAGCCAAGCTATCTTTGAATTTTGAGTCAGGCCCATCCTGAATATTTTCTAGTTGGATTACTGCTGTCCTTTCCCCTTTTCTCCCAGCCACGTGAGGAACATGAAGTCTGCCTCTATAAACAGTGCCCACTTGCAGTTTGTTCTACAAACCCCCCAGTTTTCTAATAACCAAAGGCAAAATACTCAAGGAAAATGGTAATAGCAGTAGAAACCAGAAATATAAAGAGTAGATGAAAACCATGGGGTTGGGTACATGTCAAGGACATTTTTCACCTGCATTTCACAGCCCTGACAATCAGCATGTGCCAAGACAGTCCCAGACTGGAGCCAGGATCCCCAGTCCCAGGAACAGAGCAGCCCCAGGAGGCAAGAGGGTCCCAGCAGGCAGAGGAGGCACATCCCACCAGCAGCCTGTAACTACAATGCCCCAAAAACTTCATGTCAGGGATACTGGTCCTTTCCTTTCCCTCCTGTGACTTTTTAAGCCTGAAGCCTGCTGCCCTTTTCCCAAGGCAATGGTCAAAGCATGCCAGGTAAGCAATTTTATCAGGAAAACAGAGCAGAGAAGTTAAAGCAGTTTGTATATTACATTCCATACACTTTATTTATACCACTCTCTGTGTTCAATACAAACAGAGCCAGGCAAAACACCAATGCAACAGATTCATCCCTGATCCTAACACATAAGCCTAAATGCATCTTTACTCCTAGAAGCAGTCCTACCTACTTCAAAAATTTTAAAAATCAGACAAATTAGGTCATATTAAGCTTTAAACTTTGCCTCTTTTTTTTTTTTTCCTTCACATAATTTGCTCCTTGATTCCTGAGTTGGGGTCTTTGAAAATTTTGCACACTAGGCATTTGTGTGGCAGGCAGAGCGTCAGGGAGCCTCAGGTGGATTTCTGGACAAGGGAATAATATAATATGCTGGAGTCTGCTCAGTGCCCTCTCCATGCACAATAGCCCTGAGTGGCAGCGCGGGGTAAGCGGATGAAGCAGGAAGACGTGCATGATCTGATGAGCTTGGCTAAGCTGGGGGAGTCTCCTCTACTCTGCTAAATTAAAAACCTCCCTGCAATTTCAGTCCTAATCACCCCCTCTGATGCTGTAATTGATGATGGTCAGTTAACTCCTTCACTCCCGAGGCCATTTATCAGAACCCAGAGAACCGTGCATCAGCCAGCGCTTCGTGACTTAAATCCCTTCAGTTTAATGGGGGTTTCTGGAAATGTTAGGGATTTGTAAGTGATATGAAGAATATGGGAAGTTGCAGCACAAATATTTCGTGGCAGGCCTTTGGATACTTCAGATCCATAATGCCCCACTCCCAAGTGGTACAAGCTGTCTTTAAGCCTGGTTTGTGGCACTGAGACATACATTGGCTTCTCTGCCACTCTCCTCCCTGTGGCTGGCACAGGCAAGGAGCCAGCAGCATTATTACACCCTTGCACCTCCCAGCTGGCAAAATGGCCCTTTGCAGCCTTTACCAGTTGGTGCAAGCTGCTCTAACTTGTGTTGAGAAACCAAACCAGAAAAGAAAGTCCTATTTGCATTTTCAGCCTGATTCCAGACACAGCCCCTGTATGCTCCACACACAGGCTTACTGTTGGCTCCTACACAACGTGCTCCAAACTTAATAACAAAGGTGTGACTGGAGCTGTTAAAATGATCCCGGAGATAAATAATATCTTTCCATTCCACCTCCTATTTATTAACATTTTTAGGGAATTGTCTGTACAGTGCATTGTTCTCTTGCAGAATTCTTTTAAGTCTGTTTCATGCCAAGAAGGGGGGAAAAAAATCTATAAGATGTGATATATGTTTATACGCTGCTGAATAAGAGGCTTTGCAGCATTGGGAAATCTATAGCATGAATTATTCTAACTGATTTATAATAGACAGTGATGCCTTAAGGACTCTATTCTGACTATTGTGCTTTCATGACAGGGTTGATGTACTACCTGCACTGTGTTCTGTAACTAGAGCATCCAAAGCAGATGCCCATATACCTGCTTTAGAATTACTGCCTATTACTGCACTTTAGAAAAGGGCAAGCAGCTTGCCCTTGTTATATTTTTAAGGTTATAATTTTTAAGGTTGTGTCTCAAAAGACTCAGATCTCAATACAACTGATATTTAATATAATTCCAGGATCAACAACCAGTCATCGACCCTAGATTTTTAAACCTCTCCTTCTGTATTAAAAAGGCAGCAACTGCTAGAGTCTGTTCTTTTATTTCTGTTGTGTTGCTTTGCTTTCTTTTCTGCATGGGGAATAGGTTATAGAGTCTGTGTAGTGTGAACCTACTTAGTTTGCAAACCCCAGCACTGCAATTCTATGATTAGGAAACCAACTGGCTCAGGAGACACCTGGGTATCAAAAGATGAGCCAGCTCCAAGAGGCCAAGGCAGAAACCCCTCTTTGTGGCCCAAGCAGCAGCAGTTCAAAGCTGCTCTCAGAAGATTTCTAGACTACTTTACCCAGTGATTAACACCTGACAGGTGATTGATGGGAAGAAAATGGACTGAACTGATAGACCTTTCCACCCAAGGCATTCCTTGTTACCTGCCTGCAGAGAAGGACTTATTTTCTAGATACTTTGACAGATCAAAGCATTGATTCCAGACAGTCATTCCTACTCAGATCACTGATCCATCTTGTGAAGAGTGCAATATTCTCATAACACTTCATCAGTGACCAACATTAAAAAGAAAAAAAAAACAACTTCTCACTTTTCTGGATGCATGAGGACAGAGTCCTGGCTGGTTTCCAGCAGCCTTTGGTCAAGTCCAACACTAAAGTAATTGACAACATAGCAAGAGGCAAGAAAATAGTTTTATTAGAGTCCATTTTGAAGAAATAATGTCTCAGACCCCCAAAGTAACCATATCTTCCCTCTTCCAACACTGCCTGCACTGTTTGACTAATGCAGCACAATACCAAAGTTCATATTAAATGAGGACATGACAATTCAGTCTCTAACACACAACAAAACAACTGGCCCTGAAGTTCTTCCAGTACAACCAGGATCCACATGGCACTGAAAGGTGGAGTGTCTGCCAGCCAGTAAATGAATTTAATTAGGCACTGGAGTGCTGGTCTCATATGGCTGGAACTGTTGAGTGTAGGTGTGTGTGCATGTGCACTCTTGACATATTAGCAAAACTCAGCCAAACTGCAAGAGAATCCATTGATTTCTCCTGCAGCAATTAAGCCAAACAGACCACCCTGACCATGCCAATAGGACATCCACTGGACTGGACTTGTGGGGAAACTACTGTAAGGTTGAATGGGAACACACAGAAAAACACACCTGCAGGAAAACACTGGAGTTCCAATTTCTATATGACCTGGATACATAAATATACAACTCCTATACAATTTAAATTATTTCTTCACTTTGAAGCCATTAAAGACAGGAAAGAATTGAGCCTGGTAATGAAAAAAATAAATTAAAGAGCATCTAAAATATCTGAAGATTAGGGTGTCCCTTTTACAGGGCAGATTTGATAGCTTTGCTCAGAGAAAAAGCATGAAAGGAAATGCACCAAAGACATTTAGGAAGCTCTTCCATTTACTGGGTCAGATACCTAGGTGCAGCTGTGCTTCCATATCCAAATGACATGCAAACTACTACAACTGCATGCAATGTGAAAGGTAATTTAGTCACTTCTTTTAATATGTGCTTTTATATATATATTACTGACCAGCTCTCTGCACCTCTTCAGGCACTAATACCAGTACAGCCAACACCAGAACTGTTTCCTTCTGCATCTTAGGGCAAGGGAGGCAGGGGCCACAAACCAAATTAATTGGCCAGTGGGGACTTCCCTTAGAGGAGCAAGCAGACTTAGGGAACACAGGGCTGACACCTTCCTCCATTCCCCTTTTGCAGCCTGTGACAGGAGCAAATCTTTAGGTGACAGGAAGGACACACAGGCCATATGGAACACAGCACTCTGTGTTACAGCTTCCAAGGGCCAGCACACGTCCTAAAAGAACAACTGGAAGCCACCATAATCTGGTGCAGCCCACCATCACACACCTGAGGTTTCCCCCCAAGAGTTTTACAAGATGGAGCCAGCCCCACATTATCTTTGACCTCATTCCCAGGCAGCACTTGGGTAGAACACCAAATGAGGGACTCCATCTATTCTGCTGGCCTTTTCTGGCCTTCTATTCCCACTTTCTTATTTTTAACAGTTTCCTTGTAAATGAGTAAAGCATTAGAACATTAGCTTATATTGTACTGCAAAGCCTATTCCAGTAAACCTGTCAAAATTGGCATCATTAATAATAATACTTAGCACTTACATACTGCTTTACATTTTCAGAGCACCATAGACATTAACTTAATTAACAAGTGACAGTTTCACAAGTAGAAGCTCTCCTTGCAGCAGCAGCCTGTGTGCCTGAATTTCTCACAAAATCTCAAACTCTGCATTAATCCACTTGTCTTTCATCCTTCTGAACAGATTATCTTCCTTTTCATTTGCCTACTTTAGATATATACACACATGCTTTTAAAAACCAAGCTATTAAAAATATTCAGGTGGAAGAACACTGACTTAACACAAGCTAATTAGAAAATCCACATTACCCTACTTTTCAGCCTAAATTACTCAAAAATCAGAGCTCTATAAAGCACATGTCTGAACAGAATAGGGCTCTAAATTGGTGTAAAGTGTACTTAATATTGATTGCTCTGCAATTTCCAAAACTGTTCAGAATAGAGAGACATCATTAGGTTTTATTTGAATTTTTCCTTCAGGTTTAAAAAGAAAGATGGCAAAAAAATCAATACAGCTACAGAAGTAAAGTAAGTGAAACTCTGTCTCTAGCAATTTGCAGGGTGAATTCACTGGGGAGATCAGTGGTCACTTCTTAGGACCACATTTCAGAGGTAGAATTTGGAAATCAGAGCCATTACTGATTTCCAAAGCTGAAGTTTAGGCATGATTGTGTCACATCTGCCTTGTTTTCTACTTGTAGCCCAGCAAGGAAACCCAGCAGCCAAAGGACACCATTGTACCAGACAGAAGTCCCTGCTTAGCCCATTAACGAGAGGAGGTCCTTATTCACTCTGCCCTTCATCACAAAGCTTCAGTTTACAAAGGGAAAACTCAATCATCTTCCCCAAAAAAAACCTTTTCCTGAGGCCCTTATGAACACGGCAGCCCACAAGCTGTGTGAGTGGCAAATGCACTCCCTGGCAGGGTGAGCCACACAGCTCCAGGGCCACCACAGACACCACCATGGCCACAACACCAGGCCAAGCAGAAAACACAGCCCAAAGACTTGTGCAAGGGGACAAACAAACACAGAGGTTGTTGTCTCTGCCCCACCAGGGCCACCAACAACCCCGTCTCCATCAGCTGGGTGCCAGCTTTAACTCCCCACCACTGCTCACTAAAGCACCTTGCACAACCAAAAATGAGCATCTCAAGGGTAGGAGCACCCAGAGCTGCTCCTGGCTTTGAGAAAGCACTCAGCACCCCCAGCCCAGCAACAACCCCAGCACCTTCAGCCCCTCACACAACCAAGAGGAACAAAAGGTCTTTGTAGACTCTGGGTTACTCACAGGTTTGATGCATCTCTCCATGGAGGGAACCAGGCCTTGCAGGCAGGTCTGCTCTGAACTGCTCATACTCCTCCTTTTGGAGACCTCTGGGAGCAGCCCAGCCCCAACAAGCTCCTGCTGCAACCCCACAGATGTCCACACTCATGAGGGAACACCAAACCCCACCTCCAGCAGCAAAACCCTCCTGGAACTTATTTCATCTCCTTTATGGTAGGCCAGGGTGGGGTCACAGCTAAAAACCTGAATCCCCACCCACATGGCAGCTGTGGGAGCAGGAAGGGAGTGTTCCCAATGGCTGCTGGCCCCACTGGGAGGAGATGTCCACCACATCTTGATGTGGGTGCTCCCAGCTCCTGGACTCAAGAGGTCTTTGTGTTTATAGTCCAGTTCATGCCCTTGGTGGTTGCTTGAAAAAACATTTCTCTCCAAAAACACACAGATTACACGTGCCTTTTCATTTTTTACACACCCAAACCCCAGTGTAGGGTCATTTCCCCTTCCCACAAAATGCCCAGGCTGTGTCCCCATGTGATTGAAAAGCAGCTTCTCCATACAGCACAATTGCTCTGTGGAATTAGCCATGACAGGGGCGTTAATTTATAGCATGATATTCTTATTGGGAAGGTGCTGCTTTTCAGCCTCCTCTGGTGTGAAAGGTGGCACTGTCCTGCATCTGCTCCAAGTGTGACAGGCAGGAGCTCAACAGCACCAGGGAAATTGCTGTGAGCTTTTACCAGTGCTACTTCCCATTGGACAAACTCTCAGCTGATGAAAATCAGCACTGCTTCACAAAAAGTGATGAAAAGAGCAATACAGGCTGTTTCTTCAAACAAATCCATTGCTTAAAGAGTATGTTATAATAATTAAATATTTGCTACATTAATTGTTCTAGATCCAAAGGCAGGTAATGCTGTTGTTTGGCTGCAGTATGTTTATGCACAAATTTGCACGCAGGAAAACAAACTTATTCAGCTGAGGCAAGGGATTCCAAACCAACCTGAACTACCACACCAGTGCACAGTGCTAGCAATAATTCAGAATTTCTCTTCCTCTCAAACCTCAAACACTGGAGACACTCCTATCAGAGCATTAAATATCTGCTGTAAGCCTCTGTTTAGCAGGAAGATTACATCCCCCAGATTTCACAGTTCAAAAGTTTATACTGTCCTGAGCTATTTATAGACTGCTGACACTGCCTCTATTCAGTGCAGATATCCTGGGGGAAAAAAATAATAATAATAATAGTAATAATAATAATACGTTTGAGCCAGTTTCAAAAAAGTTTTCAAAGAGTTGTTTTCTGATTAACTCTCAGTTCTGCATCAGAAGCTTTTCTTTGCTGGCTTGGGGTTTGTCATTAAGTATTCTTCTGACCTTCCATTAAACTTGACACTTTGAAAAGAAAGTTAAAATTTAGAAGTGGATAATCAATACTAAAATCAACATATCCTTTGCTTCTAGTTAATCATTTACTCAGAAGGAATGGGGATGGCTTTTGGGAAAGAAAAAACAAATTAAGGAATCCACAGGTTAAAAATTATTTTTGCCAATGAGAGAGCCATCATTAATAGAATGACCACTTCATCCTGTACATCCACATATTTAGTTTCCACTTCCCATTGTACACTTTTTTTCTAGATCTTTCAGCACATAAATCCCTCAAACTTTCTCTTGATGCAGGACTGCTTTCAAAACCAAAGACAGATATTTTTATGTCATCTCCATATATCCAGTTCCAGAGAGATAAGACTCAGGCCTTGGTCTAATCCCATTTGCACAGTTCAAAATCAGAACTCATTCCACTGGAGTGGCACTGCTGAAAACCTGCCCTGCTTCTCACTTTTGGCAGTTTTGTGTGTGATGCTTTTAGCACATCTCTGAGCCAACTGATTTGAATGTGTTCTTTAATTAGAGCTCTGTTTTAAAAATCAGGTGGCACTCATGCCTGTGATGATCTCTGCCCTGCCAGTGCTCTCAGGTCAATGTCCTTCACACACAGCCTGACCCTGCCCTGATCTGGGGCTGGCAGTATCACACTGATTTGCCTTTTCATTCCTCAGTGCAAATTATCAGGCTCCTATTTTATGGCTGTACTGAAAAGGGAAGAGGTAGAGAGAGGGAAAAGTTTTGGAACCAATCAAATGCTTCCAGGGATGGTGATCCCACCTCTTCCCTGGGCAGCCTATTCCAGTGCTTAACAACGCTATCAGGGAAGAAATTTTTCCTAATATCCAACCTAAACCTCCCCTGGTGCAACTTGAGACCATTTCCTCTTGTCCTGTCAGTTCTTACTTGGGAGATGAGACCAACTCCCACCTGGCTACACCCTCCTGTCAGGATTATTGTGTGATTTCTTCTGTGCAAACCTCAAAGCACTTCTCAATATCAATACTTGCTCTGGTTACATGTAACCATCGTTCAACTTCCAAAAATATATTCAGGAGTGATATTAAATATTTCATAAAACTGTAGCAAAGAGCTGCTTGTAGACTTTGGGTGACCTGCTGCTTATTCTGAGGTGAGAGGAAGTGCTTCAAGGATGTATTAATTTCAAATAATTTTAAAGAAGTCTTGTGTTTGTTGGATATCTGCTTTGCCCAGATGAAAATCAAGGCCAGGATGGCTCAGTCATTATACTGGAACTTGAATTCACCATCCTCCCTGCACACAACTCACACAGCATGATTCAAGGTTAAGCATAGAATATCAAAAGACTCAGAGCATGGACAATTTTAATGGTAAAGGAACCTTGACTTTTACTGATTATATTAGTTCAACTAAAATTGACCTTCAATATATGAAGATTTCATTTTCACAAATACATGGTATGACTGGTGCCTTTTATTAGGCTTACAAAAAATTAATCAGAACTGAAGCTTTCAAGGCCACAATCTCTTTTTTCAGTTCAAGTTACAGATAACTCAAGGAGAGACATAGTTATGAGATCTTAAAAGCTAAACTGGTCTTTTCTGTTTGTTTGTTTCGTAATAAAAGGCAATAGCATTGCTATTTATCAGGTCCTGCAAGCCATCATTGCTGCTAAATAACAACAGGCCACTTCCCAGCATTATCTCCAGAGTTGTTGCTTGTGCATATTTATCCAGTTAATGGGATGGATTTATTACAAGTGTTGGATAATTTGGACCCAGCCTACACTGATGTATTTTATGGCATGTGGTCAACCCAGCTATTACGGCCTGGGTCTGCAACTGCTCTGTAAACTGGAGCATGCAGTCATTAAAATGAATGAGCACAAGTGTTTGCTATGCTGGTTTTAATTATATGTTTATCTCTTTTCTCTTTTAAACTTGCATTTTATTTATACCACATGTGGTCACATATGGGCTGTAGATGTCATCTTAGGGGGTTTAGGAAAACCATAGGCAAGCAGCTTCCCTTCGTTAGGAGGGTTTTACTCACCTCCTTAACAGCAATTACAGGGCTATATATCTTAATTTAGATACATATTCCTGATTTTTAGTGAAGTCCAGTATCCAGAGATGAGGGGAAAAGAGCAAATATTCATCATGTGGAACATTATTTTTGAGAGGGAATGTTTTAATGCTTATAGAATCATAGAATTCTTTGGGTTGGAAAGACCTCTAAGATCATCAAGTTCATTATCACAGGTTAAACACAGGTTGATTATAGAAGTTTACATTATGACTTGCACTTTTGGTGAAGAAGTTTCCTTAGTAACCTCTATAAAACGAAAATCCTGGAGAAAGAAACTCATCAAACTACTAGTATAACATATAATAGTAAAAAAATGTAGTTTAAGGCACAAATAAATTGTGCTTTCATGGCTCAGAATTGTTTTCTGGAAGTTATGCCATGTAGACAAATATAATTTCCTTTTACATTAATGAAAATTAGTGTGAAAATATATTACAGGTGTTGGAGGACATCTCTGATGGCACAATTCCACCAAAGGAATGCACTGAAAACACACAGATTCCATATTATGGTCCAATCCAGGGGAATGGACCTGCTCTGCAGGGCACTGACATCCTGTTAGGTCTGTGATTCATATAATGAAAATCTTTTGACTTACTAGCTGGCTTATGGGTTTACTCTTCATGTGATTTTATTGGTGGAAATGGGCCAGGAAAACCAAAAGGGGATGGAAAGCTCACTTTCAGAGAGTTGTACAGCCTGAAAATTTGCTTCCTAAGAATGTTAATGTCAGAACACACAGTCATCTAAGCTCTTGTAAAAATCAAAGACATTTAGACCTGTCCTGCTTTGGACAATTAGGAGTCGAAGAGAGTAATGTCCAGACCTGTGAAAATTAGCAAACAATTTACTTTCTTCATTGGGTGAGCTATCTATTCCCAACATTGGCTCAAGGCCTACATCTTTCACATGACAGAATGTGAACAATTTATGCATTTAGCTAAATCTGCTTAACCTGGGTCAAACTACACCCATGTTGGAGCTCTGCCATCATAAGCAAAAAAGAATTATAGATCTGATGGTACATGTTCTGATGAAGGAGGAACAGTGACACTGGGCTGATCAACAGTTTAACTATGACACAAGGGGTTCCCTCTGAGGACAGGATCAAGTCTATTGAAACGATCAATTTAAGTTTTAAATTATACTTTTAATTATTTAAAATAGAACATTAGCAGAGCTAGGAAAAAAAAAAAATCCCTTTGTGTCGAGCAGTAATTACATCTGACTTTTCCACCAAAAACTTTAAGTGCTGTAGAACTGCATTAAAACTGCTTAAATGTAGAAGGTTCTTTCTTTTTCATGGTTCAAACTGTGCACTGAACTAGATAGCTTTGTTAGCAGGGCACACGGCTCCTCGTTCCTGGAACCCTGCTTGAACCCTTTTCTTAAATGAATGCACTGGTTTTGCTCAGTCATTAGTAGGCACTTACTCATATCAAAATGCACTGCATTTAATTCAGGACAGTTGGCAGCCTCTGCACGAGCAAGACTCCAAAATGAGCCAGCATATGAAGGAGGGGAATGTCTTCAGCTTAGAGCTGGGGTTACCTCTAGGGCAAGGAGGGGATTTTCTCACTCCAGCTGTCAGCTTTGGGACTGGTATTCAGTGCCTGGTACTCTGAGACCTGCAATCTTGGTGAGGGAAGGGGGGGGAATATAGAAAAAAGTAAATAAACACTCAAATGCCCACTAGAAGAAAAGAAAATTGTAAATAACAGACACATAAAAAAAATTCAGAAATACCTGCTCAGGCATCAATCACCTCCATTTCAGACGTGATGCCAAACAGAGAGGATGAATGAGGGTTCATCTCAGTTAGGGAGAGTGCAAATATCAACAGCAGTAAAGCTACTTTTCAGGTTAGCATAATCTTCTGTCTGCAAACACTGTGTGGTTTATCTGATTTTTTTGTTGTTGTTGGACAGCTGTGATCTTCTCCTTTCAAAACCTTGTCACTGCCGTTCAGCAGAAATGTAAGTGATATGATTAAGGAACATGGCATCTTGTATAATCGGTCGTAATCATTATCTAGGGGTTTCAGTAACATGACACATGCACAGCAACAGCAGCATCTGCTATGGACTGACAGATATCTCAAGCTCAGGATGATGGAAGCGCACTGAGGGATTTGTAAACTTGTCTTGGCTAATGCCACTACCCTGATGTGAACCTGTTGTTGGCTATGCTGCTTAAAGGCCAAAGATTAAAAGTGTTTTATAAAGTTCATTCTGTGTCTCATGAATCTCCATCTCTGGCTGGTGTGGGATGTGTTACCTTGGCAGACCTTTCCCACTTTCACTGATAGGGTGGCACTTTTGGAAGTAGCTGCAAAGAGCAGAACTCTATTTTTGTAGCGTTTCCTCACCATGCACCAGGCTGGTCTTTTACAAACACTCAGTGCTGGATTAACTGTGTTTCTATAGTCAACGAAATTGAATTGTGTAGTACATGCTCTGTAGTTTATAAACATGAGGGGACAGATTCCCAACCACGGGGACACGTGACTGTGACTCGCGTGAGTGCCACGGTGTCTTTGCGCTGGCTGAGCAGCTTCACGCCCTCTATCCAAGCTGAACACCACAGACCATGGCCCTGGGGACAGCAGCCTTTTTCTGGAGGCTTCCAAAAAGAGATCTGTAGTCTGTTTCTTCCTGAGCCTGCAGAGACTAAAATCCAATCTCCCTTTCTGCATGTGTCCCCCAGCCAAGGCGCTATTAAAGGTCTGGGAGAAGTGGAGATGAGAGATGTTTTCCATGCCTCCTTGTTGTAAGAGTCACTGGAAGGCAAATGGCAGCGGGCCAGAAGGAGAACAAGCAAATGAGAATCCTGCCAGAAATGGGATACATGGTTTTTTGTTTTTTTTTTTTTCCTTCCCCTCATGTTTTTTGATTTGGCAAAATTTAGAACAGCTGTAGACTGCATTAATTTGCTCTGAGGTCTGAGTGATTGCCAAGGCCGTGGTTGGGGGACATCACTTTTGCACACCAACTGTGGAAATTCATCATTCCTCCATGTCAACATCAGAGGATTAAGACTTGGGCACTGTTCCTTTATTGTGATCCAACATTTTGGTCGCTTCTAGACTGGATCTTGTGCTCAGCCTGCTCCATTCAACTTTTTGTGAACATTACTACAGCTGTACTCCTGGTAGTTACAAGCTACCAGCCAGTGGGCAGCCTGAAGTCAGGCTTGTGCTGCTGTGAAGCAAAACCCATTTTTATGCAAACACAGCAGTTTATAAAGATAAGGTCCACCTAGATAGGCTGATGTAATAGTATAATTTATTTGTATCTGCCATACATCTCAGTTCCAGGGATCTCAGTATGCAATATTCACAATTTTCAGATCCTGAGTAACATTTAGGATTATTCACAGGTATCCAAGAGATAAAAAAAAATGGCTGTATTGAAAAAAATTGGACAATCTTTGAATAGGTTAAATGCGTATCAGCATATTATATATTTTGTAAATGCATTTTACTCCTGAGCAGAACTGCAAATCATGTTCCATCAAACAATGTTAACTAAGAATAACACAACTAATTTTTCCAAATGTATTTATTTGGAAAATAAATACGCTTTACTTTCTTCAGGTTTTATGGATAGGATTTTTCATAACATTTTAGAACATTATGATTCTGATTTTGTTACTCTCATCATGTAGGACTTTATTCCCCAGGTTATCTCCTTAGGTCAGCTTTTTGATTGTGGGATGGGCTATGCTGATTTATACCGTTTGAGAATCTGGACCATTGAGTTCAAGAGGATAACTAATGGAGTCAGGAGCTCATCAAGTTCAGCGATGGCATCAGAATCTGATTCTTCTTGTGTTCAGGAACAAAGGATTGATAACTGATGAAAGAGAGGCAATTAGTTAACCACATTTATGAAGAAGACAAATGCAGAATGCAAATGCACTTTCCTCTTTGAGGCTCCCTCTGCTATTGCCTCATAGAACAAAAAAAAATAATTTTCCTTTATTCTCAAATACAAACATATTGAATGATTATTGCCTAATTGCCAGATGACTCTTTCTTCTTGCTTTCTTGCAGGTCAAGGTTTGAAAGAAAAATATGTGTATAGATAAAACAGGCACAGATCAGATGTAAAAATCCACCTGCTCCATTTATTAACGCAACTCTGCATGTGAAAATGCAGTGTCAGAAATTAGGTAGCATATAAAAGTACAGCTAGATAAATTTTAAAAGAATTTTGAATAGAGATACATTTGGGAATACGAAACAGGGTGAGATTAAACATAATGTAATAAGAGGTAGAGAAAACAATTTGACACAACATGGCAGTGATCAGAATTTCAGCTCTTAAAAACTGCATTTTTACTGAAGACTTTGCCACAGGTGAAGTCACGATGGCTGCTTCCACCTTGTGCACGGGCACGGGCAGGTGTTCCTGCCTCCTCTTTGCCTCTGAGACAAACACCTGCTAATATTAGCCACCTCCTCCCCGTCG
This sequence comes from Passer domesticus, assembly GCF_036417665.1. NCBI lineage: Eukaryota > Metazoa > Chordata > Aves > Passeriformes > Passeridae > Passer > Passer domesticus. Next base: position 15,977,089 of record NC_087487.1, on the reverse strand, counting down.
CCACCAGAAGGAGCTTAGCAGATGATATTTTCATTGGATTGTACATTAATGTGAAGTCTTCTCTAATCTTATTTGGCACATTACCCATTGGATTTATGGAAATCCTCGGTGAGCTCTGACCCGGAGGTGTGGCGGCCGCATAAACTCTGCGCGTGAGCGGTGTCGCCGTGGTCACGAGGAGTGCCCTTGGCTTTACCTACTGCTGAAGTTTTTGGCTAGGCTGACAAGTAACCCTTAAATCCAAAGGGAACGGAGTATAAAAATCAGCCTTCCAAACACACAGTGCTTTGGCTGATTAGCATGGAGAAAAAGGAATTAATAATGAGGAGAAAAAAAAGATAGCCAGAAACTACAAACACCAGGGAGCCCATTTCAGTGTTGCTTGAAAATAGAGCAACAATGGCAAGACTAGTCATCTCATTAAATAATAATTTGTCATTTCCCTTAATGCTGAACATGTTCTTTAATGGCTGTGACTTCTTAAGACAGTTTGACTATAATTCCCACATATTTATCAATAGGAAACTTGTATAACTTTTAATGAGTCCTTGAACTGACCACCTGTGAACAAGAGGTATCATAAACCTTGTCTCTTCAAATATGAAAAATAATTTAAGCATAAGTTTTCCTTGATGTGGCTGATGTAAAATGGGTTGTGAAATTACTGGCAGACAGCTCAAGCCATTCTCCCTACAAAATTAAGACATGGCTACTCCCCTCCAATGGCAAGGAGTGGAAGTTGTTCTCATTTGATGCAGTTGGAAAATTGCAGGTAATTCAAGAAGAAAAAAAATATATAAACTGTTTATTAAAGAATTGTTCTTCCATTAGAAATATGCATTGATACATTTCTTTGTGGTCAGAGTCCAGCCATCAGGAAAAATTTTCTGTTGTTGAAACTAGTCTGATGGTCTTTTGTGTCTTCATGTTTCGTGACAAGAGATGTGTATGTGCTTTGAGCAGGATTCTGGACTCAGGGGAATTTCATTTTCATATGAAATTAAATTCATATAACTTCCTGTACAATTTCAGAAAAAAATTATGCAAAGAATGTCATTTCATTTCAGCTGAACCAGCTTGTAAGTTTTACCAGCTCTATCTACAGTGCTCATGACTGGATATAAAATGCAATCGTACTTCATTTTATTCTTATTTATGTATCATCTGTCAGATTTTCCTGTTTCACTTTGACTTCACCATTCTGATTAAATGTTAATATTTTGGTTTTAAATTACATATCCTCTGGCATATGATGCCACATGGAGAGATTTTTTTTCCTGTAGTACTTTAATGAGATGATGCCGTATCAATATATCTGCATGAAAATTTTCAATAATTAGGAAAGAAAAATGTTATGTTTTCAACCAGGAATTTTCAAATATATTCAATTAAAAGGAATGTTCTAAACCACAAAACATTCAGATGATACTTTCAATACAGAAAGTTTTGTTTCAGCGTTTGTTGAAGGATAGTTATGTTGATACCTTAAAAGGTAAATATTTGCAAGGCATTCTTTTTTTTTTTTTTTTAAGAGATTTGAAATTCTGCATTTTCATCCCAAATCAGGAAGACATAAAATGGCGTTTAAATTCCAGGTTTACACACAGTTTTTCAATTTTTAGTCCACAGGTATGGGATCATCCTGCTGGAACAAAATGCATGTACTGGAACTCCAGTGCCATTTTTTGGAAGACTGTGGATACACTGAAGGCATTTCCCAGCATGATCTGAAAGGGAAAATGGTGAAGAAGCCAGAAAAAGAGGGAGGCAAAACCACCACCAATGCACCAAGTGTTATTGCAGGAATAGCAGCATGGCCAAGGTACCTCCATCCCTTCTCTCTGATGGCAATCACATCACAGGTAACACGATGTTTTCCTGCTTTGGGCAGCACTGCAGAGATAACGTCTCCATGACAAACGTCTCCAGATTTTCAGCAATTTTTTCCTGTCTGCTGGCCTGAACCTGAATTTTCTTTGATGTTAAACATAAATACCTGAACATTGCTCCTATTTTCTCCTTGCATAAATAAAATGTCTGGGGGCAGAGGGGAGAGGTACTCTCTGTTGCCTTTCTGTTGTGACAACGTCAAACAAAAGCCATGCTCAGTGTTTTCCAGAGGGCCATCTTTGTCTTACAGAAAACGTAATTGCACCCTTTTAAAATATCATCCTGGTGCCACAGAGCGTTGGGTGGATGTGTTGAGTGATTTACTGCACCAGTGACAGAGTCCTTTGCTTTTCCTGCTGTGCCAATGGTGCTGTATAAAACTTGGGGCTGCACAGCTTTTCTCTTTGTGGTGCTGGCCTCAACATTGGTCTCAAAAGCAGCTTGGTGCCTCATTTTTCCATTTGCCATGTTAGAAAGAATGTACAGCAGTAGGAACAGCCTTACATTTCCCATTCTTGATGTTAAACATAATCCCCCAGCCTGAGTGCTGAATCACATCTCCCAACTATTTCCTGCTCCAACTGTGTCTTCACTTGTGTTGCTTTTATTTACTGTGTCTGCTCGCACCTTTCTTAACAGTGTTGCTTTTCTTCCCCTTCAAACAAATATATCCTATTCTCTATGGCAATTTTGAGCTGTGTGCCCAAGTCAGGGGTTAGACAAACCTTATCAGTATGCGTGTGTGTGTATGTGTGTGCACTTGTGTATGTAATTCAGGTATTTTCTCCTACTGAACAGGACAGTTGCATTGGTAAAAGCCAGAGTGGAACAACAGCACAATGCATCAAAGGGGGAACCAAGATTCTTTTTTTCCATAATTTTAGCTGAATGCATCACAAAGTGGCAATTATATGGCACATTTTTCTTCTAAAAAATTGGCCTCGTTGTGCCTCTAGACAACAAAACAGCATGAAGAAACCATACAGGCACAGCTTGGTTCCAAATAACCATGTTTACCTAATATACACAAATATGCCAGGCCTAACTATATAAATATTGCTGTTCTGACTTATTTCTGGAAGTTTCTAAAACACATAACGTGGTGAGTAGAAAAGAACATTCACTATTTATTTTCATTGTAGGAAAAGGCACTAAGTCTCACGTATAAATATATTTGCAATGTGATAGGGAAAGATGACAGGAGTATCCATGGAGCATTTTGTACCCACTCATATGGTGAAAAATACACAATGGAAAAATTGATTTGAGGTGTTTGAATTTATATAAGAGACATTCTGATTTATCTAGAAAATGTTTTCTATGGTATTTAATTTAAATTGATTCATGCCATGTTTTTTCTTTCTTTTATAAAATATTCAAGAGATTCTCAGGGTGGCATGAAGCACTTTTAAGAGAACTACCAGTTATCTCCTCTTTTCTTATCTCTTGAGCAGCTTTTTCCAGCATTCAGAACTAGTGCTTGAGTTTTAAAGCTCCCTTCCACGATTGCTGTCAGATGAGGTGTATTGACAGAGAGGTTTTGCTCTGGGGACCTAATGTAGTATTTGAATGCATCAGAAATTGCAAATGATGCGAAATTACTCAAAAAAATATTCCTAACAGAACTCAGAAAATTCCCAGCCCAGAAGCGTGACTGGTTTTAACAAATGACAGATTCCAAATGTAACAAAAGCTAATTTCTGTCTGATTCCAGGGGAGTGGATGACAGATGACTCTTAGCCCGTGGCACGTGCACCTGGCAGTGCTGTCACAGCGTGCCCGTGCCAAGGGCGCAGGGCTGAGATGCCAAACCTGGCTGATAATGGGATTAAAGTCTGTGAGAGGCACCCACTACCTGTTAGGTTTTGATTTGAATTGTCCTGTTGGTGTCTTCCAGGAGGATTTGTACAGAACAGAGCCATGGCAGGCATTCCTCACTCACTGAGAATTTTCCTCCTTTTCGGTTTCTGGGGAAAACAGGGATTTATGGAGTCTAACTCAGCTCTCAGCTGGTGCAGAGGTCAGGGCTGAGATCTAGCAGATATGACTTCCACGTGATGCTGAGGCTGCCAAAAACTATTATTGTCACTGGTGTCCAGCTATGCCAATCTTTGGGGTGACAGTTGGGTGAATTTCCAGGAGCTCCATCTCCACATCACCTGCCCCAAAGCTCTCACAGGACGTGGTCTGTGATGGTGGCTGCCCCAGGGCATGAAATGATGGAGTTGTGCTCCATGTCCCAGTATAAACTGGTTAAACTGGGGCACGCCTGGCCCTGTAAAACTGAATATCACTGTCATTAGAAGCAGTACAAAGCAAAAGAGGTGCAAGGAGAAAATGCTGGAGGGGAGGGAAAACGTATTTAGGAAAAACACAAAATGAGACTCCTGTTCATAGCTTAAATTGACTTTTTTTTCCAAAATATTTGTCACCCTAGTTCAAGTCCTGCAATTTATTACTGTAAAAATACCTAAAAAAATATCTCCTCCCCTTTTTTTATTTGTTTTCTTTTTAGAGCATCTGAAACAACATGATTTGTGGTTTGGTTTTTTTGTTCTGCTTTCATTTGGTGGGTTTGGTGTTATTTATTTGAAAGGACAGAGGCTCCACTTTGTTACTTTCTTATTCACCACTATTTGTCTACTCCATAAACTTCAATATATTCCCTCAGTTTGGAAAAAAATAGATTCTGACTAAACTATATCTTCCTCTCTCCTCTAGCCACTTTCCAAGAGCCAGAAAATACTTAAAAATTCTGAAGGAACAAAAAGAGATTTGGTGGGGGGGGAAGTTTAAAATAAGGAAAAAGAAATCACTAACAGGCTTTTGCTTTTTTTTTCCCCATGCAAATATAAAACTCCAGAACATTTTTTAAAATCACACTTTGAGAATATAATTTAAATATTTCAAATTCAAGTGATGGTTTTGGAGTTATAGTCTACAGTTCTGTAGAAAATGAAGTATTTTTTGACTGCCAGCCTATTCATCATAAGTACATAGCCTTTATTAAAAATAGTCCTCAAAAGATACTTTAATTTTTAAAAAGTGTCTAAAAAAATCCAAATTATAATCAGTCTTATGTACGAGTTTGCTGAAGAGATCAATCTACTTTTTTAATGTATAGAGCCAAAAAAAAACCAGAAATTTTTAAAAGAGAGCTCTTCCCTGAAGGAACATGGAAAGACCTCATTGGATAACTATTCTTTTAGGAGAAACAATGAATATATCAAGAGATATTTCAGGGGACTAAATTAAAAAATCTGATTTCTTAAAAAACAATATCTAGTGCAGGTCCCTCTCTGCTGACACCTTTTTGGTGTCAATCTTCTGCTGTTGAGTCTCAAACTTTATTCTCCATTGAAACTAGTTGCATTATGGCTGTACTCCAGTGATAGCAAAATTTAAGAAGAAGAATTAATGAATTATTTTAGGTTAATTGTTGGATATCATAGAGGTCTTTTCCAGCCTTAATTATTCTATGATTTTCTTTTTGTTTGTTTATTTTTAAATAATAAGAATAAACTTCTACAGCTGGGATAATGGATGGATCTGGATTTGTCCCACTTCTTAGACCTATTCTTTTATTTCTTTCCTATATATCATAAATCTTTGATGACGTGGGTTCAATTGCCTCAAAGCCACTACATAAACATTATATTTCCACCAATTTGATTTAACTTCTATTACTTTTTCCCAGAGTTTTGCTCCTTATTCAAATTAAAACCAACCAAACAAACTGAAACCATCTTTTCATTCCTTTCCCTCGTTCGGATGCCTTGCAAAGCAAAGAGAAATGACAGCTTTGATCTGGGGAGAGCGTGGATTTTCTTTCTTCCTTTAAGCAGGCAGAGGATATTCGCGCAGGGGAAGGATCAGGGTCAGGCCAGGCACAGCTTGTAAGTGAAGTTGTCTATCTCCAGGCCACACAACTCTGCTGCAAGTTTCCCTAATGCCTTGGCAGCACTCCATGGCCCAACCTGGAGACACTGAGCTCAGCAGAGGAAGCCAATTAGGTTATAACCTGCAGTTGGTTCAAGCCCAGGTCCTGGCCGTGAGCTCTGGCTGCCTTATCCACTAAGCTGCCCTGAATCGGCGTGAGGTTTAAATTGGAACAGGTTTTTTTGGTGAAAAAAAAAAAAAATAATAATCATAATTTCCATAGAAACCAGAAAAGGATAAAATACTGGGAGAAAAATACAATTACAAAAGCTATTTTGATTTAGCGTCTTTGCTGTTCTCCTTGCTGTAGATTCTCTGAGAATATGCTTCTAATTGCATCATTTCATTAGCAAATCTCCTGTTTTATTTAAAAGTCCATATTTAAATGAGAACAGTATTCAGGGGAAAAGAAAAAACATTCTGGTGCATTTGCATTTGTGGAAAGGGCCAAACCATGAATGAAGGCTGCCACATTCAGAATTCCTTCTATATTCCCCTTTTTCCTTAATACATTTGGCAGGGGAGCGAGAGGGGGAAAATAAACAAAAAATTAAGTCATGAGCATGGAACCTCAACTTCCACAAACTGGCACGACTCCATCCAACTTGGTGGAGCTTCTCTGATTTATATCAATCAAAGATCTGGGCTAAAGGTTTCTGGGAATAATGGGAATGGGAGGATTTGAGCAGCGCTTCACTAACGGAGGAGAGAAGATGCTGCGGGGAGCTGCACATGCAGTGCATGGCCATGACTGCTTGCACACTAATTAAACCAGTTTTATATTTTGGTACTGGAAGGATGGTTAAAACCATCTGTTTCTTTTTAGAAATCAGTTTCTTTTCTACTAGCTAAGGAGAAAATGTGGACAAAATTAGATCTAGGTGATAAATAGTTGTTTGGGGTTTCTTTCTTCTGCATCTGAAGGTCAAGATGTAAATAGGATTTGCGTCAGTACTTAAGGACAGATGTAAAGGTTTATTGCAGTGCAACAAACAACATGATCTTAGGTAAATCTCCAATGTTTTGTTTCAACCAAAGCAGTGATTTAATTTATTTAGTGTTCTATTTAAGCTTCCCCCTTTCTGCATGTTTTAACCCTTGCAATGTGGAAGCGTTTAATATAGTTTGAAACAAACGTTGAAAGAAACATTCACAATTTTTTTGCTGAAACTAATTGTGGAATATGACCCAGTCTGAGGCCTCTTACACATCAGGCAATCAACAGGCTGATGCCTCAGTGGAGTGTTCCAGCAAATTACCTGGCACAGCCATCGCAGGGTAGCTGTGCTGGAGCACATCCCTGGAGCTGAATTAGAGGTTGTAAATTGCCTCCACAAATCCCTTCCCTCACAGTCACTTATTGTCCCACATAAGTAGCTATCATTTTAATTGACAGAGCCTTGTGTGAGGGATGCAAAATCATGAAAAATATGAAGTGCATCATACAGAGACAAAACACAGCTCCATTGAAATTATACCTTGTCAAGAGAGAAAATATTCTGGTTGGCTGAACATGAATCAAAGAATTTGGAGGACCAGAATACTGGAATTACCTGGTCTCAAAAAGTAGGGATAGAAAAAGGCCTGGTTTGTTTATTTAGACTTATCTTCCTCTCGTCTTATTTTTCTTTTCTGTTGGTCTCAAAGAAAGGATGAAACTTTGAAAAGGAAAAGCAGGGAAGAACTAAAATATAAATAATGACAACTTTTATTTGTGGAGTAGGTAGTTCAGGAGACAGATAATGGCACAAAAGCAGTTCCCCTGGGAAAACAGCTTGAACCCAGCCAGAGTTGGGAGCGATGGCCATCACAGGCTGCCCAGGGGCCATGGGGTGATGGGTCTGTGGGCCATGTCCCTCCCCATATCGGGGTTTCTGTGGTTCACAGGATCCCCATTGGCCCTACAAACAAAGATGAATTTCACTCTCTGAACACATCTGTCATGTTAGGGCTCTGACACTTTGCATGATGGTGCTTAGCAGTCGTGGTACTGTGCACACCAGGGATGTGGTACTGCTTTTTCTCCTCTAAAACTGGTGCTTAATTAAAAAATAAGTACATGTGCATACCTGCAATCACAGTTCTGTCATCTTATGCTGCAAACCCACAAATGGAATGTCTCATATCTTTCTTGTCTTTGTTTTCTGCTCCAGTCTTTGTATTGCCCTTTGAAACCTGTGCATTAATAAAACAAAGATCAGGGCTATTTTCTCCCTTATTAAAAAATATTAAAGTTAAACATACGTGACCAAAAGGCTGAAAATTGGACAATCAAAACACGCAATCCCTCCTGAGTTCTGTTTGATTTTATGTCTTGATACCCTTTGCTGACAAGGGAGAAATATCTTACACCACAGTGGAAGTCAACAAAGCTATTTCTCTCTTAAAGACTGTGGGTAGAGGGCTCTATGTCTTGATTTTTTACTGAAAAGAGGGATTTTTTTTAAAGATTATGTCCTTTATTGATTGATTTATTTATTTAATCCATTCACCGATAGCACAGAAGCTTCTGCTTTAGCACTTTACTGTTGCTGCTTGACTGAACTGTAGAGCTTACTTTTTTTTTTATGCAACCCTGAAATCAGCTTCAACATTGAAGCAAAGGCCATGACACTAGAGATTTTCAAGCTGATGGAGTAAAAGATATTGGGTTTGTGTGTATCAGTGCAATAGGTGTTGAAAATATATATAAAAAAAGAGGACCATTGATCAAAATAATAGATAGAAGCATTTTTTAATCTGCACAAGTCCATACATGTTTGCATCTCCAATTCTACACACACACAGAGACATGCAGAAGTGTGTCTCTAACTCCCAAAGTATTTGGCTTTCTATATATATTTCAGCTTTTAGCTTGATTTCATTGACAGTTCAGTCAGAATATCATTCTCCCTTCCCTTGTGAAAAACTACATGTTAAGCTTTTTTTTTAACAGAACTCTCATGTTGTTTTCTTTCTCTTGCTTGATGTATGTTTTGTTTTGCTCTTGGAGCAGAAAAGCACAAGTTCTCAAATAAATTTTTGTTGCCAAAAATCAAGTGTGTTTAAAGTACAGCCAGCTTGAGGAGGGTTTGCTTGAAGGGGAGAGGGAGCTTTCTCCTGCTACCCCAACAGCCCTCGTGTTGTCCTTGGCCAATGGAAAAGCCAATCTCAGGGTGAGGACCAAGGAGTGCAAACCTGAAGGACCTTGACATCCATGATTTAATCATTAGGACGAGGTGCTCTGCTGAGGAACAGCCTCAGGAGGAGGTCAGGTTTCAAGGATAACACTTGCACCAACAGAATGGTGTAAAAGAGATTTATTTTCTCACTACAGATATTTATTCAATATGTTGTGAGTGCCACCAGTATATTTTCTGCCCTTGCGTTCAAAGAACCTTTAAGGAGAACATGTATCACTGTAAACAGTTCATGGATGAGTAGACTGAGGCACAGCAAAAGCTAATGATCTGACAGTTCAAAATTAATAACTAAATCAGCAAAACAAGTTGCAGAGGAGCACAAGCAACTGGCTGCAGTGGCTTGTTTATTATTCTAAATACATTAACGTACCTCAGGCCTGACTCCCATTCCTGAAGGCAAGGCTTTTTTTGATGCAAAGCCTCCTAATATATCCAATTTTGCTCTGAATGCTCTGGGAAATAAGAGTTAACTTTAATGAAAGCCTGTTTGTGCTTTAAAATGTCATATATATAGCCTGATTAATGGAAAGAGGTTAGAAAGAAATATATTTTAATATGGAGAACGTAGTTACCAGTGCACTATCAGAGCACAACTGACATGGGACGCAGTCTAAACAAAAGTCAGCAGCTACTAATGAGGCTTGTTAGTGATGCTAATCTATGTAAATGTTATTAATTGAGAACATCTATCTTTTATCTCCAACATTTGGTAATCAGGCAATTAAAAAACAATGACATTCCCGGCGGTTGTTCTCCCAGTTAAAAAAAAGTGATCAAAGAGTCCTGAATAAGGAAAGGGAAAGTCCCTTATCAAGAGCTGGGCCTTGCCTTGGGCTACCAGGGCTCATTAAAGGCAGAAAAGCTCTGTTGATCACCAATTAACCTGATTTGTAGGAACTCTGATAAAGACCTCAAACAACATGAGTTTTCTTAACTATAATAAATGACACAGTTTATTGACAAAAATAAAAACGTTTGGTTTGAAAAAGAACATAAAGGAGCTATTCAAATTGGATAGCCCTACCACACACCAGGCCTGGAAGACGTGGGATGGGTTTAACTTCACCACATTGGTGGCATATTATCAATGCTAGATACAGTCAAACCTATTAACAGCCATATACACAACAACCAAATATATACATATTTGGTAGCTGTCACATAAATTTCTGTCATCTCTAGTCATAACAGACAGCAGATTGCATTAATTATGTATGTACTATGCTCATGAATGGAAATTCAACGCTCTAGGGTGAACTCTGCATCTCGAAACACGAAAGTAAAAAAAAAAAAAAAGAAAAGATATTTTCTTGAGGCTTAATTGGTGGACATTTTGTGATTATACTTTTTTTTTTTTTTTTAATCTTAGCAGTTGCTTTAAATTATCCCTAGTGTAAATTTCCATATGGCTTTTTAACTCATTCTTTCCTTTCTGGAGAATTTAATTCTTCTTCTCAGGTATTGTTCATAGTGTCATGGTGAGTAAGTATAACACCACAGTGTGACTGTCAACTATAACTGTAATTATTGCCAGCGATTCATTAATTCACATGGTGATGGCCTGTCCCTGTTTGTGTCTCTGGAGAAAGGGAATAATAACTGAATGTAAAACTTGGGCCTTGAGTTGAGTGGAAAAGTAGCACAAATGTGGTACCAAACTCAAGCTTTCTCTGTATTTAAAGGTTAATCAGTTTTGGTTTAGCACCACAGCTATTCCACCAAACCTCTGCCTTGTGAAATTATCTGTTACAAACAAATTGTCTACATAGTGGGGATCTTGCCAGCATTAGCATGTCTTATCAAATTATACCCTGGGCTTACATTGCTTTATATGCAACATTTTTTAAGTGTGCTTTAGGTCTTCAATGATAAAATGCATTTGAGAGTGTGAGATTAAAGCTGCCTTATTAGGTCTATCGAGTAGCTGATGTCCATGATCTTTATGGGCTGGATGTGACTTTGATAAGAATCAGATTGGGTCATAAAGTGAAAAAATACCACTGTCACTTTTTCTGACATATCCATTTGACACATGCAGAACTGTATCTCGGGTTTATACATCAAAAATTCAGCTCGCTTTTCCTCCTGATGATGGACACCTTCATCATTTCCACAAAGATATTTTCCACTATAAAATATCTTTTCCTCCTCACATCTGCCTTCTTCATTCTCTGTTTGTGTCTATTCAGTGCAGAACAGAAGCAGTAAAGAAAATCATATGGGGAGGTCCAACGCCTTTAAATGAGCAATTTTTAAGAAACCTCAGCTCTCATACACAAATTGATGATATGTCGCGTTCAGCAGAGAATGTTTTTGGTGTCAGAGGACATGTCTGAGAAGAAACAGAAAAGAGACATAGCAGTCAGGGTAGCATGAAGTGTCAACAACCCCTTTGAAGCCCAGACCCCTTTTCATTAAGATGATAAAATGAAAGATCAGCTGCTTAACGGTGGAGCATGTGAATATTTTGATCTGAGATGACGTCTGTGGTTTTGCTTTTTTAACTAATGCATTAGAGCCTCTCTCCCTCAGAAAAGGTATCAGTTAGTGATATCATGGGTGAGCTTTTATCTTACCATATAGATCTGAGCGTGTTTTACAGCAAAGATAATTATCTCCAACCAGTGATTTTGGTTGGTCTTTGATTTAGCTGTTCAAGCAGATGCCACCATAGAGATTCTATTATGCACAAACAATTGTATTTCATTGGTAAGTGCCCTGCATGCCTACCTCATTATTAGAACCCAATTAATTTTTCTTTGTAATAAAATGGAAAGACTTAGAGCTAACAGGAAGGCTACTCTAAAGAAATTTGGACCAACCGCAAAGAGTACCTGGAAGGAGCAGAAAGAAAGAAGAGCGGTAATTACGTGACACATGCACACACACAAAAAAGAAGGAACATGAATTGAAGTTTCAGAAACAGGCCCAGGGAGCACAGATCGCAATCTGGCTAGATTGTGAAAGTACTACTAAGATGTTTTAATTATATGATTGATGTAAGCTTCAAAAGGAAACTCGGCGTTCACAATGGCTGCAAGGTTAGGAGTGTTATCTAATGTATAAAGAAAACCACCACCGAAGGCAAACAGTGCACGTGAAACTTGAGACCTTTCTCTTTCAGAACCAATCAATACATCTTATTTTTAATCTATATTATGTTTAAGAAAATGTGATGACATCCTTGATTGAAGATCACACAAATAATTATGCTAATAATGGCTGACTTTGTAGGATCTGCAAGGAGTGGATCCATGAGAGCTGTCGTTTGAATTCCTGTGACACTGCATGCGCGGAGACCTGGTTCAATTACCTGACAGAAGCACACAGACTTCTTGTTTGTGACAAACTGGGGAAAGCACTGCTTGGGGACACTGATTAACACCTTCTAACAGAGTTCTGATTACTTTAATCCAGTGACTTAGCTTACCAGTAAATTATCTCTTTTCAAGATAGCGGGGTTTGCTGACACTGGGAATCTCATCTGGCAGGGAATTCTGGTAACTCAAATATTCTTTTCCTCCAAATCAGAAAAAAAATCCCTTCAAATTTTATTTTTTTAGGAACTCTTTCTTTTTCTTTTTTTTTTATTTTCAATCTTCTGATTAGAATTTATTTTTTAATCACTTTTATCATTAAGATTGTTATTATTAATGGGAAATAAATAAACAACATTTAGAATCCACCAAAAACAAATAGTTTTATAATTTGTGGTTAAAAATTCAAAGAAGAAATCAAAACAAATCTTTTTCTTTAATCAGCAAATCATTGTATTCAAGAAGGATACTTCTTCATTTGAAAATTGTAACTGGAGGGTGGTTTCTGAGCTCACTAAAACTTTGCAGAAGGTGACCAAATGCTCTGCATGTCTCTGGCTATCAGTGCCAGGCAATAAACTGCTTTTTTGCCTTTCTTTTGGTGCTATTTGTTCCAGGGGATCTGAGGAAATGTTACCTTTCCATACAAAATGTCTCTGTACACCCAACAGAGTTTATTCAAAGGAATAAGTATTTCTTGGTACCCAAAATGACAAGTGAGGTGGATGGACATTAAATAAGTCTTTATCCACAATGGGCAGAAGAATGAAATTAAAGCCATACATTCTCTGTGGCAGAGCATATGTTTTTAATACAAGCATCCACATAAACTTCTTCTGAGATGGGTTTGGGTAGTCCAGACTACCCACTCCTGTCAGGGCTTGTTATTGAAGGGTAACTCATTTCTTGGAGACACCCAAATAAAATCATAACACAGTTGGCCCAATTCTATTTAAAAGTCCTTTTATGAGTTTTGATTGACCAGGCATGATGGTAATGGAGTGAGAGTTAATGCTACAAGCATTACACAGAAGAGGCAAAAATAAAAGCTCTGCTGTGCAGACAGGAGGGGTGAAGGGTCCATTGAAAAGCAGAGAGATTAGCAACTCATCACATTATATGTGGGTTATCAGGAGACAGAGGTAATGAAAGTGAGACCTATATCCTTGATCAATAAGAGTTTGACTGCATTTTGAGTTCATTTTCCCCTGCCGAGAGCGAGACAGCAAGCTTACTATTGATCACAGTGTTAATCCATAACTAGTCTGGGCCCTAGCCTAGTGGAACAAGGAGGAAAAATAAGATAATAAGCAGGAACTCTTGATCTTTTATTATGGTGTGCTAGATAAAGAGAGTGCAAGGTTCAAGGTGAAATACTTTATGGTTAACCCCTTCTTTGCTGCTTAACTCCAAGTGCATGAATGAAAGTAAATTAGCCAGGTCTCATGTTTTGATACGTGTTGACCTTGAATCCTGTTGACAAACCCTTTGCTATGAAACCCACACGTGTGTACAGGTTACCACTCCACACCTCTTCAAAGCCCAGGGGATGGAGCACTCACGTGGCATCTGAGTGATATTGGGGTCATATCCTCAGCTGGTGAAAGCCTTTGTCATATCCCTGAAATAAGCAGGAGTGAGCTGCTGTAGCTGAGATGAGGAGATGCATCCCTAAACCTCACCTTAGCAGGGTTGTTTGAAAATTGAGCTTGCTGGTCTTAACACAGGCAATAGTTTCCATTACTTGTATATTTATTCCAGCCTTTGTTGGAAGCACACCTAGATATTCCCTGGTCATTGCTTTTGCCTGTGAGTTGTCTTTTTCTTTCCTCTGATGTTTTTAAATGACAACATGTGCAATTAAGACAACTTACTTTTTCCCATGGCAACACCTGACTGATGTCAGAGACTGCCACATTTTGAGGTGAGCAACTGATGGGATGTATGGCAATTACTTTTTAATAAATCCTGTGAAAAGGAAGAAAATTTTTATTGCAAATAGGTTTTTAAACTATTAATACTCCATACACCGCCGCTTTAGTAAAATTTTTAAATATCAGCATTCCCTTCAAGACTAAAGTGAGCTCTAGTTCATTATTTAAATTCTATAAGGCATTGACAAAATTTCTATAAGATATTCAAAATACCAGTTTTGAGTTCCTTCCACTTGGAGGTGAGGAGCACACCAGGAGCTTAATCATGTTGGAAATATCTCCTGTGGTTCCTGTATAGGTGCAATAGAAATATTTGTATTTCTATAAGCATTCAGCCCTTCTGCCTCGTGTGTGATCCCATCACAGCTCACCAGATAACAGCTCAGTGCTGGCATTTCCAGCCTGATTTAAGTGACTCATATTCCAGCAGAGCAGTGCCATTCCCTGTGCTGTTGGAAATGTCTCTGGGATATGACTGAAAAAAAGCCTTGTAAATGTGATTTATGAGGAATTTTTTTTCATTCTTTTAAAAAATAGAATAAAATTAGCAGAGCTCCTCTCAATACCTTGATTTTTTGGGGGCCAAAAGTCACAAGTTTGATCTGCCTAGGTAAAAATTACTTATCTTCTGCAGACTGCATCAATGAACATCATCCCCAGTGAATGGGGAACACGAAGATGCCAGCACACACATGGCACTGAAGCAGAACTTACTCATCTCAGTGTGAGTCTCACTTTAGTGTTATAATTTGATCCTACAGCTCGGCCAAATCATAATTATGCTCTGCCTGCTAATGACACGTTGCTGCTTTGGCTGGGTAATGTACTTTTCAGCTCTCCCAGGCTACACCTAACTCATTCAGATAGCCCATACAACTAATTTACAACCTCTCTGGAGCTACCTCACAGTTATCTCCTCTTAGTAGTTGTTAAATTATCCCTACGTATCATTTACATGTTGCATGATTTGGTTGGGATAATTAATGCCTGCAAAGCACTCTGAGGTTTTGGGATGAAATGTACAGTAGAATTACAACGAATTGTTCTGATGATGTGATGATAAATAAATACTGCAGCAAAAAAAAAAAAAAACCCTGACAACAGCTTTCATATGCTATTAAAAACACAAACCTGTAGCTAGAACGCTCTTTTCCAGCTGTGAGTGCCCTGTAGTCTCAGATACTCAAACAAAGAGAAGATTAATCTTCAAGTGGTAGATAGTCACTTATTCTTTAGTGTTCAGCATGTTTTACACAAGGGTGTGTAATTCAACTATTCACTGTAACATAAATCAATTTATGGACAAAACAAGAGGAGAAAAAAAATCCCATTGTTCTTTAGCTTAATAACACACACAAAAAAAAATAATAAAAGGGAAAATGATTTATAGGACTCCAAAGAAATTGCAAGGGTGTTTTTAAAAAATATCAAATGGTTAAAATATTGCTGTAGGCAGCACCCACAGGTTAAGCTGAGTGATCCTTCCTGCATGGAAGAAGAGAAGCGGAGGCTCCTGCAGATCAAAAGAAAGCATCTCTTTGCAGTTTTAGGGGCTGTGTTTACTGGACTTTTCTCCTTTATTTTATAGGATTTCAGTAGTTCAATGAATGTTATTAGTTTTACATTCTGAAAACACAGCTTTGACTGCAGAGGCTCAAGTAGCTGATGCCTTTAATTCAAGGTGTTGGTTTTCCCCGACAAGGAGGTTCCCCCAAACTCTCTCATCTCATTTTTGTCATGCACTTGAAAGCACTCATTAAGTTTGCAATGAAAGGAGGTTGTTAGAGCAGAGGAAATTGTAAAGTGGACTCTTGCACAGGAGCTGCTTTTATAAGGCCATGATCTGGACTGGACACTGATGCCTCGAGTTTCTTACACTGCTAGTTATAGATGCACGTGAACAAGGCATAGATTTGTGTGCTTTGAACCACATCCCCTAAATCTTTACGGACTCTGTTTTCTGACTACAGCCTCCATTTATGCACATGCCAATATTTAGTGCAATCCCTGCACAAATAAATGTTATTGTCTTCATCTAACCAAGGCAGCAACCTTAAAAATATCACTGATGACAGATGTGTGTACGGAGATTCAAACATACAGATAAAGATGTCTGTGTTACTCTTGTGTAACGTGTGCCAAGCCAATAATGAAATGCAATGTAGCATTTATAGTCAGATCAGAGCTTTGTGGTTTTACTCTCTTGAAAGTACCACAGTTCTCAGGCTGACATTTCTGCCCAAGCTGCCCCTGGGGAGGACTGCAGAACCCTGCTAAATATTTGCAAATGAGTCTACTCCTTGTGAAAGTCTAATATGGAAAGTTTTACCTTCAATAAATGTTCATGAAGGAAGGAAGACCAAGCTCTGGAGCTGGAAGTGTGTTTTACTCTTTGTTAAGGAGATTTTATTGTGTTTCTAGAAGTGAGAATTTAGAGTCAGCCTCTGGACACGGGCAAGGTTGTGATTCTGCATATTGAGTTATGCATTTTGTTCAGGGGGGAGGGATGAATAGCAGAGGAAGACATAGAAAACCATTATAAAAATAATTAAAGTGAGATGGTTTTTAATCAGTTTATGGTCTAGTTTTCACATATACAAAGTGTCTGGAGTGAAAACCTAAAGAGAGCCCCTCAAGTCTGCATCTGGTGCATTCTTACATTCTGTGCCCAGCTGTCAAATAAGTTAGGGTAGATCATTAACTGTCTCACAAAGCACTTTTTAAAATGAGGATTTACCCCTACACACTTTTTTAACCAATTTGTCAAGTTACAGATGAATTTCCTTAGGCAAAATGAGACCCTCTGTTCTACTGTGTTTGAGATGCTCCAAAAGGACCAAGATGGATGTGGCAGAGGCTGCCAGGTAGGATGGAAAAATGCAGCCTTAGAGGACAGCAACCAGATGCCAGCACAAATCACAGAGTATTCAAAGAGCAGCAGACAACAGCAATAAAAAATAAAAAAGTAGAAAATGTCACTTATTTTTTTATAGTTTGGAGCTCTTGGATGACCTGTGTAAAATGTGTTGTTCATAACTATGTCCCCAGTCCATTTTGCAAAAGTCAGTGCCTGAACATGCTGGGATATCTGGCATAAAAAATTATTCTTCTGTACACAAAAATAAAGTGGCAGTGGGAAATTTTACTGTAACAGAGACTGTAATCACTCTAAGGAATACTGGCATGAGATGTTTCAGAGCGGGTTTCAGCTCCAGATTGTCGAAACTAACAATAATTTCTGTAATTATTTTATATTAATTATAGGTCATCTACTAATATCTTTAATTAATTAATGTTCTAATGTGATTATGTAATTTATAGTTACTGTTGGAAAAGGTTAATTTGTCAAGAAAGACACAAGGTAAACAGAAATGTTATTAAAACCCTGTATAAACACTCAATATAAAACTTGAACTAAACTAAATGCAGCAGTGTAAAGAAATAAATGTTTAAACATCTACATATATACAGACATCTATCCAGTGGAATTTCATAGAATGGTTGGATTTCTTACAGGATTTTTTGTCTCTTAGAAATAAAAAATCTTTTTTTTTTTTTTTCCAATGGGAATTTTATTCTAAAAAAATAATTTTCTTTTATCTTTGAAGAAATCATTCCTTTTTCCAACATTTTAGCCTAAGGAATTTTTAAAAAATATGTTTAAGTTATTTTGTGATTTCATTTACATGGAAGACTTTAGACAAATATAAATGAAAATATAAGGATTTCTGTTATCAGATCAGTCACATTTTTTGTAAACAAAGTTTAATTTTAAAGTTTTTGAAATTTAAACAATTTTTTCTCTCCATCATATAGATATTTTCATTGAGTTTGCAATTTACCTTATGATCAGCCTTAAAATTTATATTTACCATTTTCTTGGCCAAATTTCCCAATGCCACAGATCTCAGGAAAACCAGAATAACCTTGGGTAGAATTCAGAGATCATTCACAGAGCTCCTTTCCATGCTCCAGGTGGGCTCTTAGCCCTGAAAGCCTTCAGATCCCCTTTTCCAAGGTATCTTAGAGCCACTGCCAGGTTTCTTACATCTCTACTTGCTGCTGGATCTCACAGAGTATTTTATGCCTGAGTAACTCAGGTCAGCAGAGTATTTTTTTCTGAACTCACTGGAATTGCTCTTATTTGATTAAAACATGGCAGCTTGGGTTCTTGGGAGTTCTCGAGAGTTCTTTGAGGGATGTTGCCTCTTCCTTCAGGTTTGTGCAAAACCAAGGGTGGTTTGGGCTGGGATAGTGAAGGAAAAGAGGCAAACAACTGACAGGAATCAGAGCCACGATGTTAAACAGGTGTAGTGGGATCAGAAGCCATCCCTAGTGTTCATTACTGGCATATGCTATAATACCATCAAATTATTTCAGCAACCTGATGTGAGAATGGGGTGTGGGGTGGAAATTTGCAGATGGTAACAAGGGCAAAAAATGCCGAATGAATTTTAAATCTGCACAGCGTAACATTTTAGCATCAAAGTGAGCATTTAGTACCAAATACCATTAATTAACATTTCCATGGGCTTTTTATTAAATGCTTGCTCAGCAAGTCAAGTGTCTTTCAAGCTCCGAACAGCTGTGAATGTATAAAAATATATTGACACAGATATATTCATGCATGCAAATAAATGTATTTCTTTCATTTGTTGTGAATGATTGTTATTATATTGTAGGGTTTTAACAAGTTAAAAACTAATTTGCATTATCAATCTGAGCAGCTGAAAGGGGGTTGGACATGAATACCTGTCTACCTGTCTGTAATCACTCTGTAGCATCTGGTCCCAGCTAATTTCCTTTTCCTACTTATTAGTAACTCACTCCAAGGCAGGGAGAATGGGTCCTTACCCAGATTTGACTTCCTGCATCTCTTTTCAGGTTACTCAGGTACTCATTTAACAGCAGCTTTCAACCCAGAAAAGTTAGTCAATGCCATAAAAAGGGCATAAATTAAGTTTAAAGTAGTGCATTGCAGTGAAGTAGTACTTACAGTTTAATCATCAGACCCAGTCAGCAGTCACCTGATAGCTTTTGTTTTTACCCTGTGATAGCAACTAAATTAATTTGTTTCCTAATAAAATATTTCAGGATGTTGAGAAAACATAGATAAGTAGACAGAATCCTTATTAGGATCATCAGTATTAACATAAAATCCTTTTGTGCTCATTAAGGAAAATACAGTCAATTTAATTAATGCACATTAATCCCCAGTTGACATTAAAATCAGCTAAAAAACAACACTGATATAGATTATTAAAATGAAAGTGTACAAGGTGGCCTCTATAGGAAGAAAATAATTCCTAAAAACCCAGGGCTCCTCTTTTTTTTTTTTTTTTTCCCATATGGAAAATGTAATCTGATTGCCTGTCCATTACTCTAAGGAAAGTTTGCAGCCACCAATGGTTTTCCTGTGGGACTCAGGGGCAGAGAAAGAAAAGTGCTGGAGACAAACATCTGTCCCACGCTGGGGGGGTGTGGAAGAACCCTCTGTCCTCCTTACCCTGGTCCCTGCTGGAAGTGCAGTGCTGGGTTTGGCAGACCCTGAGCTATTTTCGGGACTGTTGCTAAGCCTGAGGAGCTGCTGCTCACCTTCTTTATCCCATGTGTGCTTTTTTGCTGCCCTGGCCGTGATCCAGCAGCGTGTTAAGACATGGCATGATCCCCCAGTGGGTGTGAGCTCATCCCTGCTCAGCAAAGCCCAAACATTTGCTGTGAGGCATGAGGTGCCTCAGTCAGGTCTGTGAGATCCTTCACGTGGCATCAGTTAAGCAGGTTCTTGAGAGCAGTATCATAAAAACTACCCGAGTGACTCAGGTGTGTGTCAGACTGGTGTAACAAAGCATTGTAGGTGTTCAGGCACCAAAATCTCCTGAGCCTTCCCTGTGTGTTCAGGCATATCCTGTGCTGGGCTGTGTGAGTGCCCATGCAGAGCCCTGGCTGGGAACAATGCAGGTATTTGAGCCCCACCTGATTAGGAGCTGTTTGCTGGCACAGTGCTCAGGGACCTCTCAACCCAGCACTGCACTGAGCTCCAGGCAAAGCTCTGCCAAGACCAGGCTGCTCTGGGTGAATTTTCAGGCTGTCCTCAGGGATTTGTCCCAACATGGAGTGGGAATGCAGGGACCATTCGACATCCAGTCCCATTGCTGTATGTGCTGGAATGATAACTGGGGGGTTTGAGGGCTGGGATTTGCAGCAGCGATGCTTTAGGTGCCTGAAAGCACAGGGGATTCCAGCTTCACCAAGAGCTACATTTCCTGCTCTCTTTCCCTGGTGCTGGCTCTGACCACTGGGACAGGGAGCCATGCTCCTGTTTGCATTGCCTCTGGCCCCGTTTTTCTGCAGAATGCCATTTCAGGAGGAACTGATGGAAATGTGACCCATTTCTCTTCATTTCCCAGCAGAGATGGAGAAGGAGCTTATGTCCTCTCAGACAGAGGAGGACCTTGAGAGTAGATCACCATCTCTCTGGGGCTGGTCTAGCCCCTGGAGGACTGATGGAAAGGCAGGGAAATCACACCTTCCAGGAAGGAAAGGACAGCAGGTCAATCCTCTTTCTTCACCCAGCTCATTTTCTCTTTTAGAGACCCGCTGGGCAAGAACAGAATTTGTGAAGGGCTCAGGGAAAAAGGAGAAAACACCAAACAGCTCAGCCCTGCCAAGGGACTGGGAGCCCTAGAGCTGCCCAAAGGCAAATTCCAGGCACTTGCCAGGCTTCAAGGAAAAAAGCTGCAGTGCCTACAAATTCTGGGTTTATTTTGACTAGCAGCTGCACAGGCATTTTGAGAAGCCACATTTTGGACATGGGTGTGTAAGTGCCTCTGTACATAGTATAAGTTGCCTTTGAAAATTGGTTTTAGGTGGCTCTGCAAATATTATCTTACTAGTTTTTTTGTTGAATGGGGACTGAAATAATTTTCTGATAGAAAAGGAGGGTGTTGAGGAGAGATTGACCCTCAATATGTAGCTTAGATTTCAACAGAAGATGGCAGAAAAGTTTCCTGAAAGAAGAAATGCAGTAAGTTTTGGTTTAGAATTCTTGCATGTGTAGCAAAAACCAATTTTCATAGAATCTAGGGTCAATGATATGTAGCTGTCCTCCTGGACACAAACATTGCTAAAATACCAATCAAGTCACAGCAGGTCTTATTTAAGGGAGTGAGTTTTGTCCCTGATTGTTTGGTTACATTGCACTTTGTATTTCTTCATCATTACCTGGTGGTTTTATTTTGTACAGCTTTTAAATCCAGAGAGACAATTTTTTTTCCTTTTCCTCCAGGATTTTTGTCTCTATTAGAACCTCATGCCCTCCCTTCCCTATTGATTACACTCACAGACTCTTATCTTCAGCTTATAACTTATTTTATTAACTACTTTAGAAAGTGAAGATAAAACATGAAGGAGGAGAAAGGGAATTGTGTGGTTATCCCATGAACAGGGAGGTTTTATTTTTAGAGCATACCTAGGTGCTAACAAAATAGACAAATTATTTTTCTTTTTAATGGCATGACATGTTCCAAACTATGATAAGGTTTTGGGCTAATTAAATAAGAAGTGAGGTCTGTTAATGTACAGTTTTTATGATAGATGTTAACATGTCAAGTCTTTCCTTCTTTTTGCTTCATATTTTAAGGTTTCCTTTTATGTGTGTGAAAAATGAGTAAAAGTGTCAAGTCTTATCACACCTGACCTTGCTTTTTGGCTAGCCTCTTTCCCTTATCTATCGAACACATTACTCTCCCCATCATAACGTGGTAGTGCAAACATCGCAGCTGCCCAGCAAACATGACCAAAGCTACCTTTAAACTACCTCTAGACTCTTTAAACTCAACTAAAAGGCTGATTAGGTTCCACCTCTTTGGTCATTATCTCATTCCGATAGCCACGCAATGAAAAAGCAATCTAGTAAAAAGCTCTCTCCTAGGAAAGCTAGTTAAAGTGTGTGCTTGCTTAGGACGGTGTACTTAAAGAAAACAATTTATTCGTTCGTCAAAACCAACTGTGTAAACTAGTTTAGCTGTTTGCCGAGGCTTGGAATGAACAAACGTTGTTGTTTTCCTCCCACAGCTCCTCGGGGAGGGGACGGGGGGTTCGGGGCGGCTCCGGCCCCGGCGCTCCCGCGGCGCGGGTGCTGCGGGTCCTGCCCCGCATCCTGCCCGAGACAGCCGCCGTGCCCTGCCAAAGGCGACAGCCCTGCCCTGCCCCGCAGCCCACGGAGCGTGCATCAGCCTTTCCCAGGGCAGGGAGAGCCGGCACCCCGCGGGAAAAGCGATGGGAACCCCCGGCCGCGCTCCATCTCCCTCTGGCTGATGCTCGCCCCGGGACTGCCTCGGAGGTGCATGACCCTCCCCGAGCTGTTTGATCCGTTCTCCCTCCCCACCTTCCCAGGAATTATCTTCTCTTTTTTTTTTCCCTAAACAAATTTAGAAGGAAGAGATTAGCCAGGGGAGGGAGAGGCTGGCTGCGAGCCCGCAGCCGGCGGTGGAAGGGAACCACAAGCCTTTCTCGGGCGGTGTTTGCTCGGGTTCCTTTAGCAAGCGCGGCACAATGGCAACTATTCAGGAATCAGTCAATATGACCTGGCACTAACAAGCCCTAAAAACATATATGCTTCATTCTCACAGAGACTAGGAATCATGTTTTTAAGTGGGATTTAGTTTACTTTGTCAACAGAACAGGTAATGCGGAAAGTCTCCGCCGTGGAGCAAAAGCGCTCCCCGTGCCCTCCTCCAAAAGAGACATTTGGACCATAAAACCGCCTTTCCTGAAGAGGTTCCAGCACAGGTGGTCCGCAGTGACAGGATTTTCCCAGAACAAAATTAAACTGGGCAGGAGAAGCGCCCTGGGAATTTTATCCGCCTCCGCCGGGGGGGATTCCCGAGGGGTGAGCGGGACGAGCTCACATCGGTACCGGGAAGGTGGGCAGGGAGAAGGGCCCCGGCCACAAAAGGGTTACGAGCCCGGAGAGTGGAGCTATTTGTTACCGGCACCCACCACAGCAAAAAAAAAAAAAAAAAAAAATTACTGATTAACGTGATCTGTCAATACGCCTCTGCCCCGCGGCACTGCGGGACTGGAGCCGATCCATTACCTGGCACCTCCTTTGCCATCTCCCTCACCTTGCCGAGCCCCTGCATCCCTGGCCTGGCCCTGAGTCATGGGTAAACACCTCCGGGTGCCAGGCTGTGCCCGGGGTACCCGCCCGGGCCGGGCGAGCTCCCGGCCCGCACCCAGCGCGGGGGTCACGCCGGGTCTGGGGCCTCCTGCGGGGCGAGGGTGCAGCCTCCAGAGAGCAAATGAGGGAGATCCCCACTCCTCCAAAGGGCACAGGCAAGCCAGAGGGGGGAAAAAGTCCCTCACGAGCAGGGAGGTAGAGACGGCTGGGAGGGGAGGACCTGCCCCGCAGCGCATCCCTCACCCGGCTGGAGGAAGGGGTTAAAAATAAAAATAATTATTCTTTCTTTTTAAAAATTGCAAACACACAACAGTTAGAAAACGTTGTTTTTCGTAGCAAAATGTGGCTGCGCGCAGGATAAACATAAAAAAAATAAAAATTAAAAAAGGATAAATGTTTTAATTAAAGCTGCCCTGGGTTCCCTGCAGCGGGGCTGAGAGGGGCGGCTGCCCGGACCCGCAGCTCGGCCGGGGCTGCCCCGCTCCGGCCCCGCCGCTGCCCGGGCAGGGAGCAGCAGCAGCGCTGCGGGCAGCAGCCGCCGGGATCCAGACCTCCCCGCGCAAATTAATTCATCACAGAGCTTGTTAAACTATTTGCAAGGCGGACATGATGTGGGCTGCGGGGGGGGGCTGAGGGGTTTGGGTTTTTTTGGGTGGGGGTGTGATGGGTGTTTTGTTTTTATCTCCTCTCTGGGGCCAAACAGCAGCTGGCAGCCAAAAGACTTTCTGAACTGTTTCATTTGAGGAAAGTGAGGAGAAAACTGACGTCTGACTCTCTCCGCATTTTAAATATGCTTGAATATAATTGACCGACTGCCGCTATGGAGCGTTTGACGTGCGTGACGGTGCTGCACCCGGGTGCTCCGAAAGTCCCAGGAAATGCTCATTTGCAGGGAGAACTTGTTAAAAATGAAGGGCTTGGATTAAATGCAGAGGCTAAAGGCGTTTGCGTGTGCCACCGTTCGCATCACGATTCTGCAAGCGCTCCTCCACCTCTCCCCGTACATCAAATTTTTAGTTCAGAAAAGCCTGGTGACTGTGCGGTACTGGCTCAGAGAAACCCCTCACTGCATTTCACGAAAACCTCCTCTGTGCTGCAGGACCTGCTGTGTTAAATTATGATCCAAAGGCTGTGGGGTGGGAACAATCAATCAGAATACCTGGGGTAGTGTGTAATGTGTGTGCTCTTGCCAGCGGGAGCAAGCGGCCCCTGAACACAGTCCCCCAGCAGGTTAAATAAATATGATACTATAGACAAACCGAGAGGATCATATGGCCGCATCAATCAGCTGTTGATAAAATACAATCTTCCTTTAATACACGCTGGGAAAGTTATTTAACACTTACAAAACCTGAATTCAGTGCTGTTTCTTTTAGTAAAAGGGGAGAAAAATATTCTTTGAAAGTGCAACTCTTCTTAAAAGGCGCGGAGAGGTGACAGTTGCATTTTCCTGGGGGATATAATAGAAAGCTTTTAATGAAGCCACAGACACTGTACAAAGTACGTGAGCCACGATGCTGGAAAAATACAGAAGCTGTTAAAAGAATAAGTCAGTGTAGAAGTGGCCAGAGTCGGTTCCTGGCTGCGCATTAGGGTTTATTTCCTTTTCATTCATGATTTCACAACTCGGGTGGCTAAAAGGCTCCCGAGAACTGTTTCTTCTTGGCATGTAATTAGGGACGAGCCGCTCCAAGGAGGAAGGGACCGGGGTTCTTCCCTCCCAGCTCGGCAGCTGCCGGACAGTTGGAGCGGCTGGAGAAGCGGCAGACACGCGGGTGCCTGGATTTTTTTTAAGTGAGACTGTCAGATAAATGCTAAAATATTAGAATTTCCTAAAAGAAATCAGTTGTCCCGGCTATTTGTTGAAATAAAAGTTTTTTGAAGGGGCTGATCACAGGTGGTTTTTTTTTTGTTTGAATTTTTTTTTTAATATAGGAAGGAATGGAACTCTCGGGGTGCGATGTGTTTCCCCCCTCTCAGGTGAGAAGTTTTGCTTACCGAGATAAAAAGAACTGTCGCCCGAGTACGCTTTGGGATTATCGCCCATTTGTTAACTTCCCGCTTTCCACTCACTGAAGTGTCCCTTTAGAATTCCCTTCCCGGTGCCTTGTCCCATTTCCCCGGCTGTACCCCGCTCCCCGACAGGCCCCGACGCTGCCGGGATGCGGAGCCCCGCAGAGTTTGGGGGGCTTCAAGCCCCTCTCCGCCCACCTGCAGCTCCTCAAGGCTCGGGAAAAGTCAGCGCCGAGCCCGGGGGAGACGCGGCATAAATCACTGGGCAGCCCAAACCTCCGTGGGGAAAAGCGGGAGGAAATTCTGACAAGGTTTCCCCTAACAAATGGAGATTAATGCCCTCTGTAAAAAGAAAGCGGCTGGAAATGATGTTTATACAAGAAAAATCCTGCAAACAGGGGAAAGACTGGAAAAACCCCCAAAGCCCGGGAGGCTGCCGGTCCGGGGCTGATGTCAGCCAAAAAATTACAGGGCTGAGAAGCCAAGAAGGCGTTTGATTCCCGGTGCTCTCCTCCGCCCCTGGAGAGCCCCGCGGCTGGGGCTGGGCATGGCCGGGATGCCCCGAACCTCGCGGGGCTCCTCGGAGCGGGAGGAAATCCCGAAAAATCCCAGCTCGGGATGGGACAGGGCACCCAGGGTGGGTGCGGTCACCGGGAAAGGCTCAGCCCGGGGCAGGGTGGGGTGGCAGGGGGCCCGCAGGCAGCCCCAGGGCGGCTCCGCGCCTCGGATGCGTTTGGAAAGTTGCGCTAAAAAGCTCTTTACCTGCGCCAGCCACCCTTAAGCACTCTCCAGGGGCTTGTTGGGCAAATGTAATGGCAAGGCCAGGGGGTCTTGTTTGGCTAGACGTGGGGACATTTGTCATGGCTGACCTGTGAACTTCAGCTTCTGAGCCCAGGACTGTAAGGAGAGGCTCGGGCTAATGTAATAAAGCGAGAGAGACAAGAGGAAAGGCCTATCTTGCCCCAGGGCCACCACATGTTCACTCCGTTTTACTGTCAGTGCTACATGGAAGCTGTGGCTTCATTTCATATTCCATTAATATTTACAGCGGCGATTGAATTTCCCATTACAAAGTTCACCACGCACGCACTGCTAATATGAAATATTAATAGTATTGTGCACATTATGAAAATTCTTCTTATTAAAATATATATATATATGTATATATATGTATGTATACCGGGCAATTTGCACCGGTAACTCCATTTGCTGTGCCCACCTGGCGCGGAGGGGACCCGCAGCCCCCATCCCCGCGGGGGATGCGCGGGGCACCGCGGGGCTGCCCTGGCACGGGAGTGCCCGGGTGGCACCGCAGGAAGCAGCGTGGCCCTCTCAGTGCCACCTCCACCCACGGGGCCGAGCCATTCACTCGTGAAGGGTCACGTTTCCCATCTGGTTTGGGGCATCCTGAGGACAGGAGATGCCCAAAGCAGCTTTGCCCCGGCTGGGATGGGGCCGGGGAGAATCAGGTGGATCCGATGGTGACAGAGGGGTTTTAAGTTTTTTGACTGCTTCTCCCAGCTCGGCTTTCCGAGACTGTTTGAAGTCCAAGCAACCCCTGAGTGTCTCAAAGATGAGTAATCAGGCATCACCTTACTTTGCAGACCGCAGCTGAGTCACTTTTCAGTTGCTGCTCAGGGCGGACAGAGAAATCCTATCTCCTGTGAAAGGAAAATTGGCCGCCGGAGTCCCAAAAGTGCCCCGAGGATCAACTGAAATGAAAGTAAACCGATAATTTCCAGATCGCGTGGAAAACAGAGGGATATCGAATTTAAGCACCGCAAGCTCAGCCCGGCAGGACGAGCCTGTCCTGGAGCACTTTATCTCGCTGCCATTCGAGGGAGATGCCCAGGTCATTCTGCTCTTTTTATTACTTTTATTTATCATTCTGAGCACAAGCAGCCCTTCCTTTCCCTGTATCACAAACCTGCACGTTCATGGTAAAATATCAATTTGTCATTTGTGTGTGAGGAAGGTGCCGGGGGAGAAAAGTCTGGGGGCTTTGGGGAGCCCCGCATGCAGCATCCACAGGTGTTTAATGTACTAGGAGGAAAGTTGGCATAACTGGGCATTGAGATTTTTTTTATCCCGGAATAATTCTCCAATTACTCTGATGCCTGTCTGGAACTCAGATTCAGTTTAAAAAAAAATCCAAAAAACCCAAAAACCAACCTTGTTTTCCGTCAGGTGGGGATGTGTATTGATTTACCCGAGTATTTACTCTCTACTGAATTCAGTGAGAAAAAACAGCTCTAGAGTCACTTACTTCACCTTGAATCCTCGGTGAAGGGTGTGTTTGAACTGGGAGTGTTCCCACCTCCCTGCTCCCCCAGATTTCATGTTTCCCCATAGCTCTGGGCCCTGGCTAAGGGGTGCCTAGGGGTTTTCTCTGGCTCGTTTTGACCGCGGGATGTGATCAGATGCAGGAGGAACTCCCTGGGCAGCTGGAGGTGCTGCAGATGTGGGTGCAGAGATCTGTTAGCCAGCAGATCGTGGTGGCTCCTCTGTTTTCCCAAAGCTTCTCCCACGCACGAGGAGGAGATGCTATTTATGACTCCTAATAGATCTGGATTAAGGTAATTTAGGAATCCTTAGGTTCGTCTCTCAGCTCGGGAAGATGACAGGCTCTGGGAGGTATGGATGGGTGACATTTCCACCATGAGATCCGTCCTTCCCCCTCCCTGCTGCCCCCCTTCGCGTCCCCCCCTTCCAGCCCTAAATGTGTCATGCTTTGTCACATCCTCTGCGTGTGTGTTTTTAGAGAACATTTGAATAAAAGGCTCGATGCCAGGTATTGGTGACACAGTGGGTGGAATTTGCAGCCTTTCCACAAAGAGTTGGAAGCCTCCATTTGCATAAGGTCAGGGTACAGCTTCTCACAGAACTTTAGCAGCATCTCTGTCTCTTAGCAACACTCTTGCACTCTTGGTCCCTGCATTAAATTGACTGGTCCTTTCCTTTTCTTCCTTTCATAGGGAGGCTTACAATAAAATGTCACCCTTCCAACCTGTGCCTGTCACCCAGTAGGTCATCTGTTTCTCTTACACCTCCTCCCCCCCACCACCACTTCATCTCCAATTAGGGGATGAGATTATTCATTTGGTGGATTCCCAAAACTGCTTCATTTTTTATTTTGTTAATTAATATTAATAACATTTCTCCCTTTGTATTAATAAAAAGGAGCCCTCATAAACAGTGAGGAGATAAGGAGCAAATTGCAGGCACCTGCAAAACAATGGGATTGGAGTGGGGTAATAAGGCGAGTGGAGATAGAGAGAGCAAGGTTTAGGTCATCCTCTCCACCCATTTAGTTGATGCAGGGTTGAACTCAGCATGGAAGCCTTCAATGTGCTCAGAATATTAGAGTCACCCCTCTTGGCTCCGGCATGGGAATTGGTGACAGAATACAGATGCTGATAGGTGGTGTTAATGGAGGGTCAGGCTTGGACAATAGTATCCATCACTTGCCTCATGGCTCTGCTGTCAGATGGAGTCATTTCTGACTGCTCTATCACCAAGATTTGGGAGAGATTCAATTATTACCTTAGGCTTGGCAGCGCTAGATACAAATCTATGCCCAAAGGACTGGAAAAATCACCCCCGTCTTCTTCTCTCCCAAAATGTTTCCCCCCCCCCCTTCCTGAATAAAATAATTTTTTTTAAGGGGGGTGGGGGGTGGGGGGGAAGAGAAATTTTTTTAAAAAAAGAAAATCGATGTCCGTGGCATTCGATCTATCCCTCTGCTACGAATTCCTGGGGGGAAAATCAGCCAACGCTTTGCTCGGCCTGAGAGTTACCCACCAGTTCCACCTCACTGTCAAACTTTTGTAGGGAGGGTTATGGCAGAACCTCTAAACTTTGGAGTCTGTACCCAAAGTTCGTGCTTTCCCCCCCGAGATTCCGGGCTCTGCATCCCTGGCAGGGAACTAAATCCCGCCCCTGGGTGCCAGGGGATGTGCAGGACACACTGCAGAGCCCCTCCTCGCCCAGGGCGGGTGGGGAGATTATTTATCAAGAGCCCTCGTTAACTTTAAGAACGGGGCTAAAGGACAAACTTTAAGCACGAAAAAAGCTCTCCATTTTCCCCTTTTCTACTTTTTAAAGGTATTTAAGTGGTGATAGCCGTTTTAAATTCAGTTCGGATTTTATTCCCTGGCTCCCTGTGGCGACCTGATCCACTTCTGAGGAGGAATGGCTTGTTTTCTCTTACACGTTATCCACCTCTTGAGTGGCGCAAATGCTAAGGTGAAACCTGGTGCTTTTCAGCGGTATTTCTTCAAAACTCTTATTCAAATGCCCCCCTCCCTCCTCGCTGTTCCTCCCGAAGCTTTCAGACACTGTAATTCCTGCAAGATAAATTCTCAGGTAATGGGTTCTGAGAAAAAGCAACAGAGGTTAGGAGTCAACTGCCTCCTCTTTAATAATTCACATGTCATATTTCTTCCACTTTGTCAAGTTGGCTAAAGAAGATGGGCAGGGCTGAGACAGGCAGACACTTGAGTTTATTATCCGAGGACTAGGGGGACCCAGGGAAAGGCGATGCCCCCGCTGCCTCTGGCAATTCCTGCTGCCCGCTCCAGGGTTGTTTCTGCTCGCCCAGGTCCAGGGACTGAGCACAGGAACTCCTGCCTGCCTTTGCTCTTCCTCGGATCCCCCATCCTCCTCTCCTATTTGCCTTTAAAGCTGTTACTCGTCCCTTCGATTATTTTACTACTATTTTTTTAAGTGTAAAACAGGTAAATTAAAAATCAACCTCAGCAAAAGCCCGTATTTTATTTGATTTGATTTTTATTTTATCCACTGTGCTGTGATTTGTCTCCCTGAGTGCTAATACACTCTTGGATGGGATATTTCTCTACTCAGCTCTGTAAAACTTTTGGGACTCGCTGGCTGAAATTCAAACAGTTTTGGAGATTTAGCAGTGAGATGAGGAAGTTTGGGCTCTCTTCCCCCAAAGCAGCGGTGCTACAAAACACCAAATGTAGGCAAAAAACCGTCACTGAAGGGGAAGAAACAAATAGTTCACTCTTATGAAATTGGTCACCATTCCTTAAATGATAAAGGTCTCCAAAAAGAGTTGAAAATGTATGTATTATAATCCGAGGAATCCCCACTAATTTGTCTTTTCAGACGGCTTTGAGAAAAACCTCCAAGATTTTCTAAATTTGCACTTTCCTGCCTCATCCTTGACACATCCTTCCACCACATTCCCCAGCCCTTTCCCCGAGTGTGAGTGCCGATAATGTCATGTACCTGTGAAGGTGTCAGCTGCATTTTGAAATAAAACAGAAGGAGAAGAAAAGCAGTTCCCTGAGCCCCACTGCCTGCTCTGGAAAGCGCATATACAGGTGAAAACACGAGTGACAGCAGAGCAGAAAATGTCCTTATTCTTCTGGGAGCTGCCTCTTTTCCCCTTTTACTATATTATTATTTTCCTCATACTATCGTTTAGAGTAAAAATAGGGGTTTTTTCAACAGTCTTTCATTGAAGCAGCAACACATTTTAACTGATCTTTTGCAGTGTGGTCTCTTATGTGTGGCCATAAGTCTTATCCAGAAACAGTAAATCTATCTTATCTGTCAGATTTTGGTAACTTTATACATGAAAGGGAAGAGCAAGCAACTTTGGAGGATTTAGAAAAAGGACTTATCAGTGTAAGCAAGGATAAGAGCAAACCCTGAGGCCCATGGGAAGTTTGCCCTTGTGATAGTGGCCAGGGTTTGTTACATTTTTGGTTAGAGGCTCATGACTTTCACCCTTCCTGCAAGCATCATTTCCAGAAACAGGCAGCTCTGCTGTGCGGTGAAGATTGCTCTGGGATTTCGTTGGGGTTTGTTTTCCCTTCCGAGAAAACCCTTTGTGTTACTGGGGCTTCAACACTTCAAAAACAAATATAAACCCGAAACGAGACCCACGAGCCAAAGAGAAATAGCAAGCTGACAGTCACCCGGCCGGCTGGAGGGGGCTGGGGGAGCATCCTTTGGGAGGGGAAGCAGAAGAGCTCCGTGCTGGGATTCCTGCCTCCAGCCCTCCCGACGGCACCCTGCGTGCCTCGTGTCTTGCACAGGGGTGGCAGGCTGGCACCGAGGTCACCCCTGGGCTCTAAAAGCGCACGAATGTCCCCAAACTGTCTGCGACTGTCGCGTTTCTCCCTCCCTGCCCCGAGGAGGGTGAGGGGCTCCCTGCGCAGCACTCACCTGCCATAAGGCACAGCATTACCCCGCCTGAAACTCTTCAATTCACAGTCTGACACTTCGAAACTTTTTTTTTTAATTATTATTATTTCTTTTCCAGACACCAGCACTTTTTTTTTTTTTTTTTACTTTTTTTTTCCCCCAGTTCCCGGGATGGGAGTTGATTTTCCCGGTGCCAAGCCGCTCCCAGAGACACCCGGCAGGGCTCGAAGGGAGAGACAGAGCCATCCTCCATTGGCAACCAGCGATGAAACGCACTTGAAAAGCTGCCAGGGAGAATTAGGATGGTAGCCCTATCCTGCAAAATCAGATGGTTTGCAGTGTCCCTGAGCAGCTGTTAAGCTTGTTGAGTTGGGTTTTTTTTATTAGTATTAGTAGTATTATTTCCAGGCATATTTTTTTAACACCTGCGAAGTTTGTCTATGAGGATGCCACTAAAGACAGAAGTACTGAGTGCTTGACAGACTCCATAAAGTCCCTGGCATCCTTCTGGGTACGTGACAGGTCCGAGGAGCGGGATGCGAGAGCCGGGGGCTGAGCGCGGCCCGAGGGAGCGCCGCTCCCTGCCCGCTCCGCCTGGCACCGCGGGGCGATGCCAGCCCCCTGCAGCCCGGCAGAGCTGCCCTCCCGGCCCAGAACGGGACAGGGACGGAGGGCTTGGGTGGGGAAGCCACCTGCAGCCCATCCCTCCCGCCTCAGTCGCACACAGCCCGTCCTGCGCGGCGCAAAGGGGACAGAAGCTCTCTAGAAGAGTAGAAAGCACCGATTTAATAGGGGAATAAAAAAAATAAAAATTAAAACAAAATTAAAAATAAAAAGAGGTCTGGTGTTCTTCTCTGCTCCTTGTTCTCCGGTGAGGAGCTGCCGCTGGTAGCGGGGCTCTGTCGGCCAGCTCCGGGGAGCTCTGCCCGGCGGAGGATGAGCTGCGCTCCCGCCGGCAGCATCAGCATCCCCCGGCATGAGCGATCCTGCTCACACTCCTGCCATCAGTGTCCCTGCTCACATCCCTGCCATCAGTGTCCCTGCTCACATCCCTGCCATCAGTGTCCCCGCTAACACTCCTGGCATCAGTGTCCCTGCTCGCACCCCGACATCATTGTCCCTGCTCACACCCTCGATATCAGTGTCCCTGCTCACACCCTCGATATCAGTGTCCCTGCTCATTCCCTCGATATCAGTGACCCTGCTCACACTCCTGGCATCAGTGTCCCTGCTCACACCCCGACATCAGTGTCCCTGCTCATTCCTTCGATATCAGTGTCCCTGCTCACAGCCCAGCATCAGTGTCCCTGCTCATTCCCTCGATATCAGTGTCCCTGCTCACACTCCTGGCCTCAGTGTCCCTGCTCACACTCCTGGCATCAATGCTCCTGCTCACACCTCCCGTCTGAACCCATCTTCCTTCTGCCTGCCAAACATCTGCAGCATCCCCCCTCCTGCCCCTTGATTCCACTCCCTGCTTCTTCTTATTGAGTTCTCTGAGTCTCTCTGCAGCTTGTCATAACCTGTAATAAAATGCCCTTTTCGTCGGGAGTTAAAGTCCAGAGGGCATCAGATCCATTTCCAGCTGGCAGCGGAGGAGCCGGGCAGGACAGCGGCGGGAGGATCGCCTTGGTGCGCCTCCAGGGCTGTAACTATTTCACAGCGAGGCACCCCCAGGGCAGCCGGTCCCCACCCAGCCCAGGGAGGACACTAAACACCAGAACATCCCCATGGCCCAGCCCAGCTATGTGAATTATTCTTATTCTCATCGTCATTCTTTTTAATTCTTACTCTTATTTTAATTCTTTATTTCTATTGCTAATATCTCCAGAGTACCTGAAAGAAGCATGAGCACTATATGATACAGATGAATGCACTATTGTTTATTATATAGAAGGCAACATCAGACACATACAATGAGTATTTGTTCCTTTTATGCCCACGTGCCTGTGCATGGAGAATAATGCACGACCATAAATATGACCATCTATAAGTGCTGTGTATTTATGCTTACATACATATGTTCATTAATAAACATGCACTGCACACATGTGCTTGCACAGAGAGCAGGTGTCTCTACATAGAGACATAAAGACACATTTTCCTTGTGTTGTACTGCACAAAAAAATGTTCATCCTGCCCGGTCTGCCCCCTCCTCTGCTCACAGAGTTGTGTGTAGGACCAGAAAAGCATGTCAGAATACAAGGTGTGAGAGGCCAATAAGCCCTTAAGTGGTTACACGTGATTTATTTTCCTTTCAAGCCCAAGCAAACAAATCACAAAGAGGAGGTTGGTTAAAAAATACTCCCAGCAAGGTGCTCTGTAACCCCAGCACAGCCCAGCGTGTCCTGGCACGGGGTCAGGCTGTGGGGCTGCTGCTGGGGCTGTGCCTCTGATCAAGTATTTATGGCCACTGCATCTTTGCATAACATTTACTTTGCTTTCTTTAATGGCTTTCTCCACTCCTTTCCCTGCTCCTCGCTGCAAACAGCCTCAGTCAGCCCCAGCGATGATATCAAGAAAGGTTTTTCTTTTTTTTTTTATGGTCCAGCCAAAGCGAGGTCATTCTAATAATACCCAAGGTCACTGGTGGGAGCCACCGAGTCTCCCAGTCATTTTTCATTTGCTTGCAACAGTTAATGACAGTCACAGGGATGGAGCTGGGAGCTGATGGCCATGTGATGTCACCAGCACATGCTAGGGGATTATAAGGGCAGGTACAGGGCAGGGTTGTGGATTAAAAATGATGGGGGAAAAAAAAATCACTATTAACTGCTTCACTCCGGCAGCTTGGTGGAAAAAAAAATAAAATCCTACAGACAAAGGAGGGGGACTTCTTCCTCCCACCCCCCTTCAAATCAGTTCTCTAAAATGCCAGCTCAACTGCTCCATTTTTTCCTGATTTAGTGACTCAGCTGGAAAAGATCTGTGCAGTGTGTGAGGGGAGGCGCTGCTTGCTGTACCAGCTGCTGGGCAAAAGGTTGCAAAAGCAACCTTGCAATTTCCTGGGGGCGTTCCTCTCCCTCCCACCCAAATCAGAGGCCTCATCCCTCTCCTCATTCTGCCAAGGGCAAAGCCTGTGGTGGCACCAGCAGGAGTCAGACCTAGACAAGTTTTTGTGGGAGTTTTTGGGGGAGTTTTTCTGGTTTTTTAACTCATGGTTTCTATTCTAGCTGTCCACTTGGGAATAAAAAAGAACAAAAAGGAGCAGATCCCCTGGTGAGATCCCCCTGGTCAGGCTGCAGGAGCCCTGGGGAGGTGGGTATTGATTTAACCATGTGCACCAACTGTGAGGCTCATGCTGCAAAGTGCCCCTGACACAGCCGTGGTCATCCTCAGAGCTGCCCTCGCCCCCAGGGAGCCACCCCAGGGCTCCCAGTCCTCATGTGTGGCCCAAGGTTCAAACCCATGGGCTGAAATCTTACACCCTGGAAAGCCAGGAGAGTGCACCAGCCTGCAGGGACCAGGGGAAGAAGCTCCACAAATCAGATAGATACCAAATTTCCTAATAACTTAATAAATATAATCATATTCTGGTCCAAAAATGTGCAGAAGTAAGAACTTTTTAACCTGTAGGTTAACTAACAGTTAGACTGCTCTTTCTCACTGAGAAACAAACAAAAAGAAAGATAAATTGCATATTAATCTTCACTCAGCCTCTCATCATTGAACTGTTTTGTCTTAGTTATCTCATCGTATTGTATTTGTTTACAAAACATGACCTTCTCATAGCCTTTGTTTCTGCATTTTTATTATTTTCTGACATATTAACTGTATAGTGACCATCAGTTTATTGTTGTCAACACATATCTTTTAAAAAAAATAATTCCATGGGGAAAGTTGGACATCGATTGAAATCTTCATCCAGTGATTTTTATTAATTCAACGTACAAGAGAAAAACATGGCAAACCACAAGAAAACAATTACGACAGAAAACAAGTGACTGGTTTATATGAACACCTAATTTCTAGAACTGTTTCACAGCCTCTGACCATTTATGAAACTCTCACTACTAAGGTCAGTGGACTTTGGATTGACTCATGTTTAAAGCAGGATGGATCAATGGAGTGAAGAGATGAGTTCAAACTGATGTCGTTGTCCAAAATACACCGAGATGCATAATCCCCACACTGTGTTTTCCGTGTTTGTTATCTCTTCTTAAAGCTAATCCCTGCAAATAACTTTTCCTTCAGATCCTGTGTCTCATTTGGATGAGGAGGCAGAAACAGATGCAGCTGGAGGCTGAATCCTTGAGCCAAACTCTGAGCAGGGGTGGCTGCAGTGAACTCCTCTGAAGGATGCTGAGCTGTGCCAGCACGATTCCAGCTCTGGGATGTTTTGTTAAGGATCTTCAGGTGTTACCTGGTGCTTACTGTCAGAATCAAAGGCTGCAGTGTTTATTTCTTGTCCCTGGGAGGACACAAACCCGTGTGCTGCTCCTCAGATGAGAAGAACGTGGCACATCCTTCCTCTCTGCCTGTTTTCCACAGCGATGCCTCACGTCCCGTTTACGATGGGGCCTGACTTGGTTTATCCTGGTTAATAGGATTAGAGCATCAGCCTTTCTGGGGGAGATTGAAATGCAGGGGAAGAGTGGTACCGAGTTGCTGGTGTCTTTCTTCTCCTCCTGTGATGGGCAGAAGGACACACCTCCAAGCAGAGGGGATTTGTCTGGTGGGAGCAGGCAGATTATCTGTATCTAGTGAAACAAGGTGTGCATGGCAACCTTTGCCAAGGCTCAGAGCCAGAACCTACTCACTATAAAATAATTGTGTCACTACCTAACCAAGGCACTCTTCATGTTTCATTTATCTTTTGACTGTAATTGAATGGTTGAAAAGCAAAAAAAATGTAGACAAATTCCATCTGTATTGAGATCTGTTTCTTTCTCTGCTACCGTGGCCCATCATTAGATAGTTTCGCTCTCTGTACAGAAGGTCAGAGAGTATAAATATAAATTGCATTTTGCATTACTTCTAGATGAGTGAAGCTGTCAAAGCAATAATATAAGCTTTCAGTCCCACATTCTACCACTTCTTTCCCATTTTTTGGCCAGGAGGTCATGTGCAAATTGAACGTGACAGCCCAGACGACATGTCCAACAGACTTATATTGTTAGACATTTCTGCCATGGCACTCACCACAAATTAAACCCACGTCGGACTTGGAGCTCTTCAAGAGCTGCTAACACTAGCTCAGGCTTCTTGCAAAAAAGTTTATGTCCACGTCAAGCCTGTACAAGAATAACAGCAACTCTTTTGGAGGATCTTGTCAGCAAATGGAAAACACAAGGGGAAAAAAAATCTGACAGGTAAACCTGAAAGAGCTGAGCACAGTAATGCAGACTTTAAGTTGTTTGAAAGGTGGGTAAATCTATGCTGTATCTGTGTACTCTTCACTTCTGTCAAAACTCTTTCCTCCAATCTATTATTAATAGGTAGAATTCGGTATTTAGTGGATATTTTTGCTGTCGGCAGTCAAAAGACAGGGAGCAAACTCCTAATTTTCCACCTCTTTTTGTGCAAGCAAAGTTAACTTTGTGTCTGTTGATAAAACACTGTGTACAGCAGTTAAGACGTTGTTGATGATTTGGAAATAACTGTATATTTATAGCATTGAAATCTACATGGGCAGCTTCCATAGCACCTATTTGAATCTAAAGTCTAAATTAATTTGGGAAAATAGATGCTACTGAATATTGTCTTTTATATTAACTCTTTTATATAAACTGTGCCCTTAACTTATATTAAGGGCACAGTTTTCTACAGAACACCAGAAGGATGAAATTGAGGTTGCTGTCTTCAGCTGGAGCCAAATCAGGTGTCAAAGTAGCTTTAGAAAGTTCTTTGTGCTGTGTACAAAGATAATGCTGAATGACAGTGAAACAAGATCGCTCTGGGGACAGAAAACCAGATTTTCAGCCCTTCACCTTTAGGTGTCTCAAAATGCAGCACAGGCTCTGAACAACTGAAAATTCTTAGCATCTGGCAGTGTCTGCTGGCCCATGCTGAAGAGCTGGTGGTCTTGGTCCAAATCCTGGCAGAAAGGAGTTCACGTTATAAATTACATTATCTGGCAAATCTTTGCAGTAGTGTGAGCAGAGGGGCCAAGAGCTCACTTGGCACAGAACCTCCTGCTTTCCTTCATGGCAGAAATGTTCTCCTTAGATAAGGGCTGAGGATGGATCAAGAAAAGACCCTGCCATTCTTGCTTTACCAGCTTCCCATGAATGAACAAAGAACTTCATTTTCAAGGACTACCAGGGCTTTCTCTCTCCATTTTTTAATTTTTCTATCAGAAGGACTAAACTTAGAGTGAAGAGTTTGAGCCCCATCTGGTACAAATCGGTAGGGGCTTTGCAGGCTTCAGTAGAGCTACACTGATTTACACCAGATGATGCTATTAGAGGACTGAACTATCCAACAATAATTATAAAAAAAATGCCTTTGATTATGCATGTGCAACAACTATTTATGTTTACATTGCAGAGATTTGCATGTAGCACAGTGGGGAGTATTTTATCTCTTGAAAACATTGCACCAGCATAAAT
Source organism: Passer domesticus (assembly GCF_036417665.1). Classification (NCBI taxonomy): domain Eukaryota; kingdom Metazoa; phylum Chordata; class Aves; order Passeriformes; family Passeridae; genus Passer; species Passer domesticus. Next base: position 15,938,905 of record NC_087487.1, on the reverse strand, counting down.
AATCCAGTGACATTCAAATGAGCAAAGAAATACCCGTGTTTTACCACAAGATGGACCATAAAGGATGTTCTTCATGTGTCTTTTTCAAGCAGATTTGTCAATAATCCTCAACTGCGAAGTTTATTCTAAAGAAAGGAAGATGGAACAAAAAGAAAAAGGTAAAAGTTATGTTCTGTTCCAGGTGGTTGCATTACAGATTGCTCTGAACTCTGGGTCTCAGTGCAACCAGGTGATCCTGCACTTGGGAAAGAGGATGGGGGAGCCAGGGGAAAGAAGGACATCAAAAATGCCCCACAAAAGTCAGTACCATGCCTCGTTTGGCAGCATCCAAAGCAGATTTTCAAGGAATGTGAACCAGTTCAAATCCAGAGTGAATTGGACACAAAGCTATCAAAGGCAGAGATGGAGATAATCATGTGAAAACTGGGAGATTCTGCTGAAGTTCCAGCCTGGAACAGCACAACAGAAATTACCATTGGGGTAATTACACTGACATTTAAGCTTTCAAAACAGAAAATGCTTAAAATATGCAGTAATATGTTGTATCTTTGACTCACAAGAGGAAAGGGAGATGAAAGCACAGGTAATATTCCTTTGATGTTTGAACTACATACTCAGGTCTCCTGCCTTGACTTCTGGGGGTTTTTTATTTGCTAATTGTGCTTTGGTAGTGCTTCGAAGGCATTACATTTCTCAAATTAAGGCATGTTGCCCTACTCCAGATATAGCTTTCCTCTTGAGAGCCAGGCAGAAGAGCATTGCTGGCATTTTAAGTTCAAATGCCCTGCAGAGAATTGGAAGATCCACAGACATCATTTTCATGACCTGGCTTCCCCTTTTTCAATTTTACATCTTCCTGATGAGGAACACCAGGAGATTCTCCCTTTATACCCAGCAGAAGAAGATTTTTTCCTACATGGGAGACTGCAGAGCACTGAACTCACCTGTGTGGCTTGGCAAAGACTCCACACTGTTGTCCTAAAAACACATTGCCTCAGTTTCCCTATCAAAGGAGTGAGGGTGTGACAATGATGAGCTGCCTCTTGGGAGCACTGTGAACATAATTTGTGGGTTTGTTAGCTCTTTCAAGATGAAATCTGTCACATAAATGGTCAGAGTTATTAAACTGGGCTTAATTGGCAAGGGCTTGAGAAGAATTTCTATCATGAAAAGGTGTCTTTGAACAAATGAAGGAGTCGGTAGATTTGATCCTGGCCCAGGGTTTCCCTTTTGTGTGGCAGAGCATCACAAGCTCAGGATGGCAGAAGGGGAACCATCCCACCCATCCCACTGGGTCCTTAAATGAGAGCCTAAGAGGAGACGACAAGGTGTATGGTCAGGATCAGTGTGAGGCAGAAATCCCAATTAATTTCTGAAGTAAACAGGGTGAAAAGGAGCTTCCCAAGAATTCAGGCTGCTCAAAACAACGTGAGAACATTAAAAACCAGACCCAGGTTCTCGCAGAGGAAATGTCACAAGCGGAGCACAGGCTTAGTTGGGAGCTTTGGAGCACCAGCCAGATGGGATAAATTTACTTTTGTATCTTTGTGGATTTGGTTTTCTCTAAAAGCAGAGCTCTATTTTAATGGCTGGTTTGAGGGAAAACTAAGTTACTGTCATTAAAACCCAAACTGTAATCCAAGCAAATTAGCCAAACCTCCAGGCACTCTGCTCACCAGAATTTCCTTACCAGAGGAATCTGTCACTTTGTCACCACAAAATGAGGCCAAATTTTCAAAGATGTCTCTGCTATGAGACTCACAGGTCTGGTACTGAGCCATCAGGAGATTTGCATGCACAGTGTGGGTTTCCAACATGACAATAAGAAGTTTAACTCCAAACACAACTGTGTTGTACGAGTGTATTAAAAAAAAAAAAAAAAAAAAAAAAAAAAAAAAAAAAAAAGTGAGAAAAAGCCTCTTTTCATTTTCTGGGACAAGCATGAGTAAACTAAAGTGACAACTGTGCTTTTGCTTTGCATTCAGGCTTCCTTTGATTTTTCGTGAGAGCTTGGACACCCAGAAGCTGCGTTCATAGGAGCTAGTCAGGGAAATAAAAGAAGTTTTAAAAACTTCTCCTGATTTTTCTCCATTGAAATCAATGGATGTTGAGCACTGAAGTCACCTAATGGTTATGAATACCATTCTCCTGAAATTTCTTCTGCTGATTACAGAACTGCCTCCAGATCCTTAGAGGGGATAGAGATGTTCAAGATATTAGGGGGTACAGTGATGAATGGTAATGGTTTTAAACTGAAACGGGTTAGATTTAGATTAGATTCTAGAAAGAAATTCTTCCCTGTGAGGGTGGTGAGGCCCTGGCACAGAGAAGCTGTGGCTGCCCCATCCCTGGGAGTATCCAAAGCCAGGTTGGATGGGGCTTGGATCTATCTGGGCTGGTGAAAGCTGTCCCTGCCCATGGCAGGGGGGTTGCAAAGAGATGATCTTTATGGTCCCTCCCAACCCAAACCACTCTAGGATTCTGTGGCTCCATGATTCTGTGAGGATGAATCTGTTCTGAGGGCCTGAGTGCAGTCCTCTCTGCCAGCAGGGACAGCAAGGGTGGAGCTGGGTCACTGCTCACTCCCTGCCCGAGGTGGCTGAGACCCTGCAGGGTGAAATACCATGTGCAGGTCTGAACAGAGCTGGGCAGTTTTGGCATGGTTATAGACATCTCTGCCTCAGTGGCACCAGCTCCTGCAGTCTGCCAGATATATCAAGTGTGCTTCTAAATCTGGTGTTTATTTTTCACTCGATTTTGCCCTCCATCATGATTTAACCAGCTGGGCATGCAGTGCTTCTCTTTCCAATTTTATCACTAACAGGTTTTGCTATGGCTCTGTTTCTTCTGCATTTTATGTGTTTTTAAATTGGTAGCTGCTTTAATGATATTTGCAGCTAATATGTCCCTCCCCTGAGCCACATCCACTGCACTTACAGCATTCTATCAAATATCTGTGCCAGGGCTACAGTGTCACAGGGTTTCATCTTTTCACCCTGTCTAAAAGGGGAGTTTGGGGTGGGACATCACAGGAGCTGCTGTCACACACATTAATTTATGTGAACTTCCCAAACTGTCCCATTAGTGCAGCCCCAAAGCAGGGTGTGTCATCATACAGTGACACTGCTGGGCAGTCCAGAGTGGTCTGAGATCAGTTTCTGAAACTGGGCTCTGCTTCCAACAAGTGCATTTTTTGTGCACACTTATCTGTGTGTTTAAATATATTTCATAATTTATTTATGTATGAATTAATTGCATAAATTTTCATGTTACATGATAAAATAAACTTCAAACATTGACAAATTTATCAATCCAGAATCTTTTTTATTCTCTTTTTTCCTCCTTTACTGAATAACTAATAAATCAATATTTAGGGAACCCATTTATCATGCAGAGAAAACTTGTGTTCAAACCTTATATTTATTTTTCTGTTTCACTCTGTGGATATCTTCACTCTGGGTCAATTTGTTTTTCTTCAGGGAGGATTTCTGCCTCAAAGGTTTTGGCCAGAATGTCATACCTAGGTGGGAGAAATCTTACAATTTAACAGAAATAGATGTCACTTTTTAAAGCATCTTTAGTTTCCAGCAGAAGAAATACATGCACATATGGGATTCAAGCTAAAAGTCTCAGAGTCTCCTCTGCCAGAAGAGTTTGTTAGGGCTGAGGGTTGGACGAGCCAGCCACAACCTCTTCCCTCTCCCAGGAACAACATCTGTGAGGAGGCAAGGCTGGGGTGGCAGGAGAAACAGCCAGCCCTCCTCAGCCAGGGAGAGCTGACCCTTTAACCAATCCACAGTCACCACTTGCTTCCCATGTCACCTCCTCTAATGCAGAATTTTATACTGTCTTTATTACAAGTCTTGGTTTTTGGCATGATTTTTGAATTGTTTGTTTGTTGTGTTTGGTTTAGTCTGTTTTTTTTCTAGAAAAGCTGCAATCCTTGGCTTTATTTTCTGCAGCTCTAAGTAAAAAAACACACATCACTTTCTTAGCCCAAAGCATTCACTTTGCAGATGCCCCTTACCAGATTTGCTGTAATAAACCAGTGTTGTCCTTGGGGAGGCTGAGGGTTAGTGAAACATGAATAAAATAATCCCTGATGTACAGGTGAGCATGACCAGGCATAGCCAATACTTTCAGCAGCTCTTATACATACCCACTGCAGAACCAACTCAAAACACCAGCCCAAATTTCAATTTATGGGCAGAGGAAGTGCTGAGGAGAAGGGGTTGGGGATGCTGAGCGCTGCAATCTCTGTTCCTTTGCAGACATTGTGCCAGCCCAGCTCTCACCCCCTGCTTTGTCACCCATCAGAGCTGCTGCTCTGCTGACTCCTGACACAACCCAGCCAGCCAGAACCAAACCTGGCCATCCCGAACGTTCCCACCATGGCTCACATCCTCCAGGGTGCTGAGGTGTCCCCTCACAGCCCTGTGGCTCTGCAGCACCTGGCTGAGTGGCAGGGCTGTGCCCGGGGCCAGGCTCACCTGGCTCTGCAGGGCTCCCCGAGCAGGGGACACCAGGTGGTGCAAAGCCACTGTAGTGGATCCGGTGCCATCTGCCCTTCTGGCCATGAGCACGGAGGCTCTGGGATGTGCCAGGGAGTCCTGGCTGCCAGAGCAATCCCTCGGTGCTGCTGACAGCTTGTAGGAGGGACAGGACTGTGTCCAGATGGCCCCAGATTTTGAGGAACTACGCTGAGAGATGGAAGCTGAACTCACCCCTCCCATGTCAGCGGTGGGGGCTGAGAGCTCTTTCTTCTCCCATATTCCCCATTTCCTGCTCCTGTCATCTGCCATCCCTGACAGTACCAGCACTGACAGTGCCACCCCATCACCAGGCAGCCTGGCAGCCATCCCCAGCTCCCCCAACCTGCACCGCCTGCCACCTTCCCCCAGCCTGCTCTGCTGTGTGCCCCTTTCTGTGTCTCCTTCCTCACCACAGCCTCCTGTCTGTCTGCCCATCCCAAAAACCAAGTGACAAATCTCTTTTCCCACCATCCCGTGCCTATCCTCCAGATACCCTTTACACTGTTTTTTTTCCACCCTTCAGCAAGATCGTACTTCTTACCCTCACTTCTCAGATGCCCATCTTCTTTCACATATTTCATTCTTTCTTGCTATGTCTCAGTTTCTTTTTGATCAGTGATGCCAGCTTGGATCATCTCTTCAGCCACAATTTGTACAACTGCCTCTTTTCCTCCATTTCCCCCAATCCTCCCTCCATGGCATTCCTGCATCAGAGTGGAATGTCCCCTTCCTATCACTTAAGAAATGGTGCTGGGGTGACAGCTTTTAAAAACATTGCCAAGACCACAATGGATAGGTCAAATGTAGCAGAAAATCTGTCTCTTAAGTTGTCCTTTAATTTAAAATGGACACTGGGAGGTTTTCTTCATCTGAAATTTACCCTGTAAACACTTGTGGGCCCAAGGAGCAGTTGCAGTGATGCACATGGATACCACTCAACAAGGCACAGGTTGCCACACAAAACAACCCCACAAAAGCAAACAAAACCCTCACCCAATATACTCATATTTGCTTTTATTTGGAATAGATTTACTGGTAGGACCAAGGAGATTGCATCCCTCTTCCCTCACTACCAAACAGGCCATGGATTCCCAAGAGGAGGAATGCACCCCCATCTCTATGACGATGCAATTCAGGCCCATTTGTGAAGAAAACCTGCTTTTGCTGCAAAAACAGCCCTCCTCTCCCGGTAACCTCTTTGCTCTGGAAAGTATTCTTTGTTTCTTCCCGACTTTTCTTTTGTCTTACCTCTTACTTATCGCCTCCTTCCCCTTCTCACCAGTCACTTTGTCACCAGTGACCTCTGACAATCACCCCAGGCAGCATCTTGAATTGTGTGGCAAAGTTCTGAGTCGGCCTGGTGGGTTTTTTCCTGATTTATGCTCCTGTTATTTTAGATGGTAGAACCATGCAGCAGCTGATCACCAGAATGCCTTGATGTTCAAATTCCTTGAGCAGTGTTGGTTGGACCACAGAACTTCACCTGGTTTATTACTGGGAAGTTTCATGAGGGCCCCTGTGATTGATATCCCGTGTCCATCACCATTCTTGACTGAAAATATTGCTGCTGAGCTGGGTGGGAAAGGAGAAATTCCCCTAAGGCAACACTGAGGCCACAGCACTTCTCTGAGTGCTGGTTTTGCAGCAAAATCTACTCTGAAAAAGACAGAAAGGGGTCGTAAAATTTTTCTAAATGCTGTAAAGGAAAGAGCTACCCTCCTTTTGCCAGGAGAGAGGCAAATAACTCCATTTTTCTGTGTACACACATGTATGCACACACACACCTATGCCCATGAGGAGAAATGTTCAGATCTCAAAGATTTAAAAAAACAGACACAGTGATTTCTTACCAGGCTTTAAAGGTCCAACGCAGCACAAAAAATCTCAGAATCAATCAAATGACTGCTGAAGAAAACTTAAAAATGCTAGAGATAAGGGACACCAAAGGAAATGTTAAAACTTTAATATTTAAACCAACTCTTCTTATTGTATACAGTGCTCAGTGCCCTCTGATGCTTCCTGTGGCAAAGGAAAAATTTTAACAAGTTGAAACCAAGACTGCCAGGCAGAGCAAAAATAAAATGCTGCTTGTGGCACATTGCTTGGTGTGTGTGAGCATCACACCAGGCCAGTGACCCTGAGAGAGGCTTGTTCTGCTCATTCACATTCCTCCAAGCAGCTGCTCTCAGCCTCTGGCCGGGGAAGACCTCGTGGTCCATGAGGCAACCTCCAAGTGACCGGGGGAGGCAGCACCAACTGGCAGGTCTGCAGTCAGCAGGAAGAGTGGCAGGGGCTGGAAAAGTGAAAGGGATTGAAAAATCCTGCTGTATGGGAAGAAATTAACTCTTTAGTTCTAAGTTCCATTGCTAGGCCAGGATAAAGCTATGGGACAAGCTGTTAAAGTGACACCCAGAGAGAGAATTCTTCCAGACGTGTAAAAGCATCCAGAGTGCAGCCTAAGTTTTATAGATGGCACATTCAGCTGGCAAATCTACCTTTCATCACATTAAATTTAATGCAATCAATTTGCCACAGTTAATAACTTGTGTCCTAGGCTTGGTGGGGCCCTCAGATGAAGATCAGTTTGTGGGTCAGGAGTGGCTGCTCCAAGCCCCTCCTCACTGGGAGCCTGGGGAAGATGAAGCCATTTGTGTGTGCTTGGATGTCCAGGTGTGGATCAAAGAGAAAGCAGTTGTGCAAAGGCACCTCCAAAGGAGGATTCCTTCTGCTCTATCCTCCTGCTCATAAATGGGATTAGCAAACGAACAGAACTGCAGGTTGGTTCTTGACAGCCCCTGATGAAACCATGCCCAGTATGGACCAGAGTGATACCCAGGTGGGGTCTGCAAGGGACATCATTTTAGCAGAATAGATGAGAAAGGGATTCATCTCTCCCCTTGCTTCAATTTCCACTTCTTTCTCTTTGTATGCATCTATTAAAAGTGAAAGATGTCTGATGAGTGTAAGCAGGTGCTTCTCTGGCATAAACCATCACAGGATTTTTGAGAAACTTATGGTAATCTCCAGAACATGGCCATCAAGCTCTTTGTGAAGCATTCAAGGCAATACCTATACAAATCTTCTCTCTAATTTAATCCAGACTAGTTGAGACTGGGCTACGTCCAGAGCAGTGAAAATCTGGTTGAATAACCATCATCAAAGTCAAGCAACAAAGGGAGCAAATTACCAAATCAGCAAGCTTGGGGCAGGTGTCCCCTGGAGAAAGGCTGGTGAGCTTCCCTTTAAAGGCTTGTTTTGTGCAGGGGAAAGCTCTCACCTCCCAGAGTAGCAGTTCTGTCACAGATTAATAGTCTCTTTCCATAGCAACACCTGACCCTTTCCTCCCCTTGCCTTGATTATACATACATATATACATATATATACATACAGGCATATTCCCTGTCTAGGGAAAGAATGGACAGCTGACAATTTTCTGTGGCATCAGCACAATTCAATGAAAGGGAGGCTTAAAAAAAATAGAGAGAGCTGGAATGCTGCTTCTAAAAAAAGAAATATGGGGAGTCACAGGATCTGCAACCGTGTCAACAGCACAACAAGGTTTTATCAGGAGCTTCAGACAGGATCCTGAAGCTTCCTGAAGAGCCTCTACTACGTCAAGTATTGAATAAACGTGGGTGACAGCCCTTTGGAAACTGGCCACTGCTGGGGCAGCTGCAAGGATGTCCAGGAAAAGGCAGATGCCTACTTGGCCCCTCTCAGGCAATGCTGTAAAACTTGGTCTGCAAGTGCCTGGCTGAAATCCCAGCTGAGCTTGCATCATCTCTGGCCACAGCCTTTCAGATGGAAAGCACACCCTTGGGGTTAGGAGCAGAGACATCTTTCATGGCTTCCTTCAGCCCGTGGTGTGCGGGATGGCTCGGGCAGGGCTTGGCCTCCTGCCACCTCTTGCAAGGAGGAAAGTACAAATAAAAGCAAACCTAGAATAACACAGTACATGGGAATGAAGTGAGTAGGAGCTGGAGAGGAAATTCTTTCCAGAGGAGGGTCCATTAATAATATTGTATTTACAGGAAAATTAATTTTGCACAGTGAACTGAAGGATTCTGTTTGCAAAACTGAACCTGTGCATAAAACCAACACATGTCCAAAGGGGAAAAGGTCCTCAGGTCCAGGGATGTGCTGTAACACCATTCAGAGGCCACACAAAGCTGCTCATAAAAATCTCAGGGGGGTTTTATCAATCCCTTGATAAAGCAGCTGGCACAGGGGAGTGTCCACCAGCACTGAGCTACAGAGCAGTGCAGGGGGTGGGTGACACTGAGATGGTCTCAGGGTGACAAAGAGCATGTCCCTCGTGCCTCTTCACCACATTCAGAGGGTATGGAAACATTTGAAGGAGGTGAATTCTACCGGAAAATGTTGGGGTAAAAGCAGATCCCCTGACCACGTCAACAGAGAAACAAAATGCTCTCGTGGAGCTACTGAATAAAAAATAAAAGCTTGCAGAGGAAAACAAGATCATGTTTAAGAAATCCAGTATGGAACGGATCCACATCCCAGGGAGAAGGGAACTTGCAGGTAAATTGGAGGCTGGCAGTGACCCAAAACTGCTAAAGAGCACAATGCAAAGCATCGAGTGCCTGCTACTGATACTCCAGTGATCTGATGTGAAGAAAAGATATTGCCCACGGGAAAAAAAAAATCATTCCTAGAGGCCAATAGATTAGGTAGTGTTTGTTCCAGCTGTGAGGAGCAGGAGGCAGCCTATCAACATACCAAAATATCTTTGCATCTCTCATTAGAGCTGATGAATTTTTCCTTTTTTTCCCCTCTGATGAAACAGATGTCCAATTCATCACATCTGAAACATTTTGTTTCATCCCCAAAGATCTGGGCTCCTCACCCTGGGGCACTCCCCTGCTGAGGCTGTCCCTGTGAGCTCGGGGGCCTTGGGGCTGTGGGTCAGGAGGGATTCCTGGGTTCAAGGCCCCGCAGCAAAGCCAACAGGCGTGTTCCAGGGGAGGCTGAAACAAAGGGGGTTGAAATTCCCAATTTGTTAACCTTATGGACCCTCTGAGGCTGCTCACAGCCATAGGAGTTAAAAAGGATGGGGAGAGGTGAGGGGAAAAAAAAAATGACAGTGCTTTCCTTGCTTGATGTTATTATCCCAGGGCCACGGTGGGCTGGGGACCACTGGGACAGAACAAAGAGCTGCTGCAGACAGCAGTGTGCTCAGAGGGAGGGTCCCACCTGCTGAATGAAGCACAGATTTTTGACTTTTTAATCCCAGGCTCAGTCAGAGGGTTATTAGACCGTGACCACTGGGCCTAAACCAACAGCAGGCCCCTGACTGGTAATTTCTACAGATTATATTGATAAAATAGAGGATTTCTTTGAAGCCAATGCATGTTTCTGCTCTTGCCATACACAAACCATCCTGGAAAACCACATGTGATGCATTCCCTGTGCATTCCTCTGGCATCTCCAATGAAATAAACTCCACTAAAGTCAAAGCCAAGCTATGTTCAGCTGTGTTGGAGAAACAAAAATACATTCAATACACTCTCGTAATGTGTAAAACTAAAGAAGCTCACAGATAAAGGTAACTTCTAAAAATATGATTGAAGGAGTTAAAACCTAGAAAGAAATTGTTAGCAGCAAAATCTGATGGAGTAAGACTCTCACCAAAGCATCCTTACTCTCTGTAAGCTCTCAACCTTGCAGCTGAATTAAGGGTTATCTTCTACGAAGATATCCAAACCTGATGTTCAAGACCGAAGTGAAAAATAAACTCATGGGCTCCTTCAAAATAACAGTTTGAAATACATTGTTCACCTTTAAAATCCTGATAATTATGACACTTTTAAGCCTGGGAACCCAGGAGAACAAATTATAGTCCCGATGTTGAGCTGCAATTCCAATTCAGCATTTCCTCACTGTGAGTCTCCTCACAGACACACCTGCTCAGTCTCTGCTGGCCTGAGATTTTTATTTTTTTAATTTGTAGAAAGGTGGGAATCAGTAAATGTAGGTGTAAGTTAGGATAATCACCTTAAAAGGCTGAGTTGTTTTTTTAATTTCTCTAAGGTTTTCTCTTTTTTATATCATTCATTGTGCCGAGAACAGGAAAGGTTTGCCCACCTGGGTGTCTGTAAACCTTCCTGGGGTCTGTGTCAAGCTGATTTTTATATATTCCCCCTTGGAGAAATCTCCTCTGCAGGGAACAATAAGTTCAGATTTACAGTAGGGAATAGGAGAACTAAATTAGAGTTCTCACGAGAGTAAAATAAGGATAACCACAAGAATCGTCTACGGCTCAGTCGAGCGAGCAAAGTTCCAACCAGAAGGCAACTTTAATTCGGTTTATCCCTTCCCACCACACCCATTAGGCAGGGTCATCTCAGTCCCGAGCCCCGCGGGGCTGTGGGCAGGGAGGCAGGGAGGGATCTCTGCCCTCCCCGCTCCTCCTGCCCCGCGGGCTCCGAGGGGAGCGGAGCAGCCCCGGCGCTGGGAGGGCGGCGGGCGCGGAAGTTCCGCGGGTGCGGGACCCCCAGCGCGGCCTGAGAGTGCAATTAGCATTATCTCGATGAATTTCTAGGCAGCGAGTCCTTGCTGTGCCTTTCAGAAGTCGCGGGGCACTCTGTCCCCATCTGTTCCTTTATGATTATTACTTTACTTTTTTTTTTTTTAATAGTAATCGTTGACCTGATATAGATGACTGGGGGAAAGGGGGGTGATGTGGCTCCTACAGCGTCAATCAAAACTCTTTCTCCAACCCTCCCCGCACGACCACTTTCTATCTCCCAGCTGTACTGGCAAGATGTTCTCAGCCAAATACATGATTCTATTAATGAGCACTTATATTTGCTAAGGAATGCAAATTCTTTCTCTCCGTGTATTATTAGCTGTATCAGAATGTTTGTCCTTTCAGTCCTCTTTGAAGTTGAAGGAGGAAAGGCTGCTGTGTGGCACTGAGAAGGGAAAAAATATGAGAGAGAGGAAAAAACACTTCTAACTCCTCCGGGTTTTTATTTGTTCTCTTGCCAAAACCGCCAAAGGTAGCAAAAGTTACAGAAATTATTTAAAATCTGTGGTCTTTTCCCTCCAAATTAGATAGATTTTTTTCCCAACTGATCATTCCCTTTTCATAATAATGGGATCTAATGAACAGCCTGGTTTGAATTTGCTTTATAAAATAATCTCTCAGATGCTGTGGAGAATCTATTACGCGTGGGATGGAAACAAATCCAATTGCCTCCCCGAGCACGAGAACGGCTGTTTTCGGCGCTTTGGGCTGCAAAGGAGCACCCTCTCCCCCTCCTCTGCCACTTTGCGGCTGATGGAGGATCCGGGCAGCGCGGGGCTGCGCGCGGTGCCCGCTCCAGGCGGGAATTCCCGCAGGGCTGAGCGCAGTGCCCGCTCCACAGGGAATTCCCGTGGGGCTGAGCGCGGTGCCCGCTCCACAGGGAATTCCCGCGGGATGCGCAGTGCCCGCTCCACAGGGAATTCCCGCGGGATGCGCGGTGCCCGCTCCAGCGGGAATTCCTGCGGGATGCGCGGAGCCCGCTCCAGGCGGGAATTCCTGCGGGATGCGCAGTGCCCGCTCCAGGCGGGAATTCCCGCGGGGCTGAGCGCGGTGCCCGCTCCAGCGGGAATTCCCGCGGGATGCGCAGTTTCCGTGGCCGAAGCGCCTCTGGCTGCGGGCTGGCAGCGCAGCGCGGCTGCGGGGGATCCGCACCGCTGTGCGGGGCCGCGGTGCTCACCCACCCGCGGTCCCCATCCACGAGTGGGGGCTCTCCGTAGTGAAGTTTTTATTCCAGATAAACCGGGGGGGAGATGAAAGGGGGCCCCTGCGTCAGCTCAACTTTTGTCATGTATCACTTTTCCTCTTGAAAGGTGTTATAACAGCAATTCAATTACAATAAATAGTGTACATCATCCTCACAGCTGGAAAATTCTGTAACTAACTGTGACCAAACGTTGTAAAGGAATATAGCTTAACCAGTATTACTTTTTTTCTTCTTTTTTTTTCTTCTTTTTTTTTTCTTTTTTTTTTTTTTTGGTGCTGACCACAGGTTAATTAATTTCAAGGAGCTTAGTATATCTAAACAGAAACACACTGTGATGCTGGCAAGAAATCATAAAATATAAAACGTGGAATTAGGAAGATCATGTGAAATCTCCACAGCAGTGTTTGGTGCCTGGGAATAATTCTGGCGGTGCCCCTCAGCCGGCCCCCTCCGTTCCCGGTCCCCCAAACCCACCGGAGGCACGGAGCCCTCTGCAAACAGCTCAGGGCACACGCTGGCACCCCTCAGTGGGACACCCACCGCGGCTGGGGCTGTGTGCCACCCGCTGACCCCTTCAGAGCGCCCGTGAGCAACACGCGCGGGGCATTATATACATTACAGGCCGTACGTATAGACTGTGGTTAAACACTCGCTGCCAGCCCGGGGTTAACCCCGCGCAGGAGGCAGTGAGCGTTTCACCTCAGGGCTGCAAGGTGCTCGCAGAAACCGGGGTGCGACAAAAACCCAAAATCCCCCGTGGAACAAAAAGCCCAGGAAAGTCCCCGTGAGCCGAGCGCGGCTCCCCTTTCCACTGGCGGTGACACCAGCTGCCATCTCCCGCTGCAATTGGGAAGATTTCAGGAGGATTTCACTGCCTCGGGGGTGCAGGAAAAGGTGTTGGTGCCGTGGGAGGTGTTTTCAGCCCGACACGTGGGAGTGGGGTGGTTTCCCAGCGGGCTGACCCCGAGCGGGGGGACACGCGTGGGGGACAACCAGCGGTACCCCCGGACAGGAGCCGGGATAGGGCCCGGGAAGTCACATCCAGCTGGGAACAGATCCACTGGGCTGTCCTGCGTGGCCGTGGGGCAGCGGGAGGGGGAGGTCGGGTGGTGGAGGCGGGGCGGGGAGAAAGATGGGATGGGGCATCCCGGTTTGGGGAATTCAAACTAACACACCTCCCACTCCCCCCCCCCGAAATTACAGAGGCAGGATGAGAGGCAGGTGAGGAAGGGAAACAGGATCGTGCCCGCTCGCCAGCTCCTGCCCGATTTAGGGATGCTTTCACCAAGCAGGAGTCACCAGGAGGGTTCCCATTAATTTACACCTTTCTTAGCAAGCTCTTGGCCACGCTTCAAAACAAAAAGAAAAGCGGGGGGAAAAATTAAAAAAGAAAAAAATAACCCGCAAAAATCCACTCTCGGTTTGTGAAAACTTTATTGGGGGGAAAAAAAATGTCCATCCACGGATCGTCCTGGTTTTCTTTGAAAAGGGAGAAAACACAAATCGCCACGTCCAAATTGCAATCGGCAGCCCAGAACAAAGGTCCGAACCCCCGCGTTTTGCAGTTGTCAGGACAATCTTGTCCATCTCTAGGGTGAAAGGAATACAAATTCCCCCCCTCCTCTCCCTCAGCCCGCAGGAGGGGGCATCACCACTCCAAGCCTGCGCCCACCGCGCTCCCCGCAAGCCGGCTCGTTAATATTTCAGTTTTTCTACTCTCCCCAAGTAAAAGTTTGAGAGTTAAACTCCTGCCCCACGTCCTTGCCCAGAATGGCAACGATTTCCTCCTGCCAAGTTCGTTTGCTGCTTTTCCTCCCCTCCCTCCCCTCTGACCAGGTACGAGCTCCCCGCAGCGGGACGGGACCTTCCCAGAGATTAAAAAATATCCACGCGATGCGAGCACAAACGTGCTGGTTTACAGGGCAGCTCGATGGAAAAGTTAGGACTTCCGTAATTTTTTTCGGCTTTTTTTTTTCCGCCCCTCCGAGAATACAGTTTGTTCAGCTGAAAGAGGAAAATTCGGCAGAAGCTGGAGTTTATGTTGTACATGTGGAAAAATTCTCGGATTATTTTTTCCCCAAGCAGGGAAGTGGTTTTTTAAAATTGGCTTCTTTCTGTTTCTCCACTTTCCCTGTAGAATGCTTTTAATCTTGCGTCTTTCTAATTCTGTTTCTCCGATTTTCTGTCTTAATTTCCCTATTTCTAAAGTTGCACCCGAAAGTCTGGATTGCAGACACGTCACTATCCAGGTACAGGCAGAGTGGCACAAAAACCCGAATTCTCCTAATCCTGGTTTATCTTTTCTGGGAGAAAAAAACAAGAGCTGCCCCCAAAAGATATTTCTAATAATCCTTTGAAACAACCCATTTCTGTATGTTCGAATTATTTTATTTTAAATCCTTTAGCCTTGTTCATTACCTTCAGAAAATTGCTTCCACTACCGCCTAGGTTCATTTTTGTGACATAACCCTGAAATATTCCCAGCAGAGGAAAATACACCCTGAACGCATCCCTTAAAAGTTTTTTGGTTTTTTTTTTCTTCACACCCTCAAGTTCGTTGTTAATTTTTCATCTTAAAGTTCTCATCCTTCATTTAGAAAAAGTGGGGTCCGCGAAAAAATGAGGGGGTTATTTGTTAATTAACTGGTTGCTTCAGATGGCAAGGGTAAAAAAAAAAAAAAAAAAAAAAAAAAAGGAATGTTTTGTTCATTATTGAGATGTCATTTGCCAGAGTTACCACTGTCACATTTGGGGAGGAGCGGGGGAACGAGAAACTTTGGCGGTTTCAAATACAGACTTTCTTATCATAAATTTAACAATGTAAATATCATCATTTTAGGCATTTTACAGAGGTTATTTTCCACTTCCCAGCGTGGCAAGGGCGGTTATGTTTTATTTCTGAAAAGATTGTGAAACTTCGGTTACTCAGTGGAGTCCGAATCCTTTTTCATCCTTTCCAAGGAGAAAAAAAATTTCATCTTTCTGCTTAATATTTTTTCATAAAGAAAAAAATTTATATATATATATAAATGATCAGTTACCAAAAGCACATTTTCGCTGCTTCCCTGTCCTCTCTTTACCTGAAGAAGCACACACGGCACCACAGAAATTAATTTTAAAATATCAATCCCACAAAAATCCATGCAGGATGTGCAGTGTTGGGCATTTTTTACTAATTCTTAGGACCTGTCTTGCAGAGCACCCAGGAGGAAAACGCAGAGAGGGAAACTTTCGGGCGGTTCGAGGTCGCCTCGGAGCTAATTAGGAAAGAGCATCCCGGCAAGGTCCGGTTTCCAAACCCAGCTCCTTTCCTTTGGAAAGTTACCCGCATCATTTCTTTTAGAAACCACAATAATTAGACCTGAGCTAACTACTCTTCCTCCTCGTCAACAAATCAATAGCAATTAATTTGAAATAGCTGAGATGATAAAACACTTCCTATTGCACCTGACCTTGCCGAAAGAGCTATAAATAGAATATATACTGAATATATGTTTTAACTCAATTCCCATTGCTTTAATTCTTCTTTTGCTGTTCTTCAGCTCCTAGGACACTTCTAAATTTTCTAATTCCTTCCGGTTTTATGACTTATTTTTTCAGACTTTAACATATTTTATTAGAACGATTCAATGTTTTTAATAAAACAATAACGGTACGAGATGTTTGTAGCAAAAGTCATGTAGTTACATTAAGTTCGAGTAAAAAATATATCTCGTGGAAGAATATAAGATAAATGATACAGTATTAGACACGAATATACATGTAGCCAGTATTTTATCACTTGTGCACACTGTTTCAGAGGACCTGGATTGATCTAAAATTGAAATTGTAGAGAAGAAGAAGGTGATGGGGTGGGAGGACTGTAAAGGGAAGAGATCAGAAACGTTTAGGTGTGGAATATTAATTATGAAACACACAACTCTCTTCACTTTTCTTTGCTCAGTAAGAAAGCCTCGTCTTCCCCCGCTCCCCCTCTTGCTCCTTCTCCCTCTCTTTTATTGGAAAGAGGATCCTAAATTCCTTTTGACTGATAGGAAGTTACAAGACAAGATGCTATTTTCCCTTTCTTTTCTGACAACTCTGTCATCCCCGGGATCATAGTCATGTCAGAGTGTCTGTCTGGGAGAAGAAGAAGAAGAAGGAAAAAAAAAAATCAGTGGAGCCTGTGGCCATCTTTGCATCAAAATTTTCCAGACCTCTATTTTTGATTGTGATCCCGCTGATCTGAGTTTGAAATGCGAACACAGCAAAGCCCCTAAGCCTTCAATCGTGTGAAATTTTCAAAAGATCTCTAGAAGCAATCTCAGGCTGTCTGACCCCTGACAGGCGGAGATCTCTTTATACCTCTCTCTGCCAGCACTTCATTTGTTGGAATATCTTTCAGATTTGCACCTCCAGATGACAACCTGAGTGTTTATTATGTGTATGAATCTGAAATCTTCACTGCAGTACAAAGGAGACGTCTTAAACATCATGTTTAATTTCAGATCATAATTACCTGCTTCTCTTTTGCTTCTAATTATCTATTCCTCCTTCCTCTCTGTGGCATGTTGATATTTGGTTGTTTCTCCCTTTTAATCAGCCTTTCTTGCTTACTTTTTTTTTTTTTTTCATATTAGTTTAGTCCACGAGGGAATTAAACATGTCACGGTGGACACACATCATGCCTATGTGGAGAGATAAAATTCTAGCCATGAGTGCTTGCTCCCTATGGCTCTCTGTATACATGGATGTGCTCTGGAGAAATAATAACTATTCCTGCCATTATAATCCAGGTTGTTAGTATGCTTCATCTCCCATTAATCTTTATACATCAGTTTAAATTGGCAGCAGTGTTTATGTTTTGTCCCGTGACGTAGCAGCAATGTCATTTGATAGCAACCAAAGCAGCCGGAGCCCTTTAGCGTCCCTCCTTTCAGGAAAGCAGGAAGGGGGGAGCGGAGGAGGAATGGGAAAAATACAAATAATATATTAAACAAAACACCCCCAAACAGCTCTAACTTTCCCCCGGACATTTATGTCTCCTTCCTACCCTCCTGTTCACCTGTTTAAAGAAACCCTCTGTTGTCCAGGCTCTTTGGAGAGGGAGATGGAGCTGGTGATGCCGTTCCTGGTTATTTTTATTACATTTTACGCTGCTGGCGCTAATGCCTCAGGTGGAACGGCCATCCATTGAACAGCATGGTAGGTGTCATCCCAAGCGCCCAGCTCATTTTCACAGCCTTGCTAAGGTAGAGCCCCGCCTTGCTCTGCAGCTAAAAAAAGGGGGGAAATAAATGATCCTTGTGGGATGGCAAAAGCCCGCAGAGGTGGGAGGCTGCTGCGGGATCCCCGGCGTCCACCTCCTCCCCGGCGACCTCCCATCTCTTCCAAGGTGCTTAGGAGTTGAAGATAATTTTTTTTCCCTATGGGGATTTCACATCATTTGTCCCTACCCCGATGCTGTAGACCTGTGGTGCTGCTCTGCTGAACTTATGAAAATATCTCCTCCTTGGTTTAGTTTGCCCCGAAAACGCTTTGCCTATGTGTTCAGCTGTTTCTGTGTTTATCCATTTTTCCCATAAAACTTGTATTAAAACAAAATGTTACTTTTCTTTCTCTCAGGAGCTGTGTATAGAGACCCTCCCTTTTTGAAATAGACCGCAGGGACTGTCATTAGATCAGATGGCAAGCCTTTATAGAAAGTGTTTTGCATAATTACATACCAAAGCCAGAATAGTCACCCTCACATTTTATGGGTCACAAACCATCAACAATTGGCACATTATTGTCCAAGAAACCCAGTCCATTCACTGATAGAGAAAACTAGACTGCCTAATCTAGAACTGAAGAAGATTGAAATTTCTTCTAACAAGAACCCAGAGAAGATTATTTTCAAACTGACAACGTGTTTACATATAGTTATAAAGTTCAGAGGACCGGTGGGGAGAGAGAAAGGGTATAAACCACTAAACATGATTAAGAATCGCACAGTGGCCTAATATAGATGGTTCATCAAAAAGGAACAGACTGAAAGCTCCCCCCCAACCCCGCCCGCGCCCCCCCCCGCCAGCCCCTCTCCTTTTCAGATCTGTTCCCTTTTCTACCGTTGTGATTCAGTAATTAAGATATTCTTATTTGGACAGACAGCTCCTCTGGTAACTGAATAATATTAGTTCCCTTTGATGTCAAACTTTTGACAGTTATCACACTAGCATTGGGCAATTTAGCACAAATGCCCTCTTTTTTTTTTTTTTTTTTAAGGGGGGAAAAAAGTCTTTGAAGAAAAGTAATAAGTGTGATCGCTATCAGCAAATGATGTAAATCTCAGTGGACAGGCATCCCTGGGTATAAATTACATTTTGTTGTATATAATGAAGCGAGTTTTGTTTTTACCTCATTCCCTTATCAACGTCCAAAATTAAGGCAATAATCCCACTTCCTTCACACCAATTCACCACAGCCCCTCTCCCCCCTGATTATTTTCTTTTCTTTCACGGGAAAATTGGACGGTTTTCCAAGCCCTCCCTCCCTCTCTCCCTCCCTACACCCCCCTGCCCCGCTTCCCACCCACCCGGCGCAGCGCGGAGCCACCGGCGCTGCCGTGCGGGGGAGCGGCGGCAGCTGCGGGCCCGGGCCCGGCCCCGCTTCACCTGAGCCCCTAAAGCCTCGCCCTGAAGCCCCTCCTTTTGCCACGGCCCAAAAAAAAAACCCCAGGGCAAACAGCCCTTTTCTTGTGGCGCCTGGCAGCAGCAGGATGGAGGAAATAATAATAATAATAATAATAATAATAATAATAATAATAATAATAATAATAATAATAATAATAATAATAATAATAATAATAATAATAATAATAATAATAATAATAATATCCCCGAGCTGGATTTTGCGAGGGGCGTGGAGCCCGCCTGGCTGGGAATAGAACCGGTTCCTGCGAGGAGTGGTGAAGTGTTGGGGGGGTGGATTGCAAACATTGCAAGATCCAGCTCGGGACTTTGGGAGAAGGGGTCTGTTTGCCTCTCTCCAGCATCCCCTGTCCCCGAGCAGGAGCTTTTCACTGCAGCTTTAGGGATGAGCCCCTCACTTGCCCCTCTCCGGGCAAGAAACCTCCCCGGCACCGGGCGGAGATGAGGTGCAGAGACTGATTTATTCTGCTTTTTCCATCATAACTTTGCTGGAGGGGGGCGGGGATGGGGGGGAGGAAGGCAGCTCTCGCCAGGTTTGCCTTATCGCGAGATCTGGGCAATTAAAATAATATTAAATGGAATTTTTAAAAAGCATAACAAACGCATCCTTCAGTTCTTAGTGGAGGGAGGCGGCGGGGGGGAAGAGGATGCAGCTCCCTGGCTGCAGTGTCCTCGCTAATCCCGCGGTGCCCGGGACAGCTGGGTGCAAGTGGCGTGTCCCCGTGTGCCGCCAAGCCCCATCCCCATCCTCCCCATCCTCCCCATCCTCCCCATCCCTCTGCAGCCACCGCGGGCACGGGCAGCGCCCCGAGCGGCCCCGCCGGGGCCGAGCAGCGACCCCCGGTCCCTCCCCAGCGCTCACCCCGGGACGGGGGTGCCGCCCGTGGGCTCCTCCCGGCGCGGCACAGGCGGCCCCGGCCAGCCCTCCCTTCCCTCCCCGCCTAATTAGCAGCCGTGGGGAGCGCCCTGATTAATTTAAATGCTTTTTGTAACACTGTAAGGGTGAGAGCCGTGTCTGCGGCCGCAGACGGGTTATATTATTTTCGGGCTCAGGTTTCGGTGGCCCGGGAAGGGGGGACGGCGGCGGGATCGCTGAGGATGCGTTTGTGCTTCCCGGCAGATAACGTCGCCCCCAGCATCGTCCCTCGCCCCCAGGGAAGCGGCCAGGCTTTTCTGGACGCTTCGCTCCAAAAGGGTATCCTCGTGTTGTGTAACATTTTCCGAGGATTTTCATTACACGTTCAGCCAAAGGTAACACAATCAGAGAGGGGAAAGTTTCTTTCCGTGGCCTTTTTCCCGATGCCGGCACCCCGGGGCTGGTGGGGCCGGGGACTCGCTCGCCCGAGGCGAGGCCAGCTCCGGGCCGGTGGCCGAGGGGTGTGAGAGAAACTGGGCCCAGCTGGCCCCACAAACTCCTACCGTAAAAATAAATCTTCGCCTGCCGCTGCCTCCGCATCCTCCGTGCAAATAAACCTCGGGGAAAGCTCCCTGGAGCTCCTGGGAAGTCCACGCGGGGTGTCGGGCGAGGGAAGCGCGTCTCCCCAGCGCGGCGGGCAGGGGACACTGGGCTGGGCTGTGGGACAGGCAGGGGACACCGAGCCCCGCACGACCCGGGCTCGGCACCCACGGACCCCCCCTGCCAAGCGCGGAACCGTTCCCGCCGCACCCCGCAGCCACCAGCTGCTGCTCCAAACTGGGGGGACGGGGAGTCACTGGGGCAGTCTGCACTTGCAACAGGTATAGAGGTCATTTTCCTTCCTCCCGAGCTCTTCTCTAAAGAGAGAGGCTATTTTTTTTTTCAGAGAGAAAGGGGTCCCTGCGGAGGATCTGTTGTTTTTCTCATGGAAATAATAATAATTTTTTAAAAGTTAAAAAAAGAAGAAAAATGTATCTGCGTCTCCATATTTTTCAAGGATAAAGACTTGAGAAGTGCAATGTAAGAGACAGCTTCAGCTTCGGAGGGAGTGTAGTCAGACAAGGAACTTCAAATAAAGTCCTTGAGCGGTGAAAGAGAAAGTGCGGAAACTTTCCCAAAGGTCACCTTTAAAGCAGCAGAGAAACTTCTCTCTCAAGTTCTCCGCTCTGACATTTCTCGGGGGGGCGAGGGCGCCAGGACTTGCCTAAAATCGATAACACTTTATAGAAAGAAGCGCGGGTAACGTCTCAGACACCCCCCGCCCCCCGTTCCCAGCCCGTGGCCCGCGTTTGTGGCCGCTGGTGCCGAGGTGCGGCCGCGCCCGCGGAGCGCCGCGCTCGGGCGCACACCTCTGCCCCCGCCACCTCGGGGGGAAAAATCCCCAGGACTAGGAAAAAAATCAAGGACAGTTAGCAGTGCTGGGAAAGGAAAAGCAGCGCTTTGATTTATATTGTGTTCGGGAAAGAAAAAAAGTGGGGAAAAGGCAATTAAAAAATCCATTCCGGCCCTGAGTCCCAAGCAGAGTTCTCGTAGTTTGTTTGTCTGTTTAGAGCTTATTTTAAAACCATTTTACTAACTTAAAAAAAAAAAAAAAAGGAAAAGTTTATAAACCCCCGGGTGGTATTTGTATTTCCAAGAGCAGAGGCAAAGCCTCCGCACCCCGTCCCGGGGCTGCAGCCCGGAGCGAGGTTTGGGAAGGGCGCAAGGAGAGCCTGCGGGAGCGAACCCTCCGCACATCACACCAGTCATGGATTCATTCCTAATAATTCCTTAGAAAGGAGCGGCAATTCCTTCCTTTGCAATGGTTTTTGGGTTACACGCGAGGCCGGGAAGGGACGGGAGGAACGGGCGATATCCCCCTCATGCTTGCACTTGTTTCGCTCACGAAAATTATCTTTTTCTCCCCCCAAAAATCGACCTTTTCCTCTCCTGTTATTCCTCCAGATTTTCTTTTTTTCATTTATTTCCCTTTTCATTTTTTTTCCCCACGCTGTGCCTACAAGCATGCAGGTAGTAAACGAACCAGGTAAAGGGGAGGGAATGGCCCATATTTATTTTGAAAACCTTCCTGGTGGAGGTTGCTGGTTCGGTACAAGGATCAGTTTGGCCTTAAATACCAGTAACGCGGCGAGACTTTTGCTGGAAAGGCCTCTAAAAACGACAAGGGGGAGGAAAAAAAAAAAGGAGAAAAAAAGGAGAAAATAGCTGATGCCTCCCTTTCCCAGCTGGATGTTGGGGATCGTTTAAATACCCCTTTTTCCCTTCGAGGGTCCATAATAAAAGCGGTGACAATGACACTGGTTTCCGCACAAGGAGGAATGTTTCGCTGCTTTAACATTGTTATTTTTGGCGGCGGGTGAGGCTCGGGGAAGGCGGCAGCACCCAACGCCGCTGCGCTCCCGCAGCTCCTACTGCGACACTGTATTAACTCCTAGTTAAGCCAGCAAATAATATTGTTCATTCATCTTTTTCAAAGTTGATTTATAGCAATCGACAGGTTAAAGCGTCATCTGACTTCATTACTTTTAAAAGCTGTCTATTTCAGAACTGTCACTTTTCATCACTTAAACCGAATAAACGGTTGAAGAAATGAATTGAGAGAGACTTGGAGATCGTGTTTATAATTCTTTGTCTCGACGTTAACATTCCTAATGACCTGACCTGCATGGGGAACCTGCGTGCCTAACGCCGAGATTAAAAACAATAATAAAAAGAAAATCAACATCAACCCGCCAGCCTCCAAAAGTTGCAGGGAAGGCGAGGAAGTGGGGACAGAGGAAGAGCAGGACCGAGATGCTGCACTCGCACAGGGGAGGCATCATGTATGATCACACATGTGCCCACGCACGGAGATGTGGAAGTTAGGACTGGCTTAGCTGTAAATAATTCTCTTGTGTCCGTTTCTTCCTCACACTCCTATCGCGGCTGTTTAATGTGTGGGGGGAGCGTGAGGGGGGAATAATAATAGTAATCATCATCATTATATTTTAAAAACCATTAAAGGAAAGGTATCTCGCATCCTTTAGCTGGCTGAGTAATTTTCATACACTATTAAGATATTTCTTTAGAAGCAACAAGCGATCATCTCCGAGAAGGTTGCAGGTATTGCAGGGAAAGGACAGACCCATAAAGGAATTTTTTTCCCACGTTTTTTAGAGACCTTAAAAGAGTAAACAAAAAAAAAAATCTAAATCAGAGAAATGCACTCCTCAATGACAGCACGCGTCAAGGCTCTCAGGAGTTTCCCTGGCCACATAAAAACTGGCTGCTCTGTGTTTGCTCCCCATGCTGGGAATTCACCTTTGTGGGAGTTCTTCTCCCTGCGCGTCCAGCTTCCCGCAGCGTGTTTGGCTCTATAAAACTATTGCCAATAACCTGCGTTTATTAATAAATCCTCGCCAGAGATGCTTCCAGGGGGCAGAGCTGTGGGAGAGGCGGAATTATTTTAAACAAAGCAGACAGGTTGCTCCCTACCTTTGATCTCCCTTAACGCCGGGCGCGTGAGCGCTAAAATAACACTGACCACCCTAAAAACGGAGCAGAGGCGCCGGCAGAGCCGGACCCCGCTCCGCGGCCGCGCAGGAGGCGGGATGCCTGCAGGGGCGCGCGGAGAGCGCGGGTGCGGAAGGTGCGTGCTCCAGAGCACTGCAAGGGGAGTGTGGGGGGGCTCAGACCGCGGCCGGCCGCCACCGGGCGGGATGGATTTTAATAAAAAACCCGTGAGATGGGCTCGGACGGTGGGTGTTTTTTTGGTGGGGTGACCCCGCTGCGCGCCCGCGTCCCCCCGCGCCGCCTCCCGCCGCGCTCCGCAGCGCCACCTCGCTGCGCTGGGCGCTACTGCAGGCGCGCAGGGCCCGCGCACCTGCGGGGACCGCGGGGACCGAGGGGACAACAGCGGGGGGACAGAAACGGGGGGACAGCAGCGGGGGGAAAAGCAGCGAGGGGAGAACCCCGAGGGGACAGCAGCGAGGGGACAGCACCGGGGGACAGCACAGGAGGACAGCAGCGGGGGGACCGAGGGGACAACAGCGGGGGGACAGCAGCGAGGGGAAAAACAGCGAGGGGAGAACCCCGAGGGGACAGCACCGGGGTAACCGAGGGGACAGCAGCGAGGGGACAGCACAGGAGGACAGCAGCGGGGGGACCGAGGGGACAACAGCGGGGGGACAGCAGCGAGGGGAAAAACAGCGAGGGGAGAACCCCGAGGGGACAGCACCGGGGTAACCGAGGGGACAGCAGCGAGGGGACAGCACCGGGGGACAGCACAAGGGGACAGCAGCGGGGGGACCGAGGGGACAGCAGAGGGGGGACAGCACAGGGGGAACCAAGGGGACAGCACCGGGGGGACAGCAGCAAGGGGACAGCAGCGAGGGAACAACTCCGAGGGGACAGCAGTGAGAGGACAACCCCGAGGGGACAACCCCGAGGGCACAGCCCCGCGGGACCCCCGCCGCCAGGTCTCAAATAGAACAGAAAGGGTTTTCTGGCGTTCTCCGCAATTTTTTTTTTTTTTTTCCCCCTCCCTGCTGCACGGTGGTGCCTGACCTCGCAGGGAGACCGAGCTCGGAAGTGTCCCGGAGCACAAGCTGCTGGGATAGGATTGGACATTGGGTTAAAAAGAGGGAAATTGAAGGGGCTCTCTCTGCCCGCTGTGGCCCGGGAGTTCAGGCAGCAAATTCTGAACTCCCCAAAAAAAAAAAAAAAAAAAAAAAAAGGCATTAACTACTATTAACTACTTTGTTCGAATCAAAATGATACTTAGAAGGCAGAGTAATTTCCTTATGGAGCACGTACCACTGCTATTTCTCAAGATAATTTAACAATTTTTAATCTGTTTGTTTTCCCCAGGAAAAAAAAAATTAAATGGTAAAAACCCCCAAACACCAGCATTAGCTGATATAGTTCGAAATTCCCACGTCGCTTAAGGGAATAATCATAATAATAATGGAAAAGGAAGCAGTGAATAATGCAATGTAAAGAAGATGATGAAAACGTAAAGTCTCGAAGTAGTTTCAGCACTTGGAGGACTCATTTGGGAAATTATTAAAAAGAAAAAGAAAAGGAAAAAAAAAAAAAAAAAGAGGAAGGCCCCTGCAGGCTCACAATAGGGGCAGTGTCACATGCGCGTTTCAAAGCACCCCGCGGATCTCTCCGCGGGCCGGCTCGCAGGCAGGTGCTGCGCGGGGAGGCGGATTTGGGGGGATCCCTTTTCGGCCCCTCTGAGAAGGGAGCAGCGGCAGTGGCAGGAAGGAAAGGAAAGAAAGGAAAGTCCCCATCTCCCAAGCTTTTAGTGGCTTTGGGTGACAACGGAGGGCAGACGTCCCCGGGTCCTCTTGGCCCTCCCGTTTGCAGGGAACTCCTGCCCACCAGCACACATGGCAGTTGTTTAGCATGAAACGTGCTATTAAGTATTGATCAAGAGCATCCACATGTTATTCCGAGAATGTAAAGAGCTATTAAGAGCCATTTGACTTTACCAGAAAGTAGCGAATATTAGTTAATGAGTAATGGAGAAAATAGAGAGGTGCGGGGCGGCGGGGCCCCGGCCGGCCCCAGCACAATTGGATTCTTTCAAAGAAAGCAGAAAAGAAGAGGAAAAATCGCTCTATTTTTTAATTCCAGCGAGAATTTCAACCGGGAACAATATAACCCAACAGCTGCGACAGGTGGAAGAGAGATAATTGAGCAAAGGCTGCTTTTGACAATTAATATTGCGGGGAGATAATGTCCCCGGTCGGGGTTTGTTAAGAGCCCGGGGATGCGAAGAGGCAGCGCGGGGGATGCAGCAACACTCAGAAATTATGAAAAACACTCAGAATTATGGAAAAGGGGGGGGGAAAACCCAACAAAACAGGAAGATGAAAAGATTGGGAAGAAATTCCCCCTGTCCAGTGCGGACAGCGGATCCCCCAGGCTGAGAAGTTGCCCGTCCTAACATCACCTTCTTTTTTTTTTTTTCTTTTTTTGGTTTGCTTTATGGGGGTTTTTTTGGTGGTTTTTTTCCCCTTTTTTTCTATCCTTTTCTTTTTTTTCTTTTTTTTTTTTTTTTTTTTTTAAGAAAAGATTGTTTCAGGTAGACAACTTAATGCCCTGAGTCTTTTCTAAAAAATGCTTTTATTGCTATTGCACTTCCTACCACAAGATGCAGAGCAAGTCAGCGGAGTTTGTATTACAACTATGTCATAATGTTTCACTGATGCAAAACATGTAGCCAGAGGGGGTTGCTAATGATTCCTGGATTAGAGAGAGGGAGAGCGAGAAGTGAGAAAAAGAAAACCTGGTTTCTTTTCTTTTCTTTTTTTTCCCCTCTTCTTAAACTACGTAAAACCTGCCCATTAATAACCAGCCCTTGCGACATCTCAGTATCTCGCACAGACACGCGGACCTGCCATGAGCCTTTTAAACACCGCAAACGTTTTGCATATTCCACCTATTAATTATGTTTGCAGCCTATTAATTTCAGGAGGTTCTTTTCAAGAGAAGACAACTTCCAACTTTGTATCCGTGTGGGGGGCGGGATGCTCCAAGAGCTGGGGATTTCCGCTCGGGGTGAGACCGCTTCAAAGTCACCCTACCGCTGCCCCCCAAAATCTCTCCCCTCTGCCCAGGGTATGCAAAACCTCTGTCCCGGCTGCTCCGGGTGCGGGCCGGCTCCTCTCAGGGCCCCTGGGGAGATGAGGAGAGGGATGGGAAGGGGAGATGTCGGGATTAAGGAGCGCCCTGCCGAGATGCCACCCGGCGCTGCGGGGCTTTCCTCGCCCTCCTCCCGTGCTGGGCTCTAGGCCCGGCGGCCAAGGCTCTCCGGGGCAGGGTGGGAGGTTTGTGGGAGGGATGTGAGCCGAGCAGGGCACCGTGCGCAGCCCTCCTGCGCGGTGAGCAGGGACAGGGGGGTTCGGAGCTGGGGCTGCGGACCCGCGGGGCTCGGGGCGCCCGTTCCGGCCTCATGGTCCCTGCTCCCCGCAGCCTCCCCAGCAAGGCTGCAGCTGGAAAAGATTTCCCCTATTTGATAAAATAGTTTTCTTTTTAATTTCTCTTGTTTTTCTTTCTTTCTTTTTTTTCTATTTTTTAAAATTTTTCTCCTCAGAATGAACCTCTGAAACCCGTGCAGGGAACGACGGGCGTCCCGGGGAGCCGGGCAGTGCCCAGACAGCTCGGGACCCTGTCTTGGGGACCGCTGCCACCTCCTCTGCCCCGGCCACCACGGGCTGGAGCCATCTCCATCCCTCCCGCAGGCTCGGGGGCGATGCTGGCCGCCGTCCTGCTCCTCCTGCCCCCAGGGGCAGCCGCTCCGCTCTGTCCCTCTCCCCGGAGTGACTCGTTGTCCCGTGCCATCCCTGTCCCCTCGGCCCAGCTTGGCATCACCCCTGCAGCGAGGCCGGATCAGGGACCTGCGGGGCCAGGTGGGACCAAAGAGCCCGAGACCTGCAGCATCCTCGGGAAAAGGCAGAGGCGAGGAAAGGGCTCGGGTCACGGCTCCAGCCCCTGAGATCTGCCGGGCAGGCAGGAGCTTTGCCCCTAAACCCCTCCTAAGCAGGACCCGCGGGCAGCTGCCAGCCCTGGAGCCCGACCCCGACCCCACGGCTGCCACCAGCCCCGGGCACCCCGCCGGGACGGGCAGCGGCAGGAGCTGTCCGGCCCTTTTATCTCCGGATTTCGCTCAGAAGAGATGAAAAATAAAAAGTTTCAAATGTGACCTACTTCCATCTCCCCCTCCCCCTTCCCTTCAGATATTCACGTCATCTATTAAGGGAGGGTGGGGGGGAGAAGGGAGAAGCTAAATTTACGAGGTCTGGTGGGTTCTGGAGTCTGGGTGCTGGGAAACAGGTGTTGGCAGTTCGCTAGAGTGTCAGTCAACTTTTGGAGATGAAGTCATTAGGGAGGTAGTCTCCTCGGAACAATCTGGTGGTTTCAGTCGGAGTTAATTTATACCGAAAAAAAAAAAAAAAGAGAGAGATAGGGAGAAAAAAAATGGAAAGAAAGGAAAAAATAAAAGAGCCTGTAGAAATACCGAAGGGGACAAACATAACGAGAACAGATTCACACTCCCACAGAATATGCCACTTGGAAGTCACATCCTGAGAAAAATAGCCGGCTCTCGCACAGCAGCGGCGCGGGGCGGGCGGGGGCTGCGCGGGGGGCGCGCCGGGGCGGCGGGGCTGGCAGGGCACAGCCGGGGGGAGAAGAGGTCCTGTCCACTCCCCTGGCCGCCCCGCACCTCCACCGCCTCCGCTCCGGCTCCCAAGGCGACAACAGCCCGGGAGGAGCCCGGCCAGGGTCACCTTCTGCCCGTGTCCCCCCCCAGCCCGCCGGCACCGGGGCTGGAAATTGCCGGTGACCCTGAACTGTTCCCGGCTGTCTGCGGAAAGGCCGGCGATCCGCGGGCCCAGACAAAAGGTTTCGTGTGCACAAACACAATCTCCTTCAGGCCTGAGCACGGCGCTGCTCGGAGCCGGGGCTGGCGGCAGCTCCGTGCCGGTGAGCCGGGGGCGGCGGGGGGCGGCGGGCAGGGGGGGCTCCGGCTCCGGCTGCGCCCGGCTGGGAGAGCCCGGCAAAGGCGTGGTGCGAGCTCTGCCTGCGAGGCATCATGGCATATCATGTGCTTCAAAAGATGGGGGGGGGGGGAGAGAGGAAAGGAATG
This sequence comes from Passer domesticus, assembly GCF_036417665.1. Lineage (NCBI taxonomy): Eukaryota > Metazoa > Chordata > Aves > Passeriformes > Passeridae > Passer > Passer domesticus. The sequence goes on along the minus strand of NC_087487.1, from coordinate 15,910,400 downwards.
ATGCTCAGATCCCATCGCCCACCCCCCTTTGCAGTTGGGTGACAAATCACCTCCGTTGTATCAACCACTTGTTTCTTTTAGTATCGCGGGGAAAGATTTCATTAATGCTCCTCCAGCTCCCCTTTTTCCCCCCCCTCCCCTCCCTCCAAATCTATTTTCTTGCTCAGAGTGTGTCTTCTAATCATAATTAAAATCGTCTCATATACATCGGCGTCTCTTGTGTGCATATTGAATTGCAGGTGACTGGGCGGAATGTTATTTCACTCGTGTCTCTCATTTTTACATTTACACTCGCACGAAAACCACAACAACAACAACAACAAGAAGGGGCTGGTGGTGGGGGGGGGAAGGAAAAAAGCAAAAAAAGCCCACCACCTCCCCGGCCGCAGACAGGGTGGGCTGTGAACAGCGACAGAAAGGCGATAGTCGCGATCGATGCTTTAGCAGGCAGCCGTCACGTCCAACCCCACGGCCAGCCCGCTACTTCACTTAATATAATTAAGATTAAAACTGAAGTGCTGGCGGAGGGAGCGGGTGTCGCTGGGTCGCAAGGACAGCAGCGGGATCTGCTGCCCCGGCTCAGGCACGCAGGGGTCGCTTCTATTTAGCGATTTCCACCTTATTTCCCACATCCTGCTCTTTAGGCGCGGGCTGCGCATATGCGCGGCGGTGCGCGGAGGTTCCGCTCTGGCACAGGGCAGAAAGCTCACCCAGATGACCTTTTTCCTTTTTTCCCCCCTTAAAAGCAGAGAAAGATGATCTCTGGGCCGTTATTTACAGCCACGTAATTAAGTCAATATGATGGTTTCGAACCAGAATCCCAGTCCCACTCGCGAGAGGGGCTGCAGCCAAGTTTATTGTCTGGCACTTCAAGGGATGGGGGGGTTAATTTAAGCGCTATTGGTATTATTTCTCTACGTCCGAGGCCACAAGCAAAGCACAAACCAGAGTGCTGGGTGTTTATTCCAGGCGATGTGACAGTCTGGATGCAAGGCGAGGAGGGAGTGTGGGAGAGTTCAGGCGAGGGCTGAACCAGCCCCGCAAGCAGGGCTGAAACCCCTGTCTTCTTTTTCTTCCAGGCTTACATGAGGGTTTATCATTCGTTTCTTTTTCTTTACTGTTTTTTTTTTATTTTTTTTTAATTTTTTTTTAATTTTTTTTTTAACCAAACAGACACGCTTTGCTCATTTAATTTCCCGACACCTTATTCAGCCTCTGCACCTTAAAGTCCTTTGAGCGATAGGTTCACGTTTATACCTCCTCTGGAGCAAGTGCAAAATACACTTCAGCTCAAGGGCTGGAGAAAATCCTTCTCCGCAAGCAGAAGCTCTGCTGAGCAGCCTGGTGCTGCTGATTATATAGTGCAACTTGAAATGATCTCAGCCGGTGGAATATTAATCAAATCAATCAGGGTTGACAAATGAGAAATATTTGAGGGAAGGTGGTAATTTACAACTTTGTTATTAGTTAAGAATCTCCCGCCTTGTAAGAGTAATTAATAACTCCTGGATGGGAACAATTTGGAGACGGCAAGAAGACAGCGTCTTGAAATAAAACAGGATAAAGAGAGGGGTTGAGAAGTGAACTGCGCCTCCGTGGAAGAGAAATTGCAAATGATTTTTTAAAAGATGTCTACGGGGGCATTATATATATAATCTGTACATTATGTATACACAAGTATAAATATGGAATAATCAGGCGAGCGAGCGAGGGAGACTGGACAGGAGATAAATACTGAAAAAATAAATCAAAACATTGATTCTCGTGGTCACGTCTCCCGTCCAAAGATTAGATGAAACGCTGGGTTTCAAAGTACTTCAAAGAAATGATCCCCAAAATGCAAAAGTGCAAGGCAGAAACCGAAGGAGTGAGTCCGGAGTGATTTGAGAAATGGATTTTTCTGCCTCTCTCTCGTTCACCCACACTCCCCCTCTTCCATGCCTGATAAATGTGAAGACCCCTTTTCTCCCCAACTCCCGCTCAGATGGGAAAACTCAATTGTCTGCAATGTTTATAGTGTTAACCCTACTTATCTACAGAACCCTCCCCTCCCCACCCCTCCCTTTTCACTTTCCATAGACACACATTGATTATTAGACTGTATGGACCCCCCTCCTTTTCCACAACCCCACCCTCAACAACTGACCAAAATAATGACTTGTTGGAAAACTATAAATCATTTTCGTGTTTCAATCCCTGAAGACTCTATTTAAGTAAATAGGCTTACTGTGAAACAATGCATAGATCCAAGTCCTTCTCCGGATTGCTTCCAAATGCTGCCATCTCCAAAACTTTTATTTACAAGAGAAGAAGAGGAAGAAGAAGGAGGGGAAGGTTAAAAAAAAAAAAAGGAAAAAAAAAGAAAAAAAAAAAAAACAACCCAAACTTTGGCAAACTTTATCTCTTCTTTATTATAAGCTTCAGCCTCGCCTTGGTAAGCCCCAGCCTGTTCTACAAAAGGTGGCTAGAGATTGAGATTTATTGGTTTCCAAATGAAAAGATTCATTCGATATAAGAGGTTAACTCAAAGTTCCTTAAACCGTGACTAGCATTGGCAAGGAGCTTTGCCTAGTCAGCACAAAGGCAGTTCAAAGAAACCTTTAAAAATACACACAGATATACATACACACAAACACACTCTCACACTTTAGCCTCAACTGCAATTTTCTTTTCATTTTTGTTTCTTTCTGCCATTACAAAGCCCTGAGCCCCTTTGTAGGTAGCTGGAGTTTTTTTCTTTTTTGGTTTTTTTTTTTTCCTCCAAGCTGAACTTTGCCATTTTGGTGTTGACCAACCCCCTTTTCTTTTGCAACCAGTGAATGAAAAGACTCGATGGAAAAAAAAAAAAAAAAAAAAAAAAAAAAAAAAAAAAAAAAAAAAGATTAAGAAGTAAACGGGGTGAACAACAAAAAAAAATTCCTTCTAATTTATAGCGAGCAGAACAACGTTTAAAAAATAATACAACCCCACAGAAAACCCCGAATCCGTACAAAGAGGGGGGGTCAGGCAAGGTGACACGGGAGAGAAAGGCACCCCGCGCTGCCGGGGGTGCTCGAGCGGGCTCGGGGTGCTGTCCCCACACATGTCCCCGCGTCCGTCTGTCCGGCTGTGCGTCCGTGTGCGCGCCCCGAGCCGCACACAGCGGCTGCGGGCTGGAGGGCTCCGTCCTGTGTGTGGAGCCTGAGCTATGGAAATGGTAATGAGGGAAAATTAACCCGGCCGTTTGTTACATTGCAGAGAGATCAATGCCTGACCCGGGGCTGAAGGATAGCTTACTGCTGCAGGAAAGATATGAGATAATCGCTCTGAAACACGCTGGTGGCGGGGACAAACAGGCACCCATTTGAATATCAGTTGTAATAATAATAATAATAATAATAATAATAATAATAATAATAATAATAGTAACAACAACAACATTAAGGTCTGGCCAGAGCGTGCGAGGAGCTGGAGAGCGGAAGGTGCTCGGAGCAGCGCTGGGGCTGCGGCCGGGGCTGTCCCGGGGGATGCTGCGGACCCCGCAGCCCGAGCCGCTCCCCGGGGCTGCCGCATCCCCGCAGCGGCGTCCGAGCGGAGCACGGATGCTTGCGGGGATATTAGAGCCGGGAGAAGCTGACCTTTTGGGGATTTAATGTTTTGGGTTTTTTTTCAGTGAGACCTCGAAATAAAACATGAGGAGATGAAGGGGTTGGACAAATTCAGCTGGAGGTGAGAGACTGAGCTGCTGTCTAAAAAGCAGCCAGCGGAGGCTAATGAGACCTTTGGGGTAGGAAAAGTGTACTTTTTTTTTTTTTTCCCTTTAGTAAGACATCAGTAAACCCACAAAATTGAAAATAGTGACAGTGTAAAATGAATCATCCTCCTATAAAGGGACTAGGAAACACAAAACACGAGCGGGGAGGGGGTGTCTATCAGGAGTGGAACAGAATAAAAATATTTTTTTTAAAAAGGCAGCTGAGGAAGGTGGCAGGGTTCTTCCCATGTTTCAGAAGACAATATGGGCAGTGTGATGTGCTCTGACCTGCCTCCTATTGTACAAGTTCGCCATTGGCTTCAGCGAGGGGAAGATCGAGTTTTATCTGAATAAAGTCCAGCAAACTTTGCTGGATGGCAGCCCTTCCTCTCACTGCTCCTTTGAGCCTCATGCAGTGTCAATGAAAAAAAAAAAAACTAGTCTGGATGTCAATGTCTCATTTAAGGCTTTATCCTCAAGATATTTTGCATATGCTTCTGTCAGAGTTTATTATTATTGTTGTTGTTGTTATTTTTATTTACTTTAGTGAGCTAAATTTTTTTTTTTTAGCTTCTTTGTAAGGCTAAGTGAAACTGTCTGCCGAGAGGATGAAATTTGAGGTCACTGTACAGCTAATTTCCAGGGGTCGTTCACTAATAACGATGCAGGAGTTAGGGCAGAAACTTGTTGGCTGAGATTAGATTCTGCAGGAAGGAAAACCTGCGAGTGGAATCCATTACATCTGCAGCGGGGGACGACTTTCTTGTCCAGAAAAACAAACGTTGCAAAGAATAGGGACGGACAATGATCTCCAAGGAAGAGACGGAAGGCGCTGGGGTGGTTTGGGATGGTTTGGGATGCCCGGAGCTGAGCCCCAGCCCCTGCGGCCCCAAAGCCAGAGCCCTGCAGCGGGTGGGGAACAGCCCCGCTCCCACCGCCAAGCTCAGGCAAAATGTGATCTGAAAAAGGCTCTGGGGCAAGGAAAAAAAATATTGGGGAATGGTGGAAAATCGCACTTAAGATGACTAAACAGTTTGTGATCAAGGGAAGAGAGCGGCTGGTGAAGCCGCTTTCAAAATTAGGATTATCTTTAAACCTGGGAATTAGGAGTGGCTGAATGTGGCTTCGCCTGCGGGGCGGGAGTTTGTGGGTAGCGAAGAATAAAGTTTTAACCCTAGTACCTGGCCAATAGAAATCATCACGGGAATGGTTAAAAAGACACTGGGAAGTATCAAACGGAAAAACAAACAAACAAACTAACAAACAAAAACAAATCGCGAAACTTCCCGGAAAGCTCGAAAGGGCACGAAAGAGGGGATTGGACGGTGGAGGGGGGTTGAAAAAAGGGAGAGAAAAATGATTCTGTGGTGCCTGGATATTCCGACAGGAATGAATGAAAAATGAGAAATCGGAGAAGCGATTCTGTGCAGCTATATGGCAGGGACATAAAAATTACATCTGGAGCAGAGCTGTCCTTGGCAAGTCGTTCTTGTTCTTTGATATCATATGTATATTTATATTTATACACGTATTAGCAACAAGTATTCAAGGATCTAAACTAATTGATTCTGAAGTTTCTTGGAATTTGTCCAAAGAGCAATATAGTTTTAATTGTACATTGCTTAAAACTCCATTTCTCGAACGGTGTGAAACAAGTCATAAAAGTCATAAAGCGTATCACTGTTTTTTCCCCGCACGTAAATACTCGTCCAACACCCTCAATTCTCTCCTGAAACTCCTATAAGAGGTCCAGAAAATAATTTCGAAGACATGTAACTACACCATTACAGAAAGCTGGAAATTGGTAATCAATCCATTTAAACTGACTTAGAAGGCACTCCTGATTTTAAGTTTTAGTGGGAAAAGAAAGAAAAAAATTTAAGACACCTTCCCAACTATTTCTACTTACCCACGAGCAAGAAAGGTTTTGAAATCTAATTTTAAACCTGAGCACTAATGTTCCAGTTGGGCTAATGAGGTAGAACTGGGTTACTGTGCAAAGTATTGGGGTGGAGATAAAAAGGCCTGTAAAGTTTATATACATTTCTGTTTTGCTCATCCCGCCCTTGGAAACACAGCCAGCAGCATCCCCAGCTAATCAGCCAGAACCAACCTCAGCAAGCGAACTTTTGTTTTTCAATTAACGACACTATATTTTCAGCATTAGAGGCCATGGCTATAAATATCTGACTATTTCTCTTAAAGAAAAAAAAAATCACGACAGAAGACTGACTGCCCCCTCCCCCCTTTCCCTGCACACCCACACTTTTCGTGTCTAAAATTAGCAGGAAAACTATGCACTGGAGAGAAAGTGCGATGTAGCTAAAGGCAGGGAGGCTTCATTAGTTCCTGCAAAGGCTTGGGTTGGAGCTGGGGCCGGAGCGCCAGCCATCAAAGGAAGCCAACTGCATCTTTGCAGATCATTTTGGCGCTTCAGAGAGCGATTCAGGCTGGAAATCTGTAAAATCCACGCAAACCTTTCTCCTCTCGCTACTAGGCACCCTTTGACACAGTTGTATTGAAGTTGGGGCTGGAAGGTCCTTGGAGGTCTCCGAGTGTGACAGTACTTAGAATAGCGGGTAGATGGCACAATTTTCTAACATTTAGAGAGAAGAACCCACGCTGGGAGCAATAAGTCCATTTAAAAGCCCTTTATTTAAAAGGAACAAAGATAACTGACAAACAAAGTACAGAGACATCTCAATGAAATTTCTAGAGAAGAATAAAAAACTCTCTGCAAAGGAAAACACAAGTTCTCGGGTTTATTTATTGTTGTTTTAAGTACAATACCGAAATTAAATTAAATTAAAATGTAGATGTATCTAACAAGCTCCCAGAACTGAGGATGTTTAAATCAGGGATCCAGGATAGAAAGATACGAGCAGCTATTTGAAAGGAAGGAAATTCAGAAAATAGGGGTAATGTTTCAGAGTGAATACAGCTCTCACATGCCCGTTGTTTAAAGGGCTCCATCACATCAGCACATGCAATTTTTTTTTCTAAGGCGAATCGGAGAAAGATGTGGTCAAGGGTGTGTGTGCGTGGGGGGAGAGGGGGGGAATAAAACCAGGGAAGAAGGGGGAGGGGGGAGAAATCTGAGGTTAGGAGCTACTTTCTAGGAAAGGGAAATAATCTTAAGGGCGCTATGTGGCTGCATTTCAGTAATTTTTTTTTTTTTTTGACAGTGCTTGAATCCAACAATGAATGGTGCTTCTTTCTGAGTTCATTCCTTTTATAACCATGCAGGGTATTGGGTAGGGTTCAAAGCAAAGGCTAAGAAAAAGGAGAGAGAAATTTCAGCAGAGGTAGGCAGCATCTCTGCGAGGTGCTGTGGCTCCTGAGAGCCGCTCGCAAGCATTTATGAAGCGACACGCAGATAATTCAGGGACAATTTCCCCCCCTTTTATTATTCATCTTGGACTTCGAAACTCGACGGGTTTTGATACCAAATACACTATGTTCGATATTTTGGGGCTGAAGGAAAAAAATATACGTGAAAGTAGGGGGGAGAAGGGAAAGGGTGATGCCGAGAAATTAGGCATTGATCCGGGTTTGATCGAGTCTGGGAGCTTCCACCAGCAATAAGCAGGCAAACACTCCCAAAACAGAGACAAACACACGCTCCCAGCTCCACTGATTATGTTAAAAAGGAGGGAAATAAAAGGAGGACGGGTGAAAAAAGAAAAAAAAAAAGAAAAAGCGAAGGGGGAAAAAAGGCAATAAGCTGTATGTTCCCTCGAATCTGTGGTGCTGTAAAGAAATCAGTTTCCGTATAAATGATTGTATTTGGGTGGGTGCTTCTCCGACTTATTTGTTGAGTAAATCTCTCTCACCGCGCTGAAGGCGAATCCCTGTTGATAAATCCATCATTACCGTTTGGATACAGGCAGACAGCAGCGCCACTAAATTTATCTTACATTTGTAGCGCTTTAATAGACATTTATTAAATGCTTTCAGAGAGAGACATGGGGCGCCTGATTACATCCTAGTTATAGACAGAACATAAAGACACACGTTAACAGCAATTTACAAGAAGGAGGGGGGAAAAAAGAATAAAGAAAAGAAAACAAAAGAAAAGGCAAAGTTTGGGAGTGAAGCTGCTGGGAACCAGGCAGCGTGCGCCTCTCCGTATGGCCGCTAAATACCAGCTTTTTTCTCCTGCATTTCTGGGAATATTAATCGTGGCCTAGAGATGTGTGTGCATGTCTCCATACAGAGCATGAGCCATGCACTCGCACACGCAGATGCGCGCGTATGGATCAAACAAGGCGACGCAGATTTCTGTTCCATTCCCCAACACACAAGAATACAGGAGAGCATTTACAATAGATTCATCACCCTCTTCCACACTCGCCCTCCACCCCCTTACCCCTCTTACACCCCCTCCCAGCACAACCCCCTCCCTCCGCCAGCTTTTAACTCTAATTTCAATCTTCTTCAACTGGAGAATCTCCAGGGACCTGGGCAAACTTGTGTAAAATAGTTAAACCAAGCGTGTTTCAAAGAGGATTGCTGAGTTCCTCTTCCTGCCTTAATAAACCGAAAGGCCCAGTTCAAAGAAAACACGCTGGAATCAAAATTCAAAATATCTCACGACTCGCACGGATGGAGCAGGCTCCGAGCGATGGATACGGCTTCGTGCGTTGGTGGTCATGTAGTGACAAACATTTCACCCTCCTTTTTTTTGTGTGTGTATGGAAGCCCTTCCTTTGGGCTTTTTCTCCCTTTCCTAAATACACATGTATATTTAAAACCTTTCTATTTGCTTCCAAACCCCCTTCTTCCAGCGTCTCTCAGGTACATGTTTAAAGGCACCTCTCGCTTTTATAAAGTTAACCCGCTCCTGCAGAGATCTGACCAAATTCGGGTTCACGCCGCTCGCTGCCCTCCGCTCCACAGCGCGCCCGCACCGCGGAGCCTCTGCCTCAGGACCGGTGATTTATACGCATATAGATATATTTATTTTGTTTTCGGGCGTCTCGCAAGGCTCGCCTCCGCGTTACCTTCCCACCACCCGAGTCACTCCAAGGGCAGCATCGCCCGGATAACACATGTAGCTCGGAGCTTCTCCTCCTCTAACACCGCGTGGGTCGCCTTTCACCGGGGACAGGGACACACACGCACACAGACACATCCGCACAAGCACAGGGATGATCCCTGCACCTCCAGGAAAATAAATAAATAAATAGCCACCGCGCGAAACCTTCCCTCCACCTCTGCCCTTCTGCGAGAACACCTCTTCTATCTAAAAGTTTCCGAAAGAAAATAAATACAAGTGACACAGTGGTGGGGGAAAGCTCATTAGTTCGTTGTCCAAGTCTAATAAAAGAACAGAAGTGCAAATTATAGAGTTCAGCTTCAACACACGCTCTGTCAACTAAAATCAACCGAGTGCAGCCTTGATTCAAATAGCTGCGAAGTTGGTCCGCAATTCAAAACCACCTTCCCCCTCCTCCCTTCCCCTTCCCACCTCCACCCTCCGCCCTGCCGCAGGGACATTTGGTTGGAAAAATATTGTTCCAAGGAAGGTAATGATAAAACTTAACATTAGGAAGAGGAGTGCGCAAACTCATTTCCCTATCGGTAATCCCAATAAAAGGAGCGTGGTGCTTCGCTGGGAAGGGCTGGGACTGGGGCTGCGTGTGTGTGTGGATGAGGGGGGGGAGGAGGGACAGGACTCCTGAAATAACATCTTCTTTCCAGCAAGGTAGAAGAAGAAACGGCCCCTTTGTTTTGATAATTAGCTAAGCCCAAACTAGGAAAGCAGATGTGTTTGCTTAGCTAATCATAAGACAAGTTTCTTTCAAAGAACTTCATTGAGCGATGGCAATTCTGAAGGAAGGAGAAGGATTTCATTTTCCTCTCTCCCTTGCCTCCCACCCCACTCTATTTTTATTATTATTATCTTTTTTTTTTTCCCCTATACTTCTAATATGATAGAAACGCTTCCGATTACCTAGATGGGAAGAAAGCAAACCCTCTTCATCATAGCACCGGGCTCGCCCCCGGAGCAGCGCAGCCACCTCGGGCTCTCCCTGCTGCACGTTACCAGCCAGATCTGTTGACATTTTACGTGGGGGGGGATGGGTAGAGAGAGGGGAGGAAAAAAAGAGAAGTGGGAAAAATAAAGTTTTAATGACATGTATGACATATTAAATTAGGCAGTTTTACAATTGGGTTTGAATGCGATGCTAACTGATTACAACTGTGTTATCAAAAGGGCGATAAGATTTATAACTTCGCGAGCACAAGCCTCTCCTCTTAATGACAATAGATGTTCAATAGCTGAAATCTGGTTTCTATTTCCCAAGAAGAGACGCTGTGTGTCTCCGTTGCCCCTTTATTACCGCAGGATTCAAGATCCTCTCTAAAACAGCTCGGCACTTGGAAATCCACAGGCCAGGAATACCTTTATGGTCCCTATTAACTACTGTGTTATTTACACTTTCGCTGGTGCTTCTCACTCAATACCCGTATCACATACGAGGGGATAAGACAGCCTCTCTCCTTGCCTTTCGCTGGCTGTTTTGGGTTTATATTTTGCATTTCTTTGCCTTACAAAAGGGGTGGGGGAAAAGGGGAGAAGGGGGAAAGGAAAAAAAACAACCCCACAGCTCTGTCCCTTACACCCTTCTCCTCCCCAGCTCCCTAAACCAACACATTAAGCAAACTTTAAAAACTGGGTTCCTATTACAAAGCAGCGCCCAGGACTAACTGCTTTAAAATTACTGCATAATTAGATTTAGTTGAATTTCACCATTAATTAGGCAGCCGCACTGCGGGGAGCCTTTGAAATCTGAGAAAATGGGAAAAATCATCTGAAGCACGTTTTTTAAACCCAACTTCAATAAATCCTGACAAGGCCTGCATTTCTCCGTGTATCTCTTTCCATTCTACAAAGCAAAGTGAAGCGAGCGCGATCCCCAGGACCCACTAAAGTTTTAATTAAAAAAAAAAAAAAAAAGAAAAGAAAAAAAGTAGGAGAAAGAAATAAAAATAAAACCCATCTCCATTCCCACATCCCGCTCGTTATCATCGGCGGTTACGGAGCGCCTCGAAACACCCTTGCCTTTTCCTCGCTGTCCCTCTTTCTTTCTCCCCCTTCCCTTTTCTCTCTTATTATTTTTCCCCCTTTCCCCCTTCCCTTTTTTTTTTGGCCCATCCCGGGGATGCCGCTCTCCCTGCGGGCGCAGACCCCGCTGTCCCAGCCGGGGTCGGTGTGACCCCGCTGCACCGCGCCGCGCTCGCACGGGGGAGATGCTTCCACAGGTCATTGACATGCGGATGGGATCGGGGCTGCGGGGGAAGCGCCGCCCGCGGCCGCGGCCCCGGCCGAGCCCCGGGCGCTCCGGCGGGCCGCGGGCGCTGCGCGGGGCGCGGAGCGGGGCCGCGGGGCCCCCCCGGCTGCGCGGCCCGGCCGGGGCCGCCATGTTGGCTGAGCTCACGGACCCGCCGCCGCGGACTTTCCCACGCGTCGCCCCCGCGGCCGCGCAGCCCCCCGCTCCTCCTCCAAACCTCCAAAAAAAAAAAAAAAAAAATTAAAAAAAAAAAAAACAAAACACCAAAAAAACCTCCCACCGGGCCGGCCCGGCCGCCGGCGGCGCGGCCCCGCGGCAGAGCCCCGCGCACGGCCCCGCGGCCGCGGAGGCGGCGGCGCGCGCGGGGGGTACGCGCGGCCCCGCGCGCGGACGCGCTGCCACGCGCGCTCGCGCGCGCACGGACGGACGGACAGACGGACACGCTCGCACGCGCGGGCTGGCACCGCCCGCCCGGCGCCTCCTCCGGCCCCAGCCCCCGCTTTTGTCTGAACTTGGGGAGCCGCCTCCTCCCGCGCCCCCTCCGCGCCCCGCGGGGCCGCCGCCCCCCCGGCGGGGCCGGGGGAGGTTTGGGAGAGCGGCGGCGGGGAGGGGAGAGCCGGGGAGAGGAGGAGGAGGAGGAAGGGGAAGGGGGGTGAAGAAGACCTTTCGCGAGCTGTGGTTGCACCGCGGGCGGCTCCGCAGCTCTCGCTGTCGTTCCGGGTCGCCTTTGGGTCTTTCCCCGCCAGTGCCGGTGGCAGGGGTTGGGGGGGAAAGGAATAGAGCGAGCTGAGATCAGATTAAAGCAGAAAATATAATAAAAGGGAGGGTTGGGAAGTGGGGGAACCGCAAGGAAAAAAAATATATTAGACACTTAGAGGGAAAGAGTCGCCATGTTTAACAGCTTTTTTTTTTTCCTTTTCTTAAAAAAAAAAAAAAAAAAAAAAGGATCTCCTCAATTCAACATAGAACAAGCTTCTCCATCCCAACCCTCCTCTTTTGTCCAATTCAATCTTTGGATAGATCTTTTGTTCTAACTCAGCATGAAAAGAAAAACTTTCTTTAAATGCTATAAACTTAAAACTAACTGAAGTCCCTAAACAAATCCTCCTCTGAGCATTCCAAACATATATACACGGGGCTTGTGTGTGTGTGCGTGCGTGTGTGTGTGTGTGTGTGTGTGTTTTTATTTAACCCTGGTGCATTTTCTGTTTACTATTATTCTCTGTGAACCAAAGCTCGCTGCAAGAAACTTATAAATACAGAGATAGCTTACAGGCTTTAAAACATAAAAAGCAGAGAATGTTTTGGATTTGAAAATCATAAATTATAATTTAATGCCAATAACAATTTACAACAAATGGTTGTTTACAATAAACTAACACAAAACAAACAAGTCAAGATCCTGTGTTCTTAGTAAGCATAAAAACTTCACACACACACACTCACATGGATAGCACTTGCAATAGAAAAAGCTAAATCTAGAGGTCAGCAATTCCCCTGCAATAATAGTATATTTATATATTTATATATATTTATATATTTATAGAAAAGGAGCCATGATTCAGATGTAAAACTCTGCTCAAATTCACAGTCATACGCCCCTCAGCCCCCAGTACAGATGTGTCTAACTGGAACACACTAAAGATCAGGGTTTAATCGACTTTACAGAATGATCTCTCTCCCTCCCTCTCTCTCTTTTTGTGAAACCACAACATGGTGTAGTTACGTGTGGTAAAAAGGGAGAGGGGGAAGCCTCAGACAAGAACAAAATTGCAAGCTTTCACATACAAAGCATCTGCTATAGACCAAGGGGAGGGCGGGCGGGGGGAGAGAGAAAGAAAAGAGAAAAAAAAATAATAAATGACACGCACACACACGAAATAAAATATCAACCCCTTGCAAAAACCACATCATCTTGCCTTCCTTCAGGTTTGGGTTGGGTTATTTTGTGGTTTTTTGGTTGGTTTGTTTTTTTTTGCCTGCTCGGGATAGCACTCAATTCCCCAGTGGTGTGTCCGGTCCTATGCCACCCGCCCAGGCAGGTCCCACTCCCGGTGCCAGGGCTGCAGGAGAGGGCCCTGTGCCTCCACAGGGGACATCCATGGACGCCCACGCGTGTCTGTGTGCCAGCATACACACAGACAGATAGCCCATATGTAAAAGAGAGAGATGACCTATGGTCATGCTTTCACAGTCTAAGGTTTAAAGGAAAAAAAAAAAAAGAAGAAAGAAAAAAAAAGAAATCCACTTGAGAGTATATATACATTAAAAACCGACTCCTCAGTGCTAGAAGCTAAAGCCACTCCATTTGAAGACCTCTCAATGACAACGATAGATGGCAACTACGGAGTATTATAAAAAATCACACATACTTAAAGAAAACTCATTGCAAACAACTGACCTATATTTACAATACTGCTATTACCTTGCTTGAATGATCTTGTGCGCGTATGTCAGACATTTACAAAAGATTTTTCGCCCCATTCTGATCATAAAATAGATACTGATCTCCAGATTTCTAATACTTTTTCACAACAATACCTTTCCTACGCAGGCACTTAAGTGTGACAAAAATAAGGGCCTTTTTTTTTTTTTTCCAGAAAATCCATTTTTAATTAACAGGAGGATTAGATGAATGGGGGTTGATGGTTTACCATTTCAGCATAGTACTTCCTAAAACCAGAGATAAACCACGAACTTAAGTCCTCCACCCCCATCCCGGAATTAAACAGGTAAATACACTACAATACATCTGCTACAAACTTACTGTGACAAGTAAACAAATCAATCGCCTATGGACTTAAATGACTGCAAACTATAGAGAAGTAATGTGGTTTCTGAAAGACATTTATGACAGCCAAACAAGTTTCAGATATCAAATAATATTTTAATTTCTGAATACTTTCAATTTTCCTTGGAATATAACACACAAAGACTCGACCAAACAGTTCAGTTATTATAACTTTTACAGTATACAGAAATGTTGCACTTAAAAAAAAAAAACCTTCAGTTTTTTTAAACACAAAACTGTAAACTCTAAGATACTGAATCAATCACGTTATCTATAAGTGCCAACAGTGTTATTTTGTCATGCTGATTTCAATGGTATTTTTTAAAAAGGGAAAATATCAACAATTATTATAATACAAAGGGCTTGCAAATATACAAACAGATAGAGGAGTTTAATAACAATTCATGATGAACTATGTGGAACCCAATTCAAATTACAAAAGTTCACTTTGCTTGTTTGCTTGTTTGTGTTTTCCTTTTTTTAAATCAAAACCGTAGTGTGTCTTGGACACAAAATCCTTCTACCTATAATAAATCCCCACAGTCCATTTTCTGTCCGAAATATCAAAAAAACCTAGATTTGGGGGGAGTTATATGACACGTGTGGTTCATTCGGGTCTATATAATTATAGCTCTCTCAGCTTCAAGCTAGATTTTGGGTCACCACCTTAAGTGCGCTTCCATCATTGTGTTGTTGAGGGTTTTTTTTTTCTCTTTCCTTTCTTCCTATGATACTTTCGTGGACTCAGTTTTAATTCTTTCAGAACATATATTTTAAGGATACACAGTTTATTTTTTTTTAAAGAAGCCAAGGTTATATCAAAAATTATTATAGAACCACAGAATAAACTGGTTTGAAACCAGAAAAATACAAAAAAGAACAGCTATAGGTACATAGACACATAGGACAATTAATAATTTGGAAAAAAAAGACTTACTTTCTTCCGTTCTGCTAATTTTCTCCAAATTTCCTTTAAATGCACTTTAAGCGAGATTTTTTAAAAAGTTTACCCCAAAAAAAAGAAAAAAAAGAAGAAAAAAGAAAAAAAGAAAAAGCCCACCATCGTTTCTTTTCTTCTTCTTTCTTTTTTTCTTTCCCTCTTTTTTATTTTTTACAAAAAAAATGATAAGTAGCAAGTTTTTTTTCTGAACAACACGGGAGTTTTTAATGCATTCTGTAAAAGTTCATTTGACAGTCTCTTTTTTTAATTCACAGTCCATTAATTTTTCCTGTCTTCTCTTAGCAAACTTGTAACATCCTTTTACATCCTTTCTTAGCAGAAGGAAATTTAAGAAACAACCAGAACCCAAATGTCATTTGCTTTCCTTTCACTCTCATCTCCCTTCTCAATTTTGATTTTATTTATTTATTTTTTAAAATTTTTGTCTTGGTGGTTTTTTTATTTTTTTTTCTTTTCCTTTTTCTCTCTCTTGGATGTTTTATTGAATGGACATGTAAGGCCAGTTAAAACTGCTGCCAGACAGTAACATATCCCTGATTAGGGTTTCTATGGGGGTTTTACCTACCAAACGGACGAAAAACAATTGCTCTATGACAGAAGAGGAGACAGTGCGAAGGGAGGGGAGACGTAGTAATAGCTTCCCGAATCGTGTTGGCTGGTTGGGATACTGGCTCCTAACATACTCTTCCAAAGCACACTGTGACTTCTCCTGTAAACTTTCAACATGGGCTACATCAGAGAGACCACAGGCATCTAGAAGAAAGTGTATTAAAAAAAAAAAAAAAAAAGAAAGAAAAGAAAAAAAAAAGAAAGCAATCATCAGATTAAAAAGGTTTTGGTGGTTTGTGTTTTTTTTTTAATTTTTAATTTGAATTTTTTTTTCAAGTGTCTAGGTTTAAGAGTGGATCGTGCGCCATCACCTCGCCCCCCAGAGTTTAAGTGGGTTTCACCAAAAGGGACAATCTCTCTGTGCATGTGTGTGTGTCTGCATTTTCTCTCTCTTCTAGAGGGTCTCCTTTAGGACTGAGCACAGCTCCCAGGGTCGAGATTTCGAATGGCACGACAGACCTGAGGGGTGGCAAGGAGGTGCTGGCCAAGCCCAATTTCATATCTCTGTGGTTTTTGGGGGAAAGGCTGGGGGGGCGGGGAAGGCTTGAGCTGAAAAGGGGGAAAGGGAGCCACTATTTCTCCATACCCCCCCTTCTTGGAAAATAATTGGGGGAAGCCTAACCCTGCGATGAGAAGGACTACTGCTCACAGTGATAGAAATCATAATAATAATAAAAAACTGGCCCAGCCAAAGATAATGGCGCCCCGGATCCAGCAACAGATTCTCCCCCAAAGAAGACAACGCGTTTTTCTTCAGTCTTTGAAACTGATTTAAGTGGCCCTTTAAAACTGATCTTGTCAGTTTAGCCTATTCAGAGGCAGCCATGCAAACTGTGATCTCTCTGTTCATTTGAGCTGTTTCTTTTCCCCCCTCTTTTCTTTTCTCTTTCTTTCTTCCCCCCCCTCCACTCCCCCCTCTTTTTTTTTTCCTCTTCTTCTTCTTTTTAAACCTAAAGGCCCTTACAAGAAGAAAACTCCCTGATAGGGTCTGGACATTTTTTCTCTCTCTTTTTTTTTTTTTTTTTTTTCTCCCTGATACGCTAAAATACAATAAGTTCCCTTTAAATCAGAGACGTCTGTGCTGAAAGAGCACAGGTTGTGACCTGACCTCCCTGTGGCTTTCCTAGGCACAGGGCTAACACATGCATATTCTGCGAGTCATTAGAACCCAGATTTTTTCCCCCCTCCCTCTTAAAAGAGGCTGCAGCAAACATTATATGCATCTATGTGCGTCTGCTTTACATCAGGGAGGGTTATTGGGGTGCTGCAGAAGCTGCAAGCATCACCCTATATTTTTTTGCATGCGGCTGTCTTCCCCAGAATCAGATAACAAGAAACGTTTATCTAGTTGGGAGGCAATTTACACGCCAGGCCTCCCATTTTGAAAATAGTCATAAATTAAACAGTTACGACAGGATCGGACGATTGTTTTCTCAGAAGGCTAAAAAAAAAAAAAAAGTAAAAAAAAAAAAAAGTGATTTGGGAGAAAAGGCAGGATTGGAAATAAACTCCTTGGTGTGGGTGTGAGCTGGGCAGGGGCTGGGGAGGGATGTGAGCGTGTGTGGGATCCTCGCTGAGCGGCTGAGCGAGGGAGAGGAAAATGCATCCTAGAAAAATGATAGAAAAATAAAATAAGCACCCCACGGACACCCCTTCCCACTCGGGATCCCTGTCTCCCTGTGGCTAGATGCGCCCTACTCATTGATCACCTCAGGATTTAGCACCAGTAATTGGGGGGGGAGGAAAAAAAAGGGAGAAGTTTTTTATGTGTAAAGCAATAATATATAAAAGGAAGTTTAGGTCACGACCCAGAACCTGGACAAAGTCCAGAAAATGACTTCGTTCCCCAGACCCCCTTTAACACAACAAGGAACGGATTGTGAGCCCTTCTTTTCCCACATAAACTACATTTTTTTCCTGTTTCCTGATATCAGGCTTTAAAAAACTCTGATGAGTAATTATTTTGCAGGTCCTGCTTCCATTCATATGTTTATCGCGTGGCCACTTTCCCAAGCGTCCGAATGAGTTACAGGCGAAATGTATGTATTTTTAAATTTAATCCCCAAACTTCGAGGGCTCCAGCACACTGGGTTGCCGGTGCAGCCTCAAAGTTAGTGATCTGAGATAACGTATTGCACAAATTAGCAAGCAGATTTTTTTTTTCCCCTCAGAAGAAAAAAAAAAAAAATTTAGCCTCCAGAGTTAATATCAGGATTATTACTCACCCAGGTTAAACTCTAGTGCAAGCTAATTAGATTTCACAACGCACTCAATTATTGCTTTATAACTCATGCACTATTTCTAGGCAGCAAAAGTTGACACATATTTCCCCCCCCCTCCCCTCTTTGATTATCTAAGAAACACCTCGAGGTCTTTTCCTCGGGAGAGTCATGCTTGTGCCACCCCGGAATTACACTGCGGAGCGGCAGCTTCAGCCTCCTCTTACTTTTCCATACTACCCCTGTCTACTTATGGTAATGATCTTTTCGCACCCGCTACTCGCTTTGGACTATGCAGTTCCTGCTGGGTACAAATGCAAACTTTTCCCCTTAGCTTAAATGACACAGAACTGCTCACTGCCACATTCTGTTTAAATCAGAGACAGCTCTTTGCAAAGTTGATTTATTTTATTTTATGAGATGGCAGGGAACATATTTTAAACTCAGATTTGCGCATTTAACTTTTTTTTTTTTTAAATTCAGTTTTTAATCCTGCAGGGCTTTTTTCCCTTCCTGGCTGCCCATAAAATGATCCTCTTTTTAAAGTGGTTTCACTGATAGGACGACTTGTATTTAACAACATCAAACAGATTTTGCTGCTGTTCGGATGCGTGTCATTAAATGCAACAACCCAGAGCTATACTGTTAAATAAAATATTATTTTCAATGGGAAGAGCGTAGTCTCTCGTGGCGAATGGGTGCCTCTTCCCGGGCCCCTTCTTTCCCAGTCCCCAGCATTATTCAGCTAGGGTTGGGGTATATTTTGGCTGTCTGCATTTTTCTTAAAAAAAAATAAAAATAAATGGGGTGTGTGTATATTTTATTTTAATTTTATTTTTTTTCTGATTTGCACTCCCTAGAAGATGGGATGCTCGGATCCGAGGCCCTGAAGGGGAGAGCACAGGGCACCGCTTCCTAAAAGGAAAAGAGACCGCGCTGGTTCTCGGGGGGCAGGGAGAGGGGATGGGGTGCAGGCAATAACACTTTGCAAGAGCAAACACTTCTCAAGGGGGGCCCGGGGAAGGAGAGGAAAAAAAAAAAATAAAAAAAAAGGAGCAAAGAAATGCCGCCTACCTGAGGTGAAGAGGACTATGGCCTTTAAACAGCTATATTCTGCAGAGTCGACATGCAATGCTTTCAGTTTTTCTACTTGCTCTTGGAAGATTCGTATGTGGTCCATAAAGGCGACCACTCGGTCAGCAGACATTGGCGAAGCGTGGAGGCCAGCAGCTGCCAGGAGCGGAGCTACGTGGAGGGGCATGGAGCACTGGGCAGCGTTGAGGACAAATAACTCGCTCCAGGTCAGCCTCAGGAGGGCCACCTGGTCTGTGATCTGGAGGTCTGGGAAGAAGGGGATATTCCTGGCCCACTCCACCGCGCTGAAGAGCATCCTAGCTGCCAGTTCACAAATGTTCTCGATGCCCATGATGTTGTTGGGTTGCATGCACTGACTGCCAAAGCGGGAGGTGGGGTAGGGCTCTGCTCTCAGAAGAAGGGAGATATATCCGGATAGGTAGGAATGGCAGTTGAGAGGGTCCCCATTTGTCAAGGCGAACTGACCATGAGTTGGCTGTGTGGGTGGCATTCTGCCCCTCTGGACCGCTGCAGTAAATAAAGAAGAAACTACAGCTATTAATATCTGAATTGCGACCATCGGTTCAAATACAGCCTGCTTTGTGTGCTTGTGCGTGCCTGTGTGACCCCGCACCCGGCCGGCTTCGGGGGGAACATGCATTCTCCCGGGCAGAGTTCAGCCCCAGCCCCGCTCTAAGGCTCCGCAGTTCTCGGGTCAAGTCAAGCAACAACAAAAGCTGAAGGACGCCGTGGGCTCGGCCAGGGCTGCTGTGGGAGCCCGGCTCCTCACTTCCCAAAACACACCACAGTCCAGTTATCCCCCCCTCCCCTCCACCGCCACCCCCTCCTTCAAGAGATGCAGGATACGTCTTTGTGTGTTTTTTCTCCGTTACACCTAAACCAGCTCATTGATTTGAGGCTGGGGGAGCGGGATGGGGAGGGAGGAGGGGAGAAGGAAGAAACACTTCAGTTCGAAATCCCCGGCTCTGGTCCCACACGCGATTCTCGCCCACTGAATACATTGTTGCTGCTGGTATTATACATCCCCCCCTCTCGTAAAAAATACCAAAGGAGACAAAATCACCCCACAACATCCCCGGCAGGTCCCCTGGTGAGGCTGAGGGCATTATCCAAAGGCACCTTCCCCCGCTGCCCATGGAAAGTGGGCCTTTCATTTTGTTAATAAATTTACACGGTGACAGCGAGAGAAAAAGGAGAGAGAAAAAGGGCTCAGAGGCAGAGAGACGACAAGAAGGGAGAACGCCTAAAAATGTGCTTGATTTATATTTGTTATCGCCTGTATTCCAAGGTTAGTTACTCTTGCAGAAACACAAAGAGAGGAGCCCGGCGAGTCCCAAGCCCCCTCACCCTTAACCTACATAGCAGCGTCCAGACACAGAGCACGCACTGGAAAACTGCAGGCTCACATTTCCCGTCTAATTTTATATCACAAAGACTCCACTTGCAGAGATCCGAGCACCCCACACTTACTTCTGGACTGCTCCTTACACCCCCCACCCCATCCCTTCTACCCCCTCCTGCCTCTCCCGGAGGAACAAGAAAATAAGAGGAAGAAGAGAAAAGTGAGGTAATAACAACCAGGAAAGGCAGGCACACGGCAGTGTGTATATACACACACACACGCGTGGAGATGTGTGTGTATATATATTTTTTTAAAGGAGGAAAAATCCGGCTGGGAATCCACAGTGGAGTGCTGTAGAGCCTCGGTAGGGTGAGTCCCATTGTAATAGTAATTTGAACCGCCTGTGTAAAATTGCAATCTAAGGCAGGGTGCTGGAGGATATATATATATGTGTGTGTATGTGTGTGTGTGTGTGTGTGCATCTCGGGAGGCTCCGTGTGTGTGTGTACACACACGCACAGACACACACACACAGAGGGCTGCTCGGGGGACGGGGGCTAAGGCTGAGCATGCAGGAGGAAACACGAAGGAAAAGTAACCACACGTCAGAATCATCATCTCGCTCCTAAGCAGCGTGAAACTAAAAATCCACTTTCAATAAACCTCCATCAGCAAAATCAAAACAAACACAAATCAATTACGAGTGCAGGAGAAAGCATGCGAGAGCCCCTGCCTCCCTGCCCACCCTCCCCAACACCGCTTTCTTTCATTACGAGAAAGTTTCTGGCTGGTTTATTCGAGGGGGGTGGGTGGGGGGGAGGAAAGGTTCTGGTTGGGTTTGGGGTTTGGAGAGGAAGGTTAAAAATGCTAAGAGTAATTATATATATTATTTAAAAATAATAAAAAAAGGAAAACCAAACAAACCCCAAAACGCAGCGAGTGAAAAAAAATATTGCAAAACAAATGAAATCCCAATACCTTCCCGTCTCATGCCAACTTTGAGGCATTTTTTGAGGCGGCAGTACTGACACTGATTGCGGTGGTGCTGGTCAATGGGACAGTTCCTGTTGGCACGACAAGTGTAGCTGAGATTCCTCCTTACACTCCGCTTGAAGAAACTCTTGCAACCCTCGCAGGTAAACTGGCCATAATGTTTGCCACTAGACTTGTCCCCACAAACCACACATTCAATGTGCTGCTGCTGCTGCTGCTTGTCTCCTTGGTTCTGCTGGCTCGGCGGGTTGGTCTGGGCTGGCGTACTGGGAGGGCCCCCGGGCCCCGGGGTCTGTGGGGTGTGCGGGGCCCCGGCCGGGGGTCCCTGCACCGGCGGGGCTTGCGAAGGCTGCGTTCCCTGAGCTCCGGGCACATCGTCCTGGGGGTCTCGCCACGCACCGACTACCATTGCCATATCTATTGGACACCGTTGCCAAACTTCCTGTTCCCCCTTTATTTTCAAAGTTTGTTTGCTTTGCTTTTCAGATCAGCTTTGCAGCAGTCTTTTTATTTTTTTTGTCCTCCCCTCTCTCTCTCTCTCTCTTTCCCTCTCTCTCTTTTGTTGTTTTGCCTTTTTTTTTTTTTTTTTTTTTTTTTTTCAGGAGGGTCGGGGTGGGGGGGATCTCCCGGTACCGGCGAAGGTGCAGAAGCACGGGGCGATGGAGGTGTGTGTGCGGGGGGGCGAGGTGCGAGTCGATTGTCTGGGCTCCAGGAGAGCAAAGTAAAGGGGTGGTGGGGGTGGGGGAGAGAGGGGGAGAGAGAGAGAGAGAGAGAGGAGAAAAAAAAAAAAATCTCTTCAAAGATCTCCCTCTCTCTCTCTTAGAGCTGATCTGCAGCAGAGTAGTTGAAGGAGGAGAGGCGGGTGTCTGGGGGCCAGGTCCAGGGAAGCTCGCAGTCAGCCATTCAGGAAAGCCATCAAAATAAGAATGAATAAAAGGTTAAAGATTACACACACAGCGGAAAAAAACACGCACAGCGGAGGAGACTCTTCTCGGCGCGGAGAGCGGTCGGTCTCGCCGTAGTTTTTGGAAGTCCAGCTTGCAGCAGCAACATCAACTGCGATCGCTTTGTTTTTGTGGGCTTTTTTTTTTTCCTCCTCCTCCTCTTTCCTCCTCTCTCTCTGCTCTGTCTCTCCTCCCTCCTTCGCTCGCTTTAATTCTTCCTCTCCGCCGCTCCGCCCGGCCGCTGCGCTCTTGCTCTCTCTCGCTCCCTCTTTTGGGCTCGGGGGTGTGGGGGGGCTGTTGGCTTTTTTTTTTTTTTCCTCCTCCTCCTCGCTCTCTCTCTTTTTTTTTTTGTTTTATAAAAAAATTCTTATTATCGTTACGATTACGATTATTATGAATTATTATTATGATTGTTTATTTGTTCCTCCTCCTCCTCCTCCTCTCCGGCGCCGCCGCCGCTCCGCTGCCGCTCTGCCCCGTTCCGCCGGTTCGCCGCTCCCGCCGCGCCGCGTCCCCGCCGCCGCTCCCGCTCCCGCCGCCGCTCGGGTGCCGCTGCCGCCGCTCCCGCCGCCGCCGCTCCCGCCGCCGCTGCCGCCGCCGCCGCGCTGCCTTATGCTGCTTCTGCCGCCTCGCAAGTGGGCTCTCGCCTCCGCGCCGCCGGTGCTCACGGCGCGGGCAGGGGGAGGGGGGCCGCGGGGCGGGGGGGAGGGAAGGAGTCAACTCGCCAGCGCAGCAGCGCCCAGCCAGCCAGGATGATAAAAGAGGGGAGCGGGAGGAGGAGGAGGAGGAGGAGGAGGAGGAGGAGGAGGAGGAGGAGAGGAGGAGGAGGAGGAGGAGGGAGAGGGAGAGAGAGAGAGAGAGGGAAGGATCATAACCCAGCGCGCAGCATCGCTCCTCAGCCGGGGAGGGAGGGAGGGAGGAGGGGAAAAAAATCACCACGGGGAGAGCGCGCCAGCGCTCCCCCCCCCCCCCGCCCCAAAATAAAAAGAAGCAGGGGCTCCCCCCCGCTCCCCTCCCCTGGCGGCGGCGGGGAGGGGCGGCGCGGGGCGGGGCGGGCGGGCGGTGCGGGCGGCGTGTGGGCCGAGGAGCGGCGAGCGCGCTCCCCGCCGGCCGCTCGCCCCGCTGGCGGGAGAGTGAACTTTGACACGGCTGCTGCAACTCAGCGCGCGTCGCCATGGCGACCGCGCGCCTTATAAGGCAACCGGGCCGGCGCCTGACTGGCCAGGCGCGCGCGCCCCGCCCCCCGGCCCTCATTGGGCCGCGCCGCCCTTGCGCGGCCCGCCATGGCCGCCGCCGCCGCCCGCGCGGTCCTAGCGCCGCCCGCCGCCCCGCGCCCTCACGCCCCGCGCCCTCACGCCCCGCCGGGGCCAGGGGTTAGGGCGAGCCCGGCGAGCGGAGCGCGGCGCCGCCGCCGCCTCACCTGGGGCTGCCCGCCGGGGCGCGGCCTCGGGGGTCGGAGGGGGCGGCGGGTGCCAAGCGGGAAGCAGGCGCTAAACCGAGGTAAAACTCCACGGAATAAAGTAAAGCCGAGCCCCGGCGCTGCCGCCGCGCTGCGGGGAAGGGGCGGCCGCGGGTTGCCCGAAAAGCGGTCGCGGAGCGGGGTCTCACAGCGGAGCCGCTCCGGGCACCTGCGCTCGCCGCGGCCGCCCCGTGTCCCGCCGGCCGCCCGAGCCGTGCCCCGGCCGCCCGCGGAGCCGCGCCGAGCCCGGCCGGGCTGCGCCGAGCCGCGCCGAGCGGAGCGCGCCCGAGCCCGGCGCTCCGGGAGCGGCCGCTCGCACAGCCCGGCCCCGGCGCGGCGCGGGGGCTCCGCCGCTCCGCCCGACCGCTGCCGGCTCCCGCTCGCCCCGGAGCGAGGGCACCGCGGCTCCGCTCCAGACTCCTCCGAAGCCCGGCTCGGCGCTCCGCAGAGCGTGACAGCCGCGCCTCTCGCACGGCATCGCCGCGGCGTGGCTCGGCTCAACCCCTTTAAGTTTATTTCGGGGTTTTGCGGGTTCGGGGGTTTCGTGAGCGCACGTAGCCCGACACCGTAACACGACCTGCGTTCTGTACCACGAGCAGGTAACAGAGCGAAGCACGGGGACGTGTTTATTTCCCGCTGAATGGAGCTAGCGGCCAGCGGAGCGGGGACTCGAGTCCGTCTCCCGGTGAAAATGGCCAAAAGACACTCGAACAAGCGAAGGGACGAAGAGATAAAATAGAAAACACGTTAACACAGACAGATAAATGCCCGGCCGGGCCATTCCTCCTCTGCCACACACGCGTCTGTGAGCGCTCACATCCCAGCCGGTCACCAAGCACGGCCGCGGGGACGCAGACCTGGGCACAACTCTGTAAGGGATTAATTGCCCCTCACGTCCTCACACACACTTTTTCATGTTGCCACATGCCCACACACTTCTGCCGCAGAAATAATACATGTGGCTAAAGCCGCAGGTGCGGACATGGTTGGAAAGTTGTAAAAAGCACCTCGACTTGAGAGTGTCCTGCAGGGAAACCTGGTGTGTTCAGAGCCCACGGGCGAAGAGGTTTTTGCCACTCAATTTCAAAGACAAGGCTGCAGCGTTCTCATTGATCCTCACTGAGCAAAAAATAACCTTTACCCGAAACAGTGACCAGGAGGGACTGGGAAGGCAGAAAGTGGGGAAGGAATCTTTCCTGGTTAAAATGTGGGGAACTGCCTTATGATTTCCAAACAAGCCAGAGCTGAGGAGGTGACCTTTCGGGGAGGGAAGGAGAAGGTGGGGGTTCAAAATGCAGAATAGCCACAGATTGTTGCTGATGTTGGATTTCCTGAGGAAAAAAATAAAAGCCAAAACCCAAACCACAACCCAACACCAACCTTTCCTGTCTCGAATCTGACAAAGTAAACAGGATTAATTCACCATATGAAAAAACATAAACGCCGTCCTAACAAATGCAGAAATCAGAAGAGAAAGCGGTTTTAACAGGACGCACAATATTAATAGTTTGAACGTATGATCGTAAAAATGAAAAACCATTGATATACGCTTAAAAGCCGCCGTATACGCTGATTGCTCAAGCATTAATGAAGAATGCCCCAGATTAACTATTTGCTCTTCGAGGGATGCAGCGATATAACTATCTATTAGCACCATTAGATGCTTTGCTATTTATTTGAAAACACCCCTGCGAGTGGGTTGAGACAGAAGAGATGAATGTAAAAATGAACTGCAGCTAATTTCGCTAAATAATCCTCGAAACCTGAGCGCTTCGCAAGGAAGGGGGAGATTCTCCACTGTCCTTCTCCGAGGCTAATGACAATAGAAATGCTCTGGTTTAAAAGTGAGACCGTGTTGGCTTTCCAAATAAACAAACGCATCCCTCCTGCCATTTTACTGCAGATGTAAATTTATTTTAATGAGAGGGAGTGGAAGGATTTATTTTGCTAAAATTGAGTTGGGGATAGAGCCGGTGTAAATCTTTAGGTTTAAAAAAGAGAGGAGGAAGGAGGGGGAAGCTGCTTTCCTGGCAGAAAGCTGCCTAACAGTCCTCTAATTCTTTCTAGATTAAATCGCAATATGAATACAGCATCGAACAAATACCGAGTTTCGCTCTGAACTCAGTGGAAAGCAGTTACGTCTAACAGAATTCAATGAATTCCTCTTCTCCCTCAATGTAGTATGTGTGTGTTTTTCTCTTCCACCACACTGAAGTTCCATGAATAGGGAAAGTGGCTCCTATTGTGTGCCTCTGAACTTCCAAGTCAATGCAATTTTTAACCACTGGCTTGTGGTACTTTGAAAATCACCAGGGGCTGTCAGAGTTGGGTCCTCTGAAAAATTTACAGTGCTAAATCAGAGCATATGCTGTGAGAGAGGAAAAAAAATTGCTTAAGATTGGAGCAAGTACAGTATCTGGCTGCCCCCTAGTGTAAGTCTCTTATCTGCCTAAAATTCAACTTTAAAAGAAAAGGATCTCTTAAAGGGAAACGACTTTTGGCTCACGTATGCATACGAGAATGAAACTTCTGTACATTTTAATCTGATTAATTCCTAAGGATTTAAAATTAATTGGCTTGGGCACTCCTAGACCGGACTATAAGATTTCTGCATCAGGGTTTCTGCGAGAGCTGTGCCGAATAGGTATTTTTAAGGGATAGTGGTAAGGGATGGGGGGGGGAGATCCTGTTTTGTGATTTTTTTTTTTTAACGAGGATCCGAGCCTCGCTTGCTGTTGTCAGAGCAAAACACTTCTGCTGCTTAAAGTCAGATCTACGTCTTTTGCAATAATACTTAAAAAAAAAAAAAAAAGGATAAATAATTGCCTTAAAGCCTCAGCCGAACTGCCAACCACACCTTCGGATGGTGAGTATATTCCAGCTTCTTTCCATTGTACTTGCTTAGCCAGGGAAGGGACCGGAGGGGGAGAGGGGATCTCGGCGCTCTACCTTCCCCACCAACCTTTTTTTTTTTTTTTTTCCCTTTCCCCCCCTCCCAAATAGAGCACAGAGCGACGCGATCCCGGTCAGTTTAATACCTATCACTTAAGTTAAGAGCCTCGTCGTGCCCTCCCACCCTCCGGAGCAGGTCGGTCCGCGCTCCGCCCGAGCAGCGCCGGCTCCGGGCAGCGCCCGGCCGCTGCTCCCGGGGAAATGACTCGGAGGCGCTTCGCCTCGGACCTGGAAGCCGGGTCCGGTCCTTGGGTTTGTTCGCTTGTTTGTTTGTTTGCTGCTTTGCTTTATTTAGCTAAAGGACGTGCTAACTGATGGTGCTGCAATTACACATACTTGGGTCTGCCCCCCTCCCCTCTTCCCCTCCTTAGAGCAACCCACGTAACCTTAGAAACGATCGTTTAAGACGCACGTTAGCTAACATTTGCTTTTTTGGATTTTTTGTTTTCCTTAAAAGAGAAACACAAGAATCACAACACATTGCCCGAAAAAAGTGTCAAAGAAGAAGAAAAAAAACTATAAGTAAACATACCAAAACCATATTTGCCTTGTTCAAGGTCCCAAATCGCTTGCATCTTCCTTTTTCTACCTCTCCTTTAGTTTGGCAGGTGAAACAAACAAATAAAAAAAAAAAATCAGACCGCTGTTTGCCCCCCAGAAAGATGTGCGTTGGGTAATTAAAGAGAAGTCTCCTTCTTGGTGTTTATCTAAGCGATTGTGCAAACTGATTAAAAAAAAAAAAAAAGAGAGAGAGAAAAAAAAAGTAAAGTTACAGCCTTCAGGGGGGGAAAAAAAGGAAGCAAGGTGAAGGGAATAGATTTCCCACAACCTAAAGGGAAGTGCTTTCGATGTATTATTAGCGATCAGCCTTGGGAGAGAGAGGAAAAAAAAAACACCCTGAACACACTCTAACTTTACACAGACAAGATTTCAGGGGGGGCTTTGTACACAGCTGCTTAGGAATGTGCGCCTTGCCTTTAAGAAAAAATCCCCAAGCCCAAGGTAGGAGATGTCTTTGAGTGATCCTTGTCTCATTTCATTCCTTAGAAGGAAGAGCGTCTCGCTACACCTTGTTTGGAGCTGGAAAGGCGAGACTTTAAAAAAAAAAAAAAAAGGGGGAAAAATATTCACAACCCACCCTTCCAATTGGGGAGAAAAAAAAATAAGAGAGGGAAATCTCCTAAGTTAATGACTATGGGGGTAGGATGGATGCGACGGATTTCAGCCCCCCCTCCCCCCCTTTCCCACCTCCCCCCTCCCCGGCAGGAAAAAAAAAAAAAAACGAAAAGGAAAAAAAAAGCCAACCGCAAACAACTACAGGCTGGACTATCAACACATGCACCGAAGGGGAAAAAATATATAGTGTCCTGTGTAGGGTCGGCAGGGAACGCAAGCACACGCTAAAGCAAGTTGGGAAAGAATCCGAGCTAATCAGCAATCTCTTTCTCTCTCTCTCCTTCTCTCCCTCTCCCCCTCTCTCTCTCTCTCTCACTGCCCCTGAGATCCCAGCTCGAAAGAGGTACTCCACATTTTTTCATTACCAAAAATCCGTTGCAATAATCATTTGTTGCTAATTGAAACCCTTGGAGACATTTTTCCCCACCCCCTTCACAAACATGGCAACTTTTAGTCATGGGAAGCACGTTTAGTTTTATTTTATTAAAAAAAAAAATACGGTTAGGAAAAGGCTGAATCTTTCACCCACGAGAAATATCAGCGAGTCAGCCCCCTTCCCCGGGATGGGAGGGGGGAGTGGGGGGAACGGGACCCCGGTACAGTGAGGGCTTGGGAAAATTTGGAATACATTATACCGCCTTTGGCAGGAGAATACTCTCCAACTAATGGATTCCTGCTCCTTTTTGTGTGTGTGTGTGTATCAGTGTGGGGGGTTTCTGGAAAGAGGGGTGGTGGTCGTGGTGGTGGGGAGCCGAGCTTTTATTTTAAGAAACTGTTAGGGTAGGGAGTGTGTCATACTTGACAAATGGAACAAACGCTCTTCCATTTCTTGCTTGTCCTTGCCTTAAAACAGGAATTAAGTTAACCACAGTGCTGCATGTTAATTGCATGTTTACTGGGCTAATGAAAATTACAAAAGGGTTTTGCCACCTCGATCGGTGATGAAAAAGTATGAAGGCGATTGTCATTGCAGCCTTCGGGGAGGGCCCGGGGGGTGGGGGGGAAGGACCGGGCACGAACAATATTGATCAGAAGAAGGATAAATCTTTTAACTGCTTGTTAATACCATAAATATGGTCTACACAAGTTTCCACTCTTGTTAAGTCTAATCAGTACATGGACGATGGAGACATAGCCCACTTGAATGAATTTTTATTATTGCCAGAGGGGTACTTGCATCTGTGGGCTCCCTCCCCTCCTCAATTTGAGCACCCCCCCCGCCCCCCCTTCCAAAATTCCCCCTTGCACAGGAGGATCGTGAAGGTGTGCAGAAAGCACAGGAGACAAATCCAAGCTTTTTGTCCTTTCTTCATTTTTCCAAAAGCTCCTTTATTTTGTAAAGCTGAACGGGTCATGGCGGGGAAAGCCTAAAGGGGGGGACACCCCTGCCAGACCCCCCCTGGCCCCCCCTTTTATTCTTGAGATCTCTGGATGAAAGGCTGACCCAGTAATTCAGTTTGATGATAACCATTTTCATGCTTGAAAACAATCTGCCAAATTAAACCTAAATGGAAAGAGCAGTGGGAAAGGTAGTGAGAGCAGGGCGTTTTGAAATCCCCCCCACCTCTCCGAAAGGGATTATTTGGCCAAAGGAGGAGGGAAAGGCAATTAAATAGACTAAAGATGATTTAAATCCTAACCAAAAATAATTCCAGGGAGAAGTTTGCCCCCTCCGGTGTTGCCCAGCCCTGGATTTGAAAACTTTGGCCCAACTTGTGGCAATAGCTACAACTTTGCTCCGCAGGGGTCAGAGGTGAGGGCTATTTTAACCCTAAAAGCCTGCGAGTGACCAAGGTTGCGGCTGGGCTCGCAGCACTAATAGCCATAATTACCTCCTCCCCTTCCAGGGACATTCCTCGCAGCAGCAGTGTTAGAAGCCGAATTGAAGAAAATCCTGGAGTTGAACATATCTTCGGGGGTAAATAACAGCAATATGAAGGAATTTCAGAGCTCTCCCTTTCGCTTGGGGGGATTGAAGCTTTTTTCCTTTTTTTTTCCCCCTCTTTTTTTTCCTTTTTTCCTCCTTCCCCCCCCCTCCCCCCCCGCCTTGCCAGCATTCCCAAGGCGCTGGGTCTTTGTCTTAGAAGGAATGGAGTGTCTGAATGGTGTGAAAGGGACAGAGAGGGTTGCTTCAAATCGATTTTACTTGTCCTCTCTGTCTTTTCGGATCAACGCCCTTCAATGGACACATAGGTGCTCTTTCAACCAAAAACTTGTGCAACATTTTCTGCCTGTATTGGTGCTAAATACAATAAATGCTGGGCAGATTTTTTTTTCTTTCTTTCCAAAGCAGAAAGCACCCTAATTAAATTGTTTTATATGGACAGTCAAGACAGACCAATTAAGTATGCATTAGTATAAAGATATATTCGAGAGATAAGCGCTCTATAGGAGCCCTGTCTGGGCAAGGTGTGGAAAGTGTCCTCTCGAAGAGAGGCTGTGAGCAGGGTTTCATATGGATTTTTCCCCTCCATTGCCTCCTATACTCGAGTAACGGGCTGAATAAGTTAGAGAAAAGCCATTAGTGAAAGTGGTTTCTAAACAAAGTTAACAGGTGGATGTAGCTGGTTTTACATTTGAATAACAGTCGCACATCTGTAATACACAGCCCCGGATTTGTGCAGCGCCTGTGCAGGCAATGTCCATTTGCAGAGACAAACGCCTTCGACCTAGAGCTGAGGTGCAAACGCACACGCACGGGGATAAAATAAATATCTGGGCACCTCTGTGGGCTGCAGGACACGATGTGAGCGAGCACACAGAGACGATGCAGATATCACTGTGTGGCCATTGTGTGGAGGCACCCAGGCTGCCTCGGACAGGCACCCACAGCAGGCACTGCTGCCTCGGACACCTCAGCGGGCACACACACTCCTGGGGTAATTGCAAGGGGAGGCATTGGCTTTCCCAGGAGTGAAATAGCAGATCAGGATAAAACACACACAAACACACGCGAACTTCTCTGGCTGCCTATTTTATCACTCTGGGAAAGCTCTCGTTATGGTTAACCACAGGAAACGGGCTTTAAGCTCTTCTCCATTCCCATTATTATTATTATTATTATTTTCCTTCACTGAAGCTTTTCCATGTCGTTCCAAAAAACCACCCCAAACAAAAAAAGACCCAGACAAACAAACAAAAATCCCACAGAGCCCCCAGCAGCCCTGCCTCAGCCTGGTCCTGGGGCAGGCAGAGCCGCGGGATGCGATGAAGAGGAGGGCAGAGGCGGGCTGGGAGTTGCTGGGGCACCCTCCATCCCTGGGCACATCGTTGGCACCGGCTGAGGCTGAGCTGGGGGAGCCAGCCCTGTGCCCGAAGATGCTGCAGGGTGGCTGCGAGCGGGGAGTCGCCCTTTCAGTGCCGTGACACTGCAGCGCAGAGAGCGGCCGGGGTTTTATGGAGGGGTCGGGGAAGAGGGGATCGAGGGGTTCAGGGATGCAGGGCAGCGCTGCGGGGGCTGCCCGCTTGGATTCCCATTTTCCAGCAGCGCCCTGCGTGTGTCAGCCCATCCCAGGGATGTGGGAGACGGGGATGAATAAGACATTCCTCGCTTAGGTGCTTTAATGGCACGGTAAACAGGTTAGAAACAGACGTTTTTAGAGACTCAGTTTTTCTTTATTGGTCACCTTCGAGGATAAATCATAACAGACAGTATGGGGGGCAAAGAATTCATCTAAAGGAGATCTCAGCAAGTCACTACCCGGACAATAGTCCACCTCCTGTTGGGTTGCGTATTGATCAGGAGAGGAGCTGAGGATGTCGCCACACTAAATATTTACTGATCACACACAAATAGCCGCGACTTGAACGATTTTCTCCTGTGAGGAGAGCAGAGAGAGAAGGGTAAATCATTTTATTAGTGTGTATAAAGCAAAGAGCACACTCTGGCTTGGAGTGTTTTAAAATGTGTCTTCAGCTGGATGAAAAGAGTTAGGGAAATCGATATGGAGTGATTAGACGAACCAGTCGTGTCAAAGAGAGAGGCTGTGAATTTCATGGATTTGGTTATACCGGGAGGGGGAAAATATACCGAGAGATTAAAGGGAGGAACCCATTGTAGCAGAGCCAATGAAAAAATAATATCTAATCAGAGCCGGCAAAGGTAGGGACGGGATAAGACCCACATTTCTAAAGAATCACATCAGCTGGAGAGGGATCAGGGACGCAGATGAAAGAGGCAAACGGGGGGAGAGCTGGAGAGTAGGAGCCTAGAAATGCTACAGAGCAAATCCAGGAGAGGCAGAGAAAAGTCGCCTCTGTGGAGCAAAGCTGAGATACCACGAAAATGGGGACAAAAGGCTCAGGAGCGAGGGAGAGGGCTGGAGTGATCGGGCGCCTGCCTTGGAGGTGAAGTTGAGGGGTGCCCAGCCCGTGTACCCACCAGGCAGAGAGGGCTCTGACAGCACATCCAGCTCCCATCCGAGGGGTTTAAATCCTTCTCCTACAAGTTTGTCCTCCCCTCTCCTTCCCGCCCCCCTCTCTCCCCACAAGCAAATGTGGTGAGTAAAATGGATTTTAGCGTTTAACCACCTCATTTTATCCACGTAATGACAAGGCTCGTAATATGTAATCTACAGATTACTGCCATTCGAGGGTGACCACAAGTGGCATAGGAAAAAATTTAAAAAAATAAAAAAAAATTCAGCATTTCTGCAAATGACAAAATGGCTAAAACCAGCCCTTGCTTTAAGTATTGAAGCTGGGGAGTTGCTGCTGCAGGATTTTATCGGTTGTAGGGAGCAATTTAGCCGTGGCTCAGGTACAGCCCTGGGGTGTCTCGGCGGATTAAAGAAAACTTTGCTGGAGACAAGCAAATATCTGAGTGCCAAAGGGCAGAAAGCTGGGACTAGGGCAGGGCTCTGCCATGCGACATTGAAATACGTTCTGTGGGGATGCTCGGGATTATGATTATTGTTTTTTTGCCTCGAATCCGTGATGTTTGGCCCGTGTTCACATGCTACCTTCTCTCCGCGTAGTTTTCTTTAGCAGAAAATAGGATGCGACTGCAGAGAACTAAGTCAAAGCAGCGAGAGAAAGTTTGTACCGCACTTTAAATGATGCTGATTGCTGGGAGGGAGGAAAGGCATCTCAAGCTAGGAACCGAGGAGTAAAACTGATGTGAAAACAGCTTTTCACTTCTCCTCCAAGTGCTAATTTTGCTACTGTAAACAAACACTGAAGTTAGAAACAGCTGCAAATAGCCTGCCGGGCACCCAGGGCTCAGGGACCGGAGGGGGTTGACTTTTGTTCATCTCTCGGGCTGAATTTTCCCCCAGTTTTGCTTTTTTTTAACCCCGAAATCAGGGGCTGATGCTGATTTCAGTCGTGGAGAAGGGACAGAAAGTTAGGCACACTAAGAACATTTCATGCGAGCCTATGGAGTGCAGGCAGCTCGGCTGGATCTCTAATGCAACAGGAAACCTCGGGACAGACTCAGCCTAATTAACAGTTTTCCATAGCTGAAGCGATTTTTAAGAATCCCAGTGGATTAGCCCAATATGTTCAGGTGTGAGGCTACGAGGGCCTATAACTCCTTTCACTATAATCTTATAACCTCCTTACCTAATTCCTTAGATTGCAGATAGGAAGAGTCTGACCCTGGAGGTCGTAAAGAGCTGGGTTTCATTAACCCTTCCCTCCCCGGCGCCGCTCCAAGGTTAACTGCGCCGGGCTGTGTGCTCGGGGGAGCGAGGGAGGGCGGCCGGGAGAAAGGGATTTGCAAGAGGGGTCGATCCGCCGGGAGGGCAAAGCTTAAAATGATTTTTGCTCCCTTCATTCCCTCCCTTCAGCCAAAGGAAAGATGGAAATGGGGAACTTTTCTGTTTCCTATGCATCCGGAGGTGTATAAATGTACGGATGTTTGTGAGGCAATTCATTCCCTTCACAACATTTCATTATTGTTTATTATTTTTAATTTTTTTTTTGGTCCAAACGTGGAGGAAATGAAACATTCTAGAACCATCAGCAAAAAGCAAAGCAATCTCCATCTTTAGGACCAGCACCAATCTCTTGAGCTTCTTGTCCACAGCAGAGCTGTAATCTTTAAAGAAAAAAAAAATTCTAGAGAAGCTTCTCAGACTGTATTTGCCTGGGAACACACCTGGTTTATATTTTAATAGGTAGTTACATTGTATTGATTCAGGGTACATCATTGATGTTGAAAGTTAATAACTCTCAAATTATATCTATCTGCCTACATACATAATTGCATACACAGTGTAACACTGGAGGAATTTGCATTTTGCAGCACATTCTTTGTTCTTAAATCTTTTAACACACTGAGTTGTTCCTTTGAAGAAAATGTTATTGAACCACATGTTTAAGGAAAAGATGCTTCTAAACTATATGTTTAAGCAATGAAATTGTTGAGTGAAATACAGATTTCTTTGTATCTCACACAAACCTTGCCACACGCCAATCTTAACCTACACATCGAACTGCCTTTTTTTTCTTTCTTTCTTTTTTTTCCCCCTCCCAGTTAGAAGGCAGAAATATGTGAACTGCTGAGAGAGGTGGGTACTTTTTGGTAAGTATGTTTAGATATGATCTTCAGATACATTTATTGTACTTTCAAATTCTTGGGATACTAATTGAGCTAGCAAACAATATCCCAGCTGAATGTCTCAGCTTCTTCCCTATTTAACAGGCTTTAATGTAGAAGTATATTGTAGCCATCCTTCTACTAAACAATGTAGCTGAGGAGTCAGCAAAAAATAAAAAAAACATGTTAAAACCAAATTATAATTGCTGCCTTATATCTGACTCTTCTTCCTTTCTGCAGTCCTAATGAACTCTTTAAAGTTTTATTTATTTATTTTTTTACTTCTGAGTGACAGATCAAAAATAATTAGCAGAATCAGAAGCAGCCGGGAAGCTTGAAATAATGTGTCTAAATATTTCATATTGCTACTTATAATACCAGCCCTTCAGCTGTAAAAAGGAACCATTCCCTATTTATTCTGTGGTGGTTTATAAATACAGAAGGATAGATTCTTTTTTTTTCCCAGGGCCTGCCTCAACGATGCCATAAATAGAGATTGAGCTATCAGGAGGAAAAAAATAAAAAAGAATAAAATAAAAGCAAAGCCCTGGATAGGAATAGAGACAGACAGATAAATGTATAACTGCATCTGAACAATGTTACGTAGCACATTCGGAGTTGGTAAAAAAAAAATTAAATCTATCGCATATTTATAACCTCATAATTAAAATACATTCTTATCTCTCTCCTCTGAAAGGTTGCAGCTTTCTTGGAAGTATTTTGAGTGCATATTTTAAACTCCATGTCTCGAACTGAATTAAGATGAGCTGTTTTGCCCAAGAGTAAAACCTTTGTTTACAATTTAATATTTAACTTTCAGCTGCCTACCCATTGCCATATCATTTTCTTTAGATTTCACCTCCTTACATTTGCAGGCTTTATTTAAAATGATGTTAGTTTATATCAAATCCTAATTTCTTATCGAAAGAAATGAGTTGATATAATCCAAAACAGTCCTCCTGGTCTGACGGAGGTAAATTGGATGAGAATCTTTCACATTCAAAGGGTTAAAGCTAAAGCAAAAACTTTAAAGCAAAGAGATACCAGCAAACAGTGAAAAATAGTACATCTGCTCTCTCTTGACAAGCTTGCATTATATCACATGTAAGGAAGCCCAAATTTTTGAATCTAAGACCAGTTTTAGTTTTTAATAGGAAATAATTACATGGAACTTTATTTCCAGAGAGAATGTCCCTTCCAGCTACAGTGTTTTGCTTTGATCTAAGTATTAACTGGTAATAAAATAACCATATTTTGGATCCTAAGCATATTGATGCTTAGAGGAATGTTATGCTTTCAATCAAATTTTAACTTTAGATTATCCGAAGGTATTCATCCTTCTTTTGTCAGAAACCAATTTGCTCTCTTACTCCTACAGCTACTCACATGTGGTTTGGTACACTTTGTTATTTTATAGTGGAATTTGCACTGTTGAGGTGGAAAACTTTTAGATGGAATGAGATCATGTTCCAGCCTGGCAATTTGGGCTGTTTCTCATACAGATCCCCAGCCCAGCCCTTCTTTACACTTGTTGTGCACCACCACCATCGCTCACCTCCGAGGGCGACCACCGCGTCAGGATTTTGTTTTAAATATTCAGATTTTAAAATTTATTTATTTAATTTTTTTAACCTGGAGAATCAATCATTTGGACCCATCCTGAACAATTAACCTCCCCTTTATATTACAGCCCCAAGTGCAGTACTTCATAAAGACATGAAAAGGACATCCCAGTCAGCAGGACCCGAGCCCAGGCTTGTCACAGAGTATAAAGGGAGAGAGAAGGGGAGTTTTTATCTCTTTGCCCCGCCAATTCTTAATAGTTCTAAGTTTCAGTGTGACAATAAAACAGTTTTGATAACATAGCTCATGGGTTTCTCTGCCACATAAAGTTTTCTTAATAATAAAAAAGAAGAAACTTTATCCCTGCTAAATTAAAATAGGGCAGATGTTGGATATGGTTCATATTAGGCAGCCTTTCACCCCTTTGCCCCTGGCACTAAAGTTCTGACTTTTTCTTTCTACTATGTCTGTTTCTAACTGAAAGGTATTATTCCTGCCCTGGCTCTCTTCTTCTATTTATTTTTTCAGTGTCTAAAATTAAACCTATTCATTTAGTAATATACATTCTATTTCACATTGCTAAACCTGGCCAGAGAGGGGAAACGCTTTCCAAAAAAGTGATGCACCACTGACCTTAAAAGAAAACATGAAGCAGGCAAAGCTGTTCTTAAAAGGTTTATTTCTAGAGAATTTTGTAGCTCTGTTGACATTATAGGGATAATGGCTGTATTGCAATGGGCTTTCAAGGCCCAAGAGGTTTATGTTTTCTTCTGACCGTAAGTCTAATAAAATTTTAAAGGTGCACAAAGTCTCATCACTTTAGATATTTAAAACTAGTTTGAAAAATCTCTTGGGAGACATATATTATAGTGGATAGCCCCACTGAGAAAGCAGGGGATAGACAAAAAAATACCCTGAGTCCAAACCCAAATAAACCCCCCCAGTTTTTTTCATGCTAGCTCTATGAAAATCCTGGCTATTAAACTCCCAAGGATAGTACAGCTATTTTCTGCAGGGCTCTGCAGATAGAATTTATTGTCCATTTGGAATGATCAAGTTTAGGCTAATAAAAGGCCCTCTGTAAGCAGAAATGCCCAAGTTGATGTTTGGCAGAGTTTTCAATGGTGGAGTTTATACAGGATGGGGGCTCTGCACTATTTGAAATAACTCCTATCCCAGCAGCTGAGGATGATCTGACACACAAGTAAACGTTAGCAGGCAGTGACTGAAGGTTAATCAGCACTGCTCTCTGAGCTGGGTGCTTGAAAGCAGGAAAAAGTGAAAGCTGCTTTCTCTAGCCCTTCCCTATGCTAAGGTGCTGCTAACTTTTATGATTTTTTCCCCCCTTCCTCTTTTACTATCTGTCTTTGTGCCTGAGGGCCAGTGAAAGAACACTGCAGATTCTAGATTGCTTTCAGAGTTTCCCTTTGCTGATGATGGATTACCATGTCAATTTAAACGGCATAGGATTAATTTGTTTCAATGATTTCTCTTTAGGCTGAATGCCAGTCTTTTTTTCTATCTCTCTCCTTGCTCTTCAGAAAAAAATAATAACAATAATAATAATAAATCCTTAAACCCCCCAAACACTTTTGAGATCCCATGTTAAAAAGACAATAATAGAAATAGACAAGTTAGGTGTAATGTTGCAACACAGTTGTAGGTTTGAGTGTTTTTATCTCGTTCTGAGGGGCTGCAGCATACAGTCAGTCACATTAAAATGAAATTGGATCCAACGTTTATTCAATAAATACTTGTCTTGTAGGTAATCCAGAACAGAGTGCTTTTGACACATAAGGACTTAATTTGTCTTGGATAACAAGTTATTAATATGGCACATTTAAACTTGCCACCTACAATAAGGTCATTTAGATCTATAATACGACTCACGAGAGAACTTCATAAAGCCAGAAACAAAGTTTGAAACTGCCTCTGAGGCGCGGAGCAGACGCACGGCTCACGGTTTGCTCTTTTCAGAAGAAAGTTCAGAGCAAGTAGGAGCCACCCAAACCCAAATGGTGTGCATCTGCTCCTCTTTGAAAGGCAAACGTAAATGGAGTAAGGAGGGGAGAGGGGAAAAAAAAAAAAAAAAGAGGAACCCAAACACACATTTTTGAATGAGTAAGCTTTAAAGCTGTGCTGCGTCTGCTCGCAAACTCATCGCAGCTTTGAAAGTGAAAAAACAACATTTGGTTCAGAGTGGAAATTCGCCTGCATTTGCACCCTACCTCTTCCATGTGCTTCGCAATTTACTCGCTTTTAATAATAAGTGAGGAAGTTGGAACATAATCCACCCATAAATGTTACTGCTGTAATTTGACTGCTCTGTGTTTGTTCATGCATTAGTTGTCTATGTAGAGCGAAGTGGGGATGGATGCTGGGGATCCCCGTGCAGCACGAACAAACAGAGCTGTTTGGGATTTCAACACCCAAACACCCTGCAGTTGTTTTCAGCTTTAGTTTCAGACCTGTCCTAACTCAGTGGTGCCTGCAAGAGGTGCATCAGGAGGGGAATATTGTGGGAATGCTGCTCGGGATGTGTTTGGTGAGTGGCAATTCGGTCTCCACGCTGTGTCCCTGAGCTTTGTTATTCTGCTTTTCTGTACTGAGCTCCTGGTTGCTCTTGCCCTGGCAGATTCTGTCTCTTTAAGTAACTAAATCTCATTTTTAAGCTATTCCTGGGAAAAGGATGTTACACATGAGTAGAAAAATGCAGGCAAGAAAGGCTAATTGAATGAAAAGGGAGAATTAGGTTAAAAATAGAGTACAATCTAGTATCACATTTTCACTAGTGTAACCTGAAATGAAGGTGTCTCCAAGTCCCCAGTGATGCCAGAGTGTTTAGATGTTGGGCACAGATGGAGACACCTATTGAAATGTGTCTGAAGAAGATTAATAGGACTTGTCAGTGTTGGGAAAGCACTGCTTTGCTGTAAATTTCTACTAGCACAAGATGAATTACCGATGAATGCTCAGTTATCAACCCCATCACTATCATTGGACACTAAATCAAATTGAGCAGTTATCTACAATCAGAAAATTTCTTTTAAAAGTAGGCATGCACCTTTAGGCTTAAACTCTTTAATAAGACAATATCCTCGATGGTATGTGTGTGTTCACTAAAGGATATGATTAAAAGTTTCTGGACAAAAAGCTTCTATTCAGAAATGAACTCCAAGTTCAGTGTGAAATGAGGGTTGTCAAACAATAGAAGATACTCAGGAAATGCTGGTTATATAGTACAGAGTTCTGATGGGTTCTGATCCAAAATGGATTTTCATGAGTGTCATTAGATTTTGGACCCATCCCTATTTATGAGAGGTTTTTCCAATCTCTGCTCTCCCCTTATTTATGGTCATGATAAACCCACCCCTTCTCTCTACCTGAAAGACTGAGCATCCAAATCATACATTAATGCAAAACAGCCATCATGAGTCAGGATATATGTATAATAATATTACCACCCCCCAACATATTTAGGAAATAACAACTTAATATAATGAACTACGTGATGAAAGAGTCAATGAATAATATTTTAGCTGAGAATATTTCTTTCTCTCCTTGATGAAAGGGGAAACTGTCACAAGCAAAACTACCACACGCATTTACCAGCCCACTCCCGAAGAATATTATCTGCATTTACAATCTGATGCTGCTGAAGACAATGATATTAAATAAGCTTTACATACTTTTAGTTTCTAGGATTTCTTTCCCTCTCACCCAGACACTGCGTACTATATCCAAGGAGATTTATCATCATGTGTTTTCCAAAGTCAATTTTTCCCTTTTTTTAGAGACAAGGGCAGTCATTTGTGTTTAGGGGAGGGAGACAGGTACAGAGCCTTTATCTGATCTGCGTCCCCAGCCACCACCACCTTCTTAATCGACGGCAGATCCCCACTCTGGAGGATCTGGCCCTGTCTGGGTTACTTCTTAGCCAAGGATTGTTTCCTTCCCTTCATCTCCTCATGTCTCACCTGTGATGCATGTTGCTTTTTGAGAAGGGAATAATACACTGTTTACCACACAGCCCAGTTTCAAAGCCTTTGTGCGTTTCTCATCTCCAGCCAAAGCTTATTATTTACCACCCTAAAAATTCACCAGGGTAAAGGATAGCAGAAGTTGTTTTCTTCATTTTTACACCCCAATTTTCACACAGCAAATGCCCTGCATTAGGACCAGATCCCACTCAGATGGAAGTTATTAACTTTCAGCAGAATGGGGCTGATTTCAGCCAGCCACAGCCTGTGCCCTTCGAGCACAGTCGCTTTGCAGCATCCCTGTGTTTATTTTTTTTCTTTGGAGGGCATGATTCTTTAAACATATTTATTTTACACAGAGCAGCAGTAGAATCCTAACTTTTTTTCCCCTCACAAACATGTAAAGAGAATATTAATAGGGAATATTAACAGAGGTGAGTGCAGCATGAAGCTAGTTAGGTTGTAGTAGCTGAGAAATATGAACTAGTGAACATAATCCATAAACTCCATTTGGTTACTATAATACTCCAATCTGTATTTATTACAACCCCACTCTGATGCTTATACAACTGCAATTGCTAGATTTATACACTCTAATGATTTCACAATAGGAAAAACCTGTGTCTTTATCTTTCTTTTCCTGTCCAAAATAACCCCTTCCACATATACTTCAGGCTTCTCCGGACCTTGTCTGGGTTTAATCACAGGCTTTGGGACAAAATGTGCATTATTAAGAAGTATAAATATTTTCAGAAGCAATCAAAGGGTTGAAAGATTGATTCGGCATGTAGATTGGATTTAATTCGAAGCAGCTTTGTTCTAATGAGGACTACTGGGATACAAAGACGGCAGCCGCTTATGGCCACCAGTTGGGAACTCCGACTCGCTGCAGCAACCTGTCAAGAATTCCAAGAAACTGCCAGGTATTGAACAGAGAAGTGGTGGGGAGGACGCTGGTCTGTTGTTTGCAGCCTCCTTCTGAGACTGGCTTAGGATTTCGTAAGTCTCTATTTTACAAAATGACAATTCAGCTTCTTGCTGCCCACAGGGACAAATCCTGCAGTCCCTCACTCGGGGAAAATCCCTATGGACTTTGTGGGTGGCTTTGCCTTGAGGGAAAGGTGGCAAAGCTTGGCTGAGCCTCAACTCCAGCCAGTTTGGGAGCTGTGTAGCAATTTGTACTGCTCCCAGACCTGGCTGCTTTCACAGTGATTTGTTCCATTCAGTTTTGCTATCTGCACTTCTAGGTGTGATGGGATCTTTTGGCATAGGGAGGTGTTTATCCCTAGGGAGGATGACAGCTCTGTGAGGGCTTGGAAGCTCCTGTCCTTGTTGGGTGACCCAGCAGAACTGCTGGACCCGTCCTGTTTCCTGCCTGCAATGCCCAACAAAACATTCTTGGGATGATGCTGAACCAAAGGGCACCCTTGACTTCTTTCCCCTCAGACTTAGAAAACCCCAACAGTAAGATGTGAGTGTGGCCCTGGGGGGTGTCACGTCACAGGTACCTGGCTTCCTAAACACTGAGCGTACAGTCGGAATCACAGGATATACAGGATCAAACAGGGACCAGTTTCTCTTTCCCCTTAGCCCCCCCTTGCCTACTTTTGTCCATAAAAGCAATAGAAAGAGAGAAAGCTTGAATTTTCTGAACTGTTTCACCCATCCACAGCTGGAATTCCAAAGCGAAATGAAAATGCCTTTAAAATCAACCCTACATGGGAGCCTGAGAGAACAAGTTTTCCTTTGTTGTAGGGTATAGTATTATTTGCTGTAGGTTTTTGATATACATTCTAAATTAGGCCTGCAAAGGAATGCTTCATCTTTAATTCATCACTCTCAGCTGAAAGAGATTAGCAATGTCTAGCACGCACCCTTCGTATGGTGCTGACCTCATCAAGTATGGCCTGAAATTAATTAGCCTCATTCATTCCAAATGGAAAAGGATAATGGAGCTGCATTTTAGAGATGACCATCACAAATTGTATGCAGCATATTTAAAAACTTTCCCCCCTCGCTCCCCTTCCCATTTAAAAAAAACCTATGTAGATTAAAATTCTTTCCAGAACTTGCAATATGTCGGAGTTATCGAGGCATTAGGAGCAGAAACCATTCCGTTTTTATTTGTGGAACTGGGAGCCACATTTTGTATGTGTGGCTGTAAAAGCAGCAAGCCTGTCTTAATGGCAGAACACCTGGAATTAATTTGATATTTCCAGGTGCTCTGGCAAACTGGGACATCAAGCACTTGATGTTTAAACATTCTTCCACTGGCTTGCTTAAATCAATATGAAAGTGGTGTCCCTTTGTCATTCATACATGCAAAGTGCTAGCACAAACTCCAGCTTGGCTTCAGAGTCCTACATCACTCATAATCTAATTAGAAATCAGAGCAGAGCTGAAGCAGCATTCTTTGTGGATTCTTGGGCAGCAAATAGGGATACTTGTCTTTTGTTTCCCTCCTCGATTGCATCGTTCACAAGCTTTCACACCACATCTCTAAAGGTGGTTAGGTGCCTCAAGATGTTGACAGGCATGAAGGACAAGATTATTTAGGTGCCTAACCCGGGTGATTTCAAATGGAATTAAGCAACTGGATCGTACTGGGCTGGGAGGGGGGATGGTGGTGGTGTGGGGATGGGGGGGGGAAAAAAAGCGGCCAGTGCATATTAAAAGCTCTAATTTGTTGTCCTAAACTCTAGCA
Organism: Passer domesticus; assembly: GCF_036417665.1. Lineage (NCBI taxonomy): Eukaryota > Metazoa > Chordata > Aves > Passeriformes > Passeridae > Passer > Passer domesticus. The sequence goes on along the minus strand of NC_087487.1, from coordinate 15,868,040 downwards.
ATGTGGGTGATGTTTTTCCAGGGTAAAATTGCCTGCAGGGTACGTTTGCTGAAGCCTGTTAATTCCTCCTGAGGTCAGCGGGTACCGGGTGCTGGGCAGCACAGCCTCTCCTGGCCGGGCACGGTGGTCGCGTGGGCTCCGTCTGCTTCCCAAGAGACAGGGACAGTAATGAAGAACGTGGGATTTCCCACAGGAATTTGGAAGATGCCCATGTCTAAGACAATGGTGAGGATTGGGCCACAATCCAGATGCAGCCTTGATTCCTTCGTCCAAGTAACCCTGAGCTGACCCACGGCTGCTGATGGATCGCAGCGACGTGGACCTTCCTCCCTCCTCGCTGCCCTGCATCAGATCACCAGGAGGACCTGAGAGTACTGTGAGTAAGAGATACATTTTTTTCTCACACAAACAATTCATTGCAAAATTCAGATTTTGAAATGACAAGGTCAAAGTGGCTCATATCTGTAATGCTGGGGCTTGGGGAACATTCCTGCAGTTCTTATACCCAGGGCTGGAAACACAGGGAAAACATTTTGTGATATGTACTATAATCACCTCATACCCAGAAAAATGGAGAATTAATTATTTCTCTTTTCACACAAACAAACATTTATCTTCCAAAGACTCCATTCATTAAGAACTGCCATTGAATCCAAGATTGAACCTATTGTTATTAATCCTAAATGAATTCAAGTTTGTCTACCATGAACAAAGCTGCTCGCCATCTGATAATCCAAATTTGCTCAGGAAAAAAGAATGAGCAAATGTTAGAAGCAGCAGGTGAAATCATACCACAGTTATTAAGCCTTCTTTCAGGGGAAGCACAGGATAGATTAAATTGTTATGTTAGGCCATGTTGTGAGTCCACGTCAATTTTGTCTGAGATCTTATCTTAGCTCAGAACTGTTTCCTCCTAAATTAAACAATGTTGAAGACATGAGAAGCATATTGACCCAAAGATTCAAAACTTTGGATTCAGCAGACTTCTGATCTTTTGTCCACAGAGTATCAAGTTGTAAAGCTGTGGAATATTAAATAATCATGATTATCTTCAACTTGCCCAAGTTCATTTGTCATGCTGGGATACTGGCACAGACTTTCCTTGCTGTTTTTTTTTCAGAACCAGGCTCTGATTTTGCCTGTTAGCTGGTATCATTTGCCACTGACCTATGGACTGTGGTCCTATCCTAATATTAAGTCTCATGCACCAGCTGCGGGCTGTAATTCCATCTCTGGTGCTCTTCACCTCTTTTGCAAACACCATTGTCCAATAAAGCAGCAAACGAAAATCTTACAATCAAAACAACTGAATTATGCTGGTACTTCGATCAGCTGTTATCAGGCACAGGCAGTTCTTGAGATTCAGAAATGCAGTGTAATTCACCTGGGATAAGAAATCAAATTTAAAAATGAGCTGAACAGACATTTTTAGGAATACGTAAATTTCTAAATAAATCAGCTTTTTAATTCCACTTTTTCTATATTAGAACAAATCAATATTGTCTGCACTCAGAGATGAGTTTCAGCTGTCATAATTAAATATCATCCTGCTTCTTGCAGCACAGCCAAACAAGGACTTTTACTCCTGACACAAGAGTTTCCTCAAGTAAGGACAACTCAGTTTTTACAGCCATGATTTAATATCCACATGGTTCTATCATGTTTTAGAAAACAAATCTCTACCAAAACACACAACACGATTCATCCCTGGAGTCAGAGCACTGAAGAGATGGAGTAATATAAGAAATAATATATTTTAAATGCTTTTTAAAAACAAACATAATGATGATACATTAAATAATGTGATCTACCCAGCCAGACTTCTAATTATCTACATGCAAACCTCATGTTCATTCATCACTTCATTCTCTTCAGCTGAAATGTTGGGTTTTGGTAGACACTAACAGAGAGCCATAAGTTTGAATGGGCAGGGAAACAAGGACAGTGCAAGGCGGTATATTAGCTTGGACAAGGAGGATGTCATTGCCAGCCTGAATTTGTTGATGAAACCAGGCATTAAGCAAGCAAATCTTCAGCCACTGAAGCATGAGTTTGCTGACTTTAAGTAATGACATCCAGGATGTGACAGAGTGGATTTACACCAGCAAGTACCTACGGATTAATAATGGCCACTTAGCCTTGACAAAATAATGAGTCAAAATGGAGATTCACCTCTCCCCTGAAAAGAAATATTTTGTTTTTCCTTATTCTAGTCTTATTTCAAATGTTCAAGAGTCTGGGTTTAATTTTCTTTGGGAAGGACTTTTTTCTCTGAAGAATGGAGCTCATGGAGTCACTTGGTCAATCCCCATTTGCACCCAGCAAAGGCCAATGGTACAAAAACATATCAGCTCCCAGTCTGGGGGTTGAGTGTGAGGCTGGGCCTTCCTGGGGGCTGAGGTTTGTGTCCATTTGTACCAGATATTGGTGATCCAGAGTGGTTTCACCTAAACCCCTGGACATTGCAGGTCCTCATGCACATGGTACTTCAAGTGCTGAAAACATAAGTGTGACCAAGAGCCATCACAGATCTTTGTCCCAGTTAAACTACTTAGCTCTCCTTCTGCAATGTTTTCTTTCCATACATCCTAATTCTCCCATCTCTTTCCCCTAATAACAACATAAATGAGTACTCTACAGGTGTAATTACTGTAATAGTTCTTTTACTGCAAATCCTGGAAGCCTGTAACCTGTAATTCACATTTTCTGATAGTCTCCTATTCCAACACTAGACATGTTATTTTAAAATGTCTAGGACCTGAAAGCTAAATTTATAGTGATAGATAATAGTAATAGAAACCAAACATCCTCTTTAGTTCAGACTTCAGAGCTGTGCTGTATCTCTTGGCCAATTGTTGCCTTGTTCACCTAGAAATATCATACCCACCACTCCCACAGTGATTCAAATATCAGAGTTAAACAGAAGGAAGCAAAATACATCTCAATTTGTTTATTTTAAAGTATGAAACTATAAAAACTCAAGACATACTAACATGCCATGTCTTTTTTTTAATTATTCCATGACAAATCCTGGGGCAATTTTTGCTTCTCCACAGTGAATCTGCCATATTTCTGACAACATGAGCTACCCTTCTTTTCCAGGGATGAACCATCACAAGACCCTGATTGGAAAGCCTGGGGACCAAGCACTCAGGGAGGTGGCTGATGCAGCTGTTCCCTGGCCCTGGGCTGTGGCTCAGCTCTTGGTCATGGCACAAGCCACCAGAGGCCAGAGGTGGGGACTGTTTCTGTCTTGGCTACTCCTCATCAGTGCTTTGAGCTGCAGGGAGCCCTGAGAAACAAGGAAACATGAGTGCACCACCAGGGATTTGCTCCTCTCTACACCTGAAGCACAGCACAAAGTTCCACCCTTTGCTTCTGCAGGTAGGAGCTCAATCTAATTTACAGATTTAGTTTTAGTTTAGAAGCAAGACAATAATCCTAAAAGAACTCATACAAATGCTCACCCTCTTCTAGAACCAACATTGTTCCATCATTTTCTCTCCATTTTCTGGGAGAAGCAGCCAGTGTGAGGAGGGCATGCTGGCACATACCCCACTTGATAGCTGAGAAGAACAAACTGACAAATATTTTTAATATGCTGCAGCTTATCAACATCCCAGTGAATAAAGGGCAAATTAGATTTTCCACTGGTTATTCATAGATCTACATGGGGATGCTGATAATCTGCCACTTAGTCCAGAGACTGGACAGAAATAAATCGCCAGATAAAATACAATATTCCTAGTGAAATCCTTTATGGAATGTGTTCTTGCCCCAAACTCCTCCTGGAATAGGCACAGTAGTGCTCCCTGAGACCTGGCAGTCCTTCTAAGTGAGCATATGGTCTGCTCAGCTCTCGCAGTACTGGTGCACGGTGAGTAAACACGCTGAACTGTCAGAGCAAACAGGGGGCTCCTTAATAGCACAAAATTCTGTGCCTGCTTCAAACTCCATCACTACTCCAGAAATGGATTCCCCTTCTCTGCTGGAGCGTCCACTGTTTGCAGGAGGGGCAGGAAAAAAAGTGGGAGTCTCCTTGGATGTGTCTGTGACCATCTCCCATAAAGCTGGTAATGCTGTGGAAGGGTCTTGGAGTCTCAAAAGTTGCATTTTCTGGTGATGCTACATCGCCTTCTCCATTCTTTTGAGATGTCCCCTGATGCATTGTAACTGGCTCAGTAATTGGAATAGAAAGAGGGGCCTGAAGGTAAAAATCCCCATGTTAATCAAGGCTGGCAAAGGGCAGAACATTAGCTGCAGTAATTGTTTTTCTGAGGCAGTCAACAAAGCCGGGCTCGTCTGCGCTAGCAAACAGATCCGGTCCTGCCTCTGTGCTCCTCACACTGGCAGAACATTGCCCTGAAATCACTGGAGCAGGGATCGGGCCAGGAATGAGCAGCTAAGTTGCAAAGCAAATTAATTCCTGCCAAAAAAGTTCAGCTATGCTCAGAAGTATGTAAAGTGTCTGATTTGAGAAGTGTCAAGTAGCATTTGTGACCAATTATCCAAGATGAAGAGGGCAGAGCTATGTTTACATGTACTAATCTTCAGCCAAAGTTTGAAAACTCTAATTCATGGACACGCATCAAATTTCCTTTCCAGGCTTGGCATTTGCCTGTACGCACGCATGCACATTGCTCGGGGATGACAGGAAAACATGATTATGACTTGCAAATAATACAAATAAAAAAAAAAAAGAAAAAGCGAGAAGAGCTGCCATGCAGCAGCAGCATGGTAATTAAACCTATACTGAGATATGCAAAAAGAATCATGGACCACTGTATGAGTAAAATAGCTTTATCAGCTGTGCTGAAATATGATGTGTGGTCTGTCTGTATTGTTATTTTTCCACAACCTGTGAAGCCCTGGGAAATGATCTACACAAAAGAACAAGAAGTAAAAGCTGCCTCTGCCAGCTTCTGTTTAATTAACATAGGTATACCAATTTAATGCAATTAATCAAGATAGGAGGGATTAAACAGTAACTCAGCTGACAACGACAGAGTTAGCATTGCTGTGGCATGAGAAGGGCTGCAAAATGAGAGAGGTGACCAGGAACACTGAGGAAGAACAAGCTGGCTGCAGTTTTGGGAGGTTTATGCAGATGTATTGAAATTTAGGGGCAGCTGATTTTTCATGTGGCCAAGTGTTTATCTGCCCCTGCCCTTTCCTTTACCCTCTCAGACCTTCCAGGGTAATCCCCAGAGTGGCAACAACTTTTAAAGCGATTCCTCTTTCTTCTAACAGATTCCTGATGCTAAAGGTCTGACCTTAAAATGAGCAGTGCATAGGGCAAGAGTGGGTACTGCAGTGAGCTTCTGGCCTTCAACCCTTCCAAATACAGCTATTTTGGTAACCAGAACACTATATTCACGATGGGTGAGGGAACAGAGACTTTCAGTGCAGGGCTTCTCAGCACATTAACTCTATCACTGCTGGATTCTGGGTCCCTCTGCAAGTTGCCTGTGCATATTTAAGACCATAAATGCAGATTTGCAGAAGTCTGCAAACTTCATGGTTGTGCTTTAGTGCCTGATGCCCCCCAAAACTGGACTGAGTCCTGTGAATTTCCATGTGGATCTGGGAAGGACTGTAATCACATGCAGCTGAGAGCAGCTCAGACTTGGATTTCTTGTTGGCAGGAGAGGCACAGCCTGGTTTGCTACAATGCAACTGTCCTCATTAATGTTCTTCAAGCCCTGATGTACTGGGACCGCCATGGTTGGGTCAGAAGATGGCTGAGTTTTCCAGGCTCATTCTCTTGTCTTCAGAATGTTAAATTGGGTGATAATGAGTAGTAACTGTGTCCTTTTTTATGGTGAAGTTGACACTTGCCTTCTAGTAAACAGACACAGAGATGACCCTCCTCATTTCGCACAGGTCACCAAACAGCCCTGGAATGGTAGGGGTTATTGGCCATTTACCAAACTCTGTTTGACTTGGGTTCATGGGTGAGAGATGAAAGGCTCTATATTGCATTACCAGTCCCTGGGGCCAGCCAGTCTCCCTAAAGAAGCATTTCATTTAGCAAGGCAACTGCTGGCCCATGGGAATCCGAGACTTGGGAAAAAGAGGACACAGTTTCAATTGCAAATGTTTCCTTAGGGCAGATGTCTTAAAGCCACACAGAAACTCACTGCTTCAGTGTCACAATACTTGCTCCAGGACACTTAATGACCAGCAGATTTTCCCCTTTAATTAATCTCCTCTTTTTTCCCAAGAAAACATCCGTTAGGTTCCTTGTGGTGTTTCTGCCTCTGCCCTGCTGTTTTGTCCATCTCCCTGGGGCAAGACCATTGCAGCAGTTGTGAACTGTTACCTTTTCCAAGAGCTTCAAAATTGAAACAGATGAAGCAAGGAGCCCTGGTAACACACTTAGAGGTGTTGGGCTCTTGGGAGGAGAAATGACTACTCCCGAAGTGTCCAAATATTTTCCTTACCCTAGAGCAAAGATGCTGACTGATTTTCTTGTTATAGTAGAGTGGTCATTGCTATTGGGATAGTCCAAGTGCTGCCTTTTTACAGATAATGGATGTAGTGATTGATGGCTACAGGAAGAAGAATATTTGATTCAGACCAAGAATTCAACCCAGACTTGTCCTGATTTTCCTATGATCTCAAAATCCAGTGTTGTTCCAAATTCATTATCACTGATCAAAATCCTCTTTCAGTTTCCTCCCTTACTGTTTGTGATGTGAGTCATGAGACATTCAGAAGTTGCAATTTTTGTTTGATAGTTTTACATCTTGGTTGTAATAGTGCATCTGCCAAGTCAGCAGGTTCTTTTCTGTGTTTGCTTATTTGTTTACCACTCCATTTCCAGCAAGTTCTTGTTACCCAATTCCTGCTGACAGCAGAGGAAGAGGCACAAGTCAGCTCAGAAAATGAACAATTGGAAGGTGAGTGAAAAGAATAGTAAACACAGGCCATTCATGTAACAGGATCCAATTCATTTTTATGCCAGGGAGATTTTTTAAATGGGACTTCTCCCAGTGGAGAGATCACCATGCTCAAGGCCTGTTTCACTATAAAGACAATACATAATTATTCTGGGCTTATTATTATTTTTTATCACTCTTTTTCCAGTTGCAGGGAGTGAGGGCAGAGATGAGATCAGGACCCAGTTTATTGTGCAGCACACAGGGCTGCAGAATTCTGTGGAGGCAGGTAAAGTCACCCAGGCTGAAGGTTCAGGTGACAGGTCTGAGATGGGAGAATCCATCAACAGCAAAAATGGGAACTCAGCCTCCTGAGCTCCTCAGTTCTGGGCTCCTGCTTCTTGTTGCTTTCAGCATCTTTTCCTTTCACACTTATTTTAAATCACTGAAATGATGAATTGAAAAAATGTCATGTCATTTGAAGCACTCTTTATTGTATTTATAGGAAACAGATTATCTGTTCTCTGAGGACAGTGGAAACCCAGTAGGATGAGCTCATCTGGAGAAAATGTAGGTTGGGTGTGACAGAGAAACTTGTGTTTTATACTGCAGTGACATCTTAATTTCTGGTTTTGGTATGACAGACTCAGTGATACTGAACCATCCTGGTTCCTGCTTGCAGGCTGGGGTCATGAGTTGGGCTTGGAAGAAGAAACTTCTATGTGGAGATGTGACTGCAGTGTCAATACTGTGCCAGGGTAAGAGAATTTTTGTTTAATTCAGGGTGTATACAATATATAAAGTCCATACAAAGTCTGTTGTTCATCCCAGCCTAGTTAAGCTGCATTTGACCATTACTTGTTCAACCCAGTAAAGAGTACCTGGATACCACAGCAACACCTGCTCTATTTATATATTAAGATTATTTTGCCAGGTCAGCCCTTTAGGATTTAACATTTAATTCATAAAGGATTCTATAACACATGCCCAGTTGAGCTCTCTCTCTACTTCCTGATGATTTGGGTGATTTTCTCTAGCCAATTTATATTTTAATTAGTTGTAACACTTTACTTTCTAATTTGAACAACCGAGACTTAAAAAAATAAAAAAAAAGCTAAAAAATAACTCTCAAAGTCTGAATGGATACTCATTATAATTTTCGTTCAGTATTTGTGGGTCCTGGGTTATCTTAGGTGATATTTTCATGTTGACAGCTCTGTGTTAGTTCTGCTCAGACAGAAGGTAGTGACAGTGGATCATGCGTTAGAGGTTTCTTTACAGATGAAACCTAGAGTGTCCTAAAATCCAGTAACTACTCAATACCAGCAACTTCCACACCCCTCTGTGCTCCTACCATTGCTTTGAACCAATTTATTTATTCATTTGGGCTTTAAGTACTCGGACACATTCCTTCTTGCTGCAACAGCAGGGGTACAGGAAGGGGTGTTTGAAACCACGCAGTCAATTCCTCCCTGGATTTCAGGAGGAGTTATTCTTGTCTCAGAGATGACGCATTCAAATATCCCTCTATGGATTCCAGGTGAGTTAGTCACATTTAGATGCTTCCAAGTAATACACAGAAAGGTGGTGAGAAAATGATGAGTCTCTGCCTAGTCACAAAAAGGAAAGAGCTCAGAAAAGTAGATCTGAGCAAATTATATGTACTAACCCTCAAAATATTCTAAAAAGACCTGGGGCCAAAGGGCTATTACCTTAAAAACAGTAGGGATGCACAGTATTTACTTTACTGACTGACCCATCAGCTGCTCTCTGTCCCCAGAAACAGTTCAGGAAATAACTGGAAGTATCTGAAGATGTAAAAAGGATAATTAAGTTTCATTGTGGAAATAAGAGGGTAATCTGTCCAGACAAATCTAGGACCTAGTACTGAAAGCTGGAGTATCTGAATATAAAAAATGAGTAATTTTGAAAAAAGATGTCTATCAGGACTGTAAATTCAGAGGGTAAAAAGTAGCTTTGCTTAATAGACCATCTCTCTCCATCTCCCTCTAACTCATTTTCTTATTCTCTTTCTTCCTTATGTGTTATTGCAAAAAAAAAATGTGCAAAATCTGATATTGAGAATGCTTTAGCTTAATTTCCACCTTCTATTCTCAAAATGTTTTGTTCCACTGGGAAGATTTCCGCTGGGAGATAACCTCAGCCATGACTGCAGGAGGCTCCTGGGGTGACTGATTTGCAAGGGAGCAGCTGCATTTTGAGGTGGCTCTGAGGCAGCCAGGTCCCCACTCTTCTGAGGCTCTTAGAGATATTTGTGAGCTGGCATGAGAAATCACCTGGGACTCAGAGCAGACCACAAGTGCTTAGGACAGTGTTTCCTCTGCACCTTTTCTTGCTGAGCAGAGCTGCAGCACTATAAACAAATGTGAGTTTTGCCTCATTCTCAGGTCCTGTGAGTTATGAAAGCCCACTCCAGATGTAATGAATGTATAGATCATTTTGACCAGATCATAATCTATTAGTAAATAAGGCTCTCTGAAAATGTATAGGTGAAATAAAGAACTTCTTGCTACTATTGCTGTATTGGTGTCAAGGATTAATGTGGAGGCCAGCATGATCCTCAGGCTTTGTGCTACTGACATTTAAATACAATGCAGAACTAACTACAGGGTTTGGCTAGTAAATTCCCTTCTGGATTAGGATATTCAGAATTTACAGGAATTTATAATAACTCAGGATTTCTGCTGGAAACAGAACCCAAAATTATACAAGGCTTACCTATGCCTTGGCTGCAGCTCATTGACACTCATATTAATAGAATTTTTCCATTAGATTCCTAATTTTGGTGGTGATATTAATTAGCAAATAACACAATACATTTCATAATGAGCAGATAGGGCAAACCCCTATAATGCCTATGACTTTTCTTTGCTATCCCTGGAGGAAGCCCAAGGGTACCAGACTAAGACCTAAGGCAAATTGTCAGCAGAGTCTATAGGCCATGGGAAGGTTAGGTTTAAAGAAGATGTCACTTTAGGGACATCTGTGTGACACATGCTGCAGTGTCCAGACATTGGAGACTATGTTTTTGCTCTAAATCTAGAGAGGAAGTCAATAGGAAAAAAAAAAAAAGGAAAGAAGCACAGGGGAATAAAAGTACTTTTGAAAGAGAAGAAATCTACATTTCAATGAAAATCCTTTCAAGGCATTTCAAATAAGAGTCTGAGAGAAATAATTACAAAGTTTGGAGAGAAAGAACGTTAGCTTTGATATCTTTTTCTTCTATGAAGCAATTAAAATAAGCAATTTTTCAAATACTAAGCAGAAAATTACTAATGGCTGAACCCAAAAGCTTTCATTTCCTTCTTGGGGCCTTTATTCTTCTAAAAAAAGACAAAAAAAATGTGAAGGTGGTTTTCCAGATAGATTAATGCATAAAGCAGTCACTAGTTGGATGTCATAAAAACTACAGCAGCATAGAATAGCTGAGATTAAGAGCTAGATTTAAATCATGCAACAGTCCAGTTAATATCAATGTCTAATTAAGAAATGCATAAGAAGTCTGTAATGTTGATTTGATGGAGAAAAACTCTAATAGGGTTTCTTTTGGAATTTTCCATTTCAATTGCTGTGTGGACTTTTAATGGATGTCCTATCCAGTCTTTGGTATTAGCAGGAATCATCCTCAAATTAAAACCAAGGCCTAAAATGGAACACAGGTAGACAAATTAGCTGGTCTGGGAAGCAGCCTGGGTAGAATGACAATCTGAGCTGAAGCCGAAATTTGAGTACAAATAAAAGAGAGCAAACGTCTCAAATCTGGTGTGGAAACCCTCTCTGCATCTCGTTTGAAACACTCTAAAACCCTGTAATTTGAAACAATGCAATGTTAACCCATTTCCCCACCTCCCTGAGCCTGCAGAAATCCCTGACAATTCATACTTAGACACCTAGACCACTAAGCATTATTAATTAGTCTTTTTTATTTAAAAGGCTTTCCACAGTTATGCATATTAGTAGTGTGTAGAGGTGGGTTCTTCTCTGCCTGTGATGGGATTTAGAGCACACAGGTCCCTGTCACCATCAACGAGCACCATTAATCTCCCACTCCTCTCTGGGTAACTAAATCTCTCAAGCCCCTGGAGCAAAACTAAGCCTGTGGTGTCTTCTGTGTCCCATGGATCATCCAAGATGTTTGGTCTCTAGATATGAAAGGGGAACTGGTTTTGAGCACATGACTAATGCCCTGAAGTTTCTAAAAGAGGAGCAGTGTAACTCTTGGTATGCACAAATCCACTTAGCAAAGAGGGAGAAAGCACAGTGCTGGGTTTAAGCAGCAGTGCATTTGTTATCAGCACTCTGTTGTTGATCCAACAGATCCAGAGGGAATGATCTTAAGGATCCAGGAAAATGGCATACTCAGAATAACCTCTCTGACCAATGCATGCTGGGGAGTAATTTTAAAGTTCACTAGAACACATTAAAATATAATACATTGGTCATGGCAAAGCAAGGCACGTGATTCCATCTGTCTACATGTCTCTTTCCAGTACTAAATCCATCCAGAGACCTTCCAGAATTATATCATTAAGTCTTGTCACGTCCACAGAGAGTGGAAAAGACTGGAGATGAAAATCAGAGTAACAGTGAAATTTTGGCACTTTTATTTTTGGGTCATTTCCTGAAATGTCATGGTCCAAATTCATGCCTGACATTATTCTGTTGACCCATGAGGCACAAATATGTCATATTAAAGGGTGATACCATGGCCCTGGGGGGTGCCCCTAGGATTTTCCTCCTTGAAAGAGGTGGGACCAAGGATGCTCTTAGTGGGGCATCTGACTTCTCAATGGTACAGAAGGTCTGATATAAGGACACTCAGGCCATCAGGGGAGTCTGGGTTTTTTTACCCTTCTCTTCATAATAAGACCAGGAGGTGCCATGGGTTGAGATGATGCTAGAGGATTGTCCAGGTGGAATTCTAACAGGGTGCTTTGTCTGCAACATTTATTAGACTTATGCAATACTTAGGGAAAGAACGAGAGTATGAAGCAGGCTGTCCTTTGCAATACATGCAAAAGAAAAAAAACCCAAACCTTAACTTGTCCAACACACTTGAGAGCCACAAATTTTGTTACAGTTTTGCTAAATGAGAGGAATATTCCTCCCCTTCTCTATAAAACCATCCTTTTAGACATTACTGCAGCCATGACCTCACCGCAGTTCCTGGATTCCTTCTGAAAAGATTAAAATGAACTAATACACAAATGATCTCATCACAGTGTAGAGGACACCTTACACAGGGGGGAAAAACTAATCAGGAGAACTTCAGCACTACATTTGTAGTAGAAAAAGAACTGTAACAGCACTGTGGAGAAACAAACTAAAGGTACAATGCCAGAGAGGCATTTTCCCATCTAATGAACCATTTGGATTTGTCCTACCTCATCCTGCCTGTCACACCTGTCATCCTCTTAGCTGTCTCCACATCTATCATCTTTCCTTTTTTCCTGCCTTTATCTACAATTTCCTTTGTCTCTTCTGTGCCTTTCCCACCTGTTTTAATATTCCTGGTAACTTTGAATTGTGTGCACTACTATTCTCAGCTACATCCAAAATGCATTTTGCAGAGTACATACATACAGTCACCTTACACAAAAGTGTTCACACATACTTCATCTGTAGTTTATGTCATTCTGGATTAAGAACACCTTTTCTATGTTTTCATACAGTTCTCAGCCCAAGGGGTCATGGATGGTGACAACTCTCATCTACTTTGGAGCTGTTTTATCTTCTAAGAGAAATCAAGAAGATGAGTTGGGAGAGATGCTTTACTTTCTTTGGTAGGACAATCTATAAATTAACATTTATGTAAGTGAGACTCTCACCACATTTTTAATGTTGTATCACATTTTGAGGCTAGAAAATGTAATGTCTTGGAACTAGGTGATCTTGAAAGTCTTTTTCAACCCAAGCTTTCCTATGATTCCACGATCTTCAGAACAAGATGAATATAGTGTTAATAATGCAACCTTATCTGTCCTGCCCATAGGTGCTCCTCAGCTCTCTCTTGAGGTGACACCGTTAAGCAAGAGGTGACAAACTGGTTCCTTTCTCAAGGAAGTGTCACCTAACTGCCCGGGGCCTGTTTTGGTGGGGGTTGCACCCTGATTTTCAAGGAGAGATGTGCTGCTGTGGCCCCTTCCCACCCTGGCAGGAGGAGCTGAAGCTGCTCATTCAGTTGTGACATTTCTCAGGCAGGAAGAAAGGCAGAAGGCATCAGGCTGTAGGGAGGGATCAGGGCAGCCACCTTTGGACACTGGCAAAGAAACCTCCAGAACTCATCCAGAGGAGATGAGCTCTCAGGGCTAGAGCATGCTGGTAAAAAGGATGGTGGTACCTTTCTATCCACCCAACAAGATTTGCTACTCCTAAATGGGGAAGAAAATACATCCAACCCCAAATGCTCTCCAGCTGATAGATCTGCTTCAGTGAAGAGTGCCCTGAGCAGTGATGAGTGTTGTAGGATACATGCTGCAGCATTAGGAAAGTCCAAACAGCCCAAGGAGCAGTGCAGAGCATCTGTCAAGAAAATAGCATGTGAAAAGCTGCTGTAATTCCTGTCCCCAGCAGCCTAACTGGAGGCACAGACTTCCCAAGGCTTGGAGGACTTGGAGAGCTCAGGATCCTCAGTGAGATTCCTCCCCAAGCCCTGCAGATTTACCAGGTCATCTCAGTCCAGGCCAAAGTTGCCGGGAAAGGTCCTTGGCTGTACTCCAAGTTCAGTGCTCTATTGATTGGAAGAGGTATTTATTGTAGGTCAGGGTCTTGAGCCAAGACAGCTGAAGCTGCAAGGACTAAATTGTCTATTCCTGACCCACAGATAAAACAAATGGCCAGTTTTAGCCTAATCATCACTTCTGCCTGAGGAAAGAGAAACTCTTTGAGGTAAGTTCCCTTGGATATAATTCTTTCTTTCTAGGTTGTAGAAGGGCTGCAGCTCATACATATCCTGAGTCATAATGTGGATTTGCACCTTTCCTGTTAAATATAGCTGGCTTATGTCCAAAGGATCCCTTCTCTCCCTAATGCTCACTCATATTGTTACAACTTCTACATTAGTTGCAGGTGTGAAATGCCAACTGATCCACACTTCTGGTGCTGTCAGCAGGGGAGTAATGTGTGTCAAAGGCCTGCTTCTCAGAGGGGAGGTCACCCGGATCTCCATTTGCACATCTGCTTTGCTAAACACAAAACTCTGGAGGTTTGAAAAGCTCCAGTGTGCACAAAGTGGGATGTGATCACTGAGGGCTGTACAGAAGGAGCTGCTCGTGCCTGTCATTTAGTAGGCAGGACACAGAACTTTCCCTCTGTACAAAATTCTTCCTGCATTGCAACAGGTAACGTTTTACTTGTAAGTTCTATATTAATAAGGGGAAAAAAACTACACTTCTCTGCATTCCACAAGCAGACAGGATACCAAGAGATTAAAAAAGAGCCTCACACATTAAGCAGCTTCAGAAAGATGCTAATATTCAGCATGTTCCTGCTTGGAATGTGCAGACATGACGATCAGGGAAGTGCCTGATCAGAGCTCCTGGAGCCTCCGTTGCACAGAGGCATCCTGGTCTGGTTCTGAGGGCTTCCAGAGGAGCTTTCAAATGTTTCTATTCCCTGCTGTTAGTGGATTTTTTCCATACCTTGGAATAAGTCTTCTGATGGTAATGTGTTTGCAGTTGATGCTGAGATAATAGTTCTTGCTCAGGGGACCTCTAATACACAGTATTTTATGCTTTCTACATTTTATATGATATCAAAAACTCCTCCTATATGTACATATATGCCTAATTCTTTCTTGAGTTCTGCTAGAATCTAGAATATCCTCCAGTATCTGCCATAAGGATGCTCACACATAATCTATACAGAATATTTTTTGGTCTTAATATGTTTGGCCTTTAAATGCCATATATTTATGACATCATGATTCTGGTTACTCTGCACTTACAGGACATTTTAAACACATGCATTCATGGATCATTCACCATTATGCATTGCATTTTTTCCTCTCTCAGTTGACTATTTCCAAAATTTTTTGGGGGATAATGAAACTTATATTGACCTTTTTATCCAAAATCAGAAAATAGGGAGTTGGTCATCAGCTGTATGCTGATGTTCCATGGTTATAACATCACATTACATGGAATTTAGATCTTGCATCCTCACAGTAACTTAGCCAGAATTAAAGAAAAGTGATTTCTAAAGTCCAAATTATACTGGGGAGAGCCATGAGCTGAACAAATAGGTCAGAGCATGTTTCATGAACTGAAATGCCAGCCCTGAGCCTCTGCTGCTCATAATGGACATGTCCTTAAGGGAGCTGATGAGAATAATTTCCACAAGAATCAGAAGAAAATAATTTTCACAAGAATCACTTTTAATGCTGAGGAAGGAGAGCACTTGCGTTTTAAAGAAAAGTTTGATTCTGGCAGAGGGTCTCTGTTGGTGAGTTAGAGGAGCTGTGCTGTAGAAGACAGAGTGGCTGCTTGGCTCTCATGGAAGCCTCTGTTGAATTCAGGCCTTTCCCCTGAAATTTACACCAGAAATTCAGAAATTTTATCTTTGATCAGAACAGCTTCATTGCCTTCCTGAGTAATAGGAATGACATGGGTTTCCCTGGGCTGTATGTTATGGACATGACAGAAATGGAGAAAGGGATACTGATTTTCTTGGAATGAAATACAGAAAATTTGAGCTTGGAAAACATTTGAGTATAATGTGCTGAGAGTTTAAAGAAACATTTTTAAAGAAACATTTTTCTAGAGCATGCCTGTTAGTTTTATGTTCATTTTAGCCATGTATAATTATGAGAAACACAGACAACTCATAAGATTTTTTAGTTTCTGTTGAGAATTGCCTTTTCCAAGATAATTCTGTACACTATTACTTCAGCCCACTGGGTATCATGTAGGGAAGGTGCAAGATTATGCACATGAATATTTCTGTCTACCACTTAGGCGTGCTGAGACAATATCAACTTATACTTTCTCCTGTCATTGGTCCTTATTCCATAGAGGATATTCTTAATTACCAGCAAGACAATTTGGTAATATCATGTAAAGTGTAACAGCATAATTTCTGTGATGATTTACACCTGCTAAGGATCTGAATACTGAATTTTAAAACATAGTTTAAGTTCAGAAGAAAGAGTATTTTTTCTACAAGACACTATTTCTATTTTTAATAGAAATTATCTCATTTATTTAATTTATTGGCACTGTTCTTCTGAATGAAATGGAGCTTTTGAACGTGAAGACACAATTTTTACATATTTTCACTGCCCTGAAAAATTTAGAGCACACTTCTGTACTGGATTAAATCAACTTGAGTCTAAAAGCCTAAACACTATTTTTGACAACTGTGCATGAGGGACGTGCCTGTACAGGGATTCTAAAGAATAAAAAACCTAAAAATATCTCAGTTGCAAAGAAAATTCCCTGTATTCCTTCTTACACTTCGTAATAGTGGTTATATATATATCTTTTTTAACCCTCACAGGTTTATCTCTAATTCTGTTGGAAATGATTGAAATTATTCCATTGACTTTAGCAAACTCTGTTTCCTGCTGGATTAAAGGCAATATTTGTGTATCAGATTTGCTGGTGATGTCCCACTAATGAAACAGGTAATTTTATAAACATGTCAGGGAGGGTAAGTGCCCAATAAAAAGATGTCAGATAGAGATGCACAAATTACACTCTATTTGTAATGGAAATAAAACCAGGAATTCTTACTGTGAGTCATGAATTTCTTTATAATTGCTTCCACATTTGGGACAATTTTTCCCTGGGTTGTCTACAGAAACCCTGCAATTCTTGGGGCTTCTGATGGCACTTATGATCACAACAACACATCTCATTTCTGATAAAAATTACTTACTTTGGGAAGGATTGTTTTTTTCTCAAATTGATTTTCTGAGTCTTTATCTACAACTATTTTCTTATCCTCCTCCTCATTTTCTATTTCTAAAACAAAAACAAGAGTCCTTATCAATTTAGAAGAGCAATAAAACTAAAGAAAATTCAGACAGGACTGTAAAGCACAGTCTATTTTAAAGTTCCAACTCAAATAATAAGACTCTGGTTTGTGCTGCACCTCACTCATGGACTCAGTTTTCCATAGTGCATTCAGTGTTGTAATAATGCAAATCAAATACAATTTTAATAACTCCTTCCATTAATGTTTTAAGACTGCAACACTTATGAGCATGATTCTAATTGCATGATTTTGCTACAGGCAAGTTTTATAGATCTGTCTGATCTTTGGATATTTGCACCGTTTGGATTATTTTAAATAATTAATTTTTGGAAGAATTTCAGTCTCGGTAACAACAGTTGGGTTTGATAGTGGTTGTCTTGTCAGTAATTGTATGTATCTGCTTCCATGCCAGGATAAACTAGATAAATTTAGAACTCTTTGGGAGGAGGGGGCTGAGGTTTATACCATAGCAAATGTTATGGAGAATGTTCTTAGGAGGGGAATATTTATAGACTATGTTAATACCAGGAGCAAAAGAGGTTTCAAGTGAATAAAATTTTGTCATGCAGCAAAATTAGTTAATTAAATTGCAGGACTTTCTGCCAAAAGAATACCAAAAACATAATCAACTTAAAATACCATTAAACATTTTTTTTTAATGCGACTTCTATTGCCAGTCTCTAATGCACTGAGTGATAGGAACAAGGAAAATATCTCATGAAAAGAATTAGTTTGACTTCTGACATTTTTCTGTATATCTGCTGGGAGTTTCTGCCACAGGGACCATGGAATTATGGAATCATTAAGGTGGGAAAAGACCTCTGAGATCTTCAGTTCAACCACTGACCCAACACTGCCAGGTCTAGCACTAAACCGTGTTCCTAAGCACCATATCCACACATTTTTTTTAACACCTCCAGGCAGAATGACTGCACTTCTTCTTTGGGTAACTTGTTCCAGTGCTTGACCACCCTCTCAGTGATGAAATTTTCCCTAATATCCAACATAAACCTCCCTTGGTGCAACTTGAGTCTTCTTCTTCTTGTCCTGTGGCTTGTTACCTGGGGGAAGAGACCAGCCCATACCTGGCTGCATCCTCCTGCCAGGGAGCTGTAGAGAGTGATAAGGTCCTCCCTGAGCCTCCTTTTCTCCAGGCTGAACACCCCAAGCTCCCTGAGCTGCTCCTCAGAGGAGATGGTGAGGGGTTTGCAGGACCTCTGGTGCAACCCAGCTGCTATTTTCAGGGAAGCAGTTGTTTGAAAGCTTGCTCCCCTCTCCAGAAACCTGTGTAAAACCTCAGGCTTTCCTGTTATTGTGCAAAATGGGATGAGGAAAACGACAGGACATGGGAAGAAGGTAAGTGGGGCAGCAAAAGTCACAAGGAAAGCATTTGCTGAGTGGCTGGTGAGGGCCCTTACCTTGATACTGTCCCCAGGGTTTCTCTCTAGTGGCAGGCACTTGGCTCTCCTCCTTGTACGTGCTGTTCTTCCCCTCGAGCATCACTTGAGATCTGCAGCAGAAGGTTCCCTCCTTCAAGATGAACAGAAACACCAACACAGTCTTGCCCACTCTTGATTCCTCATTTCTTCTGTAGAGAATTTGCTCCAAATTTTGCTCATGACAAATGCCTACACAAGGCTTGGACAAACAAGCATTAAAAGTATCAGTGGGAATTTTCTTTTGGGGGTTAAAGAATAGCTATCAACCAAAAGTTTTACCCTGAGAGGTGTTTTTTTGCCTGCAAAAAAAATATGTTCTTCAGTGAATATGGCTTTACCCACCCCAACAGTACCTGTTTTCCTGTCTGTTTGGTGAATTCTGTGTCTGGCATGACAGAAAAGAACGTCTCCTCTGAAACACCCCCAGTGCATCTTCCTTGCAGGAAAAAATTCTAACAGTCTTGCTACAGAGTTTACACACTGACAGAGAAACAGTGCAAAGTTTCTGCAAAACCCATGATAAATTTTTACTTCAACAAAAGAACTTTTAAACCATCCTGTTTGAGAGGAATGGAAGGGGCCATAGGCATATAGGCCTTAGAGAAATGTAAATTTTCCGTGAATGGAAGTATGGATAATTACAGCAATATTTGAGAATTTCACTGCTGAATCAACTCAGCATGAACTTCTCAATTACTCTTTCTCGGAAGTCATCCCAAACAAGAACACCCTGATATACTGAATTAATGATAAAAGTGGATTGTGGCTAGGGTTTTTCATGAGAACTTTGTCCTGGAAAATGCCAAACAAGCAAAAAGGTTTGGATTGAATAATGTAGTTTTCATGAGGCTTCTCTGCTAGGAAAAAAAAGATGTTAAAGACTTTTAAAAATAATTGCAAGTCCCAATACATATTATTCTAAGTGAATATATATTTACTTTGAAATATATTTTGATTTTAATTTTTAATTTATAAGTGAAAAAAAAAAGAAATATTTTGAAAGTACTGAAGCAAATGGCTCAGTTAGATTTTTCACTTTTTAGCAGCTTACTGGTTAGCCACAGAATTAGCTGAAAAAAAGTGAAATCCCGAAAACTCCCAAAGGACAGAAGAAAGCACTTCCCTGTCAGCTATAAAATGAGTGAAAATTATAATGACATTTTCATTTAGCACAGAGATTTACTAAAACACCCACATTTTCACAGAAGTTGCAAAGACTTGAACTCGGACACCCTTTTGGTTTCTTCCCAGGTGTGATGTTTAATGATAATGTTTTCACTAGACCTGGTCACCCACACTCTCAGATAAGGAGCTGGAGGTTTGCCAGCCTCTACAGGGGTAATAATCTCTGTTTCATAGGCTAGCACAAGAAGGAGGGCAAGAAGCACGAGCAGGAAGTTTCACCATTTTATTTCAAACTAATGCATTTAAACAGGAAATTATAATTAAATAATTTAGAAGTGAGCTATCCAAGGGTAAAGAGCCCCAGATGCCATGAAGGGTTAAGCTTTGTAGGGCAGAGAGGAAAGGCCTGTGTAGCTTCACTGTGCTAATGGTGTGGGGAAAGAACTTCTGAGATGCCTGCTCAATTTGTCAGGATTTTATCTTCTGAACTATTACCTCCAGCTTTCCCCAGAACACCCTTCCCAGCCCTTTTATCTGCGAGCTATCTTCAAGTTAACTGTCTGCCTATTGCCTTGGCTGAACCACACTAATAGTCAGCTAATTACACATGAACACTCTAATTTGCTTTGTCTTTCTCAAAAAACTCACGCGTGTGCAGGCACGCACGCGAGTGCACTTCTGCCCGTGCCATGAAACTGCACCAGCTGAATTGGGGTAAAATTTGTTGCATTTGTTTCCTGCCCCCTCTGATGCTTCCCCCCACGAGGCCACCACCAACGCTTGTCATTCCTGATTTGCAACATCACCTGTTGCTCCAACACCAGGCTCCTGTAGAGCAGAAACTGGAGCAAAGAAGAGAAATACGTGTTTGTCATTGAACTGAGCTGAGAAGAAGGAAGAGGAGAATGATAAGATCATAGCCTGCAGCACTTTGTTTATGAGAACATCCTTCCAGTGATATATGTCTGCACCAGGTGAAAGTATTGTGTCACCCCTAACATATTTTAAATGCCAGGGCTGTCATGCAAGAAGACAATGATGAACAAGTTTAAACAGAATATGGTTTTGTAGCCATGTACAGAGTTACCCTTTGAAGGTTTGCACTGGTAGTGCTTCTTAGCAAAATGTTTCCAAGCTCTGTTGTATTCCCCTACAGAACCCCCCTCACACAGAATTTAAACTAAATAGAGACATATCTATTGCAGGCAAACTGATGGGGTTGTACATAAAGCAGTGCCTTTCCTCAGGCAGGATTTTCAGGCCATTTCACACGTCCTCCCTACCATACTATCCAAGTTTGTCATAACTCCTTGGATAGAAGCCCTGCTCCACTCAGCAAATAGGCAAAGAAAGCTCTGTTTACACCATGTTCTGAGGAGCAGGGACAGGCCCAAGTCGCTGCATGGCAGAGGTTTACTCAGACTAGCCCTAGCATGCTCCTGTGGACTGAGCTCCCGTTAGCTGCTGCAGCTCCCAGGCCACATCACCTGCTTTAACTCCACCCTAAAGAATTCCCTTTGCGTGCTCCAAAGCTGCCTGGCCTGGTGGGATGGGGTAAGCAGGGTTATTTGCAGGATTCTCTTCAAAAGTGCACTCCTGGGCCAAAGTGAAAGGCTAATGCAGAAGCACCTTTCCTCAGCAGGCAGATATGCCCAGAGCTATCATCACATGGCAGTTTTCTCCCAGATATTTATCTGGAGCTCAACTGCACGAACACCATCCCCGCGTTCTAGCGCTGTTGCACAACCCCACTCCTTGGCTCAGACTGACAGCTCAAATTGAGCCTTGGGAAAGCCAACATCCAACACACAACACTGAGAATGGGCATGACCACATCCACCTTGGATCCAGGTGAAAGAGTTTTAGCTGTGTGTGTCATGTGGAAATGAAGGCAACCGTGACACCGCGGAGTCGTACGCCGTCGAGGAAGAGTAAGGTCAGAGCCAGTCCATGACCCATCCATGACAGCATTAATAACTATACAAAAGAGAGGAAAGGGAGCCTCTGACTGCCTGAAAAAACCTTCAAGGAGGTAGGATTTCTTAAGTACTTATTAAGGTCCTGTGTGGGCTTGTGTAACGCGTTCAGCATCTGCCCCTCAGTTTTCCTTTCTGTAAAATGGGCATACCTTCTTTTCCACAAGGTTATTAGGAGGATTTTCCAATTAAGGTTCATCATAAATGAAAGTGTCTTGCAAACAGTATTTAATCACCTGGCCAAAAAATGGTCTCCAATATCTTTGGGCAGAATGTGAGTTTTTACAGGCACTAGTCACAGTGTCCAGAAGGCTACGGGATCACAGGCTGCATCTTTAAGACAGAGTTTACTTCTGGATCAGTAAATGTACTAGACAAAGCAGCCATTATTTATGCATTCCTGCATACATGGCAAGGTGAAAATAATAGAATAAACATCATATACTTCATTATGATATCGGTTTACACTTCCAGGGTACACAAAAAGAGGCCATTTCATCAAGCTAATTGCCTGAAAGTAAAAGAGAGAGAACTTTAGCTATTAGTCTATTATGGGGCTTTTTTCTTAATCACAAATAGGGGCCGTGTGTCCCCAGGGGGATGTGTATTCTAATTTACAATTGAACTACAGATCAGAGCAATCAATCTTGTGCAGCACTTTTACAGTGTAATTGCTGCAACATAACAAATAAAAAAAAAAAAAAGCAGCCTAAGTCGAGTTTCAGCTTGAGGTGGAGATATTTACCAGGCATTGGTTCGGGGTGGGAGGGAGGCAGAGAGAGGAGAGAGGCGCCAAAGCCATGAATATGCAATGAGGGCTCATTAGTGCCCCAGTGTTGCCATGACGAATGGCATTATCCCCAGACTGGTGCAGCCTAAACATGAATTTTATAACGACCCATTTATCATGACTTGTCATGGGTTTCTTTACTGTACTTTCTACTGACTCTCACACCTTCCACCATTAGCACCTCAGGATCTCTTCCTTTTGTTCTTTTTATCTCATTCCATCTTAGTTTTTTTGGTGACGATGCTCAGGCGATAAGGAGAGGAGCATTGCAAACGCTGTTGTTCAAGAGTTCAGAGCTTCCCAAGCTGAAGACCCACCACCAAAACGTGTTGGTGGTCTCCAGTCCAGTTACTGGTGGATAAGTGTCTTCGTTGTCACAGGTATCTGCAGTCTTGTCAGTTGACTCAGCAGAAAGGTCTCGGGTTGACCGAGCATCCAGACAACTATCTTTCCACTCTGGCAGATGTGATGGATGAATCTGTTTTGTTGACCTAGGCCTGTCTCCTCCTCAGCCCACTCCATCTATGTGCACAGTGTAACAATCCACCCTGCATCTTCACGTTGAAAAAGGCGCAAAATCAGATAAATAAACAAAAACTGCTTTCTCCCCAGTTTCACTTAAACGAAAAAAAAAAACCAAAACATACTAGGTCTAAAACCCAACTGATAGGGAAAGCATTTACTCTCCAGGAGCAAGCAATATTAGTCAACTCTACAGGAAAACCAAATTACTGTGAAGTAATTAGTGTCTGGCTTTAGCTCATTTTTGGTCGCTGCACGTTGTCTCTGTTTTACTGCTGTCCCTTTGGCCTACCCCATCCCACATTTAATATACCACTGCTTATAAAGAAATCCCTGTGGCTCAGAAGGCTGAATTGCCACTGCTGGGCTAGGGCCTGCTCTCTAGTATATAGAGGCTTTCATTTCCCAAGTTATGAATCTGACATCTCATGGCCAAATCCACGCCAGTTTATTTCTGAGAAGTCTGTCCTCATTATTTAGCCCAAATAGTTTCACTGTCAGTCTGCCCTTTTTTGTTTTTTTTTTCTCCACTGTGAAGTGGCTGGAGTATCTGAAAGTATCAAGCCCCTCTTTGTTGGATTTTACACTTTTGCTATTACAAGAATTTGTCTTTAGGGATAGAAAAATCAAGCAACTTATTTCCAGCTATTACTTGGATAGGACTTCATGTTCTTAAACAAGTTCTGAGCTCCCATGATCTCTGAAAACAACTCTCCCGAGGTCTTACATCAGGGAAGTCCTACAGTACTTTCATTACTCTACTGGACGTTTGAAAATATTAAAAGGCATCTAACATCCCTGGCCAGCAATTTATAGACTCAAAGTCTGGCGCTGCAGCCCTCAAAACCTCTATTTCTTCCCCAAAATCTGCACTTTGCTATTATTGTTGCCAAGACAGGCACGTGTTTCACCAGGAGTAGTTTGTCAAAGGAACAGTCCATTATCCAAAGATTCATGACAGGTTCCCACTCTGGTACACGATGGAAGAGAAGCTGGATGTCAGAGAGGGAGGAGAAAGGAAAGCTTCCTCTAAGAAAGGTGCATTTGGGAAATGACACACCTTGATTAATCAGGGCATTGCTGATTAGGCCAGCAAATGCTTGCCTTTTTTTTTTTTTTTTCTTTTTAAACCCATCTGTGCTCCTTTGGAGAATATAGGTATATAAAAATATATGTATGTGCAGTTTTTAAAAGCCCCTGACCGCATCTGTGACCTATGATGGAGAACTCCAGCTCCCACTACAATACAAACAATGTTCTGTTAATTATCAGGAGACAAAAGAATGATAGAAATTACTCTTAAAGAAGCAAACCCGAAATGACATCTAATATTGGAGAAAATGTCCACTGTCTTCACAAGGACTCAGGACACAGCAAATATTATCATTATTCCTGAGAATAAATGTTTGCCCTATGACCCAGGTGATCTGATCACCTGTTGAGTGGAGAGAATGGAGAGTTGTCACAAACAATGTGGTTTAATTAAATTATTTTAATTTAGCTCCTATTAGGAGTACTTAAACTGACTGTACTCAGTCTATAAGATCTGACTGATACATCTGATCCATTATCTGCAGTTTATGGGATGGAATAAGCAGATTCCTGTTTGAGTTGGTAGCAGGAAGTCACAGGTCCTATCTACGGAGGTTATTCCATTATTTTATACCAATACCTGCAGATCCCTTTGAGAAATAAGCTCATCTTTATTCCACTCACCTCAAGAAGCAGAAAGACATGGAAACAAGGAATACTATGGGCCAGCCAATGCAGATGACACCGAGCTCTGGGTCACTTTAGCACCCAGGAATCACAGAAACACATCAGAGTTTTGTAGGTTGAGATCAACAACCATATGGAGGACAGCTGCCCAGGAAAGGAAAACATTCACTATTCCTCAGTCAACCCACAAATGGCAATCATTAAAATAAAATAATTGCAATCTTTAAAATATTAAGTCCTTGGTTCTAAACTGACAGGACTCTAATTATAGGAAACACAAAAATTTCAGGAGAAAAAGACTACTTTCATTGTCATAAGAATCCAGCTTCCAATAAAGTATCAGATTTGAGATTGTTTCAGAGAGAAATTAAGGAATATAAGCAATACTTTGAGGTGGAAGAAAAATCTATATGGTAGGACCAAGTATTTATCCTGAATTTATGGTAATTTTTGTGACTGAGTGCTGTAGGATCAGAAACAGGCTATCAGCAGACTCACATGAAAATTCTGCATTAAATACATATATTTGAATGTAATAAAATTCTGACCATATAATAAAAATCTGCAAAATTATATATGCAGTAGTCTTTTACATTTACAGATAGAATTAATAAACTTAAGATAAAAAAAAAAAAAACTCTGAGAAAAACTTCAGGTGTGATTGCTATTCAATGCTTTTCAATGTCCTTTCAACTGACATGTATACAAGAAAATTTAAAAAACCATAAACCCAGGCACTATTTCTCTGTGTAAAGTGATGCTCTTTTAAAGACATGATAAAATTCTAAGCCTGAACACAAAACTCCTTCTGACTGAATATTGAAGTGTTTGAACACCCAGGCAGTGACAGGGACATATCCTTATATGCTTGTAAGGGCTCCTGATTGTGCTAAATAAACCTGACCAGCCCTTTTTTGCTATTTTTGCAGAGAAATTCATCCCTCCCTTTTTAGTTCTGTTTCAAATATGAGATATTTTTTTTTCTCTGTTCAAAGCTTGGCTTTAGTCATCCTAATGAACTAATGATCTTTTCCATTGGATGTACTTCAGCTTTGTCTTTAAGGCTCCTCACCTTTCTCCAAATGGAGCCAATGGCTTGCTGCTCCCCACTTTTAAACAAACAAACACAAAGTCCTCCTTCCCCCTTCCTCCCCACTTTCTTTAATGACATCTTCAGTCATTAATGAGTTAATAAAAATCTCAAAGTCATCTGGGAATAGATAAGGGGGAAGAAAGAAGAGTATTGTACACATAATGACAGGCTCCCTGCTGGCCCTAAGATGTCATGGGTCAGCCATGTCAAGAATGTGTGTGCCCAATCATCTGCTGATTTTTATCAGCAAGGCCTGAAGCAGAATCTGACACGGCCAGTTTGGGAGTTACGATGAATAAACAATGACTTCTTGGATTGTTGGCGGCTGTGTGATAGAGTGAGAGGGTTTATATATACTAAAACATGATGACATTAGCAATCAATATACCAATTACTGGACAAGTTATTGGACGAAGAATGCACATGTCCTGAGCTTTGTGCACTTTGAACATGCTACCAGCAAAGGAGACCACAGAAATAATGTTAATTAACCCATTCCAAGCTCGATATGCTAATACCTGATGATTCCTTGAAGTTTCTGAGAACATGAGGTAGGTAAAAACCTTGGTCTGATATAGCACATTAAACATTTGAAATATCAGACACAAGCCTGACAAATTTATTTTTCATCAGGACTTGAGGAAGAAAGGAATACATTTTTTCAAGTGAGCAGCTGAGATTCTAACAGACTTAAATTGTTCTCTATAAAATTTCACCTAAACACCATCAGCATACTACACAAATTTCATCACTGAGAAGTTAGAACATGTCTCCTATAGCTTGGTTAAGGAAATATCCCAACAACTCCCACCTGCCTATTCTTAAACAGAGAAAGGAAGATAAAACTAACATGCTTTTTTATTTCTGTGTGACTGCAAATGCATTTCTGCATCTGATCAGTCTCTTACATTCTTTAGTGTGCTCAAAATATTCAGTGTTTATGAGTTTGTCTTCTCTTATTCTGGAAGTGATTGTGAAGATAAAATGACAGTATTTTAATTGAAGCCAGAATAGAATGGGACTATATGAATCACCTAATTCCAAGTACAATACAGAAGGAAACTAAAGTGGAGATCAACGTTGCAGACAGATCTAGATTGGAGTTAAATGGTGTCAGCTCTCCATTAAGATGGACAAGTCCATCATCTAATGGAAAGCTCATGGGTTTTGCCCTGAGATGCATTGTTAAAATGATGTGGTAAAGACAGATTTTATGATGGTTCTCCATCCTTTTCTGTGTAGTCTCTGAATGACAATTTTACTGCCATCTGGGAAGCAGCAATGCCGTGGAACCTTTGACTTTTGCTCAGGTGGGAGCAAACAAGGCAGGGTGTAAATATAAAATTTAACTCTGACTGCCAGGGCATCAACCAATGCAGTAGAAATTGGGAGTAAGAAGGGAAGAGAAGAGTTCAGCCACCAGAGTGGCTCTGTGTACATGCTGTGTGTCAGGGGCTGAGTAAAATCTGCAGATACATCACTTTTGTGATCTTACTCTAAATTACAATCAAATCTGCTCCTGCTCCTCAGAGCACTAAGCACTTCTCAGAGTTGTGTTGGATGGTCATGGCAAAGGGACCAGCCTCAGACAAAGGGGGAAAAACAGATGAGGCTCCATCTGGTTTTAACTGCAGTGGCTATGAAGTGTTCAGCTGGATCCTTCCAAATGGCTCTTCCTTTCCCATTGAGTTAGCTCTTGAAAAGTTTAAAAGTGAATTTGTCCAGCATGTGTGATATGAATAACAAAATGCTTTTAAATGTAAATGTTTCATAAAATAGCAGCATTACCATACATTGCAGTGAATACAGTTAAAAAATCCAACTCAATAATCCCTCCTCTGTAATTTACAATTAACTTTTTGCCTCAAGGTAACAGCTACATTCACAAAAATAATGGTAATAGATTGACCTTGTTATGAATGGATAACAAGCTGGAAACAATATAGTTTGTCACAGAGCATTAACTGTTACTGTTGAAATTGTAAATAATGTGTATAGAACTTACAATGTAAATGGCTCCCCTTAAAAATATTAATTATGTCAATTAAACACTTGATGCATAATGGATTATTCTGAAGCCTATTTAAGTCCATGTCAGACTGAGTACACCATTTTCTAAGATCCCATTCCCAGGCTACTGGAAAAATCCATGGCTGTGCTTTGACTGCTCAAGGTGGACAAAGGAATATTGCCTTAAATTAAAGATATATGGCTGCCTCTTTTGTTTACATTTCTCACTGCTTTTTCTCATCAGAAGATGAGACTGTTTACAGACACAAGGCTCTTCTGAAGTGTTTTCAGGCTACTTTAGAAACTGTTGAAAAGCAGCTCTCATCCAGCAGTGCTGGCCAATCCCTGGAGGAATTCCGTGGGCTACAGAGAACTCTGTTGGCTTTTGTGCCACTTTGGAATCAGTGGATAGAGAAGGATAGATCAGGTCTTACACCTGGCTGGTTTCTCTCACCAGAGTGATCTCACTCAGCATTCTCAAGCCAGTGAAAGCTGAGGGTGATGCTGTTCAAATCTCCTCCCTGTGTGTCATTTGGAGCCCGGGCTGTGTTCCTCCAGGAGAAGGAGGTTGCTACCACATGGCTTTATGGAGTGACCCCAAGCTGATATATAACACATGGCTTAGAAAAAATTCATTTTCTCCTAGTGTCTGATGACCACCAATTCATGAACAAGACCCTGAAATGTACTTTTTGTGCTTCCCAGCCACAGCTCCTCAGCTGTAGCTCAAGACTGGACTTAACGGCACAATGCTTAAGTGTTCTGGCCAATTACCATGTTGCATTATAAAAGAAGGATTCCCACTAGATTATCCACATAGAGAAAGTGATACTAAAACGACAAGCCACCAAGAGGTCAAATAACCAGTTGCCAGAAGTTAAAATAACTAGACTGTGGAGCAGCAATATCTGAGGAGCTGGCATGTGTCCCAGGACTGGTTGTCATACAAATGAAAGAAAAGACAGCTGGAATCTTTTTGGATTGACTGTTATTTTCTGTGAATATAATGTAAATCTACCACTCTGGTTTTTCAACCAGACGCCTGAACTGGGAGTTTAGAAACTGATTCAGTAAAATATAAGGTCTCTTTATATCTCATTTTTCCATGTGTGAGTTTCATCTACTTTGTTTAGCTTTATCCTTTGGGATCAAAGACTGTTCAGACTGTCTGAGCACCAAGAGTCTGATTACAGTTTGGGCTCTCCAGTAATCCAAGCAAATACATTACATCCTCTCTTGCCAAAAGGTGTGTTCCCCCATCTGGGCAGCCACAAAGTCTCCACAAATGTCTAAATGAGCAGGCACCTCTACCCACCATGGAGCCAAAATCCCAGCCAGGCTGGGTAGGCTCTCCACCCAATGATTTTCCCTGGGCAGGTCTTGTTTCACCATCAGTTAAAGTGTAGCTGTTTGCTATACATTCGGTGCCATCTCTTTAAAGATGTATATCTGAGTGGGCAAGAAAGTTAGGGATTAGCAATGGGCAGAGGTCAAGTCTGTCAAGACTTTAAGCATGTTGTTGGTTGTAAAAAAGATTACGTTACTGGCAGCCCTTTGCCAGATCAGTACTTCGATGCCAAATGTTAATCCTTGCTGGGGACAAGATGGCTTGTAAATGTTATGGGAGAACACAGCTTTTTCCTGTAGAAAACAGGCATTTATGGTTAAAACATGGATTGTTTTCTCATGCTTGTGTTTGCATTTCATGCCAATTCACTCTTGCTTGCTATGAGCTTCGCTTCAGTACTTACATTTAATCACTTAAGGTCTTTATTTGTATAGTTGAGGACAGAATGGTTGAGTTCTTGAAGCACTGGGGAGTAAAAGAGCCAGAGCTCAGCCTCAAGTTTTGCCAAAGGACTTGCACTGTGAAACTGGGCAAAAGCCCACTGAACTTTACTTTTCTCATCTGTACAATGGAGCTCCATTTAAAAAGGATCCTGTAAAATTTTATCTGTGACTGTCAGAAGTTTATTTGATCTATAAAGTAATCTGGCTATTTCAGTGTGGCTAACTATATATCTGTAACTTTCTAAATATCGTCCTTTGCTACAGTCAGAGAATCACAGAAAAATTCGGGTTGAAACCTCCAGGATCATCCTGTTCCAACTCCCCTGCTGTGGGCAGGGAACTTTCTGCTATACCAGATTGCTCCAAGCTTTGTCTAACCTGACACTGGCCACTGCCAGGGACGGGACATCTACAATTAGATACTATGGGACAGCTTAGGTTTCCAGGTCACGTGCTTCCACAAGGGCAGCCAAGGCATAATCCAACACAAGATTTTAAAATCACAGAAGACTCAGATGCCCCGAAGTTTACTCTGCTGTGGACTGAGAGCACAACTGGGTGTGAGCAGCAGCTGTTGTCAAATGTGTGCAGAGTACTGCACATGGCTGAGCACAGTCAGGAAATTAATGTTGTACCAGTGGGTCTCAGCAGCTGACAGTGCTCACAGAGCATTGCACAAACTCTAGGATGTCCTGTGGCTGTCTCACGTGAAAGGAAAACAAGCAGTTCTGGGTGCAAACTACACTCACACCTGTTTTTGGCATCTAAAGATCCTCAGGGTCTCTGTGGCTCAGTTTTTCACCCTATTTTGGGAGGTAATGAAACTCTATGCTAAGGCAAGAATCAATAAAGCTTCACTTTAAAGGGTTGATGAGGTCAAGAAAACACCAGTGCCTGATGCACATGGCTTCAAGAGTAGAGGGGACCATGCAAGTTCCCAGGTAGATTTGATAACAGAATTCATAAAATAAGAAAAGCAAATTCAATCTGGGGAAACCTGAGCTTCTAGGTTTCATGGCATGTACATTTAGTAGCTATAAAATTAGAATACTTTGGTAGAAGGGGGTTCAACATTTTTTCTGGCAAGAAGTGAAAAATGATGTGCAGCATCCTAAGTACTAAATTCTCTTAGTTCAGTTTTGTTATGCAGATGGATTTTTTCCCTTCTCCTCTACTCTTTAAAATGTTTTGAATTAAAATAGCTTACTCAAGGTCACCAAAGGCATATGGTCCTGCTCAGAACTTTAAACAAAACATTAGTTTTTACAACCTTTTGTAATTTGGTATTGTATACAACATGGTTATAGACGGAATTTCTGTAATCTTTGCAGTGGGTGACAGAAATATGAGAGCCAAATTTATAAGCCATTTAGTGAAGCATTTAATCAATTTCATGCATAGGAAATAACTCCGATTGCTTTGCTTTATCAATCTTGCTTTCTCAGAGACCTGCAGTCACCCCAACCTCAAAACACTTCAGTGCATGAGGGGGGGACCATATGCAAAATTCTAATGCTGTACACAGTGTCAGGGACTTCTGAGGGCTGTTTAAACTTGCCAGCATCAATAATCCCTCTTGAGGCTGTTAATATATTTCAGAAGGAAGGCAGAAAGCCTAATATTTATAGGAAGTTGCAAGGCCTCTTTTTACAGAGATTTTCCTTAAACATCCTTTGTCTCGAATGAGTCTTTGACACTGTGTAGAGTTATGCAGATTGAGCTTGCCTCTAGTACTGAAGTGTTTCTGAATGTTGCCTTTAATCACTCACAAACACTTAAACACCCTCCCTGAATCGTGGCCCTGTTTCCATAAACTATGACTGGCATATCATTTGTCAAATTCAGAGACACTGCTTGAGATGACACTGCTCTCTAAGGCCACAGGAAAAAGACAGCACCAGGTCTGGGCTGTCTTGCAGTGCATGTAAGAGTTAAAAGTCACATTTGACTGGGACTGGGGGATTTATGGGAGGCTGAGCTGAAGGATTACAAAAGTTCCTCTTCTGCTCTTCAACCCATGGCTCTGGCTGGACCACCTGACTTTTGGCTGTGGGCAAGAAGTTGGGAACACCTCTCCTCACCCTTCCCACAGGACAGCTGGTGACCTGGAAGTTCCTGAGCTCTGTTCTGCCTCCAGTTGTGTCTGTACTCATAAGGAGTTGGGAAAGGCCTGGTCTATTGGCACATGACAGCACGAGGTACTGCCCTTCCTGCATAAAGGAAAGGAAAACTTTGACCAAACCAACCTCATGCCCTTTTCCTGTAATGAAAATCCCTACCTGGAGTAAGAGATAAGGCTTCAAAGACTATTTCAGAGCACACTTTCTTCTCAAGTACTACAGCAGATTGTACAATACCCTGAGCAGAGTACTACGCAGTGATTTTTTTTCCTGAGTGAAAAATTCCTGAAGGAGCAAAAAGCCAATCTCTCTGATAATCATCAGCTGCTCAACTATATTAAATTTAGACAAGGCTACAATAGTGCCAGAGTTGTCCCCTGCCCTCTAAAATTAGAACTGAAAGAATGGTGGGCATAGTGCTAAATATATAACTCATTTAAAAATAATGTGCTCTCAGGCTTTCCTAATGCTTGAAAAACTGATCATCATAAATCCCCAAAGATCTGTTTGCACAGCCAGCCTGCTTCCATCAGCCCCAAACATGTTTCAGTAGGGTCTGTCCTTTCCTGATTATCCACTTTTCCCTTACAGTTTATAGGGGGGAAAAAAGCAGGAAAAGTTTGCTGTTAAATGATAGTTAAACAATAAACTTCCTACTTATCTGCCTGGACAGAAGCTTCACCTGGCCTCTGCTTTCTGTTTGGAAGCAAAAAAGGAAAGAAGAGAGGGTTAATATTTATTATCTCTCATAAGCACTAGTCCTGGAAGGGTTGATAGGGACAATCCATCCGAAATAATCACAAGTGTGAGGTTTAGCTCTTCAAGCTGAAGAAAACTGTAACAATCCTCTACAGAATAAAAAAAGACCCACAAAAAAGTCAAGAAACCTAATTCTTCTCCTGTTTCTCAGCTCCAGCAAAACCCAGTACTAACAATTTCAGAATCAATAAAATCAGCAGGATGGATTAAGAGCAGTTTTGCATAGAAACAGGCGCACGGAAAACCTACAACTTTCCTTCCTCCAAGGTCAGAAAAACTTCTATCTAGAAGCAAACCTCTTCTTTCCTTCCCAATTCCCTTCTAACAATGCATGGGACCCCACAGGGGAAGAAGTTGCATCAAGGAAATTTACAGAGAGTTGGGGCCTGGGTGTAAATTGAACTGAGGGAATTCTGGGTCCTCACAGGACTTGAAAATCTCCATCACGACACAAGGGGTGTCCTGGAAAATTTAGGATTTTATTTGCCAACTCTTTTTCTTTTTCTGTTATTTTGACTATCAGAAAATCTTTGACAGACATGTTTGAGGAGAGTGAAGTGAGGAGAGGGTAAATAATTGTTTGGGAGGGTTTCATGGGACTAGTAAGAAATCTGGGCTCCATGAGAACCCAAAAGCCACTTGGCTGGAACAATTAGAGGTGGAGTCTATGTGAGGTTGGGGGCTATGGTTAAAAGAGAGAATGCTGCTTCACCACAAAATTTGGTTAAAAAGGAGTGGTGTGGGGTTTTTCTTCTACTTCAGCTGCTCTTCCCCATGCTTGTGGGATGCTGCAGAGGGCTCAGGTCTGTGCTCAAGCTCTCCTGAAGGGCTCTGAGAGGTGCCTGTGCCACAAGAAGTGGGTCTGGACTTGATCTGCTGCAAATAGAAATGCTTGTTAGGGAAGCAAACAGGTCATATTACACTATTCTTGTACCTTAAATAAATCAAGAAAGGTGTAAATGTGCTAGTCATGAACTTATTTCTCCCTTGGGCTACTTCCATGAGATGTTTCTTTCTCTTCCTTCCCCCCTCCTCATTCTACCTTTGCTCCTTTGGATGCCATCAGCTGATTGGAGGGGTTTGCTGAAAATAGAAATATTAAAAAAGCATGTTTTCTCTTGGCTCATCTGGAACATTCTGGGGAGGATTAACTCTTTCAATTCTTCACCCCATAAATTTGGGGTTTCCACTCTAGTTTTGCCTTGCAGAAATACTAGGGCAAGAGAAGTACCAGTAAAAGAAACTGAAAAGTTTTTCCTCCATAGATATACTTTTGCAACCTTAATAAGCAAGAGATCTCTTTTTCTTCTTTCCTTTTAAACAGCACCTAGGATAAAAATTCCACACTTTTCTGCTGGAGAAAGCCTAGAAAAGTTTATCACAATATGAATGCAGATTTTTGGGAGGGGAAAAATAGTATTGGGAGGGGTAAAACAGAATTGGAAGTCAAGAGTAATTTTTTTATTTTTGTTTTTAAAGAGATACAATGATTAACAGGCATGTTACGATGGGCTGTTTCTAGTGAAACTGGTGTTTTTAATGACATCACTGTAAAATGAACACTTTGCCACCCCTAGGATCTCTTTGTTACTCTGTAGAATTCTCTGGACGCAGTCTAGAGCTGCTGAATTTTTACTAATGAAACTAAATGAGAATTAAAAAAGTTCTACTACCTGCTCACTCACCAAAGCTGGTTTTCTAGAAGCAGAATAGACACAATTTAAAAAACCTCAATCAAGTTTCTTACTCTTTGAAGAACACAGTATTTTATGGATGTAATTTATAAGCAGAAAAGAAGAGGGCTATTCCCAATATTATCTTTATCTTCTAGACATAAATAACAAACAACTCTGGTAATCAAAATTTACTGCAATTGTAATAGGTTTTGGCATCGTTTATGTATCACAGGGAATGTTAACATAATGTTGACTTTCAGGACTGAGGCCAATTTTTTTTATTTTATTTTTTTGGGCTGGATTCATTGTGTGTATATATATACATATATATGGAAAACCTCCCTTCCCCCCAGTATATTTGTGACTTTTATGGCATTCGGGAGATTAATTCTCGTAAATAACACTGTTTATATCTCCTAATCAGAAAGTTGAAATTATCTGTGACAATGTGAACACTAAAAAGTTGTATACTATGAAAATATTTCAATAATTAATGCATGCACTATCTAGAGCAATTGACAGTGAGGTCATAAACATAATGGGCCATCTGTGTTTGATTTGTATCTGAAAATGCTTAAAGGGAAAGGCAGGTAATTCAGGCTTCTCTTACAAATGTAAACAGGCAAGATTTTTCACCTCCTCAGAAGGTTGTTGAACCATTTCATTACTTTAAAGAAGAAGGAAAAAAAGAAGGTTTTCCAGGCTAGAACCTTTTACCACACTTGCATTTTGCTCTTGTATTCTCTGACAAGCAGCACACACCAGTGAGGCTTTTAGTCTTCTTTTAGAGGGTTGTCATTCTCCTTTATTTACTTTATATTGTTTGCTCTATAAAAAAATGCCACTTCAGGCTCCTGAGCAATCCCACCAGCTCACTTTGCATTCTGGGACCTGGGTTTAAATAGTTTCCTTTGGACCTTTCCAAGTTCAGATCTGCACTGGGCTGTTGAAAGACAGCGAAAGGTTTGTGCAGGGATCTGGCTCGTTGTGCCTTTATGACCCTTCTCTGGATTTGTCCCAACTTGTCTCCTGAACCTTTTCTCCCTCGTGAAAGTCGAGATTCAGGTTACCTGCATATCTGGGGTTGGATTTAATTTAGCACTGGATTTCTGCACGGTGATGGGGAGAAACGGGTTGTCCTGCTATCGTCGGGAATAACTCTTTATCTCTGGACTTATATGCATTGGCACAAAGCCAATACCAGGCTGGAATGACTCAATAAATAAACAACCATACACCCCTCTTGTTTTCACTGGCTGATCCGATGACAGTCGGGCTCCTGCTCTTGGCACACACCGAGGCTCCACTGAAGGAAATGCCATTATCTTTCCCGTGCCAGGCAGAGATTAATACATTCTTAGAAATTGAATCCAGACAGGACTTCTAAATGATTTCATGTGACCTCCTGTATATCAGGGCTATTAAATACTACAAATTACCTATGATAAGAGCAGAGATTGCAACCTATTTAAAACTCTGTACATTTTTTTCCCCTCTTCTGCTCTGCCCTTTCTTGTTCCTCAGATATTAAGAGTAGGCAGAGAATGGGTCATAGCAAGGCAGTACTAAAGTCCAGAGAAACTGGCTGAAATATATCTGGGGATTCCTGCCCAGTAAGAATTCCCTCACTGTCCCTGATAATCTGACCTGGGCTAATTTCACTCTCAGATCTGAAACTAGTGATCAGTGCAACCCTGAACATGACAAGAACAGGCACCAGCTACCACCTGTGGCACCTCTTCATTGCCCCCCCAGACTTTGATCACCTCTTCTGCATTTCATGCCTAGCATTGCAAAATCTTGGATTTAGCCAAGGGAAAAAACACTGGCATAAAGCAAGACCAGTAGCTGAGTTATACACCAAGGTGTGAGAATTATTTTTGACATGGTAAATACCTGTCTAATGCTTGGGACTCTGAAGCATAAATATTTTCCTAATGTTGGACCACAAGGATAATAAAAGGGGACAAGGCAAAGCCCTACATTCACAGAATGGTAAAGAAAAAGACTCTGCTTTATGGATGCTGAGCATCTGCATTTCTCTCACTTGCATAAGAATCCTCCTCCTTTCCCCATATCCTGTCAAACAGGAGGGCGTGTAAACTGCTGGGTGTCCCAAGTCAGACGATGAAGAAGATAAATTCTGTGTTGTCCAAGACCGATGATCTCAAAGTTTAGCAGTTTGCAGCACTGGGAAACTGCATCTTACTTCAAAGCTGACTTTCTGTAACTCCTGTTTCCATTTTTGCATCTTGTCATGTTGTTGGCACAAGGTCAAATGCCCCATGTTATCCAATATTCTCCCTGTGCACAGGTCCCACTGCTTAGAAATCAAGTCCTCTTCCTCCTTTCTTGTTCGGCTGAGGAATTTGAGTTTATATGTTGCAAAGCAGTGCTTGTTTCTAATATCTAGGTTATTTTATTCTCCTACGGTCTTACTTTGGTATATCTCCCTTTTGAAGGTAAAGTTTTTTTTAATTTTTTTTTTTTTTAATTCTGGCTCCTCTGGACTCTTAAATACTTCAGGTTCAAATGTTTTGAGACATTTTCCCACTCTATAAAATAAACCTTGTTCCCTGATTTTTGTATTGTTTAGCTACATTGCAGCAAATACAGCATAACAAACTGCCCTGAATCAGAACCTCATCCTTTCCCATCACTTGCTAAAATAATTCTTCCTGTCATCTACAGATTTTATTGGCACAATTTTATGTGCTATGTGAAAATTTCATAATAAAGTTCATGATACTATAAACTTCAAGTTGTGTCAAACCAAAGTAAAACCTGGCCCAGCCATAGTCTGTGATAGATTAGGGGAAGATTATTGGAAGGAGAACTCTGTACCTTCCTGATTTCAAAATCTGCAGTTAAAAGACATCCAGAGCTGATGTTTAATATTACTCAGTGTGGTTTCATGGTTTTTAAAATCCATCTATACTTTTGTTCTCTCCAACATCTTTGAAAATGAGTTCCATCATTGAATTCATGCTGAGGAGAAAAATACTTTTTTGTAGTAGGTGCCCTATATTGTATTATGAAAAAGAGTGAATAATCATTCCCTACTTACCTTCTCTATTCCAGATTTTATAGGCCAGATATTGTGCTCTCTTTTTCTTTTTCAGGTATTCTTTACTTAAAAGAAGCAGGAAGGTGTTGTAATTTTCTGCATCTATTTTGAGTCAGAGTGACCAGATCTACAGTGGATTTATACATGGCATGAGGATATTTTCTGCATTTTCATTCTCCACTCATAATCTTGTATCTTATTTTCCCTTTTGTGGGGTGCTGAATTGATGCTTTACAGTGAATTATTCACAATCACTGAGATCTTTCTGGCACAGAGGCATCTACAGCCTCTGTGTGTGTCTGGATTGCAGTTTTATTACTCTCCACCCAGTGACACTGAATTTCTCCTCTTTTTCTAATACTCTGGCACTCAGTACAGTGAGATATTTCAGCTTGGAGAGTGTTGGATAATTCTCTATCATTTATCCATGTATGATCAGCATAGTTGGTCACTTCTGGGGGCCCCTACTCAGTAACTGCTCCCACTCTGAAAACTGGATACTTATTATTGCAACCATCACATTTTAGGACAGCTTAGTTTAAAGCACTGAAACTTTCTCGAAGCCTTTCTAAAAATCTGTGTGCTCTTGCTGGAGATGCACGTGAAGTTACTGATTCCTTTGGCAGAAATTCATTAAAAGGAATTTGTGCAGAGCAAGGGATGGTTCTGAACATCACCTGGCGTTAAAAGCCACCGTGGTTTTGCTTGGTTAAATTTAAAATAGTTTCAAAAGGAGAATGTATTTTTCTGCTTAAGGCTGTGATCTGGCATTTGGGATATACAGGTTGTACTCCTTCTCTGCCAAAAATCTGTCTTACTGAGCAAGTTGTTTCATCTTCCTGCAGTGCAGTTGCTCAGAGGTGAAATCATTACTTGTTTCTGCCATCACCTCTCTTCAGCTTCTAAGCTTTCCAGGATAGGGGCAGCATCTTCACCTCTAGATTTTTCTTTAAACCATGTTGTATGGTAAATCTGTATGATGTCATAATCCAAGCTGATAATGCATTTGTTAAGGTCAAATAGTCTGATAAGGGCATTAAGTCACTGGTTTTAATCAAGCGCCATTTCACTCTTTCAGTTTATGTATATATATTTTAATTTCAGTGATACATTGTCTCAGCGAGAATATTTGTTTTGGCCACTAAATCAACCAGCATGCCATAATAAAAAATTCTGTGTTATTTCAAGCAAAATGAATTTGCTTTTATTCTGCTGTTTTAAAGAAACTGGTTGGACTCTAGCAGTGATAATATCAGTAAAGAAAAAGCCAAGGGCCTTTTTCATGAGATTTCATTAAGGTGTGATAATTAAGAAATGGGAAGAGGACAAAGAATCACAGTGACTCTGCACTGAAGATGCTGTGCCTTAAGAGTGTGAGTAGTAACTGTTGGGTCAGTGATATAAACCACTCCTATAAATGCAGAATATAAGACCTGAACAGGGCATTTCCTCACAATGCCAGCAGCTAATGGTCACATCCTGTGGGTCACCTGTCCTTCCTCCCTCCCCTTTTAAAGTGACACCATCCCTTTTTTCACTCTGTATCTGTCATAAAGACACATTGATTTCCTTTTGGAGGAAAACACATATTTCTTCCCTCCTGCTAAGAAGATAAATCTGACAGTTTTTAATCAAATGTAGTTGTTCACAACTATAGAAATATTTCCAGTGGCACAGATGAAAACCTTTTTTTCCTATTTTTTTTAAAGGGGGTTTCTGGAAGTCAAGTTTATTTGGAGAGTGCACCTGTGCTAAAAATTTTACTGTATGCACCAGCAGTTAACATTTGGGAATGCCCTATGGGCAGGTTTAACTTTACTGCCCTCCAACATAATGCCTGTCTTGTAGTGGTAACCATGAATACTGCCATAGTTAAGGGTCTGTCAGTGGTTCTGTCATAAACTCCCCTGTTTCCAGGGTTTTTATAACTCAGCCATAAAAACTCTCTCCAAGCTAAAGCTTAGCTTACCAAGGCAGACCTGATTCTGATCTTGGCAAGGCAGATGATACATATCCCTCTGTCTCTTCTGAAATTAGCTATGATCCCCCAGGAAGGGCTCTCACAAACCATGGGTGCAATACATGTCCAGCAATATGTGATAGATGAAGGGGGAATAGTGTCTGAGAAAGGCTTTCATCCTCTTCAAATGGCAAATAAATTGGCCTTTTTACTTTGAAGCAAGAGAAGTCAAACAACACAGTGCTTTCCAATTTAAATTGCATTTTTACTTTAGTCTTTTATTTCTTAAAGTAACTTTAGGAGTTCATTACTGCTTAGCCTGGGCCATAGGAAAATATCTGATAGCATTTAGAAATGTGGAAAATCACTCACTATTTAAGTATTACTCTGGATTTAAATCTGTGGGAATAAATGTGGAAATGGAAATCCTGAAGAAAAAGATCACTCAAATCTGAGTAGAGCCAGTGTTCAGCAACACAGAAACCATGGCTACTGTGACCTTGAAAGAAAGGGAGCGGTGTTTAAAATGTAAAATGGCAATTTATATTTCTGCTAATTTGTCTGTAGACTTAACTCAGCTTGTAGGCAAGGCTGGCTGCAATGAGCTCCAGAAGTAGAGCAAATATTGGTGCATAATAATAAATTTCTATAATGGCTGCTAGTATAGATTTGGAAATAGGTTATACATTCCTCAGTAAAATTAGAAGTGGATAGATGGATGCTAGCTGAACTATTTGGTTTGGATGTTGTGTTAATGCTCACTAATTAAAAAAGTAGTAAACTCTGGATGCTGGATATATTTGGGTTGTGGACGTTTTTTTCTTTTTTGGGAGCAGGAAGAATTGTTCAACTCTGCCAAGATATCCATGATTTTTTAATTGTATGCTGAATCCTATGCTTTCCATTGTTTCCTGATGGTTGAGGTGCACCAGTCCTCCTAATTCCCTTCCTGAATGCCCCAAAGCTGAACACTCACCAAATATTTTTAATTTGAAACTGCAGGTACCTTGAAAAAGGATGAGAAAATAAAGCAAAAACCTTGATTGTGCTACAACATCTGGCACCTTCACATTTGTTTGTTTGTTCCTAGTGCTGCCTTTTATCTCCAGTATTTGACATTTTTTCAGTATTAAACATTGGGCTCTAAGGAGCAGGAACAGTGACTCAAACTGTGACTCTCCTAGGATGGTTTTATTTCTGGGTGCCATACGAGGCACATGGTGTCTAGGAAGGAGAGAAGGTTTAGATCAGATATTTGGAAGAAATTCTTCCCTGTGAGATGGGTGAGGGACTGGCACAGGTTGCCCAGAGAGGTTGTGGACTCCCCATCCTTGGAAATGTCCAAGACCAGGTTGGACAGGGCTGTGAGCAACCTGGTCTGGTGGAATTTGTCCCTGCCCAAGGCAGGGGTTGGAAAGAGCTGGGCTTTAAGACCCCTTCCAACCCAAACCATTCCATGATTTGCTTTGCCTCATCCTCTGATTGTCATTTTGGTAAAATTTATTTGGTTTGATCAGGGGAATAATGTGGGCCATAACATGAGCTGGGAGAGAGGGAGAACAATAATTCCAAGTGTGGTTTGGTGCCTGTTCCTCCTCTGCTCTGCTCCTGGGAGAGTCAATCTGCTTCTTGCCTCTGACTGCTTCATGCTTCCACCCAGGGGGGAAAAGAAG
Organism: Passer domesticus; assembly: GCF_036417665.1. NCBI lineage: Eukaryota > Metazoa > Chordata > Aves > Passeriformes > Passeridae > Passer > Passer domesticus. Next base: position 15,827,443 of record NC_087487.1, on the reverse strand, counting down.
AGGGGGGAACTGCCAATTCATCTCTTCCAAAGAGCATTTTATAAATCTAAGGAAAAACTATGGAAAATGAAAACAAATTAAGTAGGAAGGAAAAAAAAGCACCTTTTATTTGCTATTTCTACGCTGATAATGGAACATTAATTTTAAGAATCCTTTTTGGAAATGAGTCAGAGGTAAGCCCTGGTCAAAGCTGTTCTTACTTTTAAACAGTATTTCTGCTCCTGTGTTATGGGGAATTTTCATGGTTTGTGCCCTGAATTGGATAATTCAGGCCTTACTCCTGTTTAGATCTAGGCCAACGAGATGATTTTTGATGACCAAGGCTTCCTCTAACATTTGTGCCTTCATGAATCTTCTCTCTTCAAGGTATGAAGGAAGTTTCTTCTTTTAAGGAGTCTGGTCTCCCAGTAACCTTGGGGTGGATTTACACATTTAAGTCACATCAAATGCTAATAGGAATTCCTTGGTCAAATCCTCTGCCCTGTCCCTCTTCATGCCTCACTGGGAGAAAAGAGCCATTAGTGTGTTTAAAAGTAAATTTCAAGGTTTCCTTTTTGTGTGTTCCAATGGCTGAGGTTTATTCCTCTCGTCCTTTTTTATTTTATTGTGAGGCACCTTGAGTTATTTGCATGATAAGACACCCTGTAAATGGATTATATTGTAATGCATTGTGTAGGTTTAATGCTGACAACAGCTTGGTTTGGAAGTAAGATAGCAACTTAGATTTTTAGTTTCTGATGTGCCGTGCAGAGAAATGCCTTTTGAGAAGCACAAGGCAAAGCAGGAGGGATGAGGAGGAGGCAGCTGGAGTTAAGTTGTATGAATAACGTGAGGGAAGGCTGGCGTTCAAGATGAGCTGAATGCATTAACTTCTCAGCCCCCAAACTGGAGAGAATCAACAGCACAAATGCCAGTGGCTCCCCCTTCTCTGCTCTAACACTTAATCTGGTTTTCCCCTTCATTTTTTCCCAAGGATACCAAAGAGATGGCAATGTTTTTTAGTAACAGCCTTCCACATGGGATGGGTGTACCTTTGCAGACACTGAGCCTAGAATATTATGTCATTATATACTACCTACTTAGGAGCTGAAGCTGGTCCCCTGGAGAAGCCCTATATTTCAGAAGAAAAAAGGTGAAATGAGCAAAAAGTCTGTTTCTTTGGGAAGTAGATTGCCCTTAACTCTCGCTGGACCATGTAATGAGTGCTGGTGCAGGAGGTTTGGCAGTCTGAGCATGGAAAACACACACTTCCCAGGAACAGGGTGTTTAAATCCTGGCAGAAAGAACTTGGCTTTTCCTCCCAAGGTAAGTATGGAGTTTGCATTGAGAGGGTATTTTAGATAACGACACAAAAACATAAACTTGCTCTGGAGACTAAAGTGCTTTTCATCTCTGCTGAAGTTCTGCACAAGGCTGCATTTCATGTTACATGCTTGGGATACCCTGTGCAAGTGGCAGAAATATTCCTCTTTCTCCCTTTCAGTTGCAATAATAAAACTCTCCAGTTTTTAAAATTTTGCTCCATATAACTCAAAACTTGAATAAAATTATAGCAATTAAATCAAATGTGTTGACTCTGTTTCGCTTGTATCTTGTTGCCTTAATTCTTCATGGTACCCAGCACCCTTGCCCTGGTTTAAAGTTCTTGGGCATTTTAAAGTTCTTCAGCATCTCTTCAGCTTTTGGTATGTACATGGAATAATTTCACACTAATAGAACTATTCGCATATTCCACATATTTTGAATAACTCTTTATTATCTATAGTGGTTGAATGGAGTAAGCTGAGCAGTCGTGCAAAATTTATGCATCACTTAAATTAAAATGAAATGCTGCTTGGAATCACTTTAGGTTTTATTTTTTAGCCCAAAGTAGTCATGAATAGCATTTTGAAAAGCACTTTGATCATTGCGCTGTTAAAAAAAACAACAGAGGAGAGAGGGGAGTATCTTTTGGGGAGAAGCCTTTGAAATCATAAAGTGTAACTAAACTTAGTCAGCATACTGTGACCTGTCAGGAAAGAGCTGATCCTATTTAAGCTCCGCTGCATGCGGCCAAAATACTTTAAAGAGAATTCTGTAGATTTCTGTGTTTCCTGACGTCAACGTGGCACAAGAGGAAGATTGGCCGCTATTTTTTTTTCTAAGAGAAAAAGAAATGCTTCAAAGTGCCACCAAATCATTCCTGACTTGGGTCACTGTGCTGGTGACGCTGCAGTTTCTAGGACATATTGTCACTTGATCCAGGTCTGAGTCTGTGACTGAAAAAGGCACATTTTGGTTTACCAATCCATTCTTTTCAATTAAAATACATAGAGGGTCTTGTCTTCCCTGCTGCTCCATGGTTATGAGGAAAGAATTAGGCACTAACCATCCCTTACGGATGAGTGGCGTGTAAATCTGGATTAATTCTGGCAAGCTGAGGGAAGCAATACAAGGATCTGTCTCACTCCAGTGCCTGGTCTTTATGCCATTGAATTCCTCCACTGATAGAGAGATGCTGTACAGTTGTACATCCAACACCACACTCAGGGCAAGAAACCTTTAATAATAGTTTAAATTAAAACAACTGGTGCTTTTAAAGAGAGGAAGAGGTTCTTTGTGAAGTACAAATAAATTCTCCAACTCTCTCTGTGAAGACGTCACTAACAACTCATTTAAACTCTTGTAAAGAGAGTGTTTGTGTTCTAACAAGAAGTTTTGCAATCTGGAACAAAATGTTACTGATTGGGGAATTTGGATCTCAGCTGCTCCTGAATGACTCCAGATTGAATTCCATTCTTGATGGTGCTATTATTCCAGACTTGCATGAGGGCAATAGACCTTACATTAGGGAAATCAGTGTTGCTGGATTATTATTTGATTAAAAAAAAAGGAAGAACATTCACTTGTAACTAGAAGCAGTACTTGGATGGCTTTTTGCTGTTGAAAATTTTTGAAGCAGTTGAAAACAAAGCTGTGCAAATGGTATTGCTTTCCATAAAAATATCCATCATGGGGACTGTCCTTTCCTTTTGTGGGAACACCTGTTTGCGTGGTTTCTGCACTGTGGGGTGAGAGCACTGGATCCAAGACACCCCAGGATGCAGTAGAATATTGCAAAATAAATCAGCCTGCCTTTGAAATCTGAAAGAAATTTTGCTTTGTATACAGGGACACAAAGTCTGATACAGCACTGCTGCTATCTGAAAGAAAAAAGAGTGATCAAAACTGGTAATAATTCTTCCATTAAGTGGGAGATAAAACTTTAATTAAGACAGCCTACTGGAAGCTCAGGATGCTTCAAGTGTGACTAATACTGACTGGAAAAAATATTAATTTTAACAAACATTAATTAGCGAGTTTTGCTCTGTGGCTGAGAAGACAGTGGTTGCATGCAAGTGTCCGTGCAGGGGTGTGTGTGGACGTGCACTTTGGAGAGTGTGAGACAGCACGAGGGTGCCCCCCAGTACTTAATAAAATGGTTTGGTATCTGACCAATGTGTCTAAAGACATGGACACGTGAATTTCTCACTATGATGAACACCAAGCCCTCAGCCAACACTGGCTGTTTGTACACGAGGCTGCTCCAGCACCTTCCAGTGTGTCACCAGGTGGGCTCTGATTTGGGATTTCTCCTTTTTCGTGTGCCAGGGTTAACTCTGTGAGGCTCCACTCAGAGCTCTGCATCCAGCTCTGAGACCCCAGGATAAGAAGGATGTTGGAGTGAGTCCAGAGAAGGCCACAAGGATGATCCAAGAGCTGGAACACCACTGCTATGGAGACAGGCTGAGAGAGCTGGCATTGCTCAACCTGGAGATGAGAAGGTTCTGGGGAGATCTCACAGCACCTTTCAGTGCCTAAAGGGGCTCCAAGAGAGCTGAAAGGGTCTTTTGACAAGAGCATGGAGTGACAGGATGAAGGGTAATGGCTTTAAACTGAAAGAGGGCAGGGTTAGATATACGCAAGAAATTCTTTACTGTGAGGGTGGAACAGGTCCTTCAAAGTGTTCAAGGCCTGGTTGGATGGGGCTTTGAGCAACCTGGTCTCATGAAAGGTGTCCCTGCCCATGGCAGAGTGTGGAACAAGATGATCTTTAAGGGCCCTTCCAACCCAAACCATTCTGTGATTCTCCGAAAACCTGGCCCCACTACTTCAGGCTCCTGGCAGCTGCAGAGAGAGGTTATAGCTCTGACTTTCCACTTCAGCTGAGGCATCTGGGGCTGTTTTCTTCTTCCAGAGCCCTGGAGTTTCCCCATGGCTCTTAGCCTCATGGGACTGCACAGCTGCTTGTCCCAGAGCCAGATCAGACTGAGGTCAATGGCATAACTTGCCCTCCAATTTTTGGGGACTAAGGTTACGCTGCTGATGTTACAGGAGAAGTGCTAAATGGCAGAATCAGCTGGATGGAGTGGCTACTTTGGAGTATTTTAGCTGAGTGGCTTGAGCATTTGGGTTATATTTTAGCAAGTGAGATGACCATTCTTTACAGATATTAAGAATGCAGAGCCTTGTGAATAGCGGAAAATCTAACATTTCATGGATATCTAAACTCACGCTCTTTTTTCCACAATACGAGTGTGTTGTAATTCTTTTTTTGCCCTCTATTATCCTTTTACACTGCCACAGAATGTACTTTCATCTTTTGGAAATGACCCTTTAATACGGTGGCTAAAATTTAATTTAGGATCTTTTGTTTTAAAAAGTCCGTGCTTGGTTGCACAGGAATAACAATGGGGCTTCCATGGTCTTCATTGTGGTTGCTAGAGCAAAAATACATTTTTGAAATATATTTATCATATTTTTTCCCCTGTCTGCTCAATTTACAAACTGCTCAATCTTGGAGACCAGGCTGTTCTTCTCCTGAGGTGTGAACTCTTGTTGCCAACACAAATTCTTCCAGTGGTGGCTTTGTTGCCTCCTTCATCTTAAAACAAACATAAAGTAATTAAAACTTAATTTTCTTTGCAATATATGGAAAGAAACATGATTTTAAAGTCCTTGGACAATCCATTCAAGAACCAAACTGCTTTTTTGAAAAGAATTGTTTCTTTTTCCCCAGTGTAAAATGGAACTTTGAATGAATTTTGAATCTCAATTACCATCCTGTGTGGGCCCTAACATGAAAGTTGTTACCACTCTCAACTTTTAGCTGCTTTGAAACCATATTTAACTGGAACATCAGAGACAGTCCCTTCAGCTGGTCAGAATAATTTCAGTTCCAAATATCTTCATGAAGAAATGCAAGAGCAGATGTTTGTATCTTTTCATTGTCTCAGTGCCTAATTCACTCAACTGCAGTAGCTACAGAGGAATTTTGCCTCTATTACCGTAACTTTTAAACATTTTTCTCTCAGGTTATCAAAGTTTTCTTCCATTCCTGCTACTGATTTTATTGCCTAATGCTGGAAATACTCCATTATCTTTATCTCATCTTGATCTATGCTTTTTATTTGAGTTGCAAAAGACCACAGCCACAATTCAGCCTAAGAAGATAAACTAAAGTAATTCAAGCCCAGTGAATGGTTTTATTCTCTTGTGTTCGTACTTTCATAACTTACTACTCCTCTGATCCATTTTCAGCTGTAATGTACATATAATCAACTTTTTCAGACTCCTCACAAGAAAAGCCTTTGTTCACTGGGCAGTAATCAGTATTAAAAGCCTTTAAAATGGTGAAGTCAATGACACTGGTTCATTGTCCAGATGCATTGTTGTTCATGAAGAGAACTGATATTTCTGTGAAAGACCAATTTAATCTCAAAGTTTCTTCATCTCCTGTGATCACAACATTTTTCACATATTCTTCACAATCACATAAGTTGGTGTCCACCTCTGATATTTCATTCTAGCTCGGGTAATTTTTTCCCCCCCAGAATAACTACAGAATGATTTGATGGTTTGGAATAAGCACAGAATAGTCTCAGTCCATTAATGGAGCCTCTACAGACACCATTATATATGATCTATATATATTACAGCATCTGAATCAGTGAAAAAAACAAAAAAACCTACAGCAAGAAGACACTTGATCACAAATATAGTTGTGTCACTTGAACGTTTTAAATGTAAAAGAGCAACACTTTAAAAAAGAATAAGAGGAGTAAAATGGTCAAATTTTTTTCTAGGGGAGCACAAACCTAAGACTGGTTCCAGAAATTTCAAATCTTTTAACATCAGCTTGTGGTTAGATGCCTTGATATTTGCCATTATCAGGGAGACACTTATGTGTTCTTCTCCCAGTTTTCAAATGTTTATTTTTGGCTCATTACAAACCAGATTTCCCTGTGAGGTGTCTGGTAGAAACGAGATCCCCTAAGTTTTACAGTCTGCAGTTAAATGCTGTGGTCTCCACTGCTTTACAGCCTGTTAACTCCAGTGACATTTGGATCTAACACAGAGGTGGGGAACACCCTGGTGTCACCCAGAACTGTCCCATGGAGGAAGAAAACATCAGCTGGAGTTTCTGGCTCTGATTGCTTTCTGTGTGCCTCAGGGTGTCCAGCTGCTGAAGCACAAGCCTTTATTAGTTTTACAGCTCTGTGAAGCAGCTTTGGAGGTAGTTGATTTTGGGACACCTCGACTGGGCTACCAAGTGGAAATCCTTACCAGAGCTGGCCTTCAAAATTAATTGTACCAGACACAGATTTATCCCTTGATACTGTCCTAAATCTTACTTAGATGCAAACATTGCTACTTTTTAAACTAAGTCAAAGGCTTTTAGGTGCAATGGCTTTTGTTAGATCCATAGTAAAGCTGGAAAAGCAGCTATTGGGCATTGGAAGCTTTCATTATGTCTGAAACAAGACAGCAGACTTGGCTAAATACAGCTGAAAATAGTTGCCACATGTTCACTGTATAAGTCAATTACACAGTTGCTGACAGGGAAATGGTTGGCATCCACAAGAAAAGACTAAAACAAAAGCTTCTTTTCATATTTTCCCATTTCTTTTGTTTAAAACAAATATTAAGCACCTATTTCCCATTTTCCCTTTTTTTTTCCCTGTAAGAGAATAAGTAGTAGTATGGATTTTTTTCCCTTATTTTTCTTTCCCCTCCTTTTGCATTCCTCATCCTTGTTCTCCTTATTTTTCCTCTTTTCCGACTAATTCTTAAAAATTGTTAATTCTGGAGAACTTACAGAGGAAAACAAAGGAAAACTGAAACTCTCTAAAGTGGTTAAAGTAGTTTCATTTTTCTTTCTGCTGTTACAGCTTTTCCAAACCAAACTGAAATTTTGGATATTATTCACTTATTCAACTACAGCAACAAAAAGGAAAAATGAAAGAAAATGGACAGGCAACTGAAATAATTCCAGTGCTTACAAAAAATATCATGTAAACAGTAGAAAAAAATGCTACATTTTATACATTGTCAAGGGGAAAACAATGGAATTTTGAAATTTTTAATGAAAAAGTTCTTCCATTTTTCAGCTGTCCTGAGAAACCCAAAGACCTCAGCTGTTTTCATCACTAGTGTTACTGCATCTCTACTTGTCTTGGATCTTGCTTTTACAAGATGCTATCACAGCTATGCTCTGTCTCTTCTGAATTAACTGAGCTTTTCAGCTGCATATTTTAAGTCTACATGAGTCAAACATTCATTGGACTCATCAGTCATCAGCCCCATATATCACTAATGCCAACTTTGATACTAAGATGACTCACATCTTAATTATTTTGAATAACAAGTGTGCTCTTGTGGTAGGACAATATGATTTTGCTTGCTACAAAATGGATCAGCAGAAAGTCACTACATAATTCAGGTTAGCAAAGCTATCATGAAAATGCATGTTGGTACAAAATTGCTCATTCTTCATTATTTTCACAAGGATGATTTCCCCCCTCCCCCCAGTAATGAGTCCATTAAGCAATTCCTGGCTTTGGAGATAACAGGTAGTTGAAAGTTTAAACATGACAATAAAGTACATTATTTTAAGTTAATTTTATATCGTGAAATTATTTCACTTGTAGAGAAGTATGAAAAACACCTGGGCAAATGATCCACCAGAGATGCTGTGGCCATGTTATTTTTTGGTGATTATAATTCCCTTTTTGGTTGTTTGACATCTGTAATTCAATAGAACTCTGACAGTGCTGCTTTGTGTGGCTGCTGGGCTATGCTGCGCTGTAGATCTCAGTTCAGACTGTGGAACAGAGTGGAATGAAATTTTTGGGCTGTAACTGCCTCTCCTGTCCCAGATTTATGTAACACCTGAATGGTTCAACACACCAAGAATTTGCCAAGAAATAGCTGATATTTCAAATAGCCTCATACCAATACCTGAGCGAGCTGCTTTGGAGTCTCTCTGTGCTGCTCTTTGGCTCAGTGAAGTCTTTATCTCTACTTACATCAAACACAGCAAGCCATCTCTTATTTGCAATCTTCAGATGTTATCAAAGTGGTTGCTATGTTATAACGTCTTTCAGGCCCATGTGACCAGGAAGGCCATTGTGCAGTTTTGTCCCCACCTCTATATCCTGTAGCTACTTGTTACTAAGTGGAATTATTCAGCAGTTTTACAACTGCTTTTGCCATCAATTACATTACTACTTCAGTGAGCAGAGTTTCACTTCCGAGTTAGAGTCTTTGGAAGTTTTTCTTTCCTTTTCTGAGACGTGAAGTTGTCCAGACTATCCATGTCGTAGGCTGGAAACAGCAAAATGCTTGGCAAAGCTGTGTCCCAAACCCCCTCAGAGGAAAATAAATTGTTTCTAAGATGAAGTTGCCTCTTTCAGCTCAGATGGAAAGCTGGAGAAGGTAAAACATAGAGGAGCATGTGGACCACACAAAAAGTAAACAGCCACCTGATCTTTGGCCTGATCCAAACAAATGCTGTCGAAATAATTGAAAATATGCCAGTTGACTTCTGTGGGATTTGCAGCAGGTTCTAAGCTGGCAACTACCCTTTCTAGCAAACAACTCTTGTCTACTTTTACATCTCAGGCTTATAGTTAATCAAGTTAGTGAGACAGAAATGTCTTTGGCATGAACATGTTTCTCTGTTTCTCTTCTCTGCAACTAATAATGTTTCTTCAGGAATCGCTTCCAAAAAACTCAAAGGCCAGTATTTAGATAAGCAATATCAAAATGCTTCAGCATTAAGCTGTGGTAAGTATTTCCTCCTGTTTGTTGTAAGAAAGAAGGTTTTACACAAGCCATGTAGTCTTAACTTTCACCAAGTTAAATAAAGGTTTAGTAAAAGGATTTTGTGCCCTTTTAACCCCCAATAACCAGAGTGCATCCTGTGTGACCATTCATTACATATGAAATGGCTGTAATTTATACCAAATGGGGTAGGTGAATTCAAACAGAAAGATACCATCGATGATAAAAAGATAACACTTCTCTGTAACAGATGCTTCATTTTATGATGGAAATGGGGAAGCTGAATGCTGCAGGTGCTGGGCTGACACCAGGCCTGTGGAGAATCATTAGAGCCTCCTCAGAGATCTAGGTTTACTCTGTGTTTAATCAGCCACAGTCAGAAGAAATGGCTTCATTTCAGCTTGATGAGAGCCAGATTACAAAAGGAAGATAGATGGCCAATAAGGTTCATCACTATAAGCATATTGTCTTAATTTGAAGAAACAAGCTGGCATTCTGTGCTGAGGAAAAGTGAAGTGCAATATGGCTAGTATCAAACCCTAGTTATTTCAAGTCTCTCTGCTCCCCACAATGAAAGTATTCTGGCTGCTCTTCCTTTGACTAAAATACTGAAAAAAAATACTGCAGAAACTGCAAATGACCACATTTACTCATGAGATATCACTGCTTTGAGTTCCAGAATGCTGAAACCTCTTGAAGTGGTTTTGCTCATCTTAACAATTCTCCAGCCACTTATTTATACATATATACATCATAAACATAAATGCATCTGTGTGTCTCCACGAGAGGAAAGGTTCAAAATGACTATTGATCAAAAAAAAAAGGGCTCTGAGCATGCCATGAACACGCACCTCCTAAAAGGGTCGGGGTGCAGCCATCTATCATGACTTCCCACGACAGCCATGGGGACAATGGGGCTGTCAGCTGGGGCCTGGTGGGGGATGGGGCTTTCAAAAAAGATAGGGACCCAGACCAGGGAACTTGTCCACACAAAAGATAAACAAAACTGGGGCTCTCTGCCTCCCCAGTGAAACGAGTGATTCATTGCTGTTGCTTAGCTTAGCCTTGGTGCTGGGCTTTTCCCCCTCGTGCACAAACAGACTTTTTGTATAATCTATTTCTTCAGTGGCCTCCAGGAGAAAGAGAGAGCCTGGGAGCTCTCAGGGTAAGAGTATGGGAGCCTAACATTGTGATGGGGACAGCACAGTTTTTACTGTATATTTTACAGTAGAATACAGATGGTTTTATTAAAGACAGAACCTTTTAGTACCAGGAAATCTACAAATATCTAAACTGTGATTTTTTCAACTCATTTTGAATTGTGAATCCACGGCATTTTTGTCCTCTATGGCAGTTTTAAACATTCTAACAATCAGATTTACATATACAAATTGCCTCCAATGGATCTCTGAAAAGATATTCTCTGCTTCAAGACTAAACAAAAATTTTCTGCAGAACTTGAGGTGCAAAACTGCTCAGTCTAAGGTAAATTTGGAACGGTAGAATGTGAATCCTTGCTTCAAAAGGAATTGTTAATTTGTGGAGTTTGAGAAATGTTGAGACTGCACATACTTGGGGGAGAAGTGTACAGTCAGGTTTGATTTTTTTGGGGACAAAAGCAGCTGAGAAGAATGTTATGGAGGATTTAACTTGTAAATATCTTTGAATAAAAGAAGAATTTTGTGCCTTAATTCAGTGCATGAAGAGGAGGGACTGATGGAAAATATGAAGCAAAGGCATGATAAAGTTAGAACTGGGCTTGAAGTTGGTCTTAAATAGTATTTTAAGCAAGTCCCAGAAGATATTATGCTTTGTGTGAGGCATGCATAGCCCAGAAGAGTCACCACAGTGGAGGAAATGGAACAAAGCTGAGCAGAAGACTTCTCAGAAGCCAGGATCTGAAAAAATATTATGAGATAAAATGTTATGAAGAATGCAGTTTGCCTTTGTCTTTGTCCTTACACCAAGAACATTGCTTCTTTTGGTTTTCCTTAAACTCGCTTTATAAAAAACAGCCTCTTTATTTTTTTCCACCTTCCTTTGTTCTAACTTCACCCCTCTTTGCATGTTAAGATGAAAGAAAAGCAACTCCCACTGACTTTACAGGTCTGAAGGGAATTAGGAATTTGACTCAACAAAATCATCCCTCGTCCCACGCTTTTTTCCCCCCTGAAACACTGAAGGAACACACTCTCTTGTTCCTCACACATTTTCCTAATGTCTGTTTGGACCCAAAGCAGAGAGCTCACAAGCAGGGAGCCACTTCTGAGGAGCTCAGCCCCAGCACATCTGTGTTTCTGCAGGACCTGCTACGCTGCCAGCTTGAGCGGCCGCCTCATTTTATGGCTGCACCGACACAGTCCTGCAGTGAACCATGCGACCCCTGAAGTGTTTAGAAAGGTGCATTTCTGTAAGGGAGACCTTTTTCCCTCTGGATTAAATCAGAGCCTCCAAGATAATCTGCACAAACGCGTTATTGACTCGTCCCTTTCCCTAGGCAAGGAGAGCTGGGTTTTTCAGAAACCGATCCGCTGAAGCGTTTGCGAAGTGGAGACTTAGGAAGCTTAACAATTGGTAGAAATATTATCATCAACTATCAGGGTAACATTATCCAGCCATTCCCACCCACAGATACACACACACACGCTGGATTTCGGCTCGGAAAGCCCTGCAAATAACGCACTGTAGGTGTGTGGTCCTCAAAGTGTTTAAATGTTTGAAGATGAAGTGAGCAGGAACATCTTGCGTGCACCAGCTGAAAGAGGGTTGGGAGGAGTGGGGGGTGGATTTCCCTGGACAGATGATAATTCTCCATCCTTCTATGTGCTGCCAAACTACCTCAACTGGTGGGGGTTTATAAACTTTTTTCCTGGTCTCTGAAGAGCAGCTTTTCTAGTGTTTTTGGAACACATCAAATGCAGTACAATTAAACAGGAGAAAAAAAAAATATTCCCAGGGCCCTTCATTCCCTTCCTTTCCCCTGTCAAGATATTACTTAATTTAAATGCTGCCAAAGTTAATAATGAAAGACGACATCCTCTGGTGTGTCAGAGCTCAGTGCCCAAGAAGAAAAGCAAGAGTGCCTTTCTGCACTCCTATCTGCTAAATTCAACCTGGAAAAAAACTGGAGCAGATTCAGGGATACTGTAATTAGCAGGATTTAAAATGATCTCTGCAGGTCACTTTTCTTGGCCCAGAATTGCCCAAGAACTCGACACCTGAACCGAATATCTGAGGTGGCTGTGCCATCACATGGTGCCTGCAGTGTAAGGCTGGAGGTGCCACCAAGGCAGTCACCCTGGGTATGTGCCACCTAAGGTACTCCAGGAAAACAAACTGCCTTGGAACAACAGCTTTCCCTCACAAAGATGATGGAAAGCGGGCAGAGCACAGTGCAAAGATTCCTACCAGGATTTTGTGAGTAAAACCACAGGGCTTTTTGAGAGGGAGGAAGGAAGGGAGTTGGTGCTTGTTGAGGACCTGGGAGGTTTTGGAAGGAGGTGACAGGAGCGAAGGGACTTTTCAAATTTTTCCCCTTCCTCCACATTCCCACAAACCTAATACACTGCTGAGGCACTGAACAGAGCAGATGAGCAGTGCCAGACCTCACTTCATTGCTTTTTCCTAAAACCCCCTCCCTGAAACCTTTTTCCCTTTTCTAAAAATAATTTGTATGTGAATCAAAGGGGGAAAAGAGAGGTAATGCACAAAGATACAGAGCAGCTTATTAATTAGTGTGAGGTGCTCTCAGTGCTCCTGTATATATGGAAGGGCTAAAACCATAAAATACTGAGGTGACATTTTAGCAGCTGCTGGGCCTGTGGAGTGTTACTGCAACATGCAGAGCACCCTTACTTGGGTAACTCACTCTCAGTGTCATCCCATCTGGGGTCTCACAAAAACAAATGAATGTTGCACAAAAAGGTTTGGGATTTTGACACTGAAGCTGGGGATTTGGGTTAGTGATAAATTTATACAAGGAGGAACATTCTCCCACAACTCCACAACATTGTGTGCATGTGATATTTGGTGGGTTTGAACTCTCCTGCCCTCAGCAACAGCAGCCTGTCTCTAACACAGCAGCCTGTAGAGGTTCACTGGTACAAAATGAATTTCCTTCCCAGGGAGAACCTCCCCATGGTGGTCCTGCTCCTCTCTGGTCTGTAGCAAGGCAATCACAGTCCCAGCTCCAGAGAGCACAGGAGGAGTGCTGCAAACCATGGCATTCACCTGCTAAAGGTGAAGGTCAGAGCCTGGCTGGCTGCTGCCCAGCACACCTTAATCACAGCAGCCTAATGGCCTCGCTCTGCAGCCGATGGAGCAGAACATCATGTGATGGCTATCACCCCCTTCCCAGTCCCACCCACAGCTCAGCCCTGCCCTCAAAGCAAAGCTTGTGCTCCTCTCTCTGGGCCTGCAGGAAGGTGTTGTAACCACCTGGACCTTGTGCCTCCGACAGGAAAACGTGGAGCAAGGGGAGCCCCTGGGTCCCTAAATTGAGAGGAGGTGGGAACCCACTGAAGCAACCCCAAAAGGGAAATAAAACAGCGTTTGAACCCTGTGACGGTTCTGCAGCAGATACTGTTTGTGGGAAAGGATTTTCCTCTCTCCTATCTCTGGCTTCCATCTCTTCACCTTTAGCTGTGAGAGATTGCAGTTTAGAAGAAAAAGAGCAGAATAATAACCCAATGACTAAGTTAATGAAATCAGCTGGGGGGCACCTCATATATGTGATGAAACAGAAAAGTTGCCTTTATCTTGTACACTAAGTGCCAAGAACAGGTTAAATTTTTCTTCTCAATCCAGTCAATGATATTATTCTTGACTAGTTCAGCTTTTATCTGTCTGTAACCATTCTTCCCTAAATAACTACTAACTACAGCTACAAGTTTTAGGGAGTTCATGGCTGGTTGGTTTGATGAGAGATCAGGACCTGTATGATTCCTAAAAGAACCAAGATGAAGGGAAAGTTATTACTAGTTCTGAATGATTTCTGAAATTATTTATTTGCTTAAATATATTTATATTCTGCAAATTTTCTACAAAACAGTGAAAGACCCTGCCTGGATCCATTGCCCAACTTCCATTCATGTTTTCCTGCTGTATGTCCCCTTGTTTCCCTGCTAGGTAGTGGGTAGAAAAAAGGCTGGTAATTTATGGCTCCTGTTAATACTGTAGGCTGGATGTGTTGACAATATATCAATAATTATTTCTGGTGAGACCTGAACAGTGTGGCACGGGTCTCTGTAGGATGACTCATTTTACCAGAAGACAGATATATGTGACCTGAGTTTTATGACAGATGTCAAATATATCGAAATGTGGTGTGAGGGAGATCATCTTATTGGCAAAGTAATGAGGAGCTGGTGGGAAGATTAATGTTAAAACTGAATTGTGTGTTGCCTCCTTCACTCTGTGTTTTTGATAAGTGGTGCTGGGGCAGCACAGGGAAGGGGCTATCCTCAGCCTTGTGTGGGCCAAAAGTGGGAAAATTTGGAAGAACAGTAATATTAACCAATGTGATAACTTTCATGAGGAGATCAAAAACAAATATATTTTTGAATGGGAAGGAATTTTTGTGGGGTTGGTAAATGTGGCAGAGTGAGGGGAACAACCAACTAAATCTTTCAAGGCCTAAATCTTTCAAGGTGACTGCTGTCTTGACAACTTACATGGGTCTTATTTTCAGCCAGTGTTAAGCCTCCCACCTTCTGAAAATCAAGCCCTCGTGTTTCGCGCTGGCTGCCAGTGAGCAGAGATCAGCTGCCACCTTGGGAGGCAAAACCTCTCCTTCTGCAGAGCCACCACAGGGAGGATTCCTCTGCAGATTGGGCTCTTTGCTGCTGAGCAGTTCCCTGTCTCAAACTCCCCCATCAGTTCACCTCCCTGTCATTTTTGGAGGCCTGGGGTGGGCCGGCTTGGTCTTTAGGTGCCATCAGAGCAGTGGTCAGAAAACAGCCACCATCACACTGTTCTGCTGGTGAGCTCTCCCTCCACATCCCTGGGCTCCTGCTGATGCTCAGCATGAAGGAGCTCCAATGGAATGTCAAATAAGGGCTCTGGGTGCCAGCCTTGCCCTGGACATACAGCCCTGCTTTGCTGTTGTGAAAACCACCTCTTATGCAGAGAAGTCCAAAAGATTAATAATCATAAAATAATCAAGCCAAAGAATGGTTTGGGTTGGAAGGGACCTTAAAGATCATTTTGTTCCACCCTCTGTCCTGGGCAGAGATGCCACCCACTCTCCCAGGTTGCTCCAAGCCCATCCAGCCTGTCCTTGAACACTTCTAGAGATGGGACATCCACAGCTTCTCTGTGTCAGGGCATCAACACCCTCACAGAAAGGAATTTCTTCTTAATATCCAATCTAAGTTTTCCCTTTTTCAGTTTAAAACCATTATCCCTTGTTCTATAAAACTACTATCTCTCCATCCTTGCTCCTGAAAGATGGTAAAGAGCTGCCTCCTCTGGCAATAAAGAAGAAAGTCTGATTTGTGGAGGCAGGAAAAGAGACCCACTCTGTGTCTTGATCATATTTGGTTGTGTAAAAACACTGCTAACACTCCACAGGGAGGGGTTTTTCTGTTACCCAAAACTGCAACATTATCCATGGAGCAAAATTTTGGGGAAAGCCTGCAATATTATTCGAGGAGCAAGGTTTTGGGAAAAGTCTGCATTGCAATGCATAGATATTTTTTCTTGTTTGTGCAAGAAGGGCGCCTTTCAAGTGACACAGGTGCTTCAATGTAATAACAAGGTCAAGCTTGAAAAAAAAAATTATATACTTTGAATAATTGAGCTGTATTTTTAGCCCTCATCTGTGTCACATATATATATGTGTGTGTGGCTCATTTCCCTGTTCACCAGAGACACTTTTGCCATATTCAGGTTTGCTACCTAGAGAAGAGGCACATGGGCACTTGGTGAGCTAAAGGCACCTTTTGACTTCTTTCAGCACAAAAAGAGTTGCAGGATTTTTCTTGCTTTCTTTTTTTCTTGGAAAGATTATGATTATAATTTCACTACAAATAGGACAACTTTCTTTCATTCAGCTCTAATAGTGGCACAAATTTAACTATATTGTGCTAGCAGGCACTGATATATTAATTAAAATATAGACTAATTATTTACCCTAGTTAGTTCATACAAATCTCAGTAGTGTAATCAGTGGACTCCCTTAAGGATTTTTGTCATATTCAGCAATTGAAATGGTTTCTCTTTTTTTCTCTATTCAGGATCAGAGTTAGTTTGGGATTTTTACTTTCAGGTTGGTGGTTTAGTGGCCTCCACAGCCCTGGTCTGTGCAGAGGGATTGTGCTGCCACAGCCACACTGACTGGTGCTAATAGGTGAATAAAACCTACAAAAAATTTATCCTAGTAACTGTGGCATTGTAGTTAAACGACTCTTCCCAGCCTCAACTTTGAGGAAATTCCTGCTGGGTCCTCTGTGGTACATTTGGTCACACATAGCCCGAATGGTTTCTGGGAAGTGCTGCTCTGATGTTCTTCAGCATGAACAGATGTGGAACAATGTTTACATGGGGAAAATGTTCAGCCTGTTTCGTAAGGGAGGGAAAGGAATGCCTCCTGGCAGAACAGAGGCAGAGCACTAGGACGATGTGGATCTGAGCCTTTATTAAAAGGACAGGCGCATCTAACGTCCAAAGCTGCAACAAAACTTGGGATGCCCAACTTGTGTGTACTTAGGGCTAAGCTGATGCCAGGTGTTTATTTTAAACACAGGTGGTGTGAAAGTTGCAGGTGACTTCATTGGAAGGGAAGAAAAAAATGTTCAAAGCAAAGGGGTGAAGGAGAGAAAGGATGAGGTGAGTCTGAGTAGGATGGAGACTGACCCAATGTGCATCTTGCAACCCTGGCAAACTCAAAAACACCTTTTGTTCCTCCAGCATACAGCCATCAGTCCTCAAACCCTGTCTCCAGAGCATGGAAAATTGAAAAAAAGCACATCAAGATTTCCTAGTTTTTCTCCCTTTGTGCTTTTCTTTCAGTGCCAATCCCTACTTTCTCATCTTCCCTCCACTTTTCTTATTTTCTCATCAAGAAGACCGAACAGAACTGAAGAGAAGAAACTGCATCATCTAACTGCTGGAAGAGACAGTGATGAAACTCTGTGCAGCGCTTCATATGGACAGTGTAATTAAAAGTTGTGTCTTTCCCCCTACTGAAGAGAGGGGCTTGACCAAAACAATTTGGGGTATGGAATACCGAACCCAAGCTGGAATCAGTAGTGTGGGTGGCACCCATAAACCAAGTTCTCTATAAACTTCTTTAAATATAGACTTCCTGCAAACAAGCACTGAAAAGATCAAACAGAAATTAACACACAGGCTGAGAATGAGACTTTCCCAGTGAGACAGTGTAAGACTATTTAAAAGCCTGCCCTAAACAGCAGAGTCATCAGCGTTCCTGGTAGTGCAGCTGTGTATCTTTGAAAATCAGGCACCCTTTAAGCATATTTTCATCATAATATAACCAATATACATTTTATTATATCTCCTTTCCCTGTTCTACTTGTGGTTTAACCAAGTGTGAACCAAGCTAACACGATTAGACACCTTGTTTTTCACCAGTCATTTCTGTTTGCAGTCTTCCATAAAGTGCTTCAAGTGAATTTTAATATGTTGATGGTACTTACTGGAGAGATTAATATTCATAATAAATACCCCTTAGAAATAATCTTCAGCAAATCCTTTTGACAGAGGAGTCAGGGCTGCTAACGACAATAACTACTACAAAATGCAATTTGGTCAATTACTTTAATTAAATTTCACTCTGTAATGTCTTCTCATTTATATAGTAAACTAATAGGGAAAAAGTACATCATCCTTATTTGCTTTCACTTAAATGCCCAAAACTGTTTCCTTATGTTTTGCTTTACCATTTGCAGCTCTCTCAGCTTCTCGGAACATTTGAGATAATTATGGGTTTTACAAATAAAGCTTATTCTTCACCAAGAAAGGTTGGGACTTTCTTTGGAGTATGCTTTCCTAGAGTAAAAACCTTGACTACACAGATTCTAATCTGGTATTTACAGACTGGCTGATTTTGGATGGTGCCAGCATTCCAGTGTAAATGGTAAAAGTGTCTACATTTCATCAAATGCTTTTTTAATTATATTGTTTGAAATTGGAGTAAAAAGGAACACAGCTGCCTGGAGATTTTGGTAGCATACAGGTTATAATGAACTCATGAGAAATAACATAGCAGTCTCCTTAATGCACTTTACTGCACTGAACCAGGAATTTTACACTGTGGGCTACATTCTCAGCTGGGGTAAATTGCCATGTCTCTGATTTCCTCACTGTACAACAGCCTGGTTCTGAGCCCCTAGCTTAAAAAAAACCACAGCTCTCATTTTCAACAGTTCATAACAGGAGAGGATTTGGCCTGGGTTTATTATGGTGCAATTGTGTGTAAATATTAAGGTCATCTGTTATCTGGAAAAATGCATGAATTAAGTTAAAATCGGTAACTGTGAGCCCACTGTATCAGTAAAATCAATAAAGCTGTTTCCATGAGCACTGTGAATATTCATGTCAACAATCATAAGACATATGGGAATGCAAAGCATGCACGTATGACAATTTAGTGATAATTTTAGGGCAGGCATTGTTTTGGGGAGCTGGTGCTGCAATTCCTTTGCTACAGCACCAGCAGCAAGTAAAGCTTCAAGAGGGAGAAACAATTCATTTTTATTATGGGGTGAGCTGGGGAGGGGCCGCGGAGGGAACCCTTCTTAGATGCTGAAGTAGAAACCACAATATTTCCCCCCATGATTTCACAGAACTCCTGTAAACTGCAGTTTCTTCAGCGGGCTTCCAATTTCTCTGCCAATGCTATAAATTTTGTTGGGAAGATGAAGTTCTACAGCGCAATTAACTCCAAAAGTGGTACAAAGCAATGGCGCGCAGATACCGGGCTGCAGTACTTAGCACTTAACTCTGAAATTCTGATAAGCCCTATCAACTCAGGGTTGTGTTTAATGTTCACTCCTGCTTATATACTGAAGATACAACCTAGCGGTCACAGTGTTAACACTCCCCAATATCTATTACAATTAGTTTTTGATTAAGAAGCCTAGCATGGCTTTTGAAGCCTTTTATGTTGTGTCAAATGGCTAGTGATGGAGTGAGATGCACAGACACCTCCCAGTAACAAAGCATCTTGTAAAAGGTTTCAAGTGAACTATTTTATCATCCTAATGGAAACCAGATGACTCTAACTCCCCCTTTAATTTCAACTATTTACTGAAGAGTCCTTGTTTTGAATTACTTAAAGATTTATTCCAAACCACTATCTCATGCATTAAGAATCACTAATAACAAAGCCATTCTAAGCGGAGCAAAGCTTTTAAAAGAATGTGACTATGCCATTGCATTTATTCTTAAGTTTAAACCACGTTTTTTAATGGCTTTCACATTTTTATTTCTCAGTTTATTTTATTGGTGTGTTTTATATTTTTTTTTTCCCTGAAATCCCAAATACATTTTTCTACAGCCATTCCAAGCTCACACTGCTTTTTCCTGCCCTACTGATGGGCACCGCAGGCTGGAGCTTGGATTGTGGAGGAGAACCTGTCCATGTGCTCCTTCCTCCGGTCCTCCAGACAGCCTCTCCTTTCGATCTCCCGGGTGGGTTTAGCACAGAAAGGGCTGCCAAATGAGGGCCTTGGGGAAAATTGTGTCCACCATGCACAGCTTCATTGTTTCCGCTGAGTGGTAAAATTTTCAGGGGACGAAAGTGTCGCTTCGTGTTAGCCATTGTGGCCTGATGCCTGGAGAGACCCCGGGACAACGGGAGCACCAGGGGGAATCTGCTGCTTTGCCCTTGCCCACTATCTCTTTCAGGCTCATCCCTTCCTCCCAGGCACATCTCTCCCTGCATTGCTGCAGAGGGAACCCTGAAATCACCGGGATTAACTGGATTAGCGGTGCAGAGCGAGTCTCCTCTCGCTGCCACTGCAGTATCTGCTGCCTGGGGTGCAGACCTCCCCATTTCCGTGGAGCCTTGCAGAGACACAGAAATTGCTCTTAATGAGCACAGCCATGAACTGGTTTTCATCCCAAAATGTGACACTGTTATTTACATCTGTCAGTATTTTTGCTGAGCTCCCCTGCTCCCTGTGGACGCTATCTTCTAAGATATATCAGGCAATGCAGCTGCAATATTCTTTTACCAAAATGCCCTTTTGACTCAGAAGTTCTTCAGTATACATTTTAGTGGCAGGAAAAGGATTAAAAATTGGCATAGTTAATTATAGATAGATTTTTTTAAAGGTAAATTTATGAGAAAAAGATACATGTAAAGGAGAAGGTGGAGAAATATGGCTGTCCAAGGATAAGAGTAGGTTGTATATTAAAGTGTAGCCATTAAAAGTCTTCAATAACCTTAGCTGTATTGAATAAGGAATTTGAACAAATAGGAGATGGTCTATTTCTAAAAACATTAAACAGAATTTTGTTGCAATGAACATCAATACCTATTGACCTTTTGCTATCATGAGTCTCCTGAGCCGCTGAAACAAGCACTAACAAATCAGACACCCACTCCAAATGGACAGATCTTCATCTTTCACAGAGATTTCTACAGGGTAAAGATGTATTTTCCAATCTAGAATAAGTCTAGAGGTCTTTAGTAACTCTAGGCCTATACTGCTCTTTGGACAGAACTAGAGTTCATGGGATGAAGGGAGGGAGGGAGGGAGGGAGGGAGGGAGTGAAGTGTTTTAGGTGGGATTGAACCTCAGGTCATACAAGGGCAGTGATAGGACAAAGGGGAATGGCTTTAAACTCAAAGAGGGCTGGCTTAGATTAGATATTAGGAAAAAAAATTCTTTACTAGGAGTGTAATGAGGCACTGGCACAGGATGCCCAGAGGAACTGTGGATGCCCAATCCCTGGAAATGTTCCTGGCCAGGCTGGAGGGGGCTCTGAATAACCTGCTCCAGTGGAAGGTGTCCCTGCCCATGTCAGGGGGCTGGGACCAGATGATCTCTGTGGTCCCTTCCAACCTGTATGGTTTCTGTGATACCAACCAGGATGCCAAAAGGGGAGGTATGTTAAAAACATCAAAGATAAAAACATCTACAGCTGCCCTCCTCTTATTCTGCTGCAATGAGAAATATTAAAAAAATATTTTCAATATTTTATTTTATTTGGTGGGTAAGACAGGTATTAATTAATAGTTCTCAGTCATTAACTAGTTTTCAGAATCATGAGTTAGATTTCATTTGACAAACAGGGAACAGGAACCACAAAATAAAATAGTCACATGTTCATGAGAAGATAGAAGTATTAATTCTCAGTTCTTCAGCCAAGCTATTAGTCTGAGTTGCATTTTTAGCCTGAGACTGCCTATAAACTATATAAAACATAAATACTTCTGCACATGTTGGCACACAGAGAGGGTGACTTCTGTATATCATTAAGGAAACTTTAATAAATTGCATTTTGGTAGAAGTCAGGGAGAAAGGCTCTTCTCCAGGCCCACAGCAGACTCTTGGCTCTCCAAGTCCATAACCAGAAACCCTTTCAGTTCCCCATAAAATATTCCATCAATTTTCTTTTGGTGTGCCTAAAATGCCCTCTGCTTTTTGACTGTACATTTGAGATGATCTTAGATGTTTCTCCAAATTTACTCAGTGTTCAGATAGCATTGCTTTGCTTAATATTCAAACCCAGCATTTTTTTAAACACTATAAATGTGTAATATTCATCCACAGAAATATTTTCCCATAGTGTGAGAACCATGATGTTTACTGTTGAAAAACTGGAAAATCCACTATCTTCTAACATAAAGTTCTGTATGTTTTGTCTAATTTTTAGTTAAAATAATAATTAAAGGTAAAAGCCAACTGATTCATGTCCACTGAAGTTTGCGTGAGGAAAACATGTCAGGAGAGATGTAATTAGTCTCAGATCTGGCTGCCTTTATTTCCCAGCCTGAACAACCAGGGACCTATTCAGAGCCAAGTCAACTAGGACTAATTGTGGGGCTAAGAGTGAGGCCTGGCTTCATGGTGAGTTTGATATTCAACTGGAAAAAAACAGATAGGACTGCACAGGAAAACTGCTGCTGAGCTGATAAGCCAAAAGGAATTGAAAAAAAGAAATCTCAGTCTTTAGGATGTGGGGGAGACATGCTGAGAATTTATATTTCAGGGAAAAAAAAAAGGTGTTGGTAAAACTTTTTCCATTGGCAATTTAAATTATAGTTAGAATATATTTAGAATTAATAAGCAGCTCTAGTAATTGCTGATGGAATATTAAATCCAAATATTCATATATTTTAATATCTTTCTTGTAATGAACAAAGGGACTAGTGGTATGTTTGGGGATGGAACCAATTCTTTAAATATTTTATATGCTGCAGGGTTGTCAACAGGACAGCATCAGTCTGAGAATCAATTGCAGAACGAACAGCTGTGCAGTACTTTTTTCAGTGATTCAAATAAATTTTCTCTCCATGAATTAAAAAATAATTTGTTCATGAGATGAGAAAGATTAGGAAAAATGAGAAATGAATGTCTTAAAACTCAGTCTCCTCTAGGTTTGATTTTCTGATGCTTTTAAAATATTGGTCCTTGCCCTTTCCAAAGTTATTTCTATTAGCTATTTTCCTAAGCTTGCTATAAACTGCCAGTTTTCCTCTCTGTTAATTATTAATATGACCTGTTTATGTACCAGTTATCCAGCTAACCATTAATGTCTGTTTACTCATTGATGACCTTTGCAACTACATGTCAGGCACATGGCCAGTAAATGTCAACATTTTTTAATAACCTAAAAAATACTCTTCATAGCTTGTCTACCTAAAGTTTTTCTGATGTGAAAAACAAAATTTAAATACTACTTATAATTCACATACATCTGTATAAGGATTTTGCAGTCAAATGGCAGAGTGAAAGTAAAGGATAAAAAAACTTTACTTAAATTCCTTACTTATGGTTTTGTTTTAAAATACATTACAACAGGAAAAAGTATAGGTCCAGCATGCAGGCATAATAAAATGCTTCACTAAAAGAATTATTGTAGGTAAATCTTGGTGTTTTTGCATCATAATTTCAGTATTAATCTGAACACAAGTGAGATGTCTCTTCCATGTGTTCTACTATTAGCTAAAGGCTACATGAGGGATACAATTAGATGGAACCTTAAAGTGATGACACTAATTTTTACCCATGATATCAAACCCTATGTATAATTTTTCTCACTAAATTTACCTAAATTAAAAAGACAAGCAGCAGGTTAGGATGAAAAAGAACATGAGGGCACTTCCCACCCAAACTGATGTAGGTGTAGGATAGCCCCATCCAATCTCCTATGGAGATAAGTGAAACAGGCAGGTTTCTTTTTCCTTGGTCCACTAACATCCTTTCCTAAGAAAAGCCTTGAAATATTGTCTTTGTGATTACAATTTACACGTTGGAAATTGGCTTCCTATTGAAATATTTTCAAATATTAGCATCATCCCAGCCATAAGTAATGGTGATGGCATTTACAGAGATTGCAGCTTTGATATATACATAGGTACATGTTCACATTTTCTCATTCATTGGAGTTCTAACTCCAGTAAAAATTAGGTTTCTTTTTTTTTTTTTTTAGTTACAGCCTTGAACACTTGCTGTGACTGTCACTTTATGTTGAATTTATCGTACAGCATGTGAGTTGTAAGGCTGAGGAGCAATCTGTCATAAGCCATTGTATCAATAATCTCTGAAAGGGTTTGTTTTGGTCCTGGCTGGGAGGTAAGCTTTCTAGATTTGTACCCTCAGTTACAGAGACAATTTGGGCTCAATAGTATTGTTTCAAAAAGGTTTGTCTGTGCTGTAACACATTTACTTAAGCCCTGTGCTTCTGTACAGGGTGGTTATACAGTACTTCAAGCATATAAATGCCTTTCAGGTTTTCTGTACTGAATGATAACTCACCTTGTCTTTCTCGCTGAGGTAGGTAATAAATAGAAATCTGGACTGTAACTGAGACATTCTGACTTAGTTAGATCTTCTGGTGTCCTGAAAAAGACAAGTAGACTCAATTACCATGCCAGCAACTACATGAAGATTGTCAAATTAAATCCAAAAACCTATGTTTAAATAACGGTATGACAAAACCTGAAAAAACACAAGAATATCAAGCTCTTCTGACATTCTGACCTGGAGTTATAGCACTTTGGAAACAAAGAAAAATATTCTTTAAAATGTGCATTATTAACGTGAAGGACTGAGGGGCAGGACTTGGTCAAATCCATCTATTCCTGGAGATAGGGATGAGTGGTGCTGCAGCCATTAATCCACGCTGTGTTCCTACTTTTTGTTGTGATAACCACGTGGTTTATTTGTTAAACGTGTAAACATATTACCAAAAAGGGGGGAAAAAAATACACGATACTTTCTTGAGACTGTTTTTAACCAGCACCTTAATTAAGTCACCAAAAGCCCTGTGAGCTGGATGAGTGTAACACGGAATTAGCGTCACCCACGGCTGGTAGGGAGTTATCCCCAGGTTCAAGCACAACAGCTGTCTAATGGTGTTCAGTGACACTGCACACCAGGGGAGAATGCGAGGAAGCATTCCACATCCGATTGGAACCGCAGGGAGACCTGAGTGGGAATTTAATTATTTCTGCTGGAACTTCTTCAGAACATTGGCTCCGGCACCCCGGCCTCGCAAAGCGCGCCGTGGAAACTTTAATGAGCTGCAGTTGTGCAGGGGAGGCTTTTCTTTTAGACATCACTGAAAGACAACAGCTCAGCACACCTCAGCAGTGTCAGGCCAGAAAAGAAATCCAGTGCTGACTCAGAGGACAGTGCATGAACTGGAATTGTCAGCACCATCCTTTGCAAGAGGCATGCCTTCATTGGAGGTGTCTCATCTAAGACTGACCTAACTCAACACATCTCAGCTTGTGAGACAAGGGACAAGGATCAAATATAATATTCCTGTGGGAAGGGGTGTTCTCTGTTCATCTGCTTTTATGTGCAAAGCAATGACATATTTAATCAGGGTTTCCACCTTCCCCCCCTCCAATGCTTATTATTTATAGGGAGCTGTTTAAGTTTTCCAGATAAATATGTATTCAGAGTCTTTCCAAACCATATAATGTGCTCTATAGATCAGAGCAACTCCATTTAAAATTGTTTTTTAAAAACACAAGGTCTAATTTGATAGACGGGAACAGCTCTGTTGGTTTCATAGATAGCTGGGCATTTATTTTCCACTGTAAAGATCATAATATTTACCCAATGGAGCAGAACAGCTTCTTCTTAGCCTTTACTCCCTCTATTATGCCACAATTATTTAAATACAGATTCTGCTCACATTACTTATTTTGTACCCAAGTGGATGGGGATCACCTGGGTGAGTGAGTAAAAGGGGCAAGGGTTGTCTCATGCAGCCCATCATCTTCTGGAAGTCTGGTTGCAGATCTAGAGATAATAGGGAGAGATTAAGAACCGACTGCTTCCATGACTATTTTTATTTATAATGTATCGTTCATTTCTCCCTCCAGTTCAGTGTGAGAGCAGGTTATTCAGCCATGTGTTCTGTGCAGTGCAGGTGGGAGATATTTTAAATGCCTATATGCTGACAAGGTGAGTGGTTAGGGCATGATTTTGTTATATACATGTGTAGATGTGTGTGTATATAAGAAAGCACAAGAATAATTTCCATGTGATTATTACCTTCCTGCTTTATTTTTGTGTGGCCTCAGAAGGCAGGAGCATAAATCCATACTGCAGGGATAGGCACTGGTTTGTTATTTATTTTTGGAGAGCCAGCAGAGTGCTTGATACCATAAGGACTGCAGCAGAGCAGATACATGTTCAGAAGCACTTACCAATGGTATAATTAAAAGTACTTCCTAGAGATATAAATTTCTGCTGCAGTGGTTTTCTCATGTGTGGGCATTGCTGCCTTAGACTTTCAAAAACCTTGGGACTGATTCGCCCAGCAAGGAAAATGAACTACCAGAGTAATCAGTAGGCATGGGCTCGGGGCTCAGTGATGCTAAATGATAGCATTTACACACATTTTGTATATCTTAATTCCTATTCTTGATTCCCATATTTAAAAGAAACTTTTTATCTGCACCATATTCCTTTATTTTTGTTCAGGCCTTATTCTTCCTTTCATTTCTTTTAATAATTTGGTTTTATAACGAATTAATACAGAGAGTCACATGTGGTCACTACAGAACTAAGAGCATAACATATCCAAACCACTTTCTCTTGTGCTGAAAGATATGATCCATCAGGGAACACCCTTCTCTAACTTATTTTTCCAGACTTTGTGTCTCCCTTAGCCAGTACGTCAATAGGCAGCCACAGAAGCAGAGGTAGGCACCACATTTGGTGTATATGATTTTCTTAATTTAAGAGGCTAACCAAAGATGCTGCATGGTGTGATTGTATTTTTCACCTACACGTGATGATGGCTGAACTGCATGATGACTAAACTGTTGAATTTCTTTTTTCCACATTGTGCATTTCATCCGGCTCTGTGACTCCTTTCTCTCACAGCCCCTTTCTTCAAAGAAACTGCCCTGTCAGCAAGTTCTCAGTCCTCTGTCACATTCTGCTCATGCCTCCCCATGGTCAGCTGGTTCAGTTCCAGCTCCACTACAGGCCTCTGAAAACACAAAATATTTTCTTTCTTCCAGAAACCTAATTCTGATTTATATCCCAGATGAGAAATTCAAAAAGCATTGAATAGTGAAAGGTAGTTTGAGTTTTGGAGTTATACTGAATTACAAGAACTGAAATCTCCTGAAGTTCTGGAACTGTCTAGTGTGGGGTTTCAGCCAAAGGTATTCTCTGAACAAAACTACTTAAAGAAATTTTCTTCCTGATTGACAAAAGGAATGGATGAGTATCAAGTGTTTAAGCTGCAGAGGTGTGCAGACAGTTACAGGAGTGATTATGTGATCAATTTAGCCATAGTTTGCTGATAGAAGGCAGCTCTGGCCTTAGTTACACACTCCTGAAATTTGATTCACACCTATACCCAATATCAGGCCAGATTAACCTGACTGAGAGCTGCTGGCTCTTTGAGCCCTCAGTAAGACTGGTTTTCAGACTGTTCCATGCCCTGAGCTGGCTGGGTGTGCACTCACACAACTGCCATGGGCATACCAGGGACATGCAGCCCATGGTGAAGATGAAGATGAGGTTGGCAGCAGCTTGGGCACCAGCCAAAATCCTCTTTTAGGTCTGTTTTGACCAGGACAGCACTTCAAACATGGATGTTAGGCCCATCCATTAATGTCCATCTAAACAGGGTCATTGCAGGGTCTCTTGGAGGGGTCTAATTAGAGGTCTGGTTTTTTCTTTAAAAGTCCTTGTCCACTATTTCCTTTACTTTTCCAAACACCCTAAAGTAGACAATACATCACAATGAGGTCAAAGCAGAGGAAAGGGGAAAAAAAAAAAGATTCCCAACAGCTTCAGAACAATGACAGTTTTCATTTATTATCTAGAAGTCATGTGAGTTTTAAAGTCACCAATCATCATCAAGAGAAGAATGGAGATGCAGGCTTGACAAGGAAGATGTTGTCTGTGGCAGCCTAATATTCAATTTACTGCCAAGGCTACTGACTTGTGGAGCAATAGGAGAATAAGTGAAATAATTGATTTCTTACCTTGAAGGTAATATGGCATAAGAATTACACTAGCCATGTTAATTGTCTCTTTTTAAGCAACTTTCTGGATTCTATATTAGTCCTCTGTAAAATCAGAAGCTCTTAAAGGCTGTCTTGTAGCCATGGCATGGAAACATCCTCTTTCTTAGTATGTTAGGGGTGCAAAGAAAAACCTGAAATACAAGCCTACCAAAAACCAGGCTTTTTGTCTGCCTGAGATTGCAAACAGCCTGAAACAAAACCTAAACTACCCCTTTGCCACTCTTTGTTGTATGTTTATTCTGCCCTGAAATAAACGTTTTTTTTTTGCAGCTTTGGGTGGAGGTCCTTGCAGAATGAGCAGAGGGCATTGGATTTCCTTAACATGACCCTGCCCCATTCCTATGCCTATATATTGTCTATTTAGGGAAACATTCCACTGTCCTTGCTCATGCTGAGCAGCCCTGTAGATATAAATCATCCTGCTGTGGAAGCAGGCACAATTCAATGTGACTAACGGACCCTTCTG
This sequence comes from Passer domesticus, assembly GCF_036417665.1. Classification (NCBI taxonomy): domain Eukaryota; kingdom Metazoa; phylum Chordata; class Aves; order Passeriformes; family Passeridae; genus Passer; species Passer domesticus. The sequence continues at coordinate 15,799,193 of NC_087487.1, read as the reverse complement.
TGCTGATGAACATTAATGGATGTGGCATCGTCCATCCTGGTGGAGATAAAGCAGTGGCACTGCTCAGGGAGTAAATGCAGCAACACATCAGCTATGGAGAAGTAAACTACCTGGGGTGGGAATCTGCCAAATGACAGAAAAACACTTTACTGAGCTGGATGGTTTAATTGTCTTTTATATGTTTATATCAATAATGACACTTCACATTTGGAAGGAGCTGTAAGAATGGTAAGCCACCAAAGTACAAAGGGGCAGAAGTATGGTTTTAGAGTGTGGGACTGACTCTCTTGAAGTGCTTGTCAAATATGTTCAATAAGGGGTAGTTTTAATGCTCAGGAAGGGGTTAAATTCAACAAACTTAAATATTTTCCAAAACAATTTATATTTATTAATGGCTACTACAAAATCCATTTGCCCATAATCAAGTGAAACTTGAAGGTGCTGCCTTTCTTAAGTGCCGACAGTCAACAATATTAAAGTAAATAGTGGAGGACATTCCAAGATAGTATTAACACAATTGATTTATTGATGATTGCACAATGGGAGGTTATCTTTTGTTAATTGACTCTGTAAATAAGATCATAGGCGTCTAAAGCGAAGGAAAAAAAAAAATCTATTGCTACTAGAAAGTCAACAGGGTGTGCTGGCTGTGCCACTCCATAAAGTGTCTGCTGTGCTGTAAAACTCACGGGGCTGGGTAATGGCTGAGGGGCATTTCTACCAACAAAATTCATGCATACATGGAAGGGACACTTGGGCTATCCTGCATGGAAAAAGCAGGAACCATTCCTGGAACTCACAGATACATTTAGGTGGAATCCATACAGTATAACTAAGAGTCCATAGAACAGCCAGATCTGATCTTGTACTCTTTGGTCTCTCCAGGTGATATATGGAAAGTCTGTTTCTTCACTGTGACCCACCTCTATCCCCTGGGACCTAAGACCAAATCATTGTTGGCTGATCTAAGCTTTGCTGGTAGGTGCCTCCCCATGAAATGCTTTACAGATGCTCAGATCTTACTGTTGCTTTCCTTTGGAGTTCCTTATCTCCACCCTGTTCTCTTCTGATTTGAGCAGGGTATTGCCCAAGTTGTGTAACACTTTTACCACGCCCTTTTCTTTCTATTGTTTGCATCAGGACATTTATGGTGACTGGCGGAGACACTGCTTACCCAACAGCTATGAACTTTCTTTTTCAGTAATGTCTGGTCTTCTTGCCTCAACAGCCCAGTGGTAGAGACTTGGTAGCTTGATTTTTCCACTTTCCATTTTTCTCCCAACACTACATCTTTTTCTCCTTTTGATCCTTCTCTGTTCTTGTCCCCTCTGGTAATCTCATTTTTATCGCACTCTGACCCTGCCTTGACATTTGGAAAGAGCTATAATCAGTCTAAATGTCCTACTTCACTTGGCATAAAATCCAGGAGGAAAAGTCCTTTGCTCCTAATTTAAAAGCCCTGAAATGTGAGCAAACATGATTTGTACTTTTGGCAGACAACAGCAGATAGATGGGTAGAACAGGAGCTGTGTGAGCACAGAGCTACTGTGCAGGGACAACCCAGTAGAACATTTTTATTCCTGATCTGTGAAATGTCATGAGCTTCCAGAGAAGCTGGCTTCTAGTCTGTGATCGCTATGAATCACCTGCACTGAGTCATGTTCCTTTCCCTGTCCTATCAACAACCTCAATATACAAAAATCAAACAACCTCTGCCACTGCTCCAGGAGAGCACTGACATTGTCGGAACAAAGGGCCTGCTGTTTCCTAATCTCAAAAACAATTAAAATATCAGATTAATAAAATCTGTAAATGCTTTGGCGGATGCAGGTGGAATGCTGTCTGTTTGCAGGACTATAAAGCCTATCAGTCCCCTTGGCATTAAAAGGCACAAGGGAACATAAAGTATCAGAGTTGTTAACAAGACCAAGCATGTAGTCTTGCACTAAAGAAATTTAAAAAATAGCGTGTGTCAGTTGTTGTGTGTCTTGTTTCTGAAGCTTCTAGATGTCTCCAAAGCCCAAAGCTTACATCTGAGAGGACAGGGAATTCCCTTCCCACATGAGACGTAGTTTCCTTTTTTATCTCCTTCCTCTTGTTCCTCCACACAAAATTGCATTCAGTGCTTCACTTAATGACTGTAATGCCCTTGGTTAATAGGATTTCACTGCAATTCCTACCCTTTAGCTTGACACAGGAGCTTGGTGTGCATCTTGTGTTAGCTGGGTATTTTAAAGTGCTGTCTGCCTGGAAACAGCATGACAGTCGATTCTCCCAATATTCTGAGTAGTAATCCTTGGAATTACCCTGGATCAGGCAGAAGTGAAGATTTCATCTAGAGGACTCAGATTTCTCTGCTGGGATCACAGCTCATGCAAAGATTAAAGGCCATATCCACGAAGATATTTAGGCACTTCAGTAGGAGTGAGGTGCCTCAATACCTCTTGTGGGACTGGCCTTAGCCCCATTTAGCTCACCTGCCTGACAGCTCTGACCTTCAAAACTGATGGGAAACGACCACTGATTCTTGTTAAAACAGCTGCAGGATTTTTTGTGGGGATTCTAATACTCTGGAAAAAATTCCTTACTAAAAGGAGGCCCTTTTGGATCCTTCAGTTGAGAGGAAGAATGGTGAACTTTCTTCTTTTTCCCTGTTTTTTACAGTTCAGGAGACGGTGAATGTCATATTTTCCTTTTCAATCATTTGATCTGTCGTGACCCCTCCTGTGCACTTTGTGACACCAAAGTGCTTTTCCATTCTTCGTTGCATTGCTTTGGGATCTATAAAAAGAGCGACAGTGTTGAGGGATTTCTGTTTCATTCCTGTCACTCTCCCAGGAGGATCAGAGTTGTGGAAGCTTAGAGTTAGGCTCATACTTCCCTCTATCCAAATGCCTGGCTCAGAGATAATGGCCTTTGTTTAGGAGGCCTTAATATTCCTGAGGCAGTGCCCAACATGATGCGTTTCCCCATTTCCTCTCTCCCTCATGTTTGGTACACCCGTCCTCGTACGGATTCAGTAATCCAAGCCATTCTCTGGAAGCATCAGCGACTCCCATTTACGTCTTTGCCACCTTTTCTGAGAATGTGTTCATTTCATTGATCCCATGTTTCAGCGCAGCAGTTGTCCCTGCCATTATCCTTGACCTAATGATAGCATTTGGGGCTCCGCGTGTCCCGTGGTCGCGGATGAGCACATGGACACAACCTGCCCCTACAGCCCGCTTTAGATCCATGAGAATGGCGTGAGAAATTCCTGCTAGGTCCAGTTTCTTCTGAGCCAGCGAGGGCCAAGATAGTTGTGCTTCATAATCTGCTGGAATGCTTCTTAGCTGGCTTGGCATAGGCAGTGTCGCAGAGGGAAGAGGGGGGAGAGGATGTGCTCCAGCCCTAAGATCAGATGTCGGGCACAGGTGCTGGCAGCAGAGCAGCGCCACAGCTCCGGAATGAAATCGCAAGCTGGACCTTCTGAAACAGCCCAAGATTGTGTATCATGAGTTATGAGGGCAATATAAAACGGAAAGCTTGACTGCATCTGTTAGTTAAAAATTGCTGTGAGAGCTTGGGAGGCTGCGAGCTCAGTGTATTAGTGCAATCTCAAACAGGGTGGCTGTACTTTACATTCCTAATTAAACACTCTCTTAGTTTTTGTTGCCCAGGTTAATTTTTATTTTCCCTTTCTCTCACTGACATGGATTAGCACCATCTATTCCCCATGTAAAGTCTGAATCTGGATTTGTATCTTACTCTCTCCCTCAACTGTTGTAATGTCCTTTGACATGGAGCCACCGTTTGTTGTCCCAGGGGTCACATGTCTGGGGACGGAAAGAGATCCCCTCTCACAGTGCGAAAAATTTTGGTTGACTGGAGACATATGTTGGAGGAAAGTTGGTGTTTATTCTGTAATGCACCAAGAGCTAGGTAAAAACCAGTCCTGTACATCCAATTCTGAATTCTGCACTTTGGAATTGAAGAAGGAGTTTAACACACAGATACAGAGCACATGCAACCTTTTCCACTTTCATGCTTTTTTTGGGTGGTTGTGGTTTTTTTTTTTTTTTTTTTTTTTTTGTTTTTGTTTTTGTTTTGTTTTTTTTTGTTTTCTCAGGGTCTGCCTGGTCACAGAAGTTCTGCTATGTGTTATTTTCTCATCTTGTATCACAAGTGAAGTATCTGGGCCTGTTCCCAAGCAAATGAATGTTAGACATCTCCTTGGCTTTCAAAGGGCAATGTCAAACCTAAATGAGGGAGAGGTAGGATGGTGCTGGGATGAGGCACTCCTAAAAGCCTCTTGAGTGACCCAGCAAGGAGCATTTGTAAGTGCTCCTCTTTCCTCTAAGACACTAATGAGTCAGTCCTTAATCACAAACTGCCTATGCAGAGCACTGCCCTCCTGACATAAGGACAAGCTTCACCTCTGCAGACCTTTAAAATGAGCCCTCTAGGCTTTCCTTCTTTTACAGGAGATAGCTGACCCCAGTGACCTTGCTCCTCTCCAAATCATGAGCTCATCCTATGGATGTGAGGGTGCACAGCATTCCTTCCACTTCCTGTCTTAAACCCTGGCCTCAGCCTTAGCCCAGGCTGTCCAGGAGATGTCCGTGTGTCCTGCTCCTTTCCCAGCACTGCCACTGCTCCTGTTGTGGCTGAAACAATGCTTTTACATAGGTTCCACAAAATTATTTTGGTTATACAGCGAACAATGGGTCATTTTGAGATAAATGTGACAATATAAATGGAATTCCTTATTATTAAGTCAATAAGTAATACCAGAGATGGCTCCTTGCTGTCAGACATGCTGGTTTCCACCTTGGTTGCCACATGCACAACATGGCCTGATTTTTCCATTTCCATTATGTTCTTGATGGCTGAACTCACTTTCAAAAATTATTGTTTTAGAAATTTTTATGTTGGACAAATGTTTTCAGCACAAGACATGCCTTGCAGAGTTGAAAAGGGAAAGTTGCTTTCCTAATAACTCAGGGCTGTTGTGGCTACTATGCAAATCTCTTTATCCAATCAATCAGACATGAAATAAAATACACTGACCTGATGCTTGGCTAGCATGTAAATTCCAAGTCACATGAGGCTTGGGGAGTTACAGTGCAGAAGAAGGAGTTTTCATTCCCCATTTGTAAGATGATATCTGCTGGGCTCATTAAACGAAAATATTTTGGGGCCTGTGTCTTGCAAGGTAAACTTGCTCTATTGTGCAGAAGAACATTCGCTGAAATAGCTAACATGGATCATCTGATGACATTAGCTTTGTAAGTAATTTCCATGATGTCAGGGGTACACTGGAGATTAAAGGGGGATTAAGGCCTACTTGCACAGTCAAAGCATCACAGTAAATTGACTTGACTTGGCAGGCAGCACCTAAAGTTGGCAAGTTTTCACTGACTAATCATATAAAATCCAGGTTTGTGGTGTTAGTTGGACTACACTCTCACAGAGGCCAGGAAACGTTAAGCTTTCAAGGTGGGAGGTTTTAGGAGGAAAAGGAGGGGAGACTGACGAGGAGACTTTTGCAATGTCAAGGTGCCAAAGTAAAATAATGATCCAGTTTTACTGGAGAAGGTTTTGCCTTCCAAGAGCGAGCTGGTTGGATTTCTACCCAAAGGGCTTTTCCTCCAGCAAAGTTTATTTTTTCCCTCCCACTTGCTGTCACAAAATGCAATCTCCTCTTAAAGGATCAGACCCTGCACAGGAACTTCACTGAATAAAGATGAGTTTATATTTTAAAAAGGAAACAGCTGGATTGCAAAAGCAAGGGAGGTAGGCAGCTCTAGTTTCATTAGCTAAGGGAAACTCAGGGCCCCAGAGGAGAACAACTGGGAGAGCAGCCATGACAGAGAAAAAAAAAAAAAAAAGGAAACAGAAGATCATAAAGAACTAATAATGAAAAATGGAAAGTGAGAATGAGCCAAGAAAAACATGCAATAAATAGATTTAAAAAAAAGAAGTTGTGGAGGGAACAGAAATGTAAAGCAACCAAGCAGGAAAAGAGCAGGGCGGAGAGTATGGATTTTCTGGAAATAAAATAAATAATTCGGAGAACTCTCAAGAATCTGATGAAAAATTGGAAGCGTCTCATGGCTGATCTTTTGATCTCCAAACTGGTGGCCCTTTCAATAGGAAAACGAAGGAGGAGCACTGTGTATAATTGCCCAGCAATTTCTTTGCTGCTTCCGCTGGGAAAAACAGTGAGTTTGGCCAGGCAAGCAAGTCCAGACTCCATCCATGCTGATGAATTAGGGCCCTCTAAGAGCAGCTTATAAAAAAATGTATCTCATGATTGTTTAGAAGGATCCAGTCAACTGTTTATCTGTGCAGTAATCACTGGATGATGAGTTGGAGGTAACCTGGGTGTGGGACTGTGCACAGCAGGAGTCTCGGAATGGTTTCAGATGAAGAAAGAGTGGAGATTGAAGGAAGAGGGGGATAGGAAGAAAAACAGATACTAGTCTGTCCTTCGTCTTGAAATCTGTTCATTGTGATAAAATATATAAACATGGCCAGGACTTCATAGTCCAAGAGAGAACAGATTTTTTTTCAGCTGCCCTTCAATTAGAACTGTAATAATCCTGCAGCTTTATATGGTTTAGAGACGACACTTTGCCCAACAGAAATGGTGCTATTCTTTAAATTGTGCTTTGCTCATTAGGTTTTAATAGGAGCAGTTGTTTAAGGGGTGGGTGGGGGCGGGAGGGGGAATGCACTTGGTGATGCATAGTGGAATGTACATTAATCTTGTTAATGACAACACAGTTAATGGCTGGCAAAACATTACTTTTGAATTAACCTTTCTCTTGTGCAGGCTCTACTTGAGAAACAGAGCCAGGACACCGAAGATACAAGGAAAGTGCATGAAGACAGGGATACAGGATTTCCTATGATTTTATGTTGTTCTTAATTAGGAAGCATATTGGCAGCAAATGCTAACATGTGTTGGGATGTTTAGCTGTAGCCAAATAAATGTTTTCTATTACAACTCTGAATACTTTGCCTAGCCAGAGCCCATGCTGTTCTGTTCATGTCTTACAAAATCCCTTTATAAGTCATTTTGGGGGCCAATTTTCTGTTGGCTTATGCAGCAGAGTTACTTTGAACATATGTATACTCAGACTCCAGAAGGGTCGTTGTCCTCACTTTTTTCATCTTTTTTTTTAATTCTAATTTTTTTTTGAGTGATAAATGGGGAAGCCCTTCTTATGAAATGCTTCTGTAATCCAACTAAACAATAGCCTATACCAAGCATGCTCGTTTAAAGCAAAAATCCAGGGAATGGATATAAAACTGGTTTTCTCTGGTCACATGTTCACACATAGACTGAATGAAAAATCCATAATGAATCGTTTATCTGATATTTAATCTCTTTCTCCTGTTTATGAATGGTCTGCAAATAATCTGCTGCTCTCTCTTTTTTTTTTTTCTTTTTTTTTGTGTTCTGTTTATCATCTCAAATTATTAGTTAAATAATTTCTGATCTGGCTTGCAGGTTATTTGAGAACACTTTGAGTATTCACAATTTATGACTCCTGTTACTTCACTGATGTTAGCATAGAAGTAGAGTCTGACTGGAGTAGTGCAAGTCATTTTTGTGCAAGTGGAAACATAGGGTTTTATCTCTCCAAAAGTTTAATTATTTACTTTAATAATTACTAAAATTATTATTATATCTTTAATTATTATTAATTTTTCTTGATGATCTAGCTGCATCTAGCAAGGAAATCTGATTCATGTCTCCCACATAAGTCTTGTGTGATCAACTTACTCTAGTTGTGGTAGAAACTTTCTGAAACCCCTTTCTGCTAGAGGGGGAAAGAAGGTGCTCAGGGACTGCCCATAAAATGTCATGTATGAGAGACAATGCAGCTAAAAATATGTCACAACCTTATAACTAAAGCAGTTGTTCTGGGTTTCTGCAAATATCAATTTATGGTGAAAATAAGGAAGACAAGTTGCAGTATTTAATTACTTGCGAATGTGATTAGCTGCTTGAAAGTGTAAAGACCATATCCTATCAAAATCCATAGCATAAAAAAACCCTTGCTCTTAAATTTCTTCTCAAATTGGATCCCATTAATCACTGTAAAAGTTTCAAAACCACTTGGCTGAAGAACTGGGATAGCAGGAGGTTTTCAAGAGGTCATGCTCTCTGATTGGCATCCTTGACCCTCTGCTGTCTCAGTTTCTGATCCTCTCTCTGGCTGTGGTAACCTGGCTGGGCTGTGGATACCAGTGTGAAATCCTCCCTGGGCTCTTGTTCCCGGGGACTGGGCTGCTCAGGAGGGCACAGAAGGGACAGGAATGGCACCAGTGGCTCAGCCCTGCCTCAGAGCTCAGCTTCAAAGAGAGGCAGGGCTGCAGTGGGGTGGTGGTGAACCAGCAGAGATTATAGCTGCACCTTTGGAGTGCAGGCTGACATTTAAAGGCTTGAGGCCTGCTGTAGAGCAAAGAAATGTCAATCTTTAAAAGAAGGGACTGGGCTGGTTAGTAGGAAGGAATGTCAAAAGAGAGTTTATAGGAATCTCTTAAAGTTGGAGCAAATGTATTTCATTCCTTTGATATGAGCACGTTTCTTCTTGATTTACCTGTGAATGGATGTCACAAGAACAGGAGCTGGTTAACAGATGCTTGGAAGGACATGGGTGAAGCACAGAGACTGAAGAATTGGTTAACATTTGACTGAGGGCACATAACCTGTAAGCCTGCCTTATTTTGGGACTAAATCATCCACTCTGATGTGCTGGGAGCTGGACCTACACACTGGTTCTGGTGGCTCACAGAACCATTCAGTGGTTATTCACATCCAACCTGTTTTAGGATTACCCATTACTCTTATTAACAGCAGCAAGCACTACCAAGGAGAAGGAAAAAAAATAATATTCTTTCCACAAAAAGGTAAAAACATAATAGTGAATTAAAGTTCTAAATGATAGGACTGTTAACATAATGCCTTTTGTCTAGAATGAACTATAAAACACACATATATACAGTGGAGAAAACCCTGTAAATGTGTAATGGACAAAAAAATATATATATAATAAAACTGTTGAAAGAATGCATTTTCTCAGCACCAAGGCTATCCATAAAATTTTTACAGTTTTCCACTATATAACATTATCCTTCATAAAAAATGATATTTTAAAGCAAAAAGGTTGGCAAAAGAAACAATTGGTAGTTAACGGAAGGACGGGATTACAGCACTGTGCCTTTGCTGTGAACGGTGGAATAGAAAATGAAAAACATTTGGGGCATTATATGAAGCCCAGCAGTCATGCTCCATATGGTTTGAAGAGTTGAGCAATGCTTGACAAAGATTTTATGACTTCATTTTCTTAACATTGAATATTATTCCTTCAGTCTGGTCCTCCCATCCCATTCCTTGTCTTAAATTTTTCCTGTTTTTCAGACAAAGAAATCTGTTTTATTAGTATGTATCATTTATATTGAGTTTAATCACATCTGATTTAATACACTGTTTTGCTTCCTGCAAGGCCTTTCTGAGGAATGCCCTGTAACAAGGTATTGGGGCAAAATTGAGATAATTTGGTCCCCAGACCCTCTAATACAACTTCCTATGTGACTTGGTTTCAGGATAAATATCCAGAGTCCTCTGTATAAGAGAACAGGTCAATATTTGTGGATAATTGGCTTTGGAGCAAAGAACTTCCTGCTTTCCAAATCTGCTCAGACAGATCAGGTTAAAGTTTTATATCTCTTAGCCCACATCATGAATTTCAAAACCAAATACTGCTCCCCTCAGTCATAAAATACATACAAAAATTAATTAGTCATTCTTCAGTCTACAATCTACTGCCATGTGTGCTGCCAGCAGTGGAAGTCCACAGACTTCCCCAGAAATGCCTATGGATTATCCTTATTTTGATTTGACATTTAAATCGTTAGGCACAGCTGGGGATTGGGCCAAGTTGTGCATTTGCAATCATAAAATGAGAATTCCTGCTGCAAAATGCACAGCGTAAAAAGAAAGGATATTTGTGTCTTCCCTTCAAAAATTCTTAGGAGGTTCATGAAGGTCTCAACCTTCATGATTGGTACGCAATCTTCTATATGAGAGACAAACAGTATGTTTGCTACTACTACAGCTGATCTAAACCAAAAAATTCAAATCTAGTACCAAACCTTGAAAGCATTTGGATCTGCAGCCTTAGCTTGGATGAATCTCTAGAAAAGGAATTACTGTTGCCATTTATTACATCAGTTCACATACTGCGCTACACAAAATAGATCTTTCCTGAAACATCACTTTTCATTTCATTTATTTTACTTCACAGCAGAGAAAGGCAGAGTTCCTCTAACCCTTCTCCTGCCGTAGCTGAGTGCATGCCCTCACATGTGGATCTCACATGCCATGGTATTTCAGATGGCATGTTGTGAATTAGGTGGATAGTGTATCCCTGGTGGTGTTTTATCCCATGGACTCAGCCCACTGGAGAGCACTCAGCTGGTTAATATTTCATATGGATTCTTTTCTCTTTTCTTTCCAACCATCTATGTAAACTTTAAGACAGCCGGCCTGGTTTTAGGAGGTGATTTCCTCACTTTGGATTAAGGATCCATTTGTGAGTCACTCTTCAGGCACTTCAGAAGAGTAGATTTCAGACCTGAAAGAATGTATTGTAAACAGAATAATGTGCTTTCAAATTTAGCTCCTGTACCAAATTATGTATTTACTTAATACACCTTAATGGCTTTTGAAGAAGCCATTAGGCTCGATTGCGTAAATAGTATATATACCAAAATATGTATTTAACCTAGATAGGGCAGTGCCCCATTGTTGATTTTCCTTCCTTCTTTACAAAGTTTTATCTTCATGGCCTTTTGAAAGTCTACCATGGCTGAAGAATTTATCCTCCAGGAGATTGTTTTGGACAGTGGCAGTTGAGGGGGCAGGGAGGAGAGGTGGTTCCTGAGTTTTAATGTGTAGGAAGGAGGAATAGCATTCAGGAGAGCTATAGAGATCTTCAGACTTTGAAGTGGGGAAGGGAGAAATTCAAATATTATTGAACAAACCAATTCTCTCAAAGGGCAGAATCCTACAGGGCTCTGTGACCTGATCCTAACTTAGGGAATGGGAGTGGGTTCATGGATCAGTCAGCTGTTTGTCCATTGGGCTGGATGTGAACAGCCCTACAAATCCATGGAAAAGATGAATAGAAAAGAAGGAGACTCCTCTCTGCTCCCACCACTGAAGTGCAGAATCTGCCCATGCTGGAGGCACTCTGCCATGGTGGGACTCCTTGGGAAGCTCCTTGGGGACCTCTTAGGGTCAGGGCACTGTCAGCCTAGTATTTCAATGAGGTTGGGAATTCACACAAAAAACCTAAATTTTCTCTTTGATTCTCCATCTCCATATAAATATAAAGAGGTAGGAAAATGATCCTTGACATGGGTTTTTAAGGATAAGTGAATGGAACAAAATTCATTTTAGGAATATTAAATGTGAGAGGGGTACTACACCAGTTGGGACTGGTGGAAAATAAGTGGGGAAATAAGCAGAGAGGAGCTGAGCCTGCTGTGTTTCACTGTTTAACTGCTACCTCCTGTAACTGGCACAGCAAGTAAACCATATAGCTGCTAATGCTGCAGGTGTACTCTCAGCTAGCTCGTAATAGAAAAAATATCTGTAAATAACTGCTCAGTTACAGCAAATGCCAAAAATTACAGTCCATGCTATCCACAGGTGATTCCACCAATCCCAGCCAGGCTCATCAGTTCGGAAAAAATAACAAATGTGAAAACTCCAGAAAAAGATGTTATCTTGTCAGAAAATGCGATGAGAACGAGCAGTTAAGTGCTAAAAATAGAAGTGTTGTATGAGGCCCTGTAACTTTGGCACAGAGTCACAAAGTGCAGAGTGAGAGAGGGTGTGGAAAGCACTGCCAGCACTGGGCAAGAAAGAAATGTATGGGAAACACAGGGATAGCCAGGATAAGGGGAGGAGAAAAGTTTCTCAAGTTTTAATGGAATTTACTATAGACTTATGTGTTTTTGTGGGCTCTGGAAAGTTGTTTTCTCTATTAATCAGGCTATTAAACAAACACTTCTGCAAACAGTCTGTGCAAACTCCTGGAGTTGGCTCACCTGGGTCAACCTGCAGGATGGAATGGGGCGAGAAGACTTATTGGTCTTCCTAGGAAATTAGTTAACTATAAGTACAAACAACATCATGAAAAGGAAAATTAATTCAGCCTGAATCTCTGACAGGAATTGGTCTCCTGCTGAAATCTGTTTTTAGCAATCCTTCTGCCTCTGTGACTTCAGACAGGTATCTGCAGGAAAAGTTGATTTTGGATACACTTGAATTTGACCTGGTTTGATTTCTAAAAGGAACCAAATTCATCTAAATTTAATTTAGAAAAAGAAAAAAGAAAAAAAAATGAGACTGGACTATTGTTTGTAGGCCTCTTAATGATGCAGTTTCCCACCACTAACTTGTATCTGAGTATGACCACAGAACTATACCAGAAATAATTGTGTGCAAATATATTCAAGCAATGTTATCAACTGTAGGCCAAAAATGCACTTGGAGCTGTATTGTTCTTTTTCATTGACTTTTTGTTGACCACAGGAAAAACAGGTTTTAAAGTACAACACAGCAACACAGTCTAAAGGAGTGAAAAACTTGCAGAGCCAGTTTGAGTTTAAGGGTGTGCTAACTTGTGACCCAGACAGGATGGTGGTTTTAAAATAAAATTGAAACAAAGAAGTTCTGTTGTGCTTTCTCCACGTCCCCTGCAGGAAATCATACTCCATCCCCTCCACTCTTGCCCCACACACCTTCTTAACATCTCTCTCATTTACTGCTTTCTCATATCCAAGACCTTGTACTTTGTTGCTTCCCTGACCATCTCATCCCATCTGAAATACCTCAGGCTGTCTTTTTCCTGCTTTATTTATTCTTACTCTGTTTAATAAAACTGTAATTTTTTTTCCTGCTTAATGATTTACTTTAACAAATATTTAGGAATTTTTTTGGTGCCAAATTACATTTTTGTTCCTTGGAGAAAGGATGAAAAACTGCCCTAGAGAGGCTGATTTTGAACATTTAAAATGTTTGCTGATTTATATGATTATCATCATGATAGAGTTCTAGATGTATTTCTTAATGGTATATCTAAATAAATTATTGAAAGATTTTTTTTGCAAGTGAAATAAATATTTCCTGAAATTATTTGCAAAGTTTGACCAGACCTAACAACATTGTTATGCTCCTTTTGTCCTCTGTGAAATAGTATTTTTATTTCCAGTGTTGGGAGAAGGAAAATAAAACTGAGCTGCTTCATGGTTTAGATGAGACACCATCTATAGGGTAGAATTTTGGCACTTCATAAAGTTTCCATCATAATGGCACGTTTATCTTTATTAATCTGTAGCTGCTCCCTTAAAACCAGGCTCTTTGCATATCTTTTCTTTTTCCTCAGGTACTGGGAAATTGTTCATTCCTGGTGTTCCATCAGGCATGTCAAAGACAAATATTTCTATGTGCATCTGTATTTGGGCCACCCATCCTGAATATGTAGCTCAGCTTTTCATGCCAAAAGTCCTCTGCACTAAATTTCATGCTGCATTTTCTGTGGATTACTTAAAGGTGCTATTTTTCTTGTTTTTATTAAGAGCTAAAACAGAATTTTATTCTAAATCAAAGTATTTTTTGGAGAACCTGTAGGCTACTCTAAATTAATCATGTGGGAGAAGCGCTTGCTTTATCTTCACTAAATGATTGTGGTTTCAACAGTAAGAAATTTGCCTCCAGAGCTTCTATCTGCTTATTGATTGCTAACTTGACATATATTTGTATGTTTACAGATTTTTACAAATTCTGCTCAGATAAATGTTTAGCGACACCACCAAAGACCTGTTGGCATTCTTGTTAAAAGGTATAAGATGGCTTCCAATTCTATACTTGTGGGTATGCACAATTTAAGAAAAAAACTGGATACTGTTTGGAATTATCGGTCCTCAAAAATTTGTAAAGATGTCATGAAATGCTTAGACTGTATAAATTTAATTGAAAGTATTTATCCAGCTCTGATTTCAACAGATGTCGGAACAACAGGGGAAAAATAACCCCCACCCTGTAACAAAACATCATCTGCTTCCAGATTTCCCATGCTAAAGTTTTTATGGCGGTCAATGGTAACACACATGTACTTTTCTCTCATGCTTTTATAAAAAACTACTTATCTTTTTAAAAAAGGCTTCTTTTTCCCTAATGCAGAGATGCCCTCTGTGTATTGGCTGATTTTCACTTGAAGGTTAAAGACTTTTTTACACTGGGGACACCTGTTTTTGAACCCCCTTGTTTAAGGGAACTGGGGAAAAAAATACTGTGAAACATTTGGATCCATCTGGTTAGATGTGGGAATGTTATGATATCTGAACATCTGGATAAGATGATAACTGCCACCAAACAGTTTGGCAAATAGTACATTTGTCCCTGTTCAAGCCTTCTATGGATGATTCAGAGGGCTTTTTTACCTAATGGAGTGCTTGGCCATACTTCTGCTCTTTCTGCCCCCACTCTTCTTCACCACCAGTGGGGATATTCCTCTCCTCCAGCAACAGAAGCCTCTCTACTCCTCTCCCTGCTCCCTGTGCTCTCCTCAAACAGTGTTTTCCCACAGGGCATGCACAAATCCTGTTGTTTGACATCATATTGTCATTGCAGCCACAGGCATGTGTCTGCACTTGTCCCCGAGCCAGAGAGGGAAGCTTGTTTCCTCGTGCCTGTGCTTGCAGCGTGTGTGACCCGCTCTGCTCCCCCAGCCTCTCCCAGCACAGCTCCTGCCTGCTGGGATCCAACCAGAGCTGTTTCCACCTCAGCAGTTGGTGTGGAGAGGAGATGGGATTGTGCAAGTGGGGAGCTGAGCTGTCCTGGGGGAGTTCAAGAGGTGCTTTGGAGCAGAGCATGGCTCAGTGTGGAAACATTCCCTGAGCAAAAGGACTGGGCTGTGACTGTGGCCACTGGCGTTGGAAATGCCAAGTATTAAGTTTATAACAAAAATATTGCCTTTTCCTAGTCAAAACTTATTTAATAAGGCTCCATTTCCTAGTCAAAACTTATTTAATAGAGCGTTGAGAGCAGCGCATGGCAAGAGGAAGGTCAGTGTATTGTACCCCACATCTGCTGGGCAGTGGCTGGAAACCTCCTCAATGCCACTGTGTCTTTTGATGCTCCACACGCCCATGAGCACATGCTGAAATTCCTGAGCATGTGCGTAAAGTTAAGTACTTAAATGCTTTGCTGAATAGGAATTGACTGAACATGTGCTTAAGTATCCTGCTGAATTGCAGCATTAATCATTTTTACAGCTGACAAAATCACTGCCCCAGAAAAATATTCTCCAATTAGAATGAGCGGGATTATTTCTTTCATTTGTGTGAAATAAGTGTGTTCCCAGTTGTACTGAACGTGTTCTGTTTTCTGTGATATTAGAAATCATTTTCCATAAGATTTCATATTGCTCAAGAGAAAACTTGAGAAACTTTGGAGTTGATCAGGTCCCTAGATTTGGATTTATATTAAGAAAACATTGCAAGAAAAGACATAATGGGCCAAAAATATGCACTTACTTTTTTTCATTGACTTCACCTAAGGGCAGAACTTGGGCCACTGTGCTTGTTCATTAATTCTCTCTTGTGGAAGATACTTTTTCTATATGTGATTTTAATCTGTTTGTAGATACTGAATGTAGTTTTTCATATGGTAGAGTGCTCCTTTTTTCCCCTTATTTCCTTCACAGTCTTTCCATAATAGAGTTTAAAACAGGAAAAAAACAACAACAAAACAAACCCAAATCAACAAACCAAATCCCTTTGTATGTGCAGCCAGTTAAGCAGATAATAATGGTAATTTTTCTGCTCTGCTAATGATGATAATATTGATATTTATCAATAACAGATAGCATGCAAGTGCCTGGGTGAATAGAGTATTTTGCACAGTGGGGTTTTATATCTATATATGAAACATGGAGTGGCAGAGTCTGCTAGAGGCCGGTGAGGGAAGCTGAGCAGAGAATTGCCTCACAGCAGAGAGCCTGAGAAACAGCAGAGGGGGAATTTAGTCCTAGCCAAGAGCAGAAATAATCCCTGCAGTAAAAAAAGCTGCAGAATCTGTAATCTCAATATCAAGCCCAACAAAGACCATGGCCCTTGGGGCTCAGCTAAGTGAGCTCTCACTGGAAATGGTGTGGGGCTCACGTGGGGTAATTTGGGAGTGGGAAGGTCCAAGGAAAACCTGCTGGATGGCTGAGCTAAACCCAGGCAGCCTGGAGATTTCCAACCTGCTCCTTAGACTGCTATGCAGTCCCTTTGGTTCTCAGCTTGTTTTATTTCATGAAGTCTGGAAAGGGGACTTTGAGAGGTGTTATCTTCAGGAGATAAATTTACAGCTGCTTTGCTTCCTATATTATGTTTACATTTTGTACCTGTGAGTCTGAATATTGCCTGTTGGTAAAGCTGACTCTGTAATTATTGATTCTGAGGCTTATGATTGTTCTTTAGACAAGGGGAAGGGGGAGAGAGAAGGATTGGCCACACAACAACCAGCTGTTCCAAGACCTTTGAAGGTGACTTGAACAAAATCACACAGCCCAAATAATCTGCTGGAGAAAAATACTGCACCTCCTTGTTTACTGGGGCAAATGTAGGATGCGACCTTTGAGTTTTGTTGGAGTGAATGATTCAAGGTATAGCTAGAAATGTTTGTAGGGTGTGTCATGTTCATTTTCAGAGTCTCTGAATGGCATCTGGTTGTGGAGTGACTGAATGTACTGGGTGCTAAATCTTGGTGTGAGGGTGACTGGAGAGAGCTTAGCTGCTTGCTCTTGGAATTGCCTGTGGCTCTCACTCGGAGCACGGGCCCAAAGCAGCTCTGAATAAGGCAAGTTCAGGGCTGTCCCTCTCTGGATGTCATGTACATCCAGCTCCACTGCTCTGCACACAGGATCACAGTCTGTTATGCTCATAGGCACTACCAGATCCAAAGGAGACAAGATTACCTTTTTAAACAAAACAATAAAGCAATAAACAAACCGTAAAGCCAACACTCCAGATGTCATTCCTGTGTTAGATAACATAAAGCCAGAGAACAGCCACAAACACACACATTTTTCTATTTATTGTTTTAGTATCAGCTAGAAAATGTTTCTATAGGAGTGTCCACACTTGAAAAATCCCAACCGTTTGAATCACAACCATGTGGGTATTTTATTTTCCTAGGGCTGAATGTATTTCTTAAATAACACAAAAAAAGTTTGAAGCTTGCATTACTTTTCACTTGAATCTTCAGCAGCAGCACCAACATGTGCAATCCCCTCCCTCCTTGTTTCACTTGACATGTTTCATGTTACAGAGCCTGTGTGAGAGACTTTGAGAGGTGTTATCTTTGATAGAGGAATTTATGGCCATTTTCCTATCTACCGTATGTTTACATTTGGAACCTGTGTTGAACATTTGTTATACTCACTTGTTGTGTCTTGTCTTAAATTAGATCATAAACATTTTGAGGCAGGGACCATGTCTTCCTGTGTATTGCTGCTCTATTTAGGCCCTACTGTTATGGATGTGGAACTGTCTGGGAGAGATTGTAACAATAAAATAATTCTGCCAGGAGTTCTTTTGTCCTGGTAAAGAAATGTGCAACTCTTGGTATCAGAACACATCAGAGAGTAGGGTGCTTAAAAGTGGTTGTAGAGTAGTAATCACCTTTGCAAATGCTTTGAACCTTAGTGTTCAGAAAAGGGAAAGGACAAAAGTTTTATTTTGATTTATAGAGAGTCCTGACCAAACCACTCCCAAAGCTTCCAATATCCAAATATTACCCATAGGCTTGCACGTGCATCTAACAAAGGTTTTGAACAATTAGCCCTAATTGCCCTTTTCTAATATTCTGGTTAACAGAAAAATCTTCATTATAAGAACACAGGGCTTGTAAATGAAAGGGATGAAAGCTCATGAAAGGATGGAGGCAGGCCATACGTCATCCCACACCTAGGCACAACGGGATGCATTAAGGGAGCATTTATGGAGAGGCATTCCATCAAGTCAAGGTGTCAGAGGACATATGGTCTCTTTCACCATTAACTCTCTGAATTTCCATAACTTTCCACTGTTCCGTATTCACCTCACTTTGTGTGATGCTCAGGTTTGTTTGATGTAATTTTGGTTCTGCTCTGAAAATTACGCATATGAAGTTCATGGAAGTACATAATTAAAAATCACCAATTTGAGCTTGCTTTTTTACAAAAGAGAAATTTAAAAAAAGAGAATTTCGGTAAAACAGAAAAAATCAATAATCAAGAAAAAAATTAATAAATATAAGCATGAATACATAATTTTATCTCTATAGATACCTGCTTGACTCTGTTTCTTGACTAGAAAATATTGTTATTATGCCTTTGAAATATAGTGTAGCATATTGGTATGTGTTCGTTTGGCATGTGAAGATCTATCTGAGTCATTGGTTGTGATCCCAAAGATATCACTGGGATGCTGCAAATTGCTGAAAAAACAGATGTAGAGAGGCTTATGATGAATATCAAGATGGGGTCACAGAGCCAGGAAAGGGTGACAAAATGAAATTTTACTTTTAGTCCTTCTAAACCCAGAGTAACTCAGAATATTCTGACTTGAAAGGGGCCCCCAAGAATCATCAAATCCAGCTCTTGATTTGGGTCCACTTCCATCTTTTCACTCCTCAGATGGCTTTGGGGACCTGCAGGATTACCTGAAGCAGCAGGGAGACTTCCTCCTTTCCTGGGGCTTTTCTGCACTCCCCTGTGCAGATCTATCTGTAGAATTTCTAAATTTAGGTAGAGGAGTTTGTGTTAATCCTAAATGTAAAGCTGAATTTTCCTCTGTGGATCTACTGGCATCTCAGAAGGTATTACACAGACAGCAGCAAAAAGACATTAAAAATCATTCCCACATATATGATCAGACTAACTAGAAGTTATCATCATTATTTTTTAAGATGCACTCTTCGTATTTTTGGCATTTCTTCAGCTAAGCAATGATTGTACCCCAAAATCTTTGTGAGGCAAGCCTTGAATATAATGACGTGTTTTTCTTACAAATAATTGAAATGATACTAAAAATTCCAAGAAGCCCTAATGCTGGGGAGGGGGAGAGGGAAGAAATTTGTGAAAGTGCTAGGTGGGAATAAGAAAGCTTTTAAGACAATCATGATAATAATACCATCATAATAATAGCTTTATCTTGAGGAAAAAAAAAAAATCATCAACCAAGCAACCACCATTGAACATAGGGCTAAAATAATCCCTCTGAATTTTCTATTGTCTTAAAGTACTGGTGTTTTCTAGGGTTAAAAAAAATATAAAAAGAATACATGTCTTGGTTTTTTCGTATTATCACAACGTCTTGTTTTTCATGTTACTTCTCTCCTATCTTAGACCTCTTTACTCTCTGAAAAGTCTCACTCCTCCATCAAATGAGTTGAAGAGACATTTGGGTTCAACAAAATATTGGTGTTAGGAGTTTAAAAGCAGGGGTCTTTTCATTAATGTTCAGAAGCATTGGTGCAGAAGAACAGGAAAACTCCCTGTGTACACCTATTCCATTACATTCTCCCAGCAGAGAAAACACTGGGATGTCATTCTGCTGTATATTCACATGTAAGACTTCTGTGTTTAATACATGGAAAATCCCTAAAATGTTTGCACAGAGAATATTGGTATTCCCTGTACATTTTAGCTGATGCTTACTGGGAGAAAAAAAACAAAACCAAAAAACAACCAGTGGACTGAAATTTGGAATGAAAAGTCAAACAACTTTAGATGTTTCACTTAGCCTAGATCCTAATGACACATTGTCCAGTGCTTTAGAATACGTGCATTCAGAGGATCAAGCTATTAGAGAAAAATTCTCCATCCTGAAAAGGAGGCTTATCACTGAATCAGGAATTGCCAGTAATGTCTCCTCTGGGATGCTTGTTTTTAAATTGCCTTTTGGGAGGCTTTTATGACTGCATCCACATCAGTGCTGTGATTCAGAGCAGTGATGCTGTTTTGAAGCACATGCCCCAGACTGTCCCATTTACTGTGCAGTAGTTCACTTTCCAGAGTGGTTTTGCAGCCCATAATCTGGATTGTGTTTGGAGAAAACTGAACTGGAGGCTTTGATCCAGGCATGTGCCAAATGTTCTCCAGTTCCTATTGCAGGAATAAGAGGCCAAACCAATGACTAGACCTCCTGAAAGCTTGGAATCACACTCTGGGATATTTCAGTTTGGGGATTTGGGCTAAACCACGTTTAAAGCAATCCTGTCTCTATCTTTATTTGCCATAGTGCAAATAAAGAACCTTCAGCTCCAACTGCTCCAATCTATTGATCTGCTCCTGTGGCCACAGCTGCCTTGAGAAAGTAGATGTAGCCTATGACATCTTGAAAGTATTCCAGATTTTACAAACGTTTTCTGTGTTAGTTGTTTTTCACTTCTCTTTTCCTTGGATCTGGTGCAAATATTCTTAAATGAATTTTAAATGATCTGAGCCTGTGCCTGTTTCTTTTGTTGCAAAATTTAAGATCAACCTAGTTTTTTTTCCCCCCAAAAGATCACGCTGCACTATGAAACTATATGAGCAATCTTTTCCCTCATTTTCATTGAAATTGCTGTTTATGGAGATATTTAAGAAGATGATATACATTCCTGCTCTCAAAAAGGATGAAAGGAAATTGTGAGAACTATAAGAAGTTTATCACAACACTTTTGTCCTTGGGTTTTCAAAGCTGTCTAGTAGTGCCTTACAACTGAAAATAGCCAACTCCTAAGTCTGCTTATACTAGTGGGCACCAAAGTTTATGATAAGTATAAGCCAATTGTGATATTTCTATCCCTTGGTAGAACATGTTTGCATTACAAGTTATTTAAATTGCGACTTTTAATTTAGGCATCCATCTCTCTTGTATGTTTTTCCTTACGTGCTCAGCCTCATTAACCCGTCCAGTTGACCTGCATCATTCTCCTGTTGACAAAGATAGGCGTTATGAACCTTAGGATGTCATAAACACCTCTAAAATGTGACCCTCCTTGCATGCAGTGGGGAAGGTTTGACAGCATTACACCAGTCATCTGATAAGCTCGGGTCAAAAGTCTCCCAATTGCTTGCCTTTTGTTTGGGTGTCAAGGAGGCAAAAGCTTTTCATGTTTTTAATAAGCAAATTAATGAAATACTTACAGTACACTGCATACATTAACTCTTAGGTAGCTGGTTTTCCTCTGGGGCCATCCTTCCAAAGGTCAGAGGCCATAAATGGAGTTTCAGTTTTCCAGGAAACAAAGAGGACAGTATATTTCAGTAAGCTTCTCCTTCATGTAGTTAAGATTCCTCCTTTTTTTTCTTTTTTTTTTTTTTTCAATTTGGCTTACTTTCTAGAGGCATAGTAACACTTGCCAGCTAAGCCAGATGTAGCATTTCAACCAAAAAAATGCACTGGATGCACGTTCCAAGTTTGCCAATGGCTATGCATGAGGCTGGAATGTCAGAGCAGGAGCAGCGGATTAGGAGGATTGTGTTCATGTTGCTCAAAGCAGAAGGAGCCCAGAAAATGTCTCTGGAAGTTCACTGTTTCAGACACTTTTTCTTCTTAGATATAACACGTTTGTTTGGTAACATTTTCAGGCTCCTTGCAATCACTCTTTATAGTGTTGCTTACATTTTCAGGATATTAACAAATTAGTCCTCATTTGTAAATTCCAGACTACTTTAGGAAGCCTGACTATAATTTCTGTAGTAAAGAGAAAATGAAGAAAAGATGCTTTTGCTTACCTAGAGACATTAAAACAATGGCATACTGTCTTGACAATATCTCCTGTTATCCTCTCTTCCCAAACAAATTTACAATTTCTTAATTTTTCCAAGCAAAAACTAATTTAATACACACTCAATATTAATGATACACCTGTGGCTGGATTGATCACGTACTTTCCTGTTCAGATGACCTGGTACAACCACGTGATGGAAGAAGTTAAGCTCCGTCTCTGTTTCTATGAATATGTGGTGTCATTCCTAACTTGTATTTTATATTTATTTAAGCCATTATGTGGTGTCTGCTGTCTACCAGCTCCCATTTTCCATCCTCAGCCCCAAAAAGCAGGTAGGACAAGTGGGTGAGCACCTCCTGACTCTCTTTGCAGACAGGGAAACCAAAGACAAGAAGTGAACTGAAGCCACAGGGAAATACACATCCTACCATAAGCTTTAGGAAAGGGACTTTCATTGACTTCTAGACTAGACATAGACACCTGAACTTCTGTCTCCTAAGGCAATTCCCAGTCTCCATGTTTGCAGAACATCAGTAGGTGTTACTTTTACTAGACCCCTTCCTCAATCAGGTACTTGGAGTGGACAAACAAATGCTTGTTTTGTTTTTGTCTGTCTGAAAATGCTTCTGGTGCTTTAAATCCAGAATCAGATTGTGGCGTGCTATAAATGCAGTTCAAGGTGTGCTTTACTGAAACTCACTGGATGCTGTGAATTTCCAGGAGGAAGGTTGCTGGATGTAATCAAAGCTACTGAAAGAAATTGACTTCTCAGTCCTGTGGTCAGGTGAAAAATCAGCTCTTCTATTAAGCCAAATACTGACAAGAAAAAAAAATGGCTAAGTGAATAGAATATTCAAGGAGAAGGGAGAAAATGCTCTTCCTTCCACGTAACTGAAAGTCTGTAAGCATCTCTAAGTGATGCTCATCATCTCATTTCATACAGGTTTCTCTCTTGACACCTCAACCAGCAGCCACAGACTGTTTCCCTTGCAGACTTAAGTAACTAGTGTCTGGAACATTAAACATTCAGCAAAACCCCATAAAATGAGAGAAGGAGCTGTAAAACACCGGCTAGAAAAAGCTGTCCCTGCTACAGCCATGCAATCCTTGCTAAACTCAAACCTGCCTTTTGGGAAGCATCCTCCTTTAGCCCAGGTCAGGCTAAAGCACTCCACTCTCTAAGGTTTCATCTACAGCTCCATGCACAAATGTTCCACAATTTACTACTTAAGAGATATCTAAGTTACATAAAAGACATAAGAGATATAACCATGAGATGATTTTATCCCCTCTGCACTGGTTGGACTGCTTTCACTCTAAAATGAAATAAAAAATGCAGGGAAAACTGCCTTATTAACAAAAGCTATTAAAGTAATCTAAGCATCACATTAAGCTTTGCTTGCGCAGCAGTAGACACAATAAGAAAGACGTATTATAGTCATTTAGATGCGAGATAATTTACTATTTTTAAGATCTTATAGCATCCTTGCTCCAAAGTTTTATCTTTTACTCTTTGCTGTATCTGAATATTTTGTCCCCTCCCCAGCTCTGATTGCTGGGAAGCATAACCACTTTCTAGCTGCAAAACCTTCCTTGGAGTACGTGTTGATTCCCTGCTATCAAACTGGGTGGTCTGGGATCTTACAAGGCTTTATCCTAAGCCTGGTTTGTTCAATATTCACCATCCTCTGGGGCTGTGCAATAGAGCATGGCTTTGTCAAGTTTGCAGGTGGCACTGAGCTTCCAGGGTGCGAGTGCCTCTGGAGCAGGATTAGAATCCAGAATGATTCCATTAAATTTGAGAAGTGACCTGCAATTCAATAAAGATGTCTTGAAGGTACTGCAATAAAAAGTGGGAAATTCAAAGATACCACTGGAGTTCTGCAGAAGTGAATTGGAACGTTGGAGCTGGACCACGGACTGTAAGTCAGTAGTAGGATGCTGCTCCATCCCAGGGTGAAATAGGAGTGTGGCACATATTCCTGAGCCTCTGGTGAGTTTTGGCTGCAATTTTGAGTCTGGCATTAGGGACCCTCACTCTAAGGCACAGACAAATCTGAGAGAGTCCACAGGACAGCAACCAAAATGATGAGAGGTTTAGAAAAAGTGACCTATGAGGAAAGGTTGAAAGAACTTCGTTTGTTTAGTCTAGAAAAGAGAAGACTGAGGAGGTACATGATAACAGACTTCAAATATTTAAACGGTTGTTATAAAGAGGAAGGGGATCAATTATTCATGTCTACTAAAAATTGGAAAAGAAATTAGGAATGTCTTTAATTTGCAAGAGGAGGATTCCAGTTTGAAAGCTTTCTGATGGCACTGGAGCACATTAGTAATTTTCACAGCTTCCCTGGGTATTAAAGGTTTATAAGAATGACTTGGACAAACTCTGTAAGGGATGTTTCAGATCTGCTTCTGCTTCAAAGCACTGCTTAGGACAAACAACTTCTTAAAGCCTCTTCTGGCCTGATTCCTGTAGTGTGTAATATAAATTTGTAATGTACATATCCCTGTGTAATTATACAAGTGCTAAATTAGTATCTGAAAACACACTCCTTCTTTACTTACCTCTACAGGTATGTGATGGAGTGATAGTGGGGAAATAACTGGACTTTGCTGTTTGCTAAGAGAGAATTGCTCAAGAGTTTTAAAAACTATTGCTCAAAACACAGCAGTGGAAAATCAGAACTCATGCCTGACCTCATCTGACAGCTGCTATGGCCCTTCTAAAGGGATTAACAACCTGGACATAAAACAAAGGTTATTGCCAGTCATTAAGGTGTGATATCGCTCAGCACAATTAGGACATGTCACAAGTCTGCACAGGGCTATGCCTGAGTGGAGAATTACAGAGAAAAATGGTGATTTACTGGGCTGTGTGAAGAAGGCCTGACATTGTGATGAAGGGAAGGCTGAGCAGGGCTCGAAAATATCCTGAGAGAAGTTGGAGGCCATTGATGCTGTGTTAAAATACATTCACCTGACTCCATGCTAACTTGTTTTTTTTTTTTTAAAATTATCTACATTACATAAATTTTGATATATATATATATATATATATATATATATCCTCATGGGATCCTTTATGTCTACAAAATGTGTCTGTAGGATCCTATGCAGAAATCAATAGGAAAAGCTGAGTCCTGATGCTGGCAGAGTTTCTGGCTCTGAACATTTCAGATGACGCCTCCCAGCCCAGACAAAATCTGCTTCTCAGCTGAGTAAGGAGGCACTTTGATATCTTGATTCTCCAAATCTGTATTTAGCAACTTCCACTCTTCAGAGACACATGCAAAGACGATTATAGCCCATGATAGGTCTAAAGAAATAAAGCATTGAAAATAATAAATAAGAAATAAAGCCATTGAAATATTATTGGTTATTTCTCATAGCAATTTAGAGGCCAACCCATGTGTTTCAATTACAAAAGAATGGGTTAGCTTATAATACATTAAATTCTTTTTATTAGTTGATTAATTTTTCACTTAAATTCTAAAAAAGTCATTATTTCTTCATGTTTAAGCTTTCACTTCTACTGCCTTCTTTTGTAGTGCTTTTCTTAATTACCTGCAGCAATTTGCATCAGCAAGGAGCTAAGAATGCTTTGCATGTCTTTAGTGCCTTCCCTCCTCCTTAGCTATTGATGTAGCTACACAGAGAGAGCTCAGCACTGTAGCATCTGGCATCTTGAATCAGCATTATAAACATTAATTAAATAAACCTCTCAATGCTTCTGGCAGGTGATGAGAGCTCCTGACCTCTGATGAGAGGCCGGGTGCCCATTTTCCAGGTCGAGGAGCTAAGTGTGTATCTGAATTGTGAGATTTGCAGATATTTCCCAGCATCCAGGTTCCAGGTGCATGCCCTGGCCACATCCCAGCTCTGTGCTGGGGCAAAAGCCAGGCTCTTTCTCCCTGAGGACCTTGGTTTCTGTAGCAAGGAGCCCTGAGTGCTCGTGTGGGGAGGGCTGGCAAGCACGGCTGGGTGTTGTCAGGCTGTGGGCTGCACTGCAAATCCTCATCCCCACAGTCTAGACAAAACCAAGGCAGCATAATGGACTTGAAGGAGGCTTGTGTGAGTCTGCATTCAAGGTGGGAGTAGAGAAAAAAAAAAATTGGCTTCCTCCTCACGCAATTCCTCCCATTATTTAACTATCAAGATGACCACACTGGTTTTTCACATTTAACAAGTCCAATGCAAACAAAGTTCTTTCCCCCATTTTCATCAACTTCAAGATGTTTTATTTTCAGGGGCCTACAAAGGCAAATGTACAATTCAAATAAAACCACAGCAGTGACTGCACAGAGTAATAACCTCACTTCATTTTGGAGCACAGCTTGGAAAATGTGGATACAACCTAAACTAGTAGAAAAGTGTAACACACTCCTTCTTCCTGGCAGCATTAAGAAAAGGCCACAGGTAGCTTCTTCTCAAGCCCATCTACTCTAGAAACAAGCTGGAAGATGGCTTGCTAAACACCAGCACCTCCATGTTGCCAGACGAATGTTCTTGCTTTACAATTTCCAGCATGTTTTAGCAATTAAATCCTGTTTTTCCTGGATTAAATGTTGGTTTGTCAGCCTGTGGACAATTACAATAGATAGTCATGGGGCACTGTACCAATTAATGCACTTTAAACATAATAAAAGGGGTTTTACCTTTCAAATTAAAAGTTATATTGCCAGTAACAGCCATTCTTCCTTTGACAGCACACTTGCCTTTCTATGCTGCTATTTAATGTTTCTCCCCATTTTTCAGTACCATATTTTAGCACTGGGCTATTGATTGAGTGAAGTGGTCAGAGAGGTCCAGTGAAATCAAAGAGCATCATTTCACTGGCCTCTTCAGAAGTGCTGGATTAGCCCTGTTGCCTAAGATTTAGGGTTGGATCCCTATCCAGAAAAGCACTTTAACACGTGATAACAGTTAAGCGTGTGCTTAAGTGCTTTTCTGAACCAGGGCCCATATAAGGCAGCATGTCTACCAAACATTTCCAGCTAGTTCAAAGTGTCCAGCTTTTACAGGAGTGAGATTTCCTTTAGAATGTATAAGCAGAATTCCTTCCAATATTGAAAATACTTACTGAATTCTTCCCTTCAAACAATTGTTTGGAGGCTTGCTCTGTTATTGATATAAAGATTAATTCAAGTTGCAAGGGAAAAAATGTGTTTATGCAAATATTAAGTGCCTGAAAACAACACCACAGCTGTTTAGTTTTGGATGAAAGTCTTGGCTTGTTGGATAAGACACATCACCATCTATGAGATTTAGGAAACATCTTTTGTTACACGGTTATTTCAATGGAAATACATTCTCCAAAACCTTATTTTCCAGAACAAATTCACATTTCTCCGCATTTAACATTGTAAAAATATGAAAAGCTTCTTGGCATATGCATTCCTTGTAAAAATGAATCTAGAATGAGATAGTGA
Source organism: Passer domesticus (assembly GCF_036417665.1). NCBI lineage: Eukaryota > Metazoa > Chordata > Aves > Passeriformes > Passeridae > Passer > Passer domesticus. Next base: position 15,771,947 of record NC_087487.1, on the reverse strand, counting down.
CAATGAGGAACAGAAGTTTTTGGATAACTTATGCCCTTAAAATTTTACAGCAGTGTTTTTTTTTGTGCTCTAATTGCAGGAGAGCTGCAGCCACAGTGAGAGGGTTCAATATGCCCATAAAAGGTGGCCATTGAGTGCAACAAGTGCAACAGGATGATTTAATTTCATATGTAAGCAATATATGTAAGAAAGAGAAGCATCCTATGCTGCTTTGTGTCTTTTGTTTCGTTAACTTCAGACCATGCATCATCTCTAATGAGCTTGATAAAGCATAGTAAGGAAAATGGGCCATAATTCATCATGATTTCCATTTCAAAAGTGACAGCCAACTTCACAAAATAGTCCATTTTGCAACAAAAGAAAACCAACAAATGATAATGGAAACAATATCCTCAAAAGAAAACTTGAAGTCCTCTCAGATCAGACTTTCATTAGGGAAACGTGGGATAGGTTTTGTTAACAGTACCCAGAGATCCTCTCTGGTTCATCTTGTGAATAAAATATTTGATTTTTTTTATGTTGTCCACCTCAGAAGAAACAGCACCCCAACATTTTATTGAGTAATAAGAGCTGATATATGGAGAAAAGCAGGATCAGCATTTTAAATTGTTAGAAAATATAACATTAAATTTAATTCTTTCCCATAAAAAAGCTATGGCCCATGCTGCAATGTAAGGTATAAATAAACTGCATTCAATAACAATAAAGGAGCAATCTTTATGTTTTGGGGAGCTTCTGATGAATTTTTACTTCTTTGTGCAAATTTCCAACCTATTTTAGCTTTTTTTTTTTTTTTCTGGCTGCAATCCTCTTTTAGAAATCAGTCCATATTCTTTCTGGTACCTCTGAGTGCTTTAGATATCACACCCTTCACCTTTTAAAGCTTACCTTAAATCTTTAGACTTTCAAATAGTTTAGTTCCATGGGAGTGGTAAGGCTTGGATTGGAAATTAAAATGGTAGTTTGGGAAAAGAGGGAAAGGAGAAGTGAAGAGTGACAGAGCAGGGCTCAGCACCCTGAAACCCTTCACTTCCCAAAACCTGTTCTAAATATTTGTCCAGTGGTGTCTGATCTACTGTATATGATGTTGATAGAACTTAAATAGTCTTTTTTGTTTCAGGATGTGTCATCTCGTCTCGGAGGTGTGATGGATGGAGAACATTATATTGCTGCTTGGAGGTGAATGGTTCCTGCCAGAACAGGGTGTGCTGCTTGGAGGTCGTGCAGGAGATGTCCTTTGCAGGGCAGAAGATTGGTTAACAGCCTGTCCAGGGTGGTCTCCTGGGCTGGGCTCTTGTATCCCAAATTGGAAACAAAATTTGCCAAGGAACTGGGAGATGCTGCCCTTCAAAAAGGCAGGATGTCCCCTCTCCTGGGGCACCATCTGCCAGGTGTCTGAGAAGTCACATCCCACCTGAACTGGGCTCACAGGTCGCATTTCAGTTTCAGTGAATGAAGCAGATAAGAAAAAACTTGGTCTCTGATGATATCTCTGCTGAAGGCAGAGCAGGCATCCATTTTCTGTGAATACTTTAAAATACTCAATTAAAATTAACTGTTTGGAAAACACCAGTTTTTTACTGGTTGATTGATGGACTGGGGTAGCATTACCGAAACAGAAGAAACAGCAAAGACTGGTGTCAATGTGAATTTATGTGAACCTTCTCAGAAAAAAATTATCCAAAAATTATACCTAGGATCATTCTTTTATAGTAGTTAATTAACATGTGGAACTCACTGCCACAAAATACAGTATCTTTGAGGCATGAGTTTAGCGGGATTAAAGGGATTTATTAAACACTTATATGGATAATGAGACCATCCGCAGCTACATTACACAGGATGAAACCATACATTAGGGATATAAACAATTATGCTTCAGGATAGAAGCCAACTACTGACTAATAGAGTTAAGGAGGAAATTCACTCCATAATTATCCAGGATTTTATGCACCTTTTCTCAAAGTTCTACTATGAGCACTATCATGAATGGGATACTGCCTTACAGGAAATGTTGGAACACAGGAAATACAGGAAAAATAATGGAATTATGATTTCTTTTATGTTTAAAGGTAAGATCTTATTTTTTTACCACCTTAATAGTAATTATTTCAGTCTCCTCTTAAAAAAAATGAGAATGAGAAATGAAAAATTAATCTATGACTTTATTGAATCTTCTGAACAGACCCCTGCCTCCTTCAGTATAAGAACTGAATATCATCTGTTGTTCATATATTTTCTTTTAAAATAGCAATAAGGAACTAAGGACATGGCTTTAGCTATTTGCATAAAGACATTATATCATCAGCACCAGATTCTTAAGATTTTCTGTTGTTCTGTTGTTCCTTTCTGTCCTGAGGATCTTGTAGGATCACATAAGATAAAGCACAGCCTACAGAAATAGAAAGAACACATTGGATGGGATTGCATTGCCCTTGACCTATTTCAGGACCAAAATATTTTCAGCATCAAATTGTCTTAGAGCAGGAAAGCAAATAAAAAAAATTTGGATGTTTTTCTTTTTTTTTTTTCCTATGCTAGTAGTTCTTTCATCAGGAACACACGTAATAAGTCCTCTGAATTCTCTGTGGAGTTCTGGGTATGACAGCAGGGATTGTGTCATGTCTCTTCCTGAGCCTCCCTTTTAAGATCTTGTTGTAAAGGGAAAAGAACTCAACATCCTCTTACATTTTTGTCATCCTCTTACTTTTTTTGGAAGCTGTAACCTCTTGAGAAGCACTTGTTTGTAGATTCCTGCTCACTTACTGTCAGAAGACCTGAACATGTGCATTAAATCTGATGCATCCTTTCAAAAGGTCTCAGATTTGTGGTGCCTGCACATGGCACCACAGCACAACATTTGCACTGGCTGTGGCTGCCACTGCCAAATGCTGTGGAGCTGTGAAATGTTTGAAAATCCTAAATAAACACCCTAGGATCTCACATTTTGTGCAGCTGAAAGTTTTAAGTGGAAGAGAAGAACCCAGAAACAGGTTGATGTTTTTCAACAGCTTCCTTCAGCATCTTTTGTTCCTCAAGGAGAGGAGTCGTGGGCTCTAGGTCAGCCCTGCTTTTGTTACAGGAGAAACTGTGGTGTCTGAAATGGCATTTTGGTGCATACAGGCAGAGGGCTGTGCAGAGAATACCCAGCTTTTTAAAAAAGCCTATGAACCTATACCTCTGGGAGCAGCATCAAAATCACTGAAGTTGGTGGAAAGACTCCAGAGAGCTCTTCTATCCACCAGAAAACAAAACTACGACTTGAATTAAAGATAAAAAAAGCAATAATAAGTAGGGAAACAATGAGAGAAGCAGGTGTTCAAGCATATTTGAAAGGCAGAAAAGCAAACTTTTATGTTCTAGCAGTGATGCTCTGCAATGAAGCTGAAGTCTGTCAACATCCAGATATGTTTTACACTGCACGTTTGGCATCACAACAGGTGGTTACTGCCAGATCTACCAATGAAGAATATTCCAGATTTGTCAGCTATTGCACAAAGTCTTTCCACCAGATGAATTGGGTGTATTTGGCAGCAGTCAGTTAGTAAATAAAGAATGATCTGGAGTTCATAACTATTGTAGCTTTAAAAAGACAGCTAAATAACATTGTTTTTCAACAGTGACATTCCTCAACCAGAATGCAAGTCCCAGAGAAAACAGAAAAGGAAGAAAGCCCTGACAGTCAATAAATCTGGGCAATGTTGAATGAAATGGTTAAATAAGTAGGGGACTCATTATTAAAAATGTCCTTTAGCAGGCCCTTTACATTTAAAGAAGAAGACTGAGAAATGAGGTAAAGCTTCTGTACAAAGATAAATCTGGTAAAACTGCCATGTTAATGTCCAGGGATAGTGTGTGTATACTCTATGGCTGTTTTTTTTTCTTTTTTTTTGTATTCTGCTTGGTCTTTAACCTTCTGATTTTCCACTATGTTGCACAGTCCCAATGGAAAACTTCAGGCTGTTTTTACCTACAAACACAGCTTTGGCTAAGAACAAGGTTTCAAATTGTATTCTGTTGGGATTTTATTTTTAAAGAAAATTCCTTATTCACTAGAAATTTGCTGACTGCTTGAAAATGGAAACTGTTTAAGGAACAATCAGTTTGGATGATTTTCCCTCTTCGATAAGAATCTGGAAAGAAAAAATTTGAAATTGCCAGCACATTCCTTTCTGCCATTTTCAAAAGAAAAGCAGCCCAGCGCTAGTACCTACATAAACAGTTCAAAATGGTCAAAACAGCTGTTTCAGTGGCTGGCTTCCTCTTAATCTCTTATTACAAACCCATGCTTTACTTTTGTGTTTCAGATTTGCAGTCCCATTTCCCTCCTAACAGCCTTACCTGTGTTTCATAACCAAAATAAAAGCTTTGCGTTATGCAACTTTAGGCTAATTTGCCTCATATTTTTGCCCTTGGATCAACTATTTTGTTGCTTTTGATAAAATGCTTAAATACACTCTGCTGAGCTAATGATTGTAATTTGATGGTTTTTACAAAGCTGTTATATTCTGTTGAAAGTATTATTACATACTATCAATTGGTGCTGATAAATTCCCAGCTGTACAAACCTGAGGAAGAAGCAGCAGCAGCATGTTACATATGACACACATGTTTTTACCATTGTAAGGGCCAGTTTTAAGGGAAGCTGTGTTTTCCAAGACCACAGCTTCCCCCTTTGCTGCAAGCCATGGCATTGCACCAGTGGAGCCTTATTGGTGTTTGTTTCAAGCATTAAGTAACCTTGGGGAAGCCTTTTTCTTCCTTCTGCCGGCCTTTCGTCCGCTCACAAAGCAGGTTTCAGGTTTGGGCCTGCTGGTTGAGGGGAATGCTTAGCTTGCCTATTTAAAACACAACTGGATTTTGCTATTCAAATGTAGGAAACCTAATTACACATTGGTAAATTCTCTTCAGTCTACCAAACACAGAAAAAAAACAGTGACAGAAACTGAAAGGCCAAAAAAGAGAAAAGAGTCCCTAAGACCTAATGAATCCAAACTAAACACCTCTCCACAGAAATGTCAAACATTTCTCTTAGCACAAAACAAGGCTTAAAGAATTCCCTGCTTTTGTCTCTGGGCTAATTCCTTAAGCAGAGAGGGGGATTTTCTTCTGGGAGTGTTATTTCACAAAGAACTAAACAGCAAATAAACAAAAGACTCTCAAAGAGTGAGAGAGTATAAATAAAATTCATGACTCCTTAAAGAGTTTACACTGAAAGAATGTGGGGGATTATTTACAATTAAAGCGTAGTCTGTGGAATACAGTTATTATTACGAAAATGAATAAGAGGGTATTTCATTTAGCTCACAATAAGAGTGCACCTGGGTCTTCCCCGTTTGTTAAAACTGGAGAAAACTCACTTGCCCTCAGAATCATCTATTTGGTCACTTTTAGCAAACTCTTTCTCAAGTCCCAGTCTGGGTAATCCAGTTGAAAAACCTTGTTTATGAAGTTGCAAATTATCTATGTTGTAGCTACAGAAGGTGCAGAAGGAAAGGACAAAAAAACCGGGAGAGAAAATCAGGCAAATTGAGGACTTCCCTCCTTTAAAAGAGGAAAAACTTTTCCAGAGTAAAAGTTTATTCTGTTTTTCTGTGAAAGATATTCTTCAAATCCCCACCCTTTCAGCCAATTCTACTGAAATGGAAAAATCCCTTGTCAATAAAAAGGAGATTTTTAATTCTTCAAACCTAGTAGAACACAAGTTTTTGATAAAGTAAAAATAGCCAGAAAGAAAGAAAGAAAAATTTGGGGCTACTCTCCCTTCTTCCTTGCCAAGTGGAATATGAAACAAAGGAGCAGGTTAATAATGGAGACAAGGTTGGCTGAGGGAACAAATACAAGATTTCACTTCCAATAAATTAGGCAGACACAAATGAATGGTTATTAAGATAAAAAAGCATAGGTTGAAGAAGCCACTTGATTATAAATTATAGAGCAATTAGTCCTCTTTCGGTGCTTTTTTTTTTTTTTTGACGAGGCATTTTGTATTTTACAGCAAATGTGTCATAAAACAATGCTGATAATGATATTGAAAGCCAAGGCAGAGTGGCCAAATCCCAAATATATATATATATATGTATATATATGTGTTTATTAATAGGGTTGTGAGTGACACACAGAGTGTGTTCCCATACGTGTGTATGTATCTCTATGTGTGCACATTCCTGTGGGTGTTCATGGATGTCTGACTACAGCATAAATATCACAAGGCACATCCATGTGCACTCCTAATAATTCCTTATTAATGTAATATATTAATACAAATTAAAAATGAAATCTATATGAGTGTCATGGGCTGCACTATATCTATCTGACTATATTATGTCTCTCTGTTGTGTTAAAAAAAAAAAGTCTTGTAAGAGAGGTTAGGCCATGGAGGCTTATTTCATGTGCCTGAGCGACAGAGACAGAATTTAAAGCTTTGCTGAATTTGCAGCAAAAGTTTTGATTGAGTCTTACCCTGCCATGCCTGTCTCGGCAAAGTATCCGAAACATTTGGCTGCACGCGATTAAATGAACAGTATTTATTTTTAGCATCTGCTGCCCCTCACTCAAACTTTGCTACTAAGAAAATTCAGCTCTATGGAAAAGAATTTGAATTCCAGCTGGGCAGTTTTCAAAATAAGATGAAAAGTTAAGCAGGCAATTGGTGTGTATTTAGGGCTCAAAACACCTTGCCTCCTAAGAAGTCTTAAAGGAGTTAATCCCTTCTCAAGATAATCCACTAAAGAGCATCCTTCATTATGATGTTAAAAGCAAGGATCAGTGCTGGGGGAGTCTAACAATAGGACAGGGGTGCTTTTCAATCCCCATCACATTCTTCCCAGGTTAGAAACAGAAACTGCTGTTATTCCAGCTGAAAAACAGGACGGGTTTCTCTCTTGGTGTTAAATATTCAAATTTAAAAAGGGAGGGGAAGGAAAAGGGAAAAAAAAAAGCAGTGGCTAATCCACTGCATTAACTAAACTTCGCCCTTATTGGGTGTTTTTCTGCCAATCTTTCTAACTTTTATGACAAGGTGGTAAATGCGGAAGGGCTGTGTCAACATAACTCACAACTCTCTTAGGTGTCAAAAGAACTTTGATAAGAGGCTTGTAAATAATTTCCTGGTGGTAACATATGAGTGGAGAAAATGTGAAGCAAGTTGGTCAGATTTCACTGAAGGAAAGGACACTACAACATCCCTTTACTCTGGGCAGGATTCAGACTTCTAATAAAACATGAGAGTAAAAAGCACGAATACCAACATACCTCATGTTACTTATGTGGCTAGTATTCTTAAAACCTGGTTTTTACTTTTTTTTTAAATTATTTTTTAATACAGAGTATCCTGTTTTTAATTAATGAAAAGAGCAATGTGAAAATACAGGGGTTTTTTGTGACCTCAAAAATATATTTGTGGATGGTTTACACATGTGCACACACATGTAGTCAAACACTCTATAATATAGAAATTATTAAATTTTGCTAATTTACCCAAGTAGAAAAAAAAAAGAGGGAAACAATTCATAAAATAAGAGACTTTATCTGTATTTTTAAGACAGTAGAGGAAAAAGATTCAACCTTTAGAGAGCCTAGTCAGAAATTAAAAGAAAAAAAGCTATTACTTTGATAGCTGGCCATAGAGTTGATTTAGGATATGATCCAAGTCCTGTGGATCTCCAATAACCACAATTGGTGTTTGGATCATGTCCTTGGAGTACAATAACAAGTTTTTGTAGCATGCATAATTGATGGGTTTTAAGGAATCTCATGTAAAACGTGTTTCATTGTGCAATGGAAATGTCACCTTAAGGAATTCTAGCCTCACATCAGGGCCAAGAGAGACAACAATGATATTTCAGCCATGATAATTAAATGCTGTAAGCACCGTTATTTTCCTATTTGTTGTAATTCCAGCTAAGAAGGGCTCTGATTGAGACCTGGCAAGAAGTGGTTGAAAAATTGCTCTTCCAAAGGGGGAAGCTAAAAGAGCACATGACTCAGCTGTAGATAGTAATTTTGCTTCTTTTGTCCCATATAATCAGCAAACGGATGGTATCTCCAATTCACTGCTGACGTCTGCAGCAGCAGCAGCAGCTGAAGACTTCCAGACACAAGGCCTCAGCTTCTCCTTACTGTAACAGAGCTCTTTGCAGGATTAAGATCACATCTGGACGGGAGAAGAGCAAATCCTGCCTCTAGGTTGAGGTCTGTGGTCATTGCAGAGGTTGGACTGGATGACTTTGGAAGGTGCCTTCCATTCCAGGATTGTAGGATTTCCATCTCTCCACAAAACTGGAGCACAGGGCAGCTCTCTTGTTTTCATCAACTACATGAAAGGAATTGTGTTGGCCCTATGCTTAGCTAGTTTGGAGGAGATGATACTTAATGGGAAGTGTACTTGAGTCCATGGGACTTTTTATGGGGATTTCTTCTTGAGTCCATGCCCTTGATCCAAATCTACCTGGAAGTGTGGGAAGGCTGTACTGTGTGAAAAGGTAGAATATGTTAATGATGTAGATGTCTGTTAACTCTTTAGATGTTGCAAAGCCTTCTGGACATGTAATAGCAAAGTCTTGCCTATTTACAGTGCAGTCAAACAAAGTTCTTGTGTTTTCTACACTCATGATTTTGCTTGGAAAATGAGTCTGAAAGGGATTTCATCCCTACTTACAAGCCCTCCAGAGACAGAGCTCAGAACTGCTCTACTCCCTCCCTGCTGACCCCAGGAAGAAGGGAAATGCTGCTGTTTCCCCACTTGCTCAATTTTGAGCTCTCTGCATAGGTAGGTGTTGACAAAGGAGATCAAGGCCAATGTTTTGCTGTCCACAGCCACACCCTTGCATTTATTAGGGAATGGTTCCTTACCATCACTTGAAGTACCCTTACCCAAATCAATGGCCAAGAGTGGCATTGCTTACAAATCTTTAGAGGAGGGGATGGGCCTTGCCTTTTATAAGCATCTTTTTTTTTTTTTAATTTTAACTCTCCCAAGTAAGTAATGGTTATTGGAAACACTCTCAGAAGTCCTGGGATTATAATTTATATACTCTGGCTTTCTGACCAAAGCAGATGATTTTGACATATTTAATATTTATAAAGATTTTTAAAGACCAAAGGCTTTGACCAAGATGAGTTCTTCTGTTAAAACCATGCACTAAATAAACAGAGGGAAGGACACAACCTGAGCCCTTACAGGAGCCTGCTTTTGAGGCGGAGTCCATTTCAGGATAATAGGAATGGCTGATCCAATTCCTGCCCGTCAAATGCTTTCAGTTTCTGGAATTAATTTATCAAGCTACATTTAAGGATTAAAAGATGGTGCCTGACATTTTTGAACAAACCAGAAAACCCCAAAAACCCAAACAAAAAAACCTGTCACAATTCAGCAGAATTTGCAAAAGAAAAGAGGCTGCATGGGATAAAGGAAGCCAGCCCAAAGTCCTCTTAGGTTGATGATCTCTTCAGGTCACGGTTCAAGTTATCTTGATTTTCAATTGTACCCACCCAAGTCTGTACTCCTTCTCCCTAGCTATTTTTTTTAAGACTTTAAGTCGCTGCCTAAATGCTCTTCTCCTTAATGAGAATGAAACCGACTGGCTTTTATTAATGAATCCCATCTTTTGTGCATAGGTTTTAGTTTCTCTTTAACATCTTGAAAAGTCATTAATTTATTGCTAATTTAAAAGAAAAAGAGAGAGCGATCCTGTTGGTTCGAATGAATACTTTTCCTTTGGTTGAACCAATAATTCAAGCTCCTGATTATACCAATTAAAGACCAATTTGAGGAAAGGCCTCCAGCACTGAGCTGCAGCTGCCATTTAGCCACAAATTATGGGCCTTATATGTGGGTGGACATGAAACTCTTTCAGAAAGAAATAGATTGAGAAATAGGGAAACTATTGTAGGGATTTTAGCAGAAGGGGGGACATTAATTGGATACATTGCTTGAAGTCAATCAGAGATTCAGCTACTCTGTGGGCCTTTTGACTTCAAGACCCTTCTCTTTTTGTTCATGTACCTTCAGCTAGATTAATCACAGTGACTAAACAAGCAGAGATATTTTTCAGGGCTTTTTTTTTTTTTAATATGGCTCTGAAGAAGGGGCAGCCTATTCTGCAGTGCAACAAATATTGAAGATGGTGAAAATAAGTGTGATGAGTTCAATCTCACAATTAATTCATTATATATTTTAAGAATACATGAAAGTGATCCTAGAATGGAAGTTTTATTTGTTAATTTGATATTAGACGCCATATTTAAGTTATCAAATGTATTGATTAACAATGCAATGAAATTATGAGCTTTTGGTATATTTTTTTGTAACAGGGAAAGAAAACGCACTCATGGAAAAATTTCTAAAACTTTGCACCTGTAGTAACCTAAAAGTGGAAAATATAAGGGCATCAACCATCAGAACATAGTAAGTAATTCATAAAATATAGAGTGTCAATGCTCATAATGGAAATGTTTTTGAAGTACTGCGCAATAGTTTCCATTAGATTGTATGACTATATGTTACCTGAGTTTTATTGTTCTGGATTCCATTTTCCAGCTCATAGAGAAAATTGGTGGCACTAGTGGGATTAGACCTTCTCTCTACCCAGTCTCTAGTCCTGTGGTAGATTTTTACATTCTTTTGAAATGCTGGAACTAGAGTGTGAATAAATACATGAAATAGAAGACTCGATAAAGAAATGTAACAACAATCCATATCTCTATGTTTGCATATATATGTGTGTAAAGGTGTTTACTTCTGAGGCTGCAGTGTTCTAAAAGAAACCTCATTGCTTGTGATTTCTGGTAATCAAGTTTAAGTTTTCACTGCTGGAAAAGCAGTAAAGTTTCTTATAGTTCAGCTTGTGCATAAATGCTGCTTGTGTGAACTCCATGATGTGACTTCCTTGATATTTAGGAACAGGATTTTCCATAATATTAGCAACCTTGATTTAGGTTATTTATGTATTGATAGTAATCAATAAATTGTTATAGCTCACCTTGATTAAGCCAATTAAAACTTTCAAATTAGTCACCTGATCAAGAAGATAAACTCAATTTCTCAATTATTTCCTGAGAACTGCAACAAACCCTTCCCAACTGTTCTGTTGTTGAGATTTGCAACCTAAATGAATCAAGGGCGTGATATGGTGACTGCAATCAGACTCTGGAAAAGGCCATTTGCTTCTCAATTTCTTCAGTCACTTTTCACATAATTACATTTTTGGACATTTGTTTTGAATAGAATTAAGAACTGAGCTGTGTTTCATATTCTAAGTTAATGAGAGCTCAAACAATTTTCAGTGCTTTTTCTGGCTTAAAATTCAGTTAAAAAAAAAAGGGAAAGACTTCTGTTCTAAATTTCCATATTTCTTTCAAACTTGCTAATTTTATCCTGGTTAGGAAGTGGGATTAATAAAAGCTACTTTTGATCCACCCAGAGGAGGAAGTTGTGGAAATGCTGTAGGAGAGTTTTGTACTCTTAGAGGAAGAATTTGCTTTGTAAAAATATGCTGCCCCAACTTCTTAGTCTTTAGAGACCTGTACACCACAGATGTTACTCTGGTGATTTCACAGTTATTCTGGTGATTATTCACTATAAAAGCAATCATGAGTTGTCACCTCCACAATGATCAAATTCTGCTTTTTTCATCCACCTAATCTCTATTCTTAGGTCCAGGTTCATATTGTGTAAAGAGAGTTGCCTTTTGCCTCCTAGCTTTTACATGAATATTCTCTCATAATTTTGGCTGATGAAACACCAGATATTAAATAAATTATGTGTTTGATATTTTAATTTTTTTTTTTTTGCCTTCTTGATTCGCTGGAGTGCCCAGATGAGACAGAACTGGTGAAACTGAAAAGATCTTGAGTTCAACAGGTGAATCAGAGCACTAAGGTTGTCTGCTCTCCAAAGCACCCAGCTCTCAGCTTTTACCCCGAGATCAGCATCTCCTCCCCAGCAGGGAGGGGTGGTTTGGTGCTGGGTCAAATGTACCTGACCCACCTGCAGGTATGGGCAGCAAAGCAGGTTAACACATCTTGCTCCAGGTAAGCAATTTCCTGCTGCAAAATCCAAAGTAACTCTGCAAAGGGACTGCCTCAAAAATGAGTATTTTTCCCCAAGAAAGTGTAGTTTGCCCACGGTTCAGAGACGACGTTTCAAGCATCTTATTCTATACTAATTAATCTCTAAGCCTTAACATTTATCTCTCCAGTACACAGCATACATATCACTGTGAGTTTCAGTTCTGAAGTCTGATAAAACTAATAAACCAAAACTGCCAGAGGTGGCACATTAAACTGGTAAAATGGTTTTCATCTTAATTGGATATGAGCAGTGTTATCTCTAATAACCCCAGGATACTTCTAATTGGAGTTTTCTTTTTCCTTTCTTCCCCCCACCCTTTCTCTTTCCTGCTTTCTGTTTCTTTCTTTTCTAACACTTGTGTCATTGACCAGTGTTAATATTTGAGTGCCCCCTCTTCCAAACCCCCTACTTGATGTTTTCTGAAGCAGGAGCCAGCCTGATTTCAGCAATTGTATTTGTATTCCATTAACAAAGGTGATTTCATGTGTGCTATCATTGGAGATTTTAATAAGATAGAGTTATTGATGTTAGCTAATAATGTTTTGAAAGTTGGTTGTCTTCACTGCCCTGAGATTCACCTCAGGCCAGCAACTTCTCCATTTTCAGATGTTATTGCAAGACAATGCCTGTCATTGTTTAGACTGAAATTGTCATTTTAGTGTGAATCTGTGATCATTTTTTTTAGGGTGATAAAATCATTCTTATTGCTTCCTGCTCATTTTTTAGACTTCTGTGAGAAGAATGCATATTAATTGGCAGCACTAAAATACCATGTAAAATTAAAAGGCATCAAAGCTTTTTGCAGCAAGTTTTGGTTTTTTAATTATTATTTGTTTTATTTCACCAGGGTTACCAAGAAACCCTGATGTGGATGAGGAAATATTCACAGCAGCAAAGCTCACATTTTATAGCAGAAGGCAGATACATGCATAGGCTGCAGGGGAAACTGCACAGGACTGCTGGGAAAAAACAAATTTGAAAAACTTTCATTCACATTTTTCATTATTCTCTTTCTCTTTTTGCTCTTTTACACATGTAGCTCTAAATTAGCTGTTTCACTACCTCAATTTTATATTAAGTTTTTGTCACAGGAAATCAGCTTCAATTTCTCTTTAAGCTACACTTGCCTGGCAATACAGGGATGCTATTGGGTCCAAACTAAATAAGATGCTAAAGAACTAAAAGGACTAAAAGGACAGAAGGTCTAAGAGAAAGAATTGTAGCAATAGCATAAACTACCTCATTTTTTCAATGGGGATTAAAAGTTTGAAGCCTGCATATGTTTTAAATGTGAAAAATTTTACTCCTGAGACATATTCAGGAAGATATAATTCATTTTCCTGCAGAACACACAAGCATATATAGACACAGAACACGTGAAGAAGTCTGTACTGTTCCCTCCATCACGTGTCCTTCTGAGCAAATGTTATCAAATTCACAATAGTTATTGCTTTTCTATATAGCTACAAGTATCTATGAAGAGCTCATTAAAATAATACAGAAATGTTACCAGAACATTTCAGAGTGCAAAAACATGTATTTAAAAACAATTGCAATAAATAAAATTAGCAGAAAGACACCTTCAGCAATTTATATTTACATTTCAGGCAATTAAGTCAGCAATACCTGGTGTGTGGATTAGAAGGGGTCAAAGGCCTTTCACCAAAAGAACCTTTTATAGTATCAGAGGCCCTGTGACATCATGTTTGCCTTTTATGCTGAATTAGATAATTGCAAATAATTGTAACTCAGAAAGACATTAATTTTATGGGAGATTTTTTCCCCTTCACAGGTCAGCGTGCAACCCTTTGACCCAGCATTGTAGGACTAGCACCTTTGTTAGAAAGACAAAGAATATTGCTTTCTCAACCAAGAACATGCAGGATTACTTTTGTCAATAGTCAGAGAGAGCAGAAAAGAAATATCATGGTACACCAAGTTTTAGAATAAAATTTTTCTGATTTTTTGTTGCGAGGAAAAGAACCAAACAGGGTGGAGCTTGTTCATTTATTTGCTCTATCTATCTATCTATCTATCTATCTATCTATCTATCTATCTATCTATCTATCTATTTTCATGCTTAGCTTTCTGTGGGATTTACCAATCAAATAGGAACAAAAAATAGAATTAGAAATACAATAGACAAGACAGCCTGCTTCTCATTTCTGTGCTTAAATCTTTCTTCCTCAGCTTTTCATCCTCATGTTGCATCTCAGGCTCATGGCAGCAGGCTAATCTAGGGGGTTTTGGGAGAAAAAATAGCCTTGGTGCAAATCTTCAGTGTTAAGTGGAAAATTCAACAATAAATTTTAGCAACAGACCTCTGCATCCACCAGCCCTAAACACTGGAGACAGCAGGGTTTGACACAACCAGGCATGGTCTGAAACACCCAGGCATGGTCTGACACACTCACCCTATCCTGCCCAGCTGGCCAGGAGTCTTTCATTGCACAGGACATTTGGAGGGGTAATAGTTAAGTTAAGGACCTGTTATATGACTCTCATGACATTTTTCACTTCTGGAAAAAACAAGACCAACATGAATTTAATTTTCTGCCATGCAGTAACAGTGAAAGAAAATATCTGGGCAGAGGGCATTTAACCATCAGCCTTGTTGAGCCTGGAATTTCTGCCAAGGTACAGTGAAAAAAGGGCAATGAGAATGCTAGTGACCCTGAGGAATACAAATTCTCAGTTCCTCACTGTGCTAATGGATTGCTCCTGAAATTTTCACTGTCAAAAGGCCTGATGATTTCACCTGTTCCAGGAGGCAGGTGAAATAATCCACGGTTTCCATGGGTAGGGTGGAGATCTGGTGTGAGAGCTCTGGTGTCAGCCTGCAGGGGTGATGCCAGCCTGGGGGAAAGCCTGGGAGCTGTCAGTCCTGGGAGCTGTCAGTCCTGGCAGCTGTCAGTCAGTCCTACATCTGTGGGCTCCGTGGAAACCAAACCTTTCCCCTGTGCACTGTTAGTATTACCCTGAAAAAAATGACCTGACAAAATGCATGTAAAATTTGGTGTTTGCTGAGTGCAAGGAGAAAGAAGGAAGGGACACAAATAAGGGAACAAAACTGTGGGGAGAATCATCTGATGGTAACCTCCCAAATTGTTGCTGTGCTTCAGTGCTGCCACAAGTTACAGCCTGCCAAGGAGGTAGGAGACCAAACCAAGATATATTTCTTAGATGGCTCAACTGTCTCAGGCTTGGAGGTTCATTAGGAAGTGAAATCATCCCAGGAATACCAAAACACCAAGAGGCAATAAAGATGATATAGGTAATGCATTCTGATTTCTTCTAGCATTAACTCATTTAAAAAGCAGTATTAGGTAGAAAAAGAGACTTTTATAAGGTTGTAAAACAGCAAATAAAAATACAGAAAGGCACATCAATACTGGGTATTTTTTGCCTACAAATAAAGCCAAAGGGACACTAGTTTTCTTTGTTTGCTATGTGACTTTGAGGAAAGCAGGAATACACATTTAGGTAGGAGTGTACTGGTCAGTGAGTGTGGACTGAACATGAGAAAGAACTGCATTAAATACTGCCCAGGTCAATGATTAATACATTCCCATAAACTTGGTAACCTCACAGCCTCCCCCTCCTCTGCATTTTTCTGTTTAATTGAAATTTATGTGCTAGTTTTAAGCAGCTATATAAACAGCCAGAATTATTATACTTTTGACAGCAGATAACTAAAAGATTGCATTAGCACAACAAAAATGTAGTGCCTTTCTTAAAACAGAAGCTGCTCCCAGCAAAATGGCCTTGGAAGCTTTCATAGACCTTGTGGCTGCATCCTGCACATCCCCAGGCAGGTGCTGCAGCTTAGATCTAACTCAGAGCCTGGACCAGCCTGGAGAGAGAGAGTTGGAGCCACAAGACTCCAGAGTCTCTTTCTAAATTGAGTTATTCTAAGATTTTCTGTTGTTAATGAAACAAAACAGTCCTTTTGCAGCTGAGAGTTTGGGGCTGTCCAGGCCAGTGCTTCTGGCAGCTCACTGTGACTGCAGGAGAGGGAAATGCCAAAGGAAACCTACTCAAGAGGTAAAGATGTGATTCCTCTGCTTGTACTCACTGGCTTTCATTACAGCCCCCAAACTATCTTTACATGCCCATTATTCCTGTCTGGAGCAGCACCACAGCTGAGGGGAGGCTGCTCAGACTGCCAGGAATAGGAAACTCAAAATGCAGCTTTTTTTCTCTATCCACCTGCTGTGGTGTCTCATGACCATCAAAGGTGCTGCTATTTCAGGATCTTCCACTTCCATTGCAGCTCCTGGGTGGTTTTGGTGATCATGGGATTGTCACTGGCCTCTTTAATTCTGGGTGCTCAAAATACCCTAAGTGGATCCATGTCTGGTTTAATTATTTCTTTTAAAACTTTGTGTAAATGGGAAAAAACCCTTATTTTTTTGCAAATGCCACCATCAGCAAGGAGGCCCAGGTCACAGGAGGATTTAAATTTCCATCAACTTAAAGAGCAGGTAGGCACCTAGGTAAGAATTAGGTTCCTAAATGCCTTTATGGAGCTGCCACTTTCTGTTTAGGCAATGTCACTAAACCAGTCTCCCCTGGGCCTTATAGTCACAAACATGAAATGCACTGATTGGTTTCCCCCTTCTTCACTTCCTCACAAAAGAGTTTTGCATAATTTGTTTCTTTTGCATTAATGTAATTTCTTTGGCCTTTGTCATCAGGAAGGTTTTATTGCACGCAGCTGTAGTCAGACTGCTGAAAAAGAATCTGTTTTATTTAGAGGATATTTGTATTGCAATGTAAACACAGAAATGTTCAGAACAGCATTGCTGCTGCTGCTGCTGCTCCTGCACCAACTGCAAAGCTGAAGGCATCTATTTTCCATGCTGAAAGTCAGCACTGGTCTATTTACCATGATAACCTGCTTCTAATAATGTTCAGCTTTTCACTGGAACTTGTCAAGCTCTAAAATATTGTGATAATTTTCCAATGTTGTACCATCGGGTGCAGTAGAATTTCTCCTGGGCTGCAATTAGCCAACAGCTTATGTTAATTTTAATTAATTAACTTAGGTGGATAGTAATGCCATGTAATAAAACATTTTGCTCAGTGTGAAACTTGTCCATCACATTTGTTTGTGACCTAAGTTAGTAATTATGTGTGCTTAAGTCAGTGGTAAATGGAAATAAAATGATGCGTCAGAGGCAAAATGAGGTAATTTGTGTCAACTGAGTTGGTTGATAGTGTTATAAAGGTAAAAGACACAGGAGTGCTGGTTAGAAACTGGTCATTATTTTGTAATCCAAGGAATCTCTCATGATGCACATTCAGTACTAATCAAGACACCATTTTCTCGTGTGAAAAGTCTGTCTTGCAGCACAATAAATCTAACTAACATCCCAACTAATGTACAAGGTTCAGTAGGAAGGTTGACAGCTGAATTGAGATGAAATTGCTGTCGTCTGGTTCCTCCTCAGCCTTTGGAATCTAACTGATCAGCAAAAGTGAACATCAAACTTGTGACTAATTCTTGAATGATGAAATAATTCCAACAAATATTGTTTAGAGAATGAATTTTTTTAGCAGTGTTCTGCCAGTGCATTATGGAAACTAAGAGCATACTAGTAAAATATTTATGAAATGTGCTGGTTTGCCCATTCCAGGTGTGTTTTGGAATTCAGGTTTTGCCTCCACTGCTACAGAATCTCATCCTGCTAATAAATTTGAAAATTGCTTTTTCCTCCAGAACCTGAATTTTTATTTAAGTGCTAATGTCCTGTCTGCTTTATTTCAATTGGCCACTCATGTTTTTCAGTGTTGCCTTTGGTTTTGGAGTGAAAGAAATTTGCTGTCTATATTTTTGCAGTTCTAGACCAAAACTAATTAATTAGTTAAGCATCCAACTATTCTGACTTGCCTTTGATGTCTAAGTTTCCAAGACATAAAAACCCCAACAACCTCAGAAAATGAAAACAAGAACACAGGATTAAAAATCCACCCTGTGGATTATCTGTGGGATTTTTTTTCCCCCTAAAAGGCTCAGCTTTATTTTTCTCTTTCTGGAAAAAAAGTGCTCATTAAGGAGACTGATGATGTTACTGACAGTCCCTCTCTGGGCAGCGTGACAAGCCCAGCAGTGGAAGAGTGGAGGTAAATGAGTTCCTTCCACTGGAGCTTCTTGCAAAATAAAATAATTCATTTTTTTATTCAAACTTGTATCTGACTCTCAAACTCCCCCCATCTGTTCTTGCTGAACAGACTTCAAGAGATAAAAACACTTGATCAAAGACCAGTTCATTTCAATACAGTGAGTATTAATTCACTTCATGCCAGAAAAAAGTAAAAATCACATAGATTGCCATGGAAATTGTATGTTTGGTCCTGACAAGAGCGTGGGATGCAAATAATAGAAAACAATGTAACTATCATCACCTTTATATGTTAGAGTCACGGAAGGATGGATTTTTTTGGTCTTTGACAAGGGAAATTTTTGTTTTGAATCAATGCAAAAAATTTACTTTGACCTGAAACTATCTGGCTCTCTGAACACTTGCATTATTTAGTGTTTTCTGAGTAGAATTGAATTCCAACAGGAAAATGCTACTTGGAAAAGATATACTGAAACATTTCATCTAAAAAATCAGATTTATTATTTTTGCAATTTTTCCATGTTAAATAGATTGATTATTTTCAAAAGAGTATTAAATTAAATCCTATTAAATCTGTCTTCTTTTAATAAAGTTGTATTTCTTGAATTTTCTTCCTATAAGTCCTTGACTATACAGGGATTGTATTACAAGGATTAACCTTGCAATAATTGCAAGGTAAATAATTTCAGCAAACTGGTATGTGATTTCACAACAAATGAATAAAAATAATTCATCCTGGTCTTCCAACAACCAAATGGAAAACCAGCAATTTGGGGCTGTTAACCTTCCCCTCCCCCAAGTATCCTGCTTGTAAAAAACCCTCATTTCCTACTGGAAAATCATTCAAATGGAAAACTCTGGCCGGACTCTGCTCTGCAGGTTGGGAAATGGGAACCTGCAGCGTGGGATCTCTCAAGCAGCTCTTCCCAGAAGAGCCATGACCAATTATGATGCTAATATTAACTTCCAATTGTTAATGAACCTTTCATCCTGAAGGATCCCCCAAACACTTTAGAGGCCGAGGGGATCTCTCCCACTCCCAGCGAGGCTCTTCTGGCCTCTCTTTGTGGCCGGGGAGTTGCTCAAGAGAAGGAAAACCTCTTCAGCAGCGAGGTTCCAGGATGCGTGCAATAATTCCCGCTCCTGACACCGCCGCTCCTGCTTGGAAAAGTGCTGGAGCATCTTTAGGTGACCACAAGCCAGACCCGGGGCTGGTGCCTTGTCAGAAACGTGGGGGCACTGACACAACTCGGGGTCTCATGCTGCCTCACCCCTGGGCTGTTTCTTGTGGCACTCCGGGTTTTACTTGGATGCTCTCCCACTGGAAATGGGGCTGATGTGACCCCGCTCGCCTGGTAAAGGTGAAATTGGCTATGACCTGGCTTGGGGATGGCCCCCAGGCTGCTGTTTGTAGAGGATTAAGCTTAAGTCAGGCATGTGTGCAAATGACACTTCTTAAAGTCAGACTTCTCTTTCTGGAGATCAATGGTAATTTTCTGCGCTGTTAAAAATTTGGGATTCTATCTCTCATGTTGAAATATCTGTGTCTTTCCATATACAAAATATTTCATACACAGCTACACTCCTCCCACTCCAAATTACAGGTTTGAGGAAAAATAATGTCAAACCAACTGATGCTTTTACCTTTAGAAAGATTCAATTTGTAATTGTCTGGATCAATAAAAGATCAATTGTCTGGATTTCTAATTGTCTGGATCAATCAATCTGTAGACAATATTTTTCAGCAGGGTATATTCCCTCTAATTGATACTCACTTAAATTAACTTATGTTTATTCTAAGTGTTCTTGCTGCATGAAATGTGCTTCCACTACAGTAGCAGTGATGTTTTTAGTGATGGCAGGAAATGCTGCCTATTCAGTACTTTTATTTGGACTTTGAAGTCCATTAAAGTGACTTCATAAATTCAAAAATAAATCCATTTATTTCTATGAATGCTTATAGTTAATGAGCATGTGGCATTTGATTTAGAATTAAAGAGGCATTATCACATTGTTTTAAAGGCCTTAAATTTAGGCTTCATTAACAAAAAGATGGGAAGAAGCATCTGCATTTTAAGCAGATCTCTGGAGTGTTGGAAACTTTGAGGCAGTAACATAATGTCAGGTGCATTCAGCAGCTGAAAAGCTGCTTTCTAGGTGTGAGTAGGACCAAACTTTGCTGACACAAAGGCCGTGGGGCCGAGCTGACCCAGAGGGATGGGCTGTGCTATCTTTGCTGGGCATTGATTTGGGAGAGTGCCTCAGTCTGTTTAATTTTCACCAGAGGACGGTATCTAGTAGACTATTTACACGTCTAAAGTTTATCACCTGGCAGATCTTGGGCTTTACAGGTTCCCCTTGGGAATTTGACCTGAGCAAGGACTTCAGCAGCAGGCTCCAGGATTTCAGTGTAGCCCTTGCTGGTGAGAAGCCCGCAGCCAAACAGGGGAGCTGTTAATGGTAAACATATTAATTCAAGAGGAAGCAGTAAGCAAAGCTCCAGCAGCAGCCAGTGCCCTGCAAAGCAACTTATTTCAGAGGAGAAGATGGCAGAGGATCGCAGGAGAGGTGCTGCCGCGGTGGGATGCTCACAGATCCTTTCTCTCCGCCTGTTTGAAAAGCTGTGGGAGAGGGAGGCTGCCCCGCAGGACCTCTGCGTGACCCCAGTCCCAACCAGCCGCCGGCAACTCTGTGTGTGCTTGCCCATGTCATGGCAGTGCACGGATGGCTTGACAGAGTTTACTGCTTTCTGGCTTATTTTAAGTACTCTTGGAATCTTCCGCATCCTCTAGCAAACTGGGGCAGGCTGACCTCTAAGCCACATAATCTGAGCATAAGTTTAAAAAGAAGCCCAGAATTTTCCCGTTCCCGAATAGGACCGCTGCCGACGATCTCTGATCCAGCTTTAATGTTTAATTGGATGACCGGGTTTTAAACAGAGCATTCTTTAACCCGGCTGACTCTGCCTGCCCCCATCCCCCTGCCCAACAGCAGCCTCACTCCAGTTATCAAAGTGTCATTAGTAGAGACAGCTGCCTGTAAACAACAGGAATGTCAACACAACTGTCTCGGTCAACAGGAATTTAACTTTAATCTGTTCATTACTTAAAGATACATCATCCTCTTTCTGCGCTGTTATCTACATCACTCGCAGACAAAGGCGGAGAACAAATTGACAGCGGGGAGGGAGGTTGGACCGCTCCTGCCTCAGCCCAGCCTGGTTCTGTTCATCATTCCCAGCTCCCCTCCGCAGCTCCTCGCAAGTTCCTCTCCTGTATATGTATATATATTTGCGGGATTGCGGGTGAGGGGGGTCAGGAGTTCCTTGTTTAGCTGGAAACAGATACTACATATTTATAAATGTAAACTTGGAGCGCTGCCAGGCTCCTGCGTTTAAGCGATTAACAAATGTTTCCCTTCAAGTGGACACCTCTTGTTCTAAATATATTTGACAAGAATGTAAAGAGTCAACCGGAGGGGTAGAAAGGGCACGCCACAAAGCGCCGGGCTGCCAGCGGCAGCAGCGGCGGGTGCCAGCCGAGCTCCGGGCGGGCAGGCTGCCAGCGCAGCCCGGCCTCCCCGCTGTTTAACGACAATGGATTTACTGCTTCTCTGCATATTGGTGTTATTTTGTGTAAACAAGGTTAACGCTCCTTTTAAATTAAATACACCACCTGGTGACTGCGCGGCTGACCTTGGCAGGCGGCTCTCACCTGGGCTGCAGAAAGGGTGGGCGCTGGTGGCCTTTACTGCCTCGTCCTGGAAGGGTTTCGGGCTCTGCAGGGTCGTTCTGGGGCTGCTCCCACCTCCCTTTGCACAGGACAGGAATAGGAAGCTGGTACCTGAGCAGGAGGGTTTTTTTCTCTTAACCCTGTGTGTAACACATTATTTCTATGTTGGACCTGCTGCTTGCCTCCTGCTTTCCCCCAGAGAGTTCTCTTGCTGAGTCAAAATGCATCTCATCTTCCTGGGTTTTTTGGTTTGTTTGTGGACACAAGGAAAGTTTCTATCCTGGTCCCCTCTTCTCCTTCAAGGAAAGACGGGCAAACTTGGGAGTAATCTCCCTCTCCAATCTGAGCATGATCTCCCTCTCCAATTTACGAGCTATCTCCTTCTTCCCTTTCTGAATGATACTGGGGAAAAGAAAACAATTTTACTTTTGCCTAAAGTATCTAAACTAAAGCATTATCTGTCATACAGGTTCACCTAGGATGTTTCCAGGGTAACTCATTCTGACACATTTGATAACTCTGGAGGTTAAGGCTGATGTCATTGATCATGATGTGACAAAAATGAAGACAATCCTATGCTAGGTAAAGAAATCTGAATCTATGCATTGGAATTAAGTGTCTACAGCTAAATGGCAGCTAATTGACTGATTGAAAGTCTACGAGAATTAGGATTGTTCAGTCTGGAAAAGAGGAGGGTCTGGGATGACCTTGTTGAGGCCTTACAGTACCTAAAGGAGCTACAAGAAAGGTGGAGAGGGAGTTTTTACAAGGTCATGTACTGATAGGACAAGGCAGAATGGCTTCAAACTGACTGGGGGACAGGGTTAGATTAGAAAGTAGAAAGAAATTCTTCCCTGTAAAGAGAGGTGAGGCCCTGGCACATGTTTCACAGAGAAGCTGTGGCTGCCCCTGGATCTCTGGAAGAGTCCAAGGCCAGGCTGGATGGGGCTTGGAGCAGCCTGGGACAGTGGAAAGTGTCCCTGCCCATGGGACACTGGATGATTTTTAAGGTCCCTTCCAACCCAAACCATTCCATGATTCTGTGATTCTATGATTGAAAACCTCTTGAAGACCTCAATATATAGACTATATAAAACTTAGCAGTCCTTCATTCTTCCCATGAATCCCTGGAGGATGCCCATTCTTACATGATATTTTTTTTAAATTTGAACCTCAGTGATATTCTTTGATAGTAAAATTACTAAATTATTTAAATATAAAGTATTTATTTTTGTTGTTAATATTACTGATTCTGTCCTTGTGCTATGAGAAAATGGAGTTAAGGCTTTTCTCCTTTTCCCCTGGAAACTTTACAAAGAAATATTGATAATTTTAAACAAACATTTGAAATACACAGATAACAGCACTCAGCTGGATAACAAAATAGAGATGATGGGAAGTAATCAGAGAGACTTTATTTAGACTAATAGTGATAAGACATTTTTTAAAAGAAAGTCCAGACAGATAGGTACCAAATATGTAAAATAATAAGCTATAAATACATGTGCTAAATACAGCAATTCCTAAGCATTTTTGGAAAGGATCCCTTTATCTAATGGCTAAATGCTGAACATTTTCTGGTTTTATATGAAAAATGCTGCACATTTAGGGGTCAATGCTTCAAGTTTCAGTGCATGGATGTTGTCTGGATCACAGGCAGTGTGCCTGTTTCTAGGCAAAAGGCTATTCCAGTGCTGGGGAAAGTGATAGAGTTTTAAGTGAGGAACAAAAAGCTCAGTTTTTCAGAGAGCTGCCACATTTGTTGTACAGATAAGGCTCGTCTAATTAAACTATCATTGCAAAGTCCCCAGATTCCCCAGGCCCTTCTTTTGCTCTTAGCTGGAGCTTGGATTCGGTACTCCAAGAAATTCAGTCTCTTTGAACTCTTTCCTCTTTGTGTTTCAAGGATTGTTCTCATCTGAGCTATAAAGAGCCTCTGTTATCTGTAACAGAGTGCAGGAGCATCTATCCTGACTGGACCACACAGTGATAGAGCTGGGAGCACTGAGCCAAGCCTCATACCCATTTACTCCCTCCTGTCTGTTTTCTCTCATACAGAATTCCCTCTCCATAGCCTTGCAGAGCAGAATTGCTTTTAATGAGGTTTATGATAAGCTCCTGATGTCCTTTTCCTGCTCCCAGAAGCTGTTTGCTAAAGGGCTCACCTTTGGTTCCTTTAACTAAAAGCAGTTCTGCCATCACAAAGTGTCAGTGCTCTTGTAGGAACAGAAAAATGGGAAGATCACAGGAGACTCAGCCAGGTGCAGTGACCAATACTTAAACCTTCAGAAAAATGGTCTGCAAGGGTCAGCCCTGAAATAACTTGCCTGTATAAAAGGTGCTTCCTGTAGGTTTGTCCCTTTGCCCTCAGTTTGCAGTAGGTGCACCTGAACAGATGCACACATAAATGTAGGCATTATTTGTTTCTTAAGGTACAAAGCAGACATCAAACATCCTATGAGCTAAGTATCATTAGCAGGACAAGTACTGCTGAATATGGGGTATGATTTTCCTTAGAAAAACATCAGAGAAGTAAAGAAGTGAGAAAAAAGAGTTATTTAAATTAGTAAACAGTGCTGGCACACAAACAAATGGGATAAACTGATGGTGAATAAATCTAAATTGGAAATTAGAAGAAGATTTCTAGTCAGAGACTGACATTCTTGAAAAGCCTTCTAATAGGTGCAGTTAAGTCAAATAATGGAACTAGTTTTAACTTAGAGTTCAATGAATTTATAAATGGGATTACACAATGTAGATGCATAGCAGAGAGCTGGGTTAAGTGACCTTGGAAGTTCTCTCCAGTCTTACATTACATTATTCCTTCTAATTATGGCTTAGAACTAACCTTCAGCATGACCTTTTTTCAGTTTTCTCTTCTAACTTACCCAAACTTCAAATATTTTTGTTGAAATTTTGCATTTCTAGCATGGAAATTAGCACTTTCTCGCCTCCCAAATTTTTTTAGTGAAATTATCTGTGTGTGTTACAGGAAAAACTTTTTGTTTTGCTCATGCATTGCAGACTAAATTAATGGAAAAGAGTGTTCCATCTCTGAAGGGTGGGAACAAAACTTGGCAGGTGGCTCTCTTTGTGCAATTTGCTGCCCTGTGGAAAATTCGCCCCACTTTTTATCCAGATTCTAAGATTCTGAGGAAAAAAAAAAAAAAAAGCCAGTTGACTCATGGCCAGCAGAAACTTGCTGCAGGTTGGTAGCCAAGTTTCCAGGTAGTGCATGCACTGATTTTGTGCCAGTTTTTGTGTGTGCAGCCACATTGCACCATGACCAAGAGGAGCAGGAGCCTTTTCGTGCCTGGGATAGGAGAGGCTGAGCCTCACTTCTGCTGGAACTGAGCCCTCCTCTTTCCTGAGAGCTGCTGTGGTGCCAGCACTGAGAGTAGAGAGAATTTTCTCACTGCTTAATTCTTCCCAGCTGGAGCTCATGCTCTGTGGAGGACAATGAGGACATGGACACGTGTAATTTTGACATTTCCTAGTTTTTGCCATGGAACCATCAGAAGTAAGCCATGAAAGGACCTCAGGAGATTATCTAGTCCTCTTCTGTGCAAGGATGGGAACAAGAAATAGTCTGGACTAAGTTTACCTGTCCTTCTTTTTCTTGACAGCCTCTAGTGCCTCACAGTACCTCAGTGGTCTAGTCTAGTACTCAACTACATTCAATTTACTTAAATGCTTCTTGATATTTACCCCAAATGTTGTTAGCTTGAATGGACATGTGAAATAGTTTATTCCTTTTACCTTTACTTTTAGTTCTATATTTTTGCTGCCATTCCTTTCTTTCTCTTATTGAGATTTGAGCAAATCTAAGTCCTCTAATTTCCATGCTGGTGGAAAGGGGAATTTTTTTATTTGATGCAAACTTTCTGACATTGCAGTACCAAAGATGGATCTCAGTCCTAGAGCTGGTAGCTGGTGCTGGGAAGCATCAAATGCTCTACAGATTGCACATCATTCCAGTGGAACATTTTCCTTTTTTTCCCTCCAATATCCTAACATTGCTCATTCCAGTTTAATCTGTCACTAATGGTATCTCGCAGATAATTTTCCACAGAAGTGCTCCCTGGCTTTCCTTCAGGATGCAGCAGCCTAAGTCAGCCCCTCTTGAACCATTTGGTTTATTTAAGACCATTCCTCTAATTAACAAAGTAACCAAGGTCACTTTGTATTTAATGTTACTTCCCAATCCTTCTGGTTTGGAATCATCTAGTAGTTGAGCATTATCTATACCACTAAAACATTATGTGTTAAGTTTTGGGGATTTCACCAACTTCATGACCACAATTCAAAAACCTGAACAATTTGCTGAGATTTGTAAACAATGAATAAATACTCATGTCACTGATGTCTCTGCTGTTGGATATTGGTGAACTCTCTCACTTACCCAGACACACACAAACAATATTTGGCAAAAGGGTGACAAAGCAACTCCTAAACAGAGAGTTCATGTTGGAATCAGGGCATTTCTGTTCTCATTCAGCTTTTCTTATCTCCTGTGCTTTTCTGCAGTGGAGTAATGCCAGTTAGAGAGGCTTGGGAAAACAAGAAAACTTGAATAAAATTTAGTGGGTCTGTAGGGACTTCTCCACATGTATCGTGTTCCACTTTCACTCCCTCTTCCTCTTCCCTTGCTTTTTCTTGCCTTGTATTACTTGTTTTGTGCATGTATCTGTATGTGTGTGTCCATGCCAGCTAGATGCCAGCAGAAACCAAATCTAAAAAAAATTTAAGTTGATCATTCTTTCACTGTCTGTGCTCCTCTCTGAAGTTGCCATTGTTTCTGATAGTTCTCTTGCCGTGGGGACTGGATTCTTGCCAGGTGGGTGCCAAAAGCCAGTGAAAATAAATAGATACATACTAGGGATTGTAGAGATTAAAATGCCTACCATTCTGAATTACCCGGGGGTAATTTAGAAATACCATTTTGTTAAAGGTACCTGATCTGCTTTTATTCCACAAAGGATTACTGATGATTGAACCAAAGGAGAGATAATTTTTTTTTAATCCTTGATTAAGAGTTTATGTATTTTTCACCTCTTTTTTGAGAAGACGCATGTGATGAAAAACAAGATATTTCCCATGACTCACAAAAGAGAGAAAAAAGTCAAAGGTAGCACAGTAAATACCTCTCTTCCTGCAAACTGGGTGATTATGTTTGAAAAAAAAAAAGAAAAAAAGAATAAAAGGCTTCAACTTTTCCCCTGAATTTGGACTGCACAAACTTATTAGCAGGTTGACCACATGTCTCAATGAGACCAATCTATCTTTGAATAAAGCACTTGTATCTCTTCCATATCCCTGGGCAAAACCTATGTTCTGGAGCTAAGATTTTGTACTTAACTATAAGATAGTTGAGTGGATTTTTCTTTAATAAGATTAAATAGAGCATGCATTTATCTGCTCCAGGTGATGTGGTAAGTGCAGAGATGAAAAAAAAAAACACTAAAGGGAAGAGGGTAGGTTGAAGGTAAGGAATCAGTATGCAGATGCTGGAAGTTACTCTTTTAAGGATGTTGCTGAATATTCATCTGTTTCAAACATGCTGATTATTTGTGAAAAAGTTCATTCTGCAAATGCCAGCTTCCAAGTGCAATAAAATACAAAAAAAATTGTTCCTCAGAAGCAAAATGAAAAACTACACTGTTACATCTATTGCTTCATTACAAGGCAAACTTTGTTTGTCTTGACAGCAATTACAGTAATCACGTTTAAGTAATTTGCCAGAGTTCCCATCTTTCAGTAGCAATTTTTTTAAAAAAAATCAGTAGATGAATGAAATTGCACAGAATATTTTGCATGGGCTTTCAGTATAAACAGGTGTGTTGGACTAAAATGGAAATGCACATTGACAATACAGAAAAGTAGAGTTCTGGGAAAGAGGGGTATTCCTTTTCTATCTGTGGAGGATGTTCCATTGCTAGGAGTTGCCACAGCACTACAAAATGAGGAATAGAGCATCATTACACAGTGGGCAGGACAAGGGCCTCATGATTTATAATTTCTTAATTTTATCACTCCTTTCTCTTTTCCCTATTAGCAGGGTCCTTTCAAATATTTCTCCCATAGAGAAATACCTCCAGGACAAACCAGCCTTGTGAAGAGCCATGGGAGCCCAATCATTCCTCTTTGGGTTTCTGGTGAAGCCCACAGGTTCCCAAGGATTATATGGCAGCAGCAGAAGAGCAGGATAAGTCTGAGATCAGATGTTTCCTCTATTTTTTCCAAAGGGAATATTTCCAGGAAACAGGCTGCTGCCCACGTTAGAGCTCTGTGGAAGGAGCCTATTACACTAAGGATACTACAGGAGGTGCAGAAGCAGATCAATATGTGTCTAAGTGTTTTAGCCTTATTTTTATTATGTTTGACAGCGATGACAAGATGGTGTGTGTGTCACATACAGGATGACTAATGTGTGTACATGTGTGAGGCCCTGGCACAAAAAGGTTTTCCCATAAACTGTTATGGAAGAGCGAGTTCCCTGTGAGCAGATCAGAGCATGGATTGAATCTAAAAGCAAAATGAAGAATGAAACAAACCCCAAACTAATTTCAGGTCTTATGAGAAGATGTAATGGCATCAGTGTCTGGAAACATCTACCACAAGTGGTTTCAATCCTGAACAATTTCCAGGAAATACTTGTCTTGAGTTGTGCTACAAAATGTGTCACCAGGATGTTGTCTGTGTTCCTGACCCAAAGGACAGCAAAATTTGAGAAGATAAGGACATAAACCAAGATTTTTTTTGGTGTGAAGTAATGAATTTTTCTTGGGTGAGGATTCCCTCCAACACACCAGAAGAGAACCAACCAACATGAGCCATTTTTCTGTAGATAGATCAGTTTCTGTAGTAGGCCAGCAGCCAGATGAGGGGTTTTAAGGAAGAGTTATGGTAGTTATAAAGAGGGAAAAAATTTGCAAACACTGATAATAATACTCCTACACAGGAAGGTTTGAGCCAGTCACACTACTCCCCCCCTTTCCCAGTGAGATTCAGAGTTACATAGGAACAGGAGACTGTTTTGGCTGGGATTAGATAGCACAGATGGTACCAAAATGTGTAACACCTACCACAAGTTCTTTAGTTTCGTATCATCTGCACAACAGTTCTTCTCGGCCTTTTAACAGTTCGTTGAATGGAGGAAGAGGAGAAAAAGACATGGGACCATTGCTGGAAATGTGCAGCAAGCTCTGTTAAATTTTATCTGTGGGGAATCCATATTGGAGCACGTAGATAGGCTCATATAAAATCTTGCATATATCTTCTGTGAGATGGTGTGAAACTTCACTTGGCTCTTCTCTTTCAAGGATCTCCAAAACTTGGCAAGTAAACCTCACAACACATTTTAGAATTACATCAGTAATCATTTTGCAGATACATAAAACGAGGTACAGGAATTTTAACCAGTTTTCCCAGAACTACCAAAGGAGTTTGTAGCATGGGTGGCTCTTATCTCCAAGGAGCTTCACAGGAATCCCATAGACTTTGCTTTCTGCCCTGACATAAATAGCACCAGTCTTTAGGGTTTTTTCTCTGAATTTGTTAGTCTTCTACAAAACGTATAATAAAACTTTACCTTTCCTGTCCTAATTTTTCAAATAAATGCTGTTGTAGCAATTCATCTACAGTCTGTGATCCCAGGAATATTTTGCTGCCAATTCTAATATCATGCTTTTTAAAATTTCTCTAGTTGCCACCTTTGTCTACAAAAGACACTTAATTTCTGTGCTTTTAAAGGGTTTTCAGGGGTCCAGAAGAAAGAGACTAGGGAATTTCTTTCTTAGGGAGAAATACAAAAATTTCCAAATATGTGCTGAGGTGTCATTGTGATGGACTTACTAGAAATAAGATTTCCAGGTTGCAATTTTCAAGGTTGCCTATTTGGTTTGATTGCAGCAGGTACTCAACACTCCAAGATAGCTTTGAAATATTCATTGTAAGGTTTTTAACAATTAAGCTGAGAGCATGGAGTGATCCCTGGGAACTAACTAGGAAGGGCTAATGGCCTAAATCCTCTGTCTTTTGAATACTCAGCCATACAATTTTGGCATTTTTGCCAAAATTTGAGACATTTTCCCCCCTAAGTAATGAGATACCTTCTGCTACAGAGAGTAAAGGAAAACACTGAGTTTTCCTTTCCTCTCCATGTTAGAGAACTATCTGCCTTAGGACGTTTAAGATGGTTAAAGCCCAGAGGATTTTCCTCTAACTACATTTAAAATGAGCTCCCTGTAGATACACACAATGCACAACATGGATGTCATTGCATTGGCTTCAGAATCCCTGTTGCAAGGACTTTGGTTGCTGGCTCATTCTCATCCAGACTTCTGAAGAACTTACATTTAGGATAATGGCAAAACTTTAGTCGGTGTAATAGGCCTGAAAATATATCTGTGCAAACGAAATACACAATTTTCAAAGTGTCAGGAGCGAGAGGTGTAATTCAAAGTCATTATATATCACTTGCTGTAAATATTGTTTTCATAAAGCCAGACTAATCATATACTCAGATAACCCATCCTATTATTTTCACAGCTCCAGGACTCCTGAATCACACCTACTTGAACCTGAGGGATTAGAGGTTTTGCTTTTTAAATAGCATAGGTGCTGGGCTGGCCGCAATTTTTCAGACCTCTTTGGAGAAGCAGAATTGATTTCTTTTTTCTTTTTTTCTTTTTTTTTTTGAAACAAAAAAATCATTCAGGGCCCGAAAATAGACATAAGCGAGCCTCCTCCTTTTGTAATTGTGTTTTTGAAAATCAGACACGTAA
Source organism: Passer domesticus (assembly GCF_036417665.1). Lineage (NCBI taxonomy): Eukaryota > Metazoa > Chordata > Aves > Passeriformes > Passeridae > Passer > Passer domesticus. The sequence continues at coordinate 15,741,232 of NC_087487.1, read as the reverse complement.
AATCTTTTGTAGCTGTGGGCTCGAAACTCTCTTTTGTGGAAACACTGGTGCACTGTAATTGGTTGAGTGCTGCTATCCAGCCTGAGAGGGTGACCTTTCACACTCTGCCCTAAAAGAACACTATAGAAAGAGAGGTGGCGTAATCTGGGTTAAAGGCTTCTTACTAACATGTTGAGAGCTTGTTTCACACACACACAAACAGTTGCACGAAAGCCCCGGCCTGATGATAACTTAGCACTTTAGCATGGTGCTCTTGAGACAGCCCTCTTCTGAGAGAATAAAGAAGGGCCCCTTAGTTGAAATGCAGGACTGGAGCTCTTCATAACCACCGGGCAACTGTTACGAGGGAAAAAGAAAGTTAAAAGAGATGAGAACAAAAGGGGCTATCCTTGTTACAAGGCTCTGGTTCTAGACCTGAAAACCCCCTTTCCACTAATCTTTTTTTTTATTATTTTTCCCTGTATAGCCCCAGGTTTTGACAGGGAAATCTCTAGCCTTTCTGGGCAAGCATATTCAGTCCATCTAAGAAATTCTATGGGCCTGCCTTTTTCATGATCTCCTTGTAAGAAGAAGAAACATGGTGAGCATCTCTGCTGATTTGGCAAAGAATGAAGAGAATGGGATATTTCTAAGGTTAGGCAACTAGAGGCAAGTGTATCTTCAACAGCTCAAAGATTCTGAACACTGTGCTGTCATATTTGGCACAGAGGGACAGGTGAAGATGTGCCTGCCTAGTCTGTGCAGTCAATCTTGAGACTTTCACATATTCCAAAGCACCAGCATGCAAGGTCCTGGAGGCCATGGGTGTGATATGATCCTTTAGCTTTCAAGCCCTCCCCAGGTTTAGCTCTGTCCTGTTGGGGCATGGAAAAGGCTACTTGCGTCTCTGTAGCTCGCTCACCTCTCCCATTTAATGCTTCCTTCAACACTGATTAATAGAGTACATCTGTCTCATGCAGCTTCTCCCTTTACGTTTCATTTTTTTGCATGTTATTTCTTTTCTAGGTTTTCTTTTCCATGTGTTTTCTTTCTTATAAATTCCTACACATTCAAGATTGTCTGCTATTTCAAGTCATTACTTTAATTTATAGTTAATGTTAAGAAGTGGTTACACACCGTCAGTCATTCTTGTTAGAAAAAAAAAAATGTATTTACAAAATGCATTAGTGTAGATTCCTAACTATTATATCCCATATGGTATGTACAAAATAAAATTTGATTATAAAATTCTGTATTTATCACAATATCTTCCACTAAGATTTTTTGTCGAATTAACAGATAATGGAACTGTGGAGTTCCAAAGTCAGTGCTTAAAGTCTGATTGACTCCAGACCTTACAGACTATGGCCACCATCCTTAACTTCATGATGTTGCATGTCAGGTGGTGCAAAGTGTCTGAATTTTTAATTTCTTTAGTGTTTCTGTTAGCTAAATATTCTTTATTTCCCTGTCCTCTGCAGCAGTTAGACTTTGTTAGCTGTGTTTACATTTCTGACTCATTTCCAGTCATCTTAATTACACTTTTGCACCTTTGAAGTAAAAATCTTTCAGGGATAGCAGCTAAATTTACAACCTTGTCCTTCAGGAAGGCCTGAAGTTTTTGAGGGGATTCCAAGCACCAGATAACTTCTCTTCCTCATGGAAAGCCCCAGCAGTGATCACTCGCAATGGAGGACCAACAAGAACCAGTAACCACTCTGGAGTCACAAAATCTAACTCACAACAAAGCAAATTCAACACCCGAAGTTTAGTTTCTAGTGGGTTAAAGCTTGACACCATTGCCCTTGGAGGCTGACATTCAGGCTGCATTAATTTACAGGGAAGAACACATGTGATGAGCTTGCCACAGCCCACGGTGGGGATATTTTGTGGCAGCACAAAATCTCCACACAATGCAGCATGATTGGCAGCTGCTTCCTGAGAGAGGCCCGTGGCTGTGCAGGGAGGGTTGCAGCTGCTGGGATGGAGAGCCATTGGCAGCCGGTGATAGGGACATGCCCACAACATCCCTTTGAACCACGCAGAGCACTGGGAGCCTTCCACATCCCTGTCCTTGGAGTCCACCCAGTTCTTTGCCTCACACCTGAAATTCGGGATATAAATTGCTTTACCCCTGGTGGATAAGGTAGGTTACACATAGGAGGATTGAGTATCCAAAATGGATTTATAGAAAGGTCTGAACAAAACGATTGCTGGAAGGCTGGACAGAGAAGTGCCATCATTAAAGAAAAAAATTACAAAAGGAAGGGAAACTGCAAATTTTATTTCTAAACCTTTCCACCAGGAAAGGCTGCAAAATTTAGGGAAATGAGGCGCAGCTGACATGCCTGACAAATAACTCTCACGGAATGTATAAAGTGAGTTTATCTGTGCCATCTTTTACAGGAAGGGCTGTGTGAGTTCTGTAGCGTTGCCGCTGGGGTGCTGAAACACCCGGCTGCTGATCAACATTTTGGATGCTCATGAATAACCGGAATATGAGCACCTTAAGCACAAATCCAACAAAGGTTTTTTCAAGTTCATCATCACATAGGAGATTGCATCATTCATAGTGGCATTTATAGCCATCAGTACTATACAACCCATGGTAACAGATGACATTGCATGCTGAAAGAGGCCGTGAAAGGTCTTTCATACTGTTTCCTGCTCCTAATGACAGCTTTTACTGCCAGTTAGGACAGAATCCAAACACATGAAGTCATGATGGCTGTAGGTGTTGATTTGGATATTAAATGTATAACCTAGCTTATGCAGCACCAATTAACAGAGACAAGTTTTCAGTGCACAGTGCAGAGAGGACTGTAGGCGTAGGGACAAAGAGAATGAGCCCAAGACAGGATATTACCCTGTTAACAAACAATTTGAAGTGCAGAAGTATTTTATATTAAAAATGTGTTTGGATGCCCACATACATAATCATTTGGACATCATGCCCTTAGAGTCTATTCCAATGTGGGTTTATTTGTGGGTTCATCTAGCGGGTTTCTCAGCTGGATGGGAGTGAAATTTATACCTCTTTGTATACATGCATTTTGTTTGTGTGTGGGTATATTCTGCACGTGTATTTTCATGCTCAGACAAAACTTCCACGCCTATAGAAAGCTCATTAATATTTTATAGCTTTTGTTCATGAATCCATTAACGAGTTTTATAAATAGTGATAATTTGCAAAAATAATATGTCTGAAAGGCAATACCACTTTACCTATGAATGACCTCTTTTTCTTTCTCTTTTTATTTTTCCCTAGTTTTGATCTGTTTTCCCAAGCAGTCTGTGAACGTGTTTACTGGTCTATCCACTCTTTTTAAACCTGGGGCATTAACAGCATGAGAGTGAACACACATGTACACCTACTCACCGTGCACAGTTCCATCCTTCCCAGCCTCCAGCTAACTAGAGCCCTTTAATTGCACTGAAACCTGATCCCTGCCTGGCAATTCTGCTGGCCAGTGCAAACCTCGGGCCAGGCTGTGCTGGATGGGCCTGCCTTGCCTGTGGGTTTGCTGCTCCCCAGGCCCAGGCTGGCGTTGATAGCTCGTGGCTGGGCGGTCTGGCGCTCCTGTTTGGAATATAATGTCTGTGTGTCCCCGCGTGCGCCGGTGTGTAATAAGTAATAAGGGTAATCCCCTTCTGATGACAGAAGCTTCAAGTGGTTACAAGTAGCAGACCTGTTTTTCAGATGCCTGAGGTAACTGTCTATAAGGCGCAAGGTAAAGAAATAATTAATTGCAATCACTGGTTAAAATGGGGGAAATGATATATGATCGCAAGCTTTTATTGCAAGGGCTTTGATTCAGCACGGGGACGGGTTTTGGTGAAGTGTCAAGACACAGAATATTTTTCTGCAGTCAAAGGTTGAATTTAAGTAATCACCCAGTGCAATTTTACCCGTATCAGATGTTCACAACTACAATGCATGCAGGGGGAGGAAAAGAAGTGAAAGATGGAAACAGAGAGAAAAAACATCCCCTAAATTCTCGACATGCAGTCTTGCTGAGTAACCACATTCATAACTGAGTGGGAGTGATTTGTTCTGACAACACAAGACTACTAATTTTGCTGAATTAACAGCATGACTAGTAGTGGGTGGAGGGGAAGGGGGGAAAAAAATAAAGAAGAGAGATCTGTTAAGGGCATTCCCAACCTATTAATTGCCAGGTGATGGGAAAGTTACGTGGTCTACAGTATCACAAAAAGTTTGCTGTGTTGTTTAAGCAACTAAATATCTGGAGTAACACAAGTAAAATATCAAGGTGCATATTTATATTTTTAAAATAAAGCAGATTTACACTTAGTGGAGAAAGGGAAAATGTTAGAAGAACAACTTGGATTCTTTCTTCCTTCTAAAGCAGAGGGCATTTCAGTAAGAGTCCTTAAATTAATGTAAACTTTTTTTTATTCCTCACATTTTGAAAGACATGAATCTAAGATTAATCTCTATTGAAAAGATTAATATTTTCAATCCAAACTTTGAAATCCACTTGGACAGCTCAGAGCTTCCAGCTGTTGTTTATGCTATTAGTTAGAAAATCCAAGTGCCATGCTTTTAAAACAAAATTAACAAAAAAGGCTCTATTGAGTTAATTTTGTAGAGTTATGTTAATAAGCACAATTTGCACCGTGCAGGTTTACTTTGTGGTTTGTGGTGAGTTTGTAGAGGTTTTGTGAGCAAACCCAAGTGTGGTGACAGCGAAACCTTTCCAAAGCACAGACTTTCATGATCTAAGCACAGAATTTCCTTTTGTGGTCATGTGTGACGTGGTTTTTGGATAATAAATGTCTGTAATAAGGTTTCCTTAGGTTGGCTCACAGGGCCTGAGCCTCTGTTTTTAATGGCTGTCTTTGGAGGAGTTTTGGTTACATATATTTTCTTAGAATATGAGCACTTTTTAGACAGCATTTAAGGACCTCGAGGCTGATCCAGGGACACATTGCTCACTCACCGCTTCAGACCACGGATGCTGACAATATTCCTCTGTATTACCTTGGCCAGTCATCAGGACACGATTCCTTCCAGAAGAAGCATCCAAAAGAGGTGGGTGAAGGGGAATAAACTTCAGGTGATTTGATGGCACTTTGAATGTGCAGTTAAAATAAATTTTGAGCTTCTCTAGTTTTTCCTGATCAATACTAGGAGTCCCTAAAAGGACTGGAAGGAGCTGGCCCTGCTCTGCTCATGTCCCCAGGACATGAGGGACCTGTCCCCCACTGGAAGCATGTGTACAGCAGAAGTTTTCCAACTCTGAATTTCATAATTCCCTGCTCCTCAAATCTAAACTGGTGAATGAAGAAATATCCCCCTTGTGACACCCTGGATCATCTAAATTGATACTGTTGTTGTGGTGGAAAGGAGGACACAGGAAGGCACCACATTTGCTACAGAAACTGGTCTCTATTGGTACACAATTAAGAAGGAGATGAAGTACTGATTAAAAAAAAAAAGCTGAAAGAGGAACCAACATGTTGCCAAACACAAACCTACTGAAAAACCCCAACAAAAAGCCCAACCACCGAAAAAACACGCCTTTTGTAAGGCACTCTTTGTTGCAAATCAGTAAAAGTTGATTCCTGTAATGAATTAAAATATTCCAAAAGCTTAAAGCTTCTATCACAGTTGACCTTTAAGGCATGTAGCAGCAAAGAAGTTAATACACTTTGCACATGTTGCAGAGCAACAGGTGGTAGAAAAACCCATGCGGGCTCCTTGCATTCCTTACTTTTCAAACTGGTGGCCCCTGGTATTCTGGGATTTACACTACCTCCCCCAGGCTCTGACTGACAAGCTAATCGGTGTGCTGGGAAGCCCTGAGCTATTGATTCCACTGTAACAGAACACCTCCCCGTCAATGAAACTGCAATGAAATGCTTCAACAACGAAGAAAGGGAGGCATTAGGCTGTTGAGCAACTGGAAGAAATTTGCTTGTAGGTAGTGCGGCAGAAATGAAAAGGCTCTCGGGGGCACAAGCTTGAAAAGCCAGGTTATTAAAAAAGCCACAAAGCTGGAGTCTGGCTGAGTGGAGAAAAATAGTTATGGCTCAGTTAGGCGTATCTAAAAGGAGGAGGGAGGGGAACGCAGCTTTCAAAATTGCGTTAATCCCCCATGTACTTAATTTCTTTTCTTTTATGGCAGCTTGTAGTATAGCAACAAGTATTCAAGCAGTTAATAATTTTAAACAGTTTAGCTTTCCGTAGGCAATATATCTTTAGCCTTAATTAAAATTTTATTTTAGT